>NC_063150.1:32867569-33500718 GCF_020921035.1 Rhodamnia argentea | reverse complement strand
AACTTTGAGGCCTGAAGTAGGACATCTTTCTTCGACCAAAAAAAAAAAGTAGGATATGTTTCGAATTCAAGTATTGTTAAGAAGTGCGGCAATTCTAAGAGCAAGCTATATGACAACACTATAATGTTGGCTTATTAAAGATTGGATGTCCGTGTGGAACACACAGGAACAGGTTTCATTACCCATGCCACCAAATGCAAGCAATCTTTATTTTGGCCACCCACTTAGGCTTTGGCTAGTGTCTTACGGTCCATGAGTTATTGGGGATTCTATGGGCTTACAATACTCTGTAGATGTGCTTCTTCATCATCATCATCATCATCATCAGAGAGAGAGAGAGAGAGAGAGAGATTTACAACAATCATGAATCTCCTTTAATCCTCATTTCCTCTAGAACCAAGAAAACAAATTCATGAAGATCAAAGCATTAAAACTACACTAACAGCAACAAGCAACAATTAATCCTAGTCAACTTTCCAACAAAATGGCAGCTTCTCTTCATTAACTAGAATCCTAAAAAATATTGCATGTCATGCTAGTTATCATACCTTCTCCAAGTACATCCGAACAGCAGCATCATATGCTCATAACACGCGTATGACCAACGCATTGTGCGCACACACACACATTGCACGTACATATGCATGCTGGCCAATAGAGACAGGAACTTAACATGTGCGGAGGACCCACACACCCCAACCTATGTATGCAAAGTAATGCTACAGGTGGTTATCAACCTCTAAAATGTGCTCTACAACTTAAATTAACACCACAAAGTTAACATGGTTCGTGTCGGTGAACAGAGGAATTCCAAAATTGGTTATTTACCGGTAACAAATCTGTTCTTGAATATAGATATATCCATTTTCCACTTGCCATAAACAATGGCTACAGTGAACCACTTACACGCTACCTCTTAGACCATTCTTTTTCTCTACTTCAAATTAAATGAAAACTAGTGTGCACATGCGCTCAAATGTCCGGTTGCATAGCAATGTACCTTGCAGTACACCAGTGCACCTTTATCTAGTTATTAGCATGGATCGAATCTCATAATAAGGTATGATCCACTATTAGGAGCATGTATAGCAGTTTCTCATGCCGATAACTACATTTGCCCATGAAGAGAAGTGGCATTGGCTTGACAGATGACATTATCTTTTCATCCTTAGCCTTTTCTTCTGAAAGGCGGAAAGCAGGAGAAAAATGACACTGCACATAACTTTCTGAACATGAGTATTAAAGGAAAAAGATCTCAGATGACCAGAACACTTGCGAAGCTAAGGTCTGATGCATAAATAATACATCAACTTACCTTTTGGGAGAATTCAGCTCTCCAGAATGCAAGTGCATCATCCAGATTCAAGCCAACTCCCTGTATACAGAGACAAACTTGAGAGAGAAAAAAGGGCTGATGACTAATGGCTTGAAAAACATGTCAATCATTTACAAATAGATGTTTGAGAATCATGATCGTAATCTCGTTAACTTTAGCAGATATTTGGTATCTGCCAGTGCTTCTTCCTTTTTTCCCTACATGTACCAAAATTGCAGAAACTTCGCTACATTTAACTGTTAATCGCATCAACTGTGGAATGAATTCATCATCCCTCACTATTCGGCAAAATACTCCATGGAGACCCTTGAATAGACATGTTAAATTATGCGATTATAACCATATTTTCCAATATAACAAAAGAAAAGTTGTTGTGAGAAACATGTGATCGAACAATATAATAAACATAACAAGGAAATAAATTGAACACTAGAGGCGGTTTAGTCGATGGGACTTATTCCACGAGGGGAGATGAGCACAAGATTTGACCCTAGATTAAGCGATACAACATAGATTACAACCATACTCGAATCACTCAGACAATTTCCCAAGCCCAATTAGATAACTCACAGTGTTTAGTTGTATAATTCTTTACGTGGCAAATTGGCAATCTCCTAATCTCACAAAAGAATTTACAAATCTTATCACAAGATTTATTGGGCACTGGATTTGCACGGTTCTGTCGGTGGGACTTATTCCACGACGAGAGCAAAACAAGATTCCACTATATATTAAGCTATACAACGGAGATTACAATCATACTCGAGTCACTCAAATACTCTTAATGTTTCTCGAGCCGTATTACATCACTCGATTTGTTTAGCCTATAATTCCTTATGAGACAATCTCACAAAGTAATGCCAAATATTACCACAAGATTTATTGGCTTGAACACTCGGTCCCTTAGATGCTATTTACGAAAAATACCATCTTCCCATATGTAGTATTTTGATTCATAATAGGAAACCATTTTTAGATAACCAACTCAAATCAATAAACCTACTTGGATCACGTTTCCATTAAGAGCTCAAACTCGAGACATAATTAAATATAAGTATTCATAAAATCTCAAGATATGACAAATAACATGTCAACTGGCAACTTTAATTCTTAAAGCAAAGTTAAAGTTATTTTCATGCATCACAGCTACTGTCCGTATTTCTACTTATTAAGATATGATGAGACATAGAGCTTCAAATAACCATAAAATACCAAAGTATAATTAACCTTGAGAAAGAGACCTAATTGCATTCTCCCTCCATGCTTTAAATGATGGTCTTCTTTCAACTGCAATTTAGACCAAAAACAGGAATTAAGGGAGATGAAGAAGAGGGAAAAAAGTTGTGACGCAGCAGCAGAGTAGAGAGCTTTGCTTTAGAACTATAACACACACCTTTTCATAGAGGTGACGCATACAGAGAGGGAATGAACTCTTAGCCAAGTGATCTATATCTTTTAGTGATATTTCAGCAGATTCTCTTGGCTGAATATGCACTTCGTCAAAGTCAGCACGTAAGAAATTCTAAAATAAGATTTAAAAAGGTGATTCAAATAAAGGTATGAATACCTGTGAATAATCAGGACCCAAGTAGCTCGTTGACAACTCTTCAACAATCTAAATGTTGTTATGCAAAAAAAAAAAAAAAAATAGTGAAAAGGTCTGAGTCCATGCATAAAATAGATAGACGTAGCATCGTTACTCTTTTCATTCAGTATAGCATTGTTACTTCTGGGCAACACTTACAGGGGTCAAGCGATCTTTCTCTTGTTCTTTGATAGACGAGGTCCATTTCCTGCAAGCGAAAGTACAATTTGACAGAGTCAGCAATTTCACTTGTCTCCTTACCAAGTATCAAGCAAGCAGCAGCATCTAACATGATGCAGAAACTGTCATTCACCAAATATCAGAAAGAATTAGAATCTCTTAAAACCCACCATGTAATCTCCGTCATTTTCATTTCTTATTTTAGTTGAAATGCACTCTCTTGAATTCAGATAGCATCTGTCTTTATTCACTTCTTGCTAGAGTTGTTCCCTACTAGGACATTTTTATATTGCCTTCAAAATTAGGCCAAGATAATTATTTTATAGGGAGAGCGATGGTGTTGAAATGTCATATCAACAGAACCTCATTTTGGGTAAAACCACATGCGAAGCCTTTGCAGCCAATTGGTTGCTTCTGAAAAATGCCCTAGCTGCATGCAACCGGTTTCTTTGTTTTCTTTCAATCTCAATGCAAAGGGCGAAGTAAAAAAAAGAAATAAAAGAAATATCGTTTGTTAAAAAGCATCAGCTACCCATAATGTTATCTTTGAGACCAATGATCGGCTAAAAAGTAGGTACAAAAATATGGCAAGCTTAACCATGACAGATAAAAATCACCTGTTTGTCAGGATGAGCGCCTTTGACAGAAAACTACGGAACTGTGTAACAACAAGTGAAACCACCTGAGGAAAAAAAATAAAATAATATCGTAGAGCCATCAGACAACCAAACCAAGTTGACAGTGATATGGCATATCAAAATTTGAAGAACATTATGTGTCACCTGATTCATAGCAACATATGCATTTCCTTGATGAATATACACCCTGCGGCTAGCTACAAGTTCTGGAACTTCTTCAAAAGGTACCTTCATCAGGTTGAGAAAAAGGAAAGTAAAGCAGCCAATCACAGCCAGCCAATATAGTCTCGCAGACCAAACTCGAGATGCTCAATAAAGACGCTCATCCTTTTTCAGACGTGTGCTTGAGTCAATGAATAATTTGTAGCACATTCAATCGAAGTTCTCCAAAACAAGCATCTAGCTGAGCTAATATACTGTAGTAATATCAAACTGAGTAAAACACAAGTAATGAGAACTTCATTAGAAAGAAACATAGACAAAGTGAAGTCAGATTAACCTCACCTTGTAAAATTTAGCATCCTCTGGAACAGAGAAAGGTCAAACAAATTTGGTTAGAGTTTCAACAAGCAAAAGAATCAATTATACATGATTAATAGCTATTGATCAATGACTTGGGCTGTAACTTATGAGTTACGGAAGATGAGATGGAATATCCTCAAATTCACCCAAGCTTTTGTCTTGGAATTTGGCCATCGCTCAATTTACTGGAGAATGAACAGATATGTTACAGGGACATCCTGAGGCAAGCCTTTAGGGTATAGCAAAATCTAAAACCTTTCTATGGAGACATTCTTTTCTGAAGGCATTGCCGCATTATGACTGAAACATGATTTTAAAATGGGTATTTAACTCAAGGAAAAATGTTAACAAACAGAAATTTATCGAAATTATTGCACCTGTTGGCGGAGGCTGAACAATGGAACGTGCAACCTGGCTCACTTTATCCTTCACACTCTGTAAGATAACAGACCGGTAAAACTTTAACAGCCTTTCAGGAAGGTTCGAGCAAGTAAACATATCGTGGCAAATAAGGGCTTGTTCAACTTCTATGTTTCTTATCAAACAATACGAGCACGAAAGCTGGAGTATCTAAACTTGTGATCCATTAACTCACTATCTTGTCGCAATCCAACCATGTAAAGGATATCTACCTACCTCAAATTCTGCAGTATTAACTGCCTTGTAGGGGAGGTCAAGATCAGCCATAAGTGCTCTCTGAAAGAAATTAGCAAGGGATGCAATTAGTCGGTCCCCCTACTTCAGCACTAAAAGCATGGTGATGCACAAAAAAGATTAGTGTCTACCTGAGCTTCTGGACTTTGAAGCTTGAAACGGTATCGGAAGAGCATCGTCTCCATTGAGAGAAACCACTTCCGTAAATCCTCACTAGGGGAAAGACCATTGAACAGAAGTTAAATACAACCTAATAAATTACGTGAATGAGGCAACTAGCGCAGCCCAGTGGAATCATACGTTCTACAGTACACGAGACGCAGGACGAAATGAGAGATGACATCCTTGTTGCCAGCCTCCGACAGCTTGGGCTGTTTCATGTGCGTTTTCCACAGTTCTTCAACCTATAGAACTTCAAACTGATAAGCAATTGTAGCTACAAGAACAAGCTTAATTACACAATACCATGGAAAACGAACTAGTCTATACAATTTTTCCCCGCCTTACCAGCTTTTCCATCTCCTCGGGCTTCTTTCCTCGGGATAATCCATCGGAGATCGCCTTAAGAACTGCGTATAGACCGATTTATGCAAATTCGTGTGAATATGCTCGAGAAAGAAAAAGCCATCGATACAAATGAAATCAACCAGTTCTACTTCCTAAACAGTCAGTGGCATCTAATGGCAATTCCTGGAGAAACAAGATAAAGAAAATTTGAGAGCCAGATTTACCAAGAGATATGTACCTCGGAGGCGATCGACGGCGAAAGCCTCGAAGTCCTCGAGCCTGACCTCGAGTGGCGGAGCTGAGCGATAGAGAGGAAGCGTGGAGACGGCGTCGTTCTGGTGGTAAACCCTCCGCGTTCCAAGGCTCTGCATCTCTATTTCTCTCTCTCTCTCCCTCCTTCCTGGTTCTCTTCTCTTCTCTGCTCGCTCTAGATTAGCGCGCGCGAAGCAGTACCAAATGCGGAAAATGGCGGGAGATGACGTCATCGGCGCTCGACGCCGAGCCACTTGCTCTGTGGCCGAGGGCTCGGCTCGGGGATCGAGTGGGTTTGCTTGTAGTATAACCGGCATTGCAGCCCATCGGCTCTGATGGACCGTCGTCACGTCCATGGGCTTGAACAACACAATTTGTACGCCAGGCCTAGCGGAAGACCGGTCCGGTTTTTTTTTTTTACCACAGACCGGTCCGGTTCAAACTTTAAATTTGTTGGCTAAGGTCTGACGGCCATAAACTTTGCCCAACGTGTAACATGGTTTTGAATTTTAAATCTGTTTAATGTGATTTTGAAATTTAGTTACATATTTAACTTAGTCCGTTGTTTGACAAAAAAAAAAATAGTCCATTGACTATATAATCCAAAGACTAGATTGAATCGGGGGATGTAACAATTTCAAGATTAAATTGAATATTTATCAAAAATTCGGGGATCACATTGAACAAATCAAGCATTAATGACCACGTTGCATATTCAAGCAAAGTTCAATGACTATTTGTATGATTATCCCTAAAGAAAAAGTGAGTCTAGATGAGATTTTTAGGCTAATGAGAACGGAACTCGCCTAAGTGATTTTGGGATAGATTAACCGTGCTGATATCACTAACCCATGCAAAATAATTGATTCATCTCGTAACGTGATAAAATGTAGCTTGGCATTTAAATAGATGGATCATATTCATATTCAACTATCCAAAAGGATTTTTTGTCGCGTCAATTAATCCAGCTTTATAAAACAATCTATATTTAAGGTAACTCTTTAGGACGCTCGTGTTGAGATACACACGTGGATTGTGCTAGAGAAATACCACATCGAAGAATTGATGTGATTTTGAGCAGTTAATATATCCTAGTTGGCCTATAACTCATTAATTTAAGCTTTCGAGTAAAGACGGGTTCAATTGGATTTATTAACGGGCTTGGACTCGGGATCCCTCTTGGGGATTTCCTTCGATAAATATATCCAACTTCTGTTGCGCGCTTCTAACAGCGCAAACCCTCACACGATTCATCCTCGGCGCATTGGGCTTCTAGTTCTCAAGAATCAAGAGATCGAGCAAATGAGATTTTGGAACAAGCACATGGATAATACCAATTTCCAGGCATTCATAAGCACACCCACACAAAACGATCGTCATTTTGCATTCTATACAGTAAGTGCATAGAAATAAGAAGCAGGTTTCGAGAGGGGTTGAACCCCTCTTTCTTTATTTTTGACAGTTCTAACTCAAGAGCTCTTCGTATATCGCTCGCACACTATCCACAATAGTAAGTGCATAAAAAAGACGCTACAAGCTCGGAAACGGGCAACGTGTCGGCGACGTCTCCGCCCTCGGATCGGGTCGTCTCATCCCGATGGCCTTCTGTCTGCTTTCAGAGCTCCAGCACCAGATCTGCATTTAAACCCCATTGTCAAACGAGAGAGCTTTTGTTAGTTCTCTTTCGGGAGTGTGAGAGAGTCCAGAGAAAGTCTCTGTATGCCAACGAGTTTTGATGCTCTAGGGGGTCCAATGAGGAGAGGCATCGAGACCAGGTCGAACAGGGAGCATCTGCAGGTGTGGTTGGGTCTTATATATTTGAGACTAGGGACTCGACTAACCCCAGGAAGCTATGCTATAAAAATTGTTGGTAAAATAAATTGCTGCGACCAGCTTCCCGATGATTTATTAGTTATCAACACTTTTACGAAATTACCAGGACTTATTGACAGTTCACAAATTACGTAATCGTTTTATCTTGTGCTAAATTTTACCCGTCTTTCTTATTAACACCTTAAATTTACTAACTTCAATATGAACTTATCAACTTTTATTAGAGTAACTCACCGTGTTATTCGGATTAAATTACTAACTAATTATGTTACCAACTATTTATTGTTTTTTCAGGAATTTTTTTTTTTTTGGGGGAGGGGGGCCGCTAGTTATGTAAGTGTGGGATTTGACTCTAGCGCTTTACAAAGAGATAAAGTAAAAGTCTGAGAGAGAAAGAGATGAGAGGAGTTAGACATGGGGTAGACATTAAAAAAGTCAATTTAAATGTATCAAACGTTGGTATCTTTTACTAATTTTTATATGTCACTCTTGCAGACACATTAACCTTAACCCTATACGGATTTACCAACATTTGTTTATACAACTCATCAGTTTTTTCATGGTTACTAACTGGTTTTGGTTCACCAATGCTCATATAAGTTGTTTACTAGTTTTTTCTATCGAGTTACCAACTTTTCATTGTCTTGCTTACTAGCTCATCAAATTTACCGAGTCCTCTTAGAAATTGAATAACTTAACAGCTTTTCTACACTTAAGTCACCAACTTGCGTTACCAACTTTTATTGGAACTATTTACCAATCCTATTTCGTTACTTTTAAGCTTACCAGTTTTTTTTAATTGAGTTATCACTTTTATTTACCTTGCTAACCATTTGAATTCACCACCCCTTTTTAGAAATTGCTAACCACAATTAGAGTAATACCAACTGTTCTCTGATTATGTTGACTATTTTATAAAATTACCAACATCTATTTGAGTTAGCAACTTTTATTCAATTAAGTTGCCAACTTACTCTGAGTTACTAACTTTATTTGAGTTGCTTATCAATTCTTATTAGTTGCTTTCAAGCTTACCAATATTGATATTATCACTTATGTTATCGACATTAAGTTGACTAACTTAGCAACTTTTCTTCAATCAAGTTATTAACTTATTTTGGTTACCAACTTTTATTTGAGTTGCTTACCAATTATTATTTGTTCTTTTTAAGCTTACCTAATTTCCGATTGAATGATCATTTTTATTTGCCTTGCTGACTTTTTACAATACACATTCTTTACAATTGCTCTGCCAGTTTTGGTAAGCGCTAAGACTTTTGGTCAATTGTTTGTGAAGTTACATGTACATAGAGATAGATTATTTTTCGAATTTATAGAAAATATTTTGGCAACTTTGAGTGTTTCTTTTAAGGTGTAGGAAAAAAAAAAAAGGGAGTAAGACATTCATGATATTGTGAAAGAGGAATAATATTATATAACTACTGTATAAAGTGGTGGATAAATGATTTATTATGATTTACAATAGAAAGAGAAAGTATTCGTATTCAATAAGATTGATGACTAAAGATAGAGAGAAGAAAAAGAAAATATTGCCCGATCAATTTTAAACCTATCGTACTTATGTCAATTCGATCATAAATTTTTCAATTTCAATAATTTGTTCATAAACATTTGTTCGAAGTTTCAATGTATTTCGTCAATTTTTGTTGAAAATTGCTCACATGAAGATCCAGTCATCGACTCTTGCTCTACACCGCCACGTCAGCAACTTTCGACAAAAATTAACCGGAAGGATTGCATCGGAAAATCGTGTAAAGTTATTCGCATAATATGTTTAGGATTGATTGGAAATTTCGCCAAGGAAAAAAGAGTACCTTTTAAAGGATGCGAGTCTAATTATTTCTTTACAACTCAATCAATTAGTTCGAATTTGAATAACTCCATTCATGGTGGAATACCGAATCCGTCTAATCTACTAATTCTATATTATTTATCAACCTTTTTTTTTGTTTAACTTATCAAATTTTCTCTCATTAAATTATCAACTATGATTTAATTACTTATGGACTTTTGGTTGATCGCTCAATTTGCCAACTGTCCTGTTTATTGAGTTACGAACTTTATTTTCCTTGTTTATCAACTTCTTTACGATTAAATTGCGAACTAGCTTTGAACTCCTTTTGAGTTAACTACCGATGTTCATTTGAAATTTTTTTTCATTTATCAATTTCTCTTATATCTGGAAAATGAATTATATTATATTTTACTAACTTTTACTACCTTCCTATCAACGTCTTAAATTACTACCTATCATACGTAATTATTAACATATATTTGGTTGACTTGAATTTATGTACGCCCGTGGAAAAAGTTGGTAAATCAAAGATACCCAAAATAAAAATGTTGGCAGCTAATTCAAATGAAAGTTGGAAATTCAAAATTAGTTGATAACTTAATCGGAAAAAAGGCTGATAAATAACTTAAGTTAAAATTAGTAATTTCACATTAGAGTTGGTAAATTTTAAGTAAGTTTATTGAGATTTACCAATATAGAAAAATTAGCAGTTACAGAATGAATGATAGGACGAGCAAGGCACAGCAACTTACAGTCCGCATCGGTCTTGATCCAACACTCCCTGTTCCCGTTGGATTCGTCCCCAGCGAGCACAATCCGGGCGCGATTCGACTGGCTCTTGAGGCGCCGGATCTTTTCCTTCAGGAGGATCTTATCGGGAACCATCACGATGTCCTCTTCAGGAAGGACATGGTCGCCAATGTCGTGCCCGTTTCTCTTTGCTGCTTTCTTCTTCACTTCTATCTTCTGCTGCTTGCCGGACTTCTTAGCCGCGGCCGAGTTTTCAGGGTGGACTTTCTTGTGGAACATGTGCAGGATCTACACAGTACATGGAAGGTGTGGCTACCTGAATCAAGCTTCTCTAGAATGCTTCCTTTGCCTGACAAGCAGGACAGTTTCTAATGCTATTTTGGAATCTATTCCTATGTCTGTTCGCATTCATGCGAGAACTGAGAAGTGTATTTTTGAGAATGAGTGTATGCGCTGCGAATACCTAATGTGACGGCACGATACTAGAAACGCGTACCTTATGTAGCTTAGTCTCTGCCGAACCGGAATCGGAACTTGTCCCTGCATCGAAAGCCGTGCTCCGGGCTGCAGGATTAGCTTGATGGGCCTTCTTTTTCAGCTTTTTCTTCACGAAATGCACCATGGAACCGTCCCAATCCTTTTTGCCGTACCCGTAGTCCTCATCGGTCATCTTGGTCTTCTGGAACAGCTCTCCGAGCGATGTCCTGTGCTCCTTCTTATCCGCTTTAGGCGCTTCCATCACTTCCACCGCCGAGCCGAACAAGTAGCCCTGAAGCGGGCACACGGCACTCCCATTGCTAGAATTGGTCTCTTGTGCTTCGGCCTTCCCGCCGAGCGTGATGGTGCTCCCGTGGCTGCTCCTCCCCATGCTGACGTGGCTGTTCCTCCCGGATGACTGGTTGCCCCACTCATCCTTGTTCGCCTCAGCGGCGAGCACCTTCTCCAGCTCTTCATTGATCAGCTTCAGATCGTTCTCGGTCACCTCAGTTTCTTTCTCAGTTATGTTCTCGAGAGAGTAGGAGAAAGCCGGAGTTGAGGGTTCAGGGATGAAAGCGGGCTCGGAACCAAGGGTACCGATCGCTAGGAAACCGTGGAAAAGGTCGGTTATCTCAGCAGCTGATTGCTCTTCTTTGTAGTGTTCTTCATCCTGCGAAATGGCCGATTCCAGGTCGGCAAAGGACTTTCGAAGGAGTTCGCGCTGAGACTGTTTGAGGTGCTCGGCGCCACAGCTTCGCCTCTGAGAGATCTTCTGATCATCTAGAGATGGCTGTCCTGAAAGACGATTAGACGGATAAGCCCGCATGATACACCGGAAAGAACTAGGATCTACCAGTGAGAGTTATAAGTAGGAAAGGCACATTTATGTTGGTAAGGCTATGGTTTTTATGAGATCGAGAGAAAACTCTCTAATGATCTCTTAACCCGTGATCTCGGCCTTTCGGATAGCCGTTAATTACTGTGGCATTGCCATAAGAAGTCATGCATCACATCGACAATATCATCCTCGTCGGAGCCTTACTTAGAGTATGATTGCTGGACGCCCTATTCTAGTCAATTCATGCAATGTTCTTATGTTAGTGAGATCGGTACTTGATAACTCCGTTGAAATTCAACCGGGCTAGACTCGTTGTGATCGAATCCGCACCTACATAGAGCAATCTGCTGATGAGCCCACTTCGGAGAAACAAGAGCTTACGCGCCTGGACTTACCTAGGGTGGCGCCAAAATCCTTGAGTGGCTCATGGCCATTGTGCCGTAACTTGCGGTGCATCCAACCAAGTAACTGCAGATGCCGAAACAGAACACTTAGTCCATTGATCATTCGGGACCTAACAAGCATTACTGTCGGAATCGGACTGTACCTTCATCTCCGATCGTTCGGTAAAAGCTCTCGACTCCCGATCGCTCCGGTGGTGCAGGAATAGTACTCCGAATGAACTTTATTTTCAGATGATAATGTTTAATAGCTGTCTGCCGATGGTCCAAGAAAGAGATGGATGGAATGAAACACGCAGAAAGTAAGAAATTTCGGGCTGGTTGCAATTCAATTTGTCAGGGGAAAAAGAACAAATCATGTGGCAAAATGGAGGGGGGGTGGGGGTCCAGAAGCTCCCAAGTGGAATGATTCAACACGACGTAAAGCCATCTTGCATATGTCCATTTCGTCGAGGTTGTTTTGCGAGTTCACTTCTGCCATTTCCTGCTTTTGTTGGTTTCGTTTGGTGTTTATCAAGTCGGGCGCGCGCAGACAGACCATCAAATCGGGAGCGGTACTATGGCTCGTCATGATGTTCGGCTCGTAGCTTTGAGAAAACAAGGTATATGTCGCATCGCAGTGACCTTTTGTGCGCCTCAGATTATGTGGTGATCAGTACGAGAGTAGCGTAAGCTGAAATAGGAGGAGAATTATCCAAAAAGGCATAAATTTATTGTAATTGTGTTAATTCAATCATAATTTTTTTTTCTCAATTGAATCTTAAACCTTTTGTAATTATGTCAATTCAGTTCATCCGACTAATTTTGATCAGAAATCGCCGACATAGAGACATGCCTTCTTATGTGGCGTGACCAGCCACGACGTAGATAATTTTTAATAATATTTTAATATTTATTCGATTTTTTTATTTTATCTATTTTTTATTTTTCTTGTCTTTCTCTTTCTTTTTTATTTTTCTTTCCCTTCCTTCTTCCTCCCGCCGATTGCCGAACCTTGGTGACAGACTCAAGATGAGGGCACACGAGGTCGACCTCGCCGGCCTCTCACAAAGCTCACCCCTGTCGACCATTGGCGAAGCTTGACCTCGCCCAACGACGGAGAGGTCGAACCTCTCCGGGGGTGAACGGCAAGGTCGAGCCTCACCTAGCCATGGCGAGGCCGACCTAACCCAACAGAAGCAAGGGTGAGACTCGCCAGAGGCGGGCGAGGCAAGGGCAAGCTTCGCCAAAGGTTGACAAGGTCGACCTCGCCTATGGCTATCATTGAGGTCCAACGATCAACTTGTTAGGATGCACATATGAGTTAGGTTAGATAAGTCTCACATTGGAGAATTGGTGTGGTGTTGAGCAGTTAATATAACTAACTTGGCATATAACTCATTGGTTTAAACTTTTGAGTTAAGATGGATCCAACTGGATATGTTAACGGGCTCGGACTTGACTTTCATTTTGCCAATCTCTTCGGGTGAAGGTATCGGACTTCTGCTGCGCTCTCCCCAACAAATAGTACCGGAGCCGATGGTTTATTGGTGGCCAACTCTCAATATATATCGGTGTTTGGTGAATATTTCGATGGAAGAATTTGGTGACCATCGCGGTTTCGGGACAAGTTAGCGTTGTGGTGTAGCAACGCGGGTCCGATAAGCGTTGATGGAAATTCAAGTTAAGATATGTTGGTACATAAATATAAGTGAATTAAGTGGGAGCAAACTTGACACCGAGATCACACGTGAGGGGGAGATTGTTAAGATGCATATGTAAGTTGTGTTAGAGAAGTCCTACATTAGAGAATTGGTGTGGTGTTGAGCAGTTAATATATCCAAGTTAGCCCATAATTCATTGGCTTAAGCTTTTGAGTTAAGGTGCATGCAACTGGATATGTTGACGGACTTCGACTTGGACTCCCTCTTAGCGATCTCCCGAGGTGAAAGTATTGGGCTTCTACTGCGCAAGAGAAAGAAAAGAAAAATTATATATAAATAAATAATTCGAAAAGATGATAATATTGTTAAAAGTTGTCCCAGTTAGCACCGGCCGTACCATATAAGACGGACGATATCCGTGTCGGCGATTTTCGATAAAAAATGATCGGATGGGTTGAATTGGCACAAATGCAAAATATTTAAACTCAATTAGAAAAAAAAGAAAAAAAAAATTAGGAATAAATTAGCACAATCACAATAAATTTAGGACTTTTTTGAAAATTTTCCCCCAAAATAGATGAAGCGACCCGCATTATGCTAGACCTAGGGACCAAGTCCTTTCGTGAGTCTGCGGTCCCACGGAGCTCGCCCTTGAGCTATTGCACCGATCGATAAATCTCAATCTAACTTCAAACTGGAACAGCGCGTTTTAAAGTGGTCCAGGGGTGAATACCTCGTGAGTCCATGACCAGAGCGAACAACATTGTATAGGTGGTAGAAGGCTGCCTATGGGGGTATCAAAGCCAAAGATGGGACCGTTCGGCAAGTACTCCTCCTTGCGTCACATAAGCATAGGTTGTCGCCCTGGCAAATGAGTCCGGCGTGGCCTCAAACTAGTACAACTCGTTTTAGCTTCAAAATTGACCAAACGATTCCGTAAAATCACAAGGATACATTTGAAATACACAATATAAACTATGGCCATGCACGAATATAATTGAAGATGATTACCAAGTAATCGATGCATCTCTTATATGTTAGATTTGAACTCGATATAACTGTCGAGTATTCCATCAATCAACAATCTTCCTTTTACGAAAATTCAAATAATCTTGACAAATGAATCAAAATCATTACATGTAACTAAAGATGTTCTTATTCCCTTTTTTCCTTTCAGATAAGGTTACTTCTGAATCTAAGAAGCGTCAATATCTCAATAAGGCAAGGAGTATCGCATCGTCCGCAAAATCGGACAAGCTCGCATGGTTTGCATGGGCAACCTTGATCTTTCCGGTGGTACACATGGGCGTATATGGCATAGGCAGTGTCCCTTTAATTGTGCACACATGTCAACTTATTAATACCACTTTTCTTTTTTTGGTCGAAATATCACTTTTCGAAAAAGTAGTAATCGATCGATTATGCAAATCGTACATCATCAACATTAATATCAACATTAACATCGCATTTATTCCAAACTAGTCGGGGTCAGCGCTCGATGAACCCAAAAATAAATAAAATAAAAGCAAGACCGATTGAGGGAAAAGAAATAATTATATAAAAATATAAATATAAATATGTATAAATATGTAGGGAAAAATGACTAAAAATGACAATCTGGAACATATGAATTCTGCTCTTCCACAATGCTAATAGTTTTCCTCTACTCCGTCTTAAGATAGACCGTACGCCAATCTATTTCTCACTTCATTAAATCTTGTTTTACTACTTTTCTCTAGGTACGTTTTGGCCGACCTCTTCCTTTCTTCATGTCATGCTCTTGGAACAAACTTATGTTCTTACTAGAGCATCTAGGGATCTTCAATGAATATGTCCAAATCATCTCAATCTATGTTCTCTCATCTTTTCTGCAGCCGGTACTACTATATAACTTTTCGTCGAATATCTTCATTTTTTATCTTATCCATCATTGTATGACCATACATCCACCTTAACATCCCATTTTCTCTACTCCCATTTTATGCTTATGTTGCCTTTGTGCTAGCCAATATTCAATTCCGTATAGCATTGTAGGCCTTACTGCTGTTCTATAAAATTATCCTTTTAGCCTAAGAGGGATTTTGCGATCACACAAAAATCCCGATGCATTGCTCCGATTCATTCAACCTGTTCTGATTCTATGGCTTACATCCTCATCAATTTCTCCTCTCTTTTGCAATATTGATCCCAGATATCTAAAAGCATGTTTCGTAGGTACCTCCCGTCCGAGTATATTCACGGATTCTTGATCTCCTCCTCTTGCCATGTCGAACTCACACTTCATGTATTCGGTTTTACTTCAACTTGACGTAAATCCTTTAGACTCCAACATGCTTCTCCATAATTCTAATTTAGCGCCAATTCAAATCCTAATCTCATCAATAAGGACAATATCATCTGTAAATAGCATATACCATGGCACCTCATTTTGGATATCTTTTGTAAGCTCATCCATAACTAGGGCAACAAGATAAATAGCGTCATTGCTATTACTTCTAGATGGATACACCTCTCGTTTGTCAATTCAACTTGCTTCCATATAGAATGACTTATGCGTGCACAAAAAAGATCATTTGTAGGCCCGGTGCATAGACTTTAAGTGCGTCCAAATGGTTAATTTTAGTGATTGAATGAGATCCATCAAATTCAATGGTTCATGTATATAAAACGAGCCGATCGCTTGTCCCCGGCTCTTTGACGTATCCATAGCAGGATCACTGATAAGATAGAATAACAACGATGCGTACATCAATTCGCAAGACTTTCAAATCATTCACGTTCCGGAGCACAGGTTCCCACTACAAAATGCACTGCTCCACGGACCCAACGAAATGGCCTTGTTTGTCGCTACCCCCATTAACTTATAATGAACTTCTGATTCTGAACTCTCTTGAGGAAAGGGAGGCGGAGGCGGGCATACTTTTACGTATCCTATCGTTTGGAAAGACTTGCAAGTTGACCACTGAACTGCCCACGGCCAAATCTGAGTAGACGTGGCCAGCGGTTCTTATGGGGTACCGTGACTCGTGACAACTAAATAGTAGCCAGACGGTTTATTCAGGCTTATGAGCGTTAGAGGGCAGACTACTTAGAAGCCTTTGGAATATTGCGGGAAAATTATAAAAAAAAAAGTCTTAAATATATTGTAATTGTGTCAATTCAGTCATAAATACTTTTCTTTTTTATATCATTTGAGTCATAAAGCTTTTGCATTTGTGTCAATTCAGTCCATCCGACCAACTTTCACCGTCAGCCTGACTTAGATAATTTTAGTAATATTTTTATTTTATTGTTATTTTTCTTCTCTTTCTTCCTCCAACTGATTGTCAAATCGGCAACTGGCCACAGAGGCAAGGGTCGGCAAGGTCGTACTCACCCCGATCCGGCAAGGTTCCACCTCACTATCGTCAATGGGCAAGGCTAAGCTTGCCCATAGACAGTGAGGTCGAGCCTCGCCAAATTTGGGCGAGCTCGGCCTCACCGGCCCTCAATGACCGGTTGGAAGAAGGACGAGAAAAAGAAAGAAATAAAAAAACAATAGAAAGTAAAAATTTTGAAAAAAAATAGACAAAATATTTAAAAATTATCACATCAGCATATGTAGCGTTGGTTGAGGTCCACGTCATTGCCGACGGGCCAAAGTTTTTCAGATGGGCTGAATCGGTACAAAGACAAAATATTATGACTCAATTAGCAAAAAAAAAAAAATGTTAATGACTGAATTGACATAATTGCAATAAATTTAAGAATTTTTGTAATTTTCCCGAACATTGCTACAAATCCGTGAACCAATCTCTGAGTAATTTGCATGGAAGTTGTGGGATTTGAAGAGGTTTTCATAAATCGGATATCCATGAAGAGTATCTAACTTTGGGTAGCTTCCTAGTTTGACTAGATTTCACAAAATGTGATTTCTTGTTTTGGATCCAACACTTATCTCTATATATGAAATGTGTTTTCTTCATGGAGAGTATTTAACAGGCAACTTTTCCGAAATCACACCATGAAGCAATTTTAGAGTGTTGAAAGAATAAATCTTTTGGTCAGATTTGTGAATTTCTTTGCAAAATTGTGATTTTATTTCATGAGAATTTGTGGGCCCAAATGTTGTGTTTGTTATTGGGTGTAAATGGGGGCCGAGAAATGCTAAGGGTTTTAATTAACTTGTCTGTTGTATCACTTGATATGTAGGGAATCCCATGCTCCTCTCTTGGACGTAGGTTGCATCAATTGGACAACGTAAATTTGGTGTTTGATTTATTATCATGTTCAGTTCGATCACTTGTCTTCACAACATACTATTTCCTTTTAGGCTAAAGGGTTTTCACAAAATCCAAATAATGTTTGGTAAACACTATTTGCATAGGAACTCCGGTTCAAAGGAAAACAAAAACAAAAATTGCAAGTGACACAACTCATGCGAAGCTAGAAGGTCCGGTGACAATCATTGCAGAGGTCGCGCAACCACAAACATGCTGCATTTGACGAGAATGACGCATTGCGGGTCTCACACTCGGTTGTGCTCGACTAGGGCTTGCTCGATTTCATCGAGTAGGGTTCGAAATTGAGCATGAACATCGTGCAACCCTCGGTTGGCGTCGCGCGAGCCTCAAAGACCATTGGCAACCATCAGCGAGCCTCGGTGACCGTTGATTCTCCAAATCTCGCATGGACACTTCATATTTCGCCTATCCTCAGCTGTCGTCGACCGTCAATTATCAACCTTTGACGACATTCGATCCTCCGTGACCGTCCCTTAGCCACCAATTGGCACAGTGCCCTTGGTTCAGGAGAGAACCGATGAGCAACTATATGGGAGTACAATTGGAATATGAGAAATTGATGAGGGGAAAATTGGAATGAAAAGCGTAATAAATTATGGGCCCCAGCATTCCGAAAATGTTGAATGCTCAGTGCTTGAGAGTAATGGCCTTGAGATAAAGGTTTTTAGGGAGACTTTGGAAAAATTAGCATTTGCCAAACGGACTCCAAAAATTCATTACCAAACACTATAGCAATTGCCCAAGTGCCTTTAACTGTCCAATAGACTTTTGCAAATGTGCTCCCAAGCGCAGCATGGCCTCAAAGCGCGGTCCATAATTCTGCCTTTAAAGTCGAAGATATGCTATAAACCCTTCAAACCAGCCTAACGCCACTTTTCATTCTTGTAAGATCGCTGGCCGAAATAAAAATCGACGCTAATAGAGCTTAGAAGCCCATCCTTTTGTCGTGACAAACAATACAGCATAAATGGTTTCTTGTTAGTTGTTACTGACATGGACGACGAAATGATCTGGTGCGCGGAACGCCCCACTAAAGAGAGACGGGCTCAAGAAGGAAACTATTTGTCTGTAAATCCGTGGGGAGTAGTACGCCGTATGTCCTAAATGTTCTCCTCACTAGTCATTTGAGTTTTAAATATTTATTTTTGGTCAACGGAAAAAAGAAAAAATATCAAAATAGATTAAAATGACATTAAAAATTATCCATGTTAGCGCCGGCAGTTTGATGTACGACAGCACTAGCGATTTTCAGCCAATAAGAATGAATCGACAGAAAGTAAAAAGGTTTAGGACCGAATCGGCAAACCTAGAAGGTTTACGATCGAATTGATAAAAGTACAAATGTTAAGGACTTTTTTGACAATTTTCGCGGCAAATGTTAGAAGGGCTTGATTATCCATTTTGAAAGACATTTAGAAATAAACCAATCAAATTCAAACGTTTGAACCTCAATTGATCAACGTATGAAACATTTAGGACTTTTGCCATACCTATACCATCCGTCTATTTGGGCAAAGGGCAAACACGGGGAGGCCGAAGTACGGCGGCGCCATCTTCAGCTTTGGTTCGAAGGCACAAGTCAAGATAAAAGAACTCTCCAGACCCAAACTTGTGCAAGTTGCAATGCATTTTGACTAGATCGACTCAAGAGGGATCAAAATAAATGATACTAGTAAATCGATCGAACTACTACTTTGCAAGTGATTGAATTGATAACGAAAGCGAAACATATCTTAACATTTCAAATGAGACGTGAAGAACGAAAGCGATTTTTCCGGTTCACACCATTAAACGTATGAGCCAACTGAATAAACCCGACCAATCTAGCTTGCTTTAATTATTAGGATCTTGTTCATTAAATCCTGATCTCTGGGTTATTATAAGCAAACTGATAGCACCGTATAGAATCATGCACCGCCCAATTTGACCAGATCCTGCTTAGCATTTAGAACTCAATGAAAATTTCCTTTTAGCGAGTTCTAAAGTAGTGTTTTGCGTGTCAAATTATGTCCGCATTCCCAATCAACCAAAGACTGGTCATCCACCTCGAGAATCGGAATTCGCAAAAAAAAAAAAAATCACTTCATCGTGGTTTGACCCGAAATTGTGGGAAATCAGACTTAATCTCACGCATTTTAAGGTCGAAGATTCCACTTGTTTTGGTGCTCAGTCAATCCGATTCATGTGGACATTCTTAAGGGGCACTTCTGTCCAGAAATATGGACATGATCGAGACTAATGACAGGTGAATCAAAATTTTCTCATGGGCAAACAGCATCAATGGCAGTACGCAGATAATACAAACCCTTTAAATATCAAACCATACTTTCATTTAATTGTTTGAACTTTAGAATAATTAACAACGGTTCCACAAAATTATATTCTCTCTCACGTAATTTTTACGATAGTATCAGAGTAAAAGATCCTATTTAATTCAAATCTTTTCAAACCTCCTGATTTTGGATTAAATTTGAATTAGCACGTAAAGAGGAGTAATTTTCGCATTAAATCACATATTTACTTAACACCTTAAATATTTAGAATAAATGACTGTGGTCTCGCCAAATTTCATATTGAGATCCAACAATGCTAATTGAATATATAAAGAAAGTTTGACTCTTGGATTATAAACTCTCTCGACAGTAAATTGATCCCAAGATCTCCCTAGAGACTTTGAAGCACACTGCAGGGAAAATGGAGGCCACCCTCTGGACTCCATTGCTATGTCTCCTCTCGCTCATGGCAATCTTCACCAGCACTCGCGGCGGCGGCGATCCCCTCGACCTCAACGGCAACATCACCTTACGGTGGGACGTCATGTCGTGGACGCCGGATGGTTACGTGGTGAGTTGATTTCTGTCCCCTGCATTTCAGCCTCGGATTTAAATTCACTGGACGGTGCTGATGCGGTTCACCACAGGCATTAGTCAACATCGCAAACTACCAGCAATATCGGACGGTGATGGAGCCCGGTTGGAGACTCCAGTGGACGTGGGCGCGGAAGGAGGTCATATGGAGCACGGTCGGGGCACGCCCGCTGCACCGAGGAGATTGCTCTTCGTTCAAGGGTAACATGCCCGCATCCTGCATGCGCAGCCCGACCATCGTCGATCTGACTGCTGATGTGCCCTTGACGGACCAGATCGCGGGCTGTTGCAAGGGGGGAGTCCTGTTGACCCAGCTCCAGGATGCTCGGAAGTCAACGGCGGAGTTCCAGATCGCCGTGGGGAATGCAGGGACGACGAAGAAGACGGTACAGATGCCCAAGAACTACACTCTGACCGTGCCGGGCGGCCGGTACTCTTGCTCGACCGCGAAGATCGTGCGGCCCACCCAATTCTTGTCCCCAGATCGGAGGAGGATCACTCAAGCCTTGAGTAAGTTCATGGTAGAAAGATCCACGTCAAGTGAATATCTGCTGCTATCAGTCAAAGAAGTAATTGACCTGGAGACAATTAGACATTGATATGCGTAGTTACCTAATAATATGATAGATTTTAATGGGTTATCTAAATACAATCCACTTATGTTGATACCTAATTAAGATCAAGCATAATAACATACATCCGCACGTATGATTCATCGCGCCAATGTTGGCATTTCAGTGACGTGGCAGGTGGTGTGCCGCCACACTCCGCCGCGAGGGTACAAGCCGCCGTGCTGCGTGTCCTTGTCCTCCGATCGTGGGCTGAAGATCCCGTGCGGTACGTGCGCGTGCAATTGCAAGCCCTCCGACGCCAGGTCGTGCGCTCCGTAAGTCTTTTTTCCAATTGTCTACTCCTTTTCCTTCCTTGTTCATAATGCTTAACATTTGGTAAAATCTGACTTAATACTTTGCACATCAGTCCGCACCCGAAGGCCTAAATCTACCTGAGTACTATGTGCGACGGGCTTTATTGAGTCAATACACGAGTTGTTCCGATTTGATCCATGGAACGCAGGTTGGCCTGTCCATAAAGGATCGAAGAGCACATAGTTGATCGTACACTATATTCACAACCCTGGATTGGCCTCACAACTCAAAAAGCCAGACAGGTTCTTGTTGTCTAGATGTATTGGCGCCGAGTGCCAATAATTTCGTAAATAAGTCGTCCAGCCACTTGAGTTTCGACTCACTTCTTACTCGATGTCGTGAGATTGATAGGACATTTACATAGACTCGGCGTGTGGAATTTCATGTCTTGAAAGAGTGAAAAGACACGAATGTCCGAGCGAGATGACGAATAGTCCCTAACTTGCAGGAGTTCCTGCAAGTTCCGACATCAGAAATGTTGGTAGTTTGTCTATAAGTGCGCATGTGGACTAAATTTTGTACTAATCAACGATTATTATTGTTTGTTTATTAAAATTCGAATGATCGATTATGAAATAACTATTGTCCTATTGAAATAATATTACTATTTACCAAGGAGTCACGGTTTATTTTTTATTGTTATTTAATTTTGGATTTTTATTTTCTGCCTAACGGATATTAGGCGCTCTTACAACCTTTGAAAGGTTGTGTCCGTTCGGACATAACTTCTCAATCTTTTGAAAGTTGTGTCTGTTCGAAAATAATTTCTTAACATTTGAAACAAGTTTCGCCAACATATATTCAGCGTATTCTGTTCAAACATGGGTTTCACATCAACACTTTTTGTTCAATAATATAGCTTCAATTCTTCTTCTTTTTCTCTCTCGAAATACAACCATTATTCTCTAATTATTTTCCTTTGAAGTTCTTGAAGAAATATCAGAATTGCTATACCATATTCTCATTCAAAACTTTTTTATATCTTGGAGATTGCTAGTGACCATTAATAACACTATGAGGTAATTAATCTTTTAAAGAGGTTATCACGTCTCAAAATCTGACTCATTTTTTTTCTTCCCGTTCCAATTTTTTTCCCAACAGGAAATCGCCGGTCCAATGCACCAACCACATGTGCCCGGTCAGCATAAATTGGCACTTGCTGTCCAGAAGCAAAGGAAGCGTTCGGTGGTTTGAGGTGTCGATATCGAACCTGAATCGCCGCGCAAAT
Source organism: Rhodamnia argentea (assembly GCF_020921035.1). Taxonomy (NCBI): domain Eukaryota; kingdom Viridiplantae; phylum Streptophyta; class Magnoliopsida; order Myrtales; family Myrtaceae; genus Rhodamnia; species Rhodamnia argentea. Next base: position 33,477,982 of record NC_063150.1, on the reverse strand, counting down.
TACACGGATTGGATCCTCATGATTCAGCATCCGGTGGCACAAAAGTTTGCTAGTGCCGACACAAACTACTGGTCGCTGCCGCCCAAGCTTGGTGAGCATGGAGTTGCCCTGCTTTCAATCTTCTTTCTAACTTTGCTAATCGATAAGTAAAATTTTTTTCCCGTATCGCTAGGTTAAGGCTCGATATTACCTAGACTCTTTCTAGTAGATGCAAAAAAAAAAAAAAAAAAAATCCGGGGTAATTCTCGAATGATATGCTACATGTGATTCGTGTCGGTTTGAGAACATTGAAAGCGTGACAGAGTAATTCCTTCTTCGTTCCACGTTAATCGCAGGGAGCATGGAAGTGGTGTGGGGGATCAAACACTACAGTCGAGGGCTAGGGCCGCTCGGAAGCGGTCGTTCCACGGCGAAGTTCGAAATAAGTTACGAAGGAAGTCCTGGGAAATGGAACTTCTCAAGCAATGTTTTCTTCAACGGCGATCGATGTGCCAATCCGCCTCTACCTCGATGAGGCTCAATCCTCGACGGGAATGCATCTTGTTTTTTCTAATCCGGGACTATGTTTTTTTATTTTACCTCCCATTTTGTTGCCTATATCCGAGACCAATGAAACGTGAGAAGGCGTTATTGTCTGCTCTTTGAGCTTGTTTGATTATCCTGAAAAACCAATAATACAGACGTGAGTAATGCAATTTCAGTTGTTGTCTTCGAGTACTGAAAATATAGGCCAAAAGTTGTTCGGTAATTAAACGATCATAAACACATTTCTTAATGCATATATGATAGACATGGTTGCTATATGGATTAATTATATTCAACAAATAGGTTGTAATTTGATTTAAACATAATATGAATATTGAATGAATTGTAAATGAGTTTACAACTTACTTAGACCGAACCTACCTCTATGACTCTTTCTTTATTCTCTTTCGCTCTCACTCGATCTTCCATTCACTCACTCATTATTTTTATATATGGAAATGTTTTATGAATATAGATCGGGTCAGGTCGGGTTGTATCTAAGTCGCTAGATTTACATGGTAGGAAAATGAATCTATTCGGGTCGAATCATTTTCGACCGATCCACCCCTTTGACGAGTCTATTGATAATTATTAGATTAAATATTAAAGTGGGGTCTACAGGAGATACGGTGTGCGCCCATGCGGGCAACCACACCCCATTGAGCAGTTATATGCTCAAACGTGAAAAGTCACGTTGGTTGGTTTTACGTCAATAACCGACGTGGTCTCTATCGTTCTCCCCAGTTGTTCATTCTGTCACTCCCAAAAGAAAATAGGGAACGAAGAACGCTCCTCCCATCGTCGATTGTCGTTTGACAGAGAAAAACTCCGAGATCGCAAATGGCATCTAATCGGTGATCAATAAGGTACGTCCTCGTGGTGTCTTCGTCAATCGGTGAATCTGGTGATCTATTGGGCATGTTTCCGCTGTTTATGAGTATGTATTAGATCGGATTTAGTATCCTACATTGGTATCAGAGCATGTGTTACTTGATTCCCGATCGTTTTGTGTTGATATGGTGTGTTTTGAAGATTTTTAACCCTAATCGCGAAATTACTGTTCATAGCCTTTTGATTATGATTTGTTCGTCAAAATAGTAAATTGAACATATCATTAGAACGGGCTCGTCGAGACGATCGTTTTGAGTGGTCGCCGGCCCCAAGGGTCCGCTAGACGCCGCCGCACGCGCGCCACGCGCCGCGACGGGGCGGAGTCCCGCGGGGCCGTGGTGTTTCGTCCCTTTTTATGCCATTTTTGTTCGCCATTTTTGAATTATGAATATACCATCGTGTTCGTTTCGAAAAGACGAAAATTTTGGCGAAAATTTGGTCGCCGGAGGAGGCCGGACAGCCGGCCACGCGCCGTCACGCGCACGCGCGCGCCGCTGCGCGCGGCCGGCCACGCGCCCTCACGTGCGGCGCACGTGGGCGAGCCCGGGCCGCGCACATGGCCGCGGCCCGCGGGGTATTGGGCCCGGCTCGGCCCAATACTAAGCCCTTTATTATTAAAAAAAGGGGGGCCCGTCCGGCCCATTTTTTACACGGCCCATTTCCTTTTTGCTGGACCGGCCCGTGACTCGCGACCCGCGACCCGGTCCGACTTTGACCCGCGACCCGTTGACCGTTGACCGTTGACTTTGACCGTTGACCCGGAAAAAAAAAAAAAAAAAAAAAAGAAGGTCTTGTTGGTCAATACTAAGGGGTCTTGTTTTACCTATTATTTTATTTGTTATGATATGTTCATAATAGTTACAAAATAATTGGATTTTCGTAATCCATTTGTGTTCTGCATTCGTTGCGGGAACAATGCAATGGGTAAGACGAAATGCGAGAATATCCCAAAGGCCAAGGAGAGCTGAAGCTCGGCAAGCTCTAAGGGAAAAGATTACAAAATTGGGTCTTTATAAATGGGATAATGCTTCTGACATTTTAACCCATGTTATTAAAGTCAACGAAATGATCCAAAAAATCGTATGGGGTTGGACAAGAAATGGCTCCAATAGATGCATTTTATGCACTACGTAACACTATACCCGTAGAATGGCATGGTTTGATGAATAGCGCGTGGTGGAATGATGCTGCCACATATAAGAAATCCGTGCTACATTTCTTACACGATTTTATAAGGATCGGAGCGATGAAGACGTCATCGCTTGCAATGAATGTGTCTTGGCGCGGACAGAATGCGCCTTGGCGTAAAGGCAAGGGTCCGCAAAGGTTTTGTCCAAAAGAGCTGATTTTGGCCCCCGATTTGATTCATAATCCTCCTCGAGACCTTAATTATTCTTTTCCTTGTACCAAGGAAATTACATATGCTCATGTTGTAACCGGAGCTAGGAGGATCACACGTTATTATATTTAGACTTTTAATTTTAAGCTAGTTCCTTTCTTGTATGTCTTAGGAGACTTTTAGGGACTTGTGATTGTTGTATTGATGATTTATGTATATGCATTATGTTATGTGTATATATTTCGAGTGGGAGTGTTCACAAGTTTTAGTAATCGTATGATGAACACAAAGTGATGATTGTATTGGTGTTGGTTTTAGATAAGAAAATCTGGATGATGATGGGGAACTTAGTGAACTGTTGATTTTAGAATTCTTTTTTTTTTATAAACTATATACCAGTATAATCGAGATGCATGAATATGATTGCATTTGTTGCATACAAATAGACTTTAAATACGTGCTAAATGTTATACTCAGATACTATGGCAACGGCATCTAAGAATATTGTTGCTGAGCTCAACAAGGGTGAGAAATTGAATGGAGAAAATTATGAAATCTGGAATATGAAAATCCAGTATGTGCTTGAAGAACTAGAGGCACCGGAAGCTCTTAACCTCACCATGATCGAGCCAAAGGATGGCAATACTGCACAACACGGAAGAGACAAAGAAGCCTTCACCGCCTGGAAGAAAAAGAACTCTACTGCTCGCATTACGTTGTTGAGTAGTATGGATAATGACATCATGAGGGAGTTCAGAAGCATGAAAATGCTAAAGACATGTGGGATGCATTGAAGGCTAGATTTGGTCGGACTTCCGTCACCAAGTCGAGGCAGCTTACAATCGGGTTCGACACTTATAAGATGCCACATGGGCAGAATATAAAGCAACATTTGAGGAAGATGTCGAACATGATTAGTGAACTAAAGGATGCTGGACATGTGTTGTCCGATGAACAACAAGTGCAGGCTGTAATTCGCTCTTTGCCTCACAATTGGGAACACATGAAGGTGAACCCGACCCACAATGTGAACGTCACAACCTTTGAGGATGTTGTGCGCCATTTGGAGCTAGAGGAGGACCGCCTTCTGGCGGCTAAGATACAATCTGATGTATATGTTACTAAATCTAGCTCACATGGAGCTTCGGGCTTCAAGCGCAAGCATCCCGGAAAGTTCAAGAAGTGGACAGGCAAAAGAGTTGAACCATCCGGCAAGAAACCAAAGTTTGAGAAGCATGGAAAAGGGAAAAGTCCCATGAAGAAGAACATTTCGAGGATGAAATGTTACAACCGTGGCAATAAGGGTCACTTCGCTCGCGACCGTGGCGAGCCGAAGAAGGTAGAAACCCTAAACACACTTAAAAGTGTTTGTTACGTATCAAGTTCTGTATTTTTAACTGAATCTCATCCTTTGTGGACTGTAGACTCGGGAGCCACGGACCATGTAGCCAGAGATCGAAATACGTTCGTGGAATTTCGACGAATTCCAAATGGAGCGAGATGGATTTATGTAGGAAATAATTCCAGAGTAGAAGTGAAAGGAATTGGCACTTGCCAACTTATCATGCGTGGTGGACGCACTTTATTTCTACATGATGTTCTGTACGCTCCGGAGATTCGTCGAAATCTTGTCTCTGTATTAGTATTAGTCAAACTCGGTTTTAGTATGAATTTTCACAACAATGGTGTGGATTTGCTATTAGGAACGACTTTTTATGGTTCCCGTTATTTCACAGATGGCTTTATTGTATTGGATATTGAACATACTAGTGTGAATGTATGTTATTCCCCGTTTGCATCTTCTAGTTCTAATGAGAATGATGTGAATACATGGCATGCTAGACTTGGTCATATTGGCCAACAAAGAATGAATAGATTAGCCAAAGATGACTTATTAGGCAATATTGAGAAAGTTGAATTGCCTACCCGTGAGCATTGCCTAATGGGAAAAACAACTAGAAAGCCATTTGGAAAAGGGACAAGAGCTGAATTTTCATTGCAATTAATTCATACCGACATCCGTGGCCCGATGAATGTTAGGGCAAGGCATTGTGCTGTTTACTTCATCACATTTATTGATGATTATACTCGATATGGATATGTCTATCCGATATCTCATAAATCAGAAGCATTTAGTTGCTTTAAGAAATTTATGACCTTAGTGGAAAATCAGTTAGATAAGAAAATAAAAGCTTTGAGATCCGATCGAGGTCGAGAATATTTATATGATGAGTTCAGAAATCTATGTGATGAAAAGGGAATAGATAGACAGTTATCTATTCCATACACTCCGCAACAAAATGGTGTTGCCGAAAGACGAAACAGAACCCTACTTGAAATGGTTAGGTCCATGATGGCACAAGCTAATTTACCGATTGCCTTTTGGGGCGATGCTTTATTAACTGCTGCCTATGTACTTAACCGAGTGCCTTCCAAATCGGTCACTTCTACCCCATATGAATTGTGGACAGGTCGAAAACCCGATTTAAGCTTTCTCAAACCTTGGGGTTGTACTGCCTATACTCATGAGTCCTCACATAAATATGGAAAATTAGGACCAAGAGGCAAAAAGAGTATCTTCATAAGATACTCGGAACACTCAAAAGGATATGTGTTCATAGGTGAGCAAGAAAGTGGAAATGTGACTGAATTTGAATCACGAGATGTCACATTCTTATAGAATGAATTTCCAAAAAAAGGCGAAATAGGTGAAGATTGTTCCCTATTTAAGACATTGGATCAAGATAATGAGACCGTTGGACATAATGATCCAAGTGGAAGCAATGTGAGAGGTGGGGAGTTGAATACAAACCGATCTCCATTGCAATCACTTGATGAATTAATGCCATTATCTGGTTCGAGTGGGAGCGTATTGGAGGAAGAAATACCCTTGGTACAATCTTCTCCACGACGAACCGGTCGCAAAAGCATTCCTCGACGACGCTTTGAAATTGAAGGGGAAGCTTTCATGATCGCTTCATTGGATGAAGATGAGCTAAGAAATGTGAATGAGGCTCTATCTTGCCCCGATAAGAAAAAATGGATGAAAGCAATGAAAGAAGAGATGGAGTCAATGAAATCAAACCAAGTTTGGGAACTGGTTGATCTTCCGAAATGACGCAAAGCCATTGGGAACAAATGGGTTCTCAAAATAAAGCGCAAGGCTGATGGCTCAATTGAGAAATATAAGGCACGCCTTGTGGCGAAAGGATATAACCAACATGAAGGAATTGACTATGAAGATACTTTTTCTCCCGTGGTAAGATTTACCTCGATTCGCCTCATTCTAGCAATAGTGGCTAGTTTGGATCTTGAATTACATCAAATGGATGTAAAGACTGCTTTTCTCAATGGAGAATTAGATGAAGAGATTTACATGGAACAACCCGTTGGGTTTGTTAAAAAGGGCCAAGAACAAAAGGTATGTCCACTTTTGAGATCGATAAATGGCCTTAAGCGATCTTCAAGACAATGGTATATACGCTTCAATAATGCCATAGTGACACATGATTTTGAAATAATTAATGAAGATAATTGCGTCTATATCAAAAGGTCCAAAGGTCACTTTGTAATTTTATCATTATATGTTGATGATATATTGATTGCTGGAAATAATATGGAGTTTGTGAAAACAGTCAAAAGTTGGCTATCTTCTAATTTTGAAATGAAAGATATGAGTGAAGCTACATACATTCTCATAGTTAAGATTTCGAGAGATCGTTCGAAAAGGTCATTATCTCTTTCGCAAGAGACGTACGTCAATAAAATTCTCGAACGATTTTGTATGCAAGATTGCAAACCCATTGATACTCCTATTGCAAAAGGTAATGGGTTGAGCCGAAGAATGTGTCCTAAGACTCCACAAGAGCAAGAACGTATGAAAAACATTCCATATGCCAGTGCTATTGGAAGTCTCATGTACGCTATGATGTGTACAAGACCTGATATTTGTTATGCAGTTGGATTGGTCGGTAGATACCAATCCAATCCAGGTCAAGCACATTGGATTGCCGTTAAGAGAATCTTGAGGTATCCGAAAGGAACCGCCGATTACTCGCTAACTTATCAAGGAAGTGATCTGCACCTAGAGGGCTACACCGATGCTGACCGGGGAGGAGATTTGGATGAGAGAAAATCCACTTCCGGAAATGTATTCTTACCGAATAATGGCGCCATATCGTGGAGCAAGAAGAAACAACAGTGTATAGCCTTATCCACCATGGAAGCCGAGTTCGTGGCATTATCGGCGGCAACACAAGAAGGTGTTTGGCTTAGAAGATTTATGGATCATTTTGGTGTTATCGGAGATGCTGCAAAACCCGTGAAGGTTTATTGTGATAGTCAAGCAGCAATGGCTTATACTAAGGATCCTAAGTTTCATAGTAAGACCTAACATATAGACATTAAGTATAACTATGTCAAGGACATGGAAGCACGAAAGGAAGTGAACCTACGGTATATATCTACGCATAGAATGTTAGCAGATCCCCCGACAAAGCCAATTCCTAGAGATGCTTTCTTTGGTCATATAAAGACTCTAGGACTGCGTAGAGTTTAATGTATTGAATATTTGTAATTTTTTCCCCGAACGTCAATAATTGATGATGTTGTTTATCAATATTAAAGTCTATAAGTTTATTTGATATTCATGCATATTAATGCTTGGTGCAGTATATGTTAAAAAGGGTATGTCGGACGGATGAGAGGTTAGCCCACTCACACGGGTAACCGCCTCTATTTATTTATGTAGTAAATAGAGAAGAGACAATTTTAAGCTTATTATCTTGGTGATAATTGAGAGCTCAAGCTTAAAATAATAATACTGCCTTAACATGATGTTAAGATGAGGACTTATTACTTACAATGTCCGAAAATGAAATAACCCACATATTTCGCTTTATCTGTCTTAAATGCCGGATGAGAGTTCTGATGAAAACTCGTGGCTGGAGTTGTTACGTGAATTCAAGTTAGACGCTGAGTGTGTCAAGATGAGCATCTGTACGGTATTAAAATAGAAAGACATACGCTCCATAGGGAAGGAGAACATACCGTAATACGTATTTCATATTACGTATGCATTATCGACCAATGAGAGTAGGCAAGAGTTTTGATCTCAACTTTTCCGTGCCGTGTGAGACTCTCGAGGATAAAATTCCTCATTTTTTGTACCCTCATGACTCTTCATTATTCTTAAGGTCTCTATTTAGTGTTTGCTATCTTAGGGCGTTGCCTATGGTCATGAAATTGATTCGATCTAAAGGGACATTTCTAGAAAAGCGAGCTGAACCGAGATTGAGAGATCTAATGAATGAGGAAGATTGATTTGGAGTTTAAGTCACATTATGAATTATATTCACAGACCGGTCAATTATGATTATTTGGTGTGATCATAATTGTGAATATAATATGTCAATTTTAAAATAAGATCTAGTAAGAAATTTATATGTGATCGATCGATCTAGGGTACAGCATACAATTCATTTCTTTTTATGTCCAATTTTAGAGCTGTCATGTACTCCCAACGGATATATGACAACGAGCTCTCAGTGTATGCTGGTCGCACGGGTTATTTGCCAATATGAACTTTGCGAAGATAAAAGGTTTAGTTGTTAGTCCTCCGTGGACAAATAGGAGTTGTTTGCCCTACATGGGCGAGTGGGAGATATTAGATTAAATATTAAAGTGGGGTCTACAGGAAATACGATGTGCGCCCATGCGGGCAACCACACCCCATTGAGCAGTTATATGCTCAAACGTGAAAAGTCACGTTGGTTGGTTTTACGTCAATAACCGACGTGGTCTCCATCGTTCTCCCCGGTTGTTCATTCTGTCACTCCCAAAAGAAAACAGAGAACGAAGAACGCTCCTCCCATCGTCGATTGTCGTTTGACAGAGAAAAACTCCGAGATCGCAAATGGCATCTAATCGGTGATCAATAAGGTACGTCCTCGTGATGTGTCTTCGTCGATCGCTGAATCTGGTGATCTATTGGGCACGTTTCCGCTGTTTATGAGTATGTATTAGATCGGATTTAGTATCCTACAATAATAAACTTAAATCTAATAATAACCCGGATCTTATTTTCATCACCTCGTACTAATCTCACGCCCCCGATTCTCTCGCTTCACCGTGGCTCGAAAGACATCGTTCTGCCAAAATTCATTAATTGCCACGGGCTGTTGGGTCGACCCACCATGTGTGTTTCTCAATCTCAAAGTAACATCAATGGGCATCAAGGGAGTGACAAACGAAACCCGATCGAACGAGACAATTGTAGATTTCAGATCCTTCTGTTTTGCTTATTCTTTTTGCATAGTATCCTAGGGGTGCGCATGGCAATACTTCTACTTCAAAAATTAACTTCTAGCCGTAAATTGATTTTTCTACTTCTGCTCAAGAAGTTGATTTCTGATCAAAGAAATTCGTTTGGTAACGGTTGAAAATTTCTACTTCTGAAATATTATTAATACAAAATCTTTTATGAAAAATTATTGTCGACGTTCAAAAAATTTGTACCTCCTTTTTAGGATAAGTGCTAACGACAATGACTTTGGCCTTTTTTTGTTTGATGATTTTCACTTTTAGACTCCATTCTGAACCGGTGTAGAGTGACAAGAACGGTTGAGGTGGCTTAACTGGATTTGAATTGATGTTCTTTCATTGATTTCTCCTAAATTGCATTGATGTAGCCCTTATTCCCCGCTAGAGAGGGGTAGGTAGCAATGCGGAATTGAGTGGATTTGATCTATAGGTAAGGGGAAAAATAATTTTATTATTAAAAAATATTATTTATCTTTTTTCTTCGGTGGCAAGCGGAGGTCAGCTGTAAACTAAGATGGCGGGCGGCGCGGTGGTCGATAGTTGGCATCGGGGGGTGGTGGTCGGTAGTTGGCGACGGTGGTCGGTAATTAGTGCTTGGTGGTGGTTGGTGGCGACCGTCGCGGGTAGCAATGGGCGGAGGTCGACGGCGGCGGACGATGGTCAACTATTGGTGGTGGTTGAGGGCGACGATGGGTGGCGTTTGGCGGTCATCGATGGTTGGCATCGGTGGGCGATGGATAGCAATGTTTGCGGGCGGCGATGTGTGTGTTCCGTAGTGGGCAGTGGCGGAGGTGGGTGTGGTCGAAAAGAAGGTGAGCCAAAAAGTACTTCTTGAATTTTTCTTTTTTTTTTTTGGGTCCAAGAGCACTTAAGTTGAAAGGTAATTTTTTTTACTTTTCAAATTAGGAGAAAAACAACTTCAGAAGTGAAATTTTATACCAAATGGATTTCTATTTCTTTTTTTTTTTGGTCATAAAATGGATTTCTATTTCAGAAATTACATTATCAAACGGATTTCTGCTTCAGAAGCCATGATTTTTTTTTTTCACCAATTCCTATAAGGATCGAAATCTTCCTTGGGACGACCGTGAAGGAAAAGCTGTCATCAGAAACTATTGGAAGAAATTAAATGCTTAACGTAATGGAAGGCATCGAATCTCCTCCTCTTAATATCTAGGCCGCCCCTAAACTCCCCATTCATTCTCGAACCACTCTGCTCCGTCGTGAAGGTATCTGAGGATACCTCGGCGATAACGGAGGCGAGACGGCGAACCAACGGCCGGAGAATATCTCGATGAGGAGTCTTGTGAATCATTACATCATCGAATGAAGCCCCAAGGCCCGAGGAGTACGTAATACCACTGATTCATAGAGCACGGGACGCGAGCTCCATAGTACTTGATCCCCATTGCGGATGGCTTTGATTTCGGGCCAAACGTACGTTCGACGATCACCCCACAAATTTGATATATATATGAACAAAGGAGATTCAATGTAAGGAGAGGTCCACTGGACATTTCCGTCAGCATGGGCCACAACTTGGATAAGGAACGCTATTATTACATTAGTCGAATGTGATGCCCCACCGTCGAAAGGGTCCCCGCACATGCGTCCCGAAACGGTGCGGATACGATTAATGTTAGGACATAGTACCTTTCTTTTACGAAATTTGATTCACTAGATGATTTAAGAATTAAGTAAATGGGCCGCGCTATCGAATAAAATGTTTTCTTTTATTCCCCCCACTGCTGTCAATTTATTGGACATAGCACGAAAAAATAAAAACATTGAACGAATAGATGTGAACCATACTTACATTAAAAGAAAAGGCTGCTAAAAAAATTTAGAGCACCGTACATTCGGCGCTCATAATGTAATCAATGTTCCCCTAAAGGATACAGATAAACCTTGGGGAAAAAGTCTTGTTCCCCCCGTTAATCCCGGCCAAAAGAACACCATCGCTAACAAGAAGAAAGAAACAATAGCCAGCAACACACAGACGTTCAACTTATGTTCACTACATCATAGTACAGACACGTGCATTATTTCACTGTAGATCGCATAAATACTTCATATAAGCACACCTTTTACTATGTTCGCGCCGATTAATTAAAAGTCCATTCGGAACCACAACAAGTTGATTATGAAGAGTCCAGCTACACATCTCCACTATGGTTTCGCCATGAACATCAACTTCACAGTCCAACCAAGCTTCAAGCTCTCTCTCTCTCTCTCTCTCCACCAAAATAGAAATCCCACCAGATCCCTAAGCTCTTTAAGCTGTCTTAACGTATCAATCCCACCAACCCTTGACATGAAATCGAAGCTCGACACCCCATCTTCCACAGCCATTAGAGGGCCAAAAAAAGAAAAGAAAACAGAGCAAGGTAAGACATCAGGAGATTCGATTGGAAACAGGGCCATATCCAGTTAGGCGGATGAAAGAGACGATGGTAGGGCATGAAATTACCAGCCAAACCAGATGGGCACTAGTACTACACAATGCCCCCCCAGAAAGGAATCAAAAGGAAGAAAGCAGACGACACTAGGGCAACCCTTTTTGACATTCTTGAACAAAAAGGAGGAGAGAATATGGTAAAGAAGTGACCCAGAATCATGGGGCATTCTGGTATAAGTTAACGTTGCCACTAACTAAAGAGAGATTGTTTTGTTTCACTGTTCAATAGCATTGGCCCCACCTCGCAAAAGAACAAACTTGATACCTGTGCCCACCTAATTTAATCACCCACTAAACTTAGTCCCTAAGCAAGAAGAACACCGCTAAAACAGGGGATGCCAAAAATCGAATCCCACTCAGAAAAGGCAAGACAATATTTCCCAGGAAACATGTTTAAAAATTTAGGATATTGGAAATGAGTAAAGATACGACACAATCTTATGTGAAAAAAATATAGTTATGATATGACCTACCATTGTACCGTCCCTCCCAGAAAAAAGATGAGTCTTTTGCCCCTTTCCTTTTTCTTCTCTTGGCTCGAGGAACACAAAAATCAACAAGAAAGAAAGACAAAGAAGGAGATGGATTTGATTGATTGATTAATTAATGAAAAAACAGAGGACTTTTCATGATAGTTTTGACTACATATTCGGACTCCAAAGGCTCCACAAACGGGAGTTCAGTATCCCCAACACGTCCGGCAACACCTTCCTCGCCAAACCCTTGTGGCTACTCACCGCCGCCCGAGCGCTCCTCGCCGCCACGTCGCCAACCACCTGAGCCGCAGCCGGAGGCTGGCAGCTCAGCTCGGCCTCCTCAGGAAGCTTCTCCGTTCTAGCCCTCTCCGGAGAGGTAACCGGCGTAGGTGAAAACACCACTTCATTCTCCAGCGGAACGAGGACTCTGTCCTCGGACTCGGACGGCGGGGCAGTCTCGATCACGGGCATCTGGGGTTCGGGCTCGGGCTCGGGTTGGCCCGAGACGGCCCGACGGGCCATTTTGCTGTCACGCTCGCGTCGCTTGGCCTTGCCTCGGCCGCCGCCGCCGTTCTTGTTCATGCTGAGCTCGCCGAGGGCGAGATGGTCCTCGAAGGCCTCGATGGCCTGATGGATGAGCTCTCTGTTGGGCGACGAGTCCCACCTGTGCCAGTAGCTCCGGTAGCAGTCGAAGCAGTCGCAGTCGAAGCTGGGCGACGCCGCCGCCCCCCTCTTCGGCGGCTGCTGCTTCTTCCTGCCGGAGCCGTCGCTGGCGGCGGGAGTCGTGGTGTCGAGGGACCTGGTGATCATGTAGGCGAGGACCTCGCGGTCCTCGAGGGAGAGGACGGAGACGAGGGCGAGGATGGCTGCCGGCAAGAGCCTTGTGACGGAGAGGACGTCTCTGCTGGCGCCGCAAGAAGAGTGGGAAGCGGAAGAGGAGGGAGATGGGTGGACTTTGCCTTTGTTCTTTATCTTCATCTCTGCTCTGGCGAGTCTGGTCTCGTTCTCTGAGTTTAGAGAGAGAGAGAAGGATTTTTTCGGTTGGTGAAGATGATGAAAACAGAGGGTAAGGTGCTTTTTGGGGAGTGTTGCTATTAGCTTGGCAGGGACGGCAGACACTGAGGGAGAGAGAGAGAGAGAGAGAGGCGGTGTCTTCTTTTTCAGGTTATAATAGAGGGGGACCCCCCCGCCGAGGCGCTCTGGTGTCACGTCTCCCATCCACGCCCACGCTCGCCTCTGAGCGCGTGTGCGCCACTTGTCGCGCTCTCATTAGCGGCTCTCACCAGTCTCTCTCACGGTCTCCCATGTGTCGGAGACTAGAGAATCACGCCATTTTCGCTGCGCCCCGCTTCGTTTAGAGTAAACCAAATGCTTAATTTTTGAAAGAGCTTAAGGTACGAGCCCGTTAGCCCGTTGAGTTTAATTGTGTGCTTACATTGGGCTGTAGGGTTGAGGCATAAAAGAAGATGTATGGGAAAATTTTAAATAAGGATTCGAAATTCCTTTATTTTTTCAAATAAATGTATAAATGAATCTTATTTAGAGTAAGAATTTGAAGTAGCTAAATTATTTCGGATAAGAGCCTGAAGCAACCATGGTTATTTCAAGCAAGCTGACCTTGCTAGTCGACCGACTTACTAAATATTCCTGCCGATTAAGGGTATTTTTGTCAAAATGCATTCTTACTCTAATTTTTAGTTAGATTAAGTTAAAAAAATAAAAAAGGAAATACAAGTAGGAGAGCATAGGGCACGTGCCCTTGCTCGCATGCATTTCCTTTCTTCTAATTTTAACAAAAAGAAAAAAGAAAAAGAAAAAGGAAAGAAACAAGAATAAAATGACGAAAATACCCTTGTCAACCAGTGAGAAAGCCATTATTTGAAATACTATTCACTTTAAGCTTTTATTTGAAAAAATGAAGGTAAATACTTGTTTGAAATAATGTCTATTCCATGCCCTTAATTGTAAAAATGAGGATATTTCATACTCTTATTTGAAATAAGATTCACTTCAAGCCCTTACTTGAGAAACTAAGGACACTTCAAACCCTTATTTAAAATTTTCATTATAAACAAAATTATTTGCTTCTAGAGTTTGATCGATTCTAGTCTTGAAGAAATTTAAATTGTCTTTTGAATCATATACGAGTTTAGGCAAAGAGTCATAGGCCTAACCTGATTGCGTTTGCCCGATGCTTGTAGTCTATCAAATATAATTATGAATATGTGAATATGTGTTGAATATGTTTAATATAGTCCTAATCAACGGTTTGTCAAATGGGGTATCAAGTTTGATCGCCGCAGTGTCATTTTGATCATTGATAAGCTTCGGCAAACATAGAAAAGACTCATCCACATACCTCAGCATATCTTTTCATATTAGAATAGGTTCAACTAAGGTTACCACAAATGACAATTGTCTGCATTGAATTTGATGGAGACGAGACTTATGATGTTGGAAAAGACAAGACAATGAGGTTCATTGCACGACTGCAATTTGAATAGCAACAAAGAAGAGGGCAAAAGAGGTGAAAGTGGGCCAAATGCTACTGAGAGATGATGGGAAGTTGGTATCAATAGAAGGAGAAGATGATGGGCAAAGAGATGGTAGAGAATAACAACAATTTGAAAATGCATCGGACATTATTGAGATAGCATTTGGAGTAAAGGAATCGTTGATTTGGGGCAAAAATGTTGAATGATTTGATGTGTTTTCCTGCTACAATACCATTTTATTGTTTAGAGTCGGAAAGAAAATAACAACAAAATGTCTATGATAGCTCAACCTTATGATATGTACTTGTAGAAGTGACTAATTATATAAGGGTACAGTTAGAAACATAATTACAGAAATACCATATAATACAAATAAATTAGACATTAATACATGTCACCTGCAACTCATGTTCAGATCTTATTGCAACGACCCAAGGTGCGAGGGTTATTTGACTTAGATATCTCTTTGAATTAATAACATAACATTCGCAAATGCCTCTTCTTCGTTAACTTACTTCTTCGAGAGGAGTAAGGGTCTACGACATACTTGATCAATTAACCTTGGGTTTGTCGGCTTTTGAGCAGGCCGGTCGTCGGTTATTTTAGTCAAACTTTCGAAGCCCATGGGGTTCGAACCATTAAGGGTTGTTATAAGATGAGTAGCCGCGGTTTTAGATCGTGTCTCCTGTATTTGACAAGTTCAATCAATTTTTTAAAGAAGTTTCTAAAAATATGGGGTTATATCCCTAGAATCGACCCTAGTTTGGCTAGCTTTGCCAATAAATCAAGTGTGGCCTAGATTTACAGGAGCTTGCAAGGATCATATTTCGTTTTGAACGTGTGAATTCTCGCGTTTAACTCCAACAATCTTCAATCGTGGCGGCTCAAAAGGATCATTTTTTAATCGAGGAAATAAGCTTAGGAGCGATGACGCTTGCTAAGTTGCAATAAGTGTACATTTGAAATTTATCTAAAAAGGAAATTTGCACTTATTTATTCCTTTTATTATGTGCCACGCCACAATTCATATTTTATATTTCAATCCCTTAAAATTACTTGACCAAAAAATGTATTGCGAATGTACTACTTACAGTATTATCTAGTAAGGGTGAGCAAGGTCCGGATTGGTCCGGTTCCCTTGAGAACTGTGAATCGGACTGGTGGTACCGGTTCTCAATTTCATGAACCCTGGATCGGACTGAATGTCCCCGAAACCGTGGACCAATCGGACCGTCGGTTCGGTTCGGTTCCCGGGCGATTTAATGGAACTGGTAAAATAAAAATAAAAAATAAAATGAAAACAAAAATATGAAACCCACATAGTAGTTCGGGCATGCAAGAAAACCTGGAAAGATACACGCGTGAAAATGAGATAGAGAAAATCAAAGTGCAAATAGAAGAATGCTGCAATTGGGCCACACCAATGACCCAAAAAATGACCATTAGGTTTCCTTCTATCTTTTTTTAAAAAATTAAAATTGAGTTATGTTTTTTTTTGAAATTTTAATTAGCTTATGTATTGAAAAAATAAAAATAAAAATTTGTCGGTCAGGGCGATCCGCTTCCACCTTAGAACTTGGAACTGGACCGCCCGAACACCGATTTCACTTTGAGGAACTGGTGACCTCAAGAACCGAACCGAACCCGTCGATCCGGTTCGGTCCGGGCGATCCACTTTGTTCACCCCTATTATCCAGTGATGCCCTTGGACGCCATCAACAAAAATCATCTCTTTGACAAAATTTTTGAACAGCGTTGATACATACAACTAATAAAAATAAACCCTTGCTTGTTTTTCGACCTAAATTCTTCAAGTAAGGCAACAAGATTTAAGACAAATCTGAATCGGCTTTCACTTCTCACATCTTATTTTTTATTTAATCTAAATCTTGTAGCTCACACGCTTTGATTCTTTTTTTTTTTTTGTTGCTCTTTTTAACTCTTCTCCTGAAAACTTTCACAACACTCCAGTGTTTGATACGTGGATTTACATATAATAATCTCTAAAATTTGAATAAAGGTAGAAAAGCGAAAAATCACTTTTTGTTTTTTTTTAGGTTAACAACTAGGCTCTTAATTTAAAAAGTTTCGAGATATGTTCATTGAAAATTCTAAAACGTGCCAACAACGTGCAATTGAGTCCTAAAACTTTCAGAAAGTACAATTAAGTTTTAAAATTTGTCAAATTGGTGCAATTAAGTCTTTCCGTTAACTCCATTCAAGTCGGGGGTAATGAAAAATGTTGACCTTACGTTTTTTTTATTATTAGTTTCTTCTCCTACTTGGCGTTGACTTGGCTGAAGCCGGAAAGAGAAGCGAAACTAGCGAGGGCCAACAATGGCCCTTCTTTCCGCCCCCCGCCCCATCGCCGGAAGGGCCGACGATGGTGGGGTGAGGGTTGGTCGGGCCCCAACGACCCTCGCCCAAATCGGGTTGATTAGAAAACATCATTTGACAGCAATATCCCTTTTGGAAGGGACTTGAGTTTGGCGAGGATGGCTAAAGGCTAAAGTATATCGAGCGATAAAATTTTATCATAATTCACCTTTACATTAAGTCTACATCAAGAAGAGAATTTCACTATAATTAGTACATCGCACATCTCTCTTTCGTCCCTCGATTACAAGAGAAAGAGTCACCGACCCTTGCCCAAACCGAGCCGACGAGAAAACATAATTTGATATCTATATCCCTTCGGGAAGGGATGGATTTTGATGAGGATCGCTAAAGGCTAAAGTATCAAAAGACAAGATTTTATCATGGTTCATCTTTAAACTATAGTTATATCCAGAAGAGAATTCTACTATAATTAGCACATCGCACCCTCTGTTATATCCCTTCATTACAAGAGAAAAAAATAATACATAGAGATAATTATTTACGGGCTCAAACTCAAATTACTAATAAAATACGGACTTAAACTATAAAAGCCCATTGGTGGCCAGGGGACATGATCCCCTTGAGACCCTCGCCACCAACAAAAGATGTACAAAAATGAAATTGGTAAGAGATAAATAAAACACAAAATTAGGTGAGACATGGTGATAATCTTTTCAATGGAAATAGGCCTCGGTATTTGAAAGTGACAATTAACCTCTTTTCTATAGTACAAAAGAAGAGGTTTTTTTTTTTTTTCCTCCACTTGAGGGTAAAAGACATTCATTTTCTATTTTCCATTATCGGCTCCGGTTGTTTCAAAAAATAAATAATTTAGAAAATATATATCTCAAAACAATCATCCCTTGAGAATTCACATCCTCATGAGTGACTGGGTAAAACCATGGATAATCTTGTTCAACCTGGGCACAATGCTGAGATAAACTCTTAAGAGTAGAGTAACGACTTCCACTTCCGACACAGCACGGAAGCGAAAGAACGTCGTGATAGCAAGTCTTGCGATCATGTCTTTAAAGAGGTCTTCCGGGAATTCTTTCCAGATTTCTTGTTCCATAACCTCGGGTGATTCGTCTTGCAATAAACATTAGAGGACGCGCGTGAACTCCATGCGCGCACGAGAGAGAGACTTCATACACAACACCCCTCACATCAATAAACTTCAAAACACTACATAGAAGGCATATCCATGTGACACGGGCCGAGGTTTTCGTGCCCCAAACGGTCGTCCGGATAGCCGAGAGATGCCCCAAGACTTGCTGTGTCTTGGTCTCCTAAGGTTTATCTAGGGTTTTCTACTAGTTTCTATAATATTCTAGAAGGTTTCCAGGAACGGGCGAGTCGGTAATTTGGCAAAGTTCTGGAACCTTCCTATTTATTGTCGGTGGTTGGGGAGTCGGTGGATGAAGTCTAGACCGTTGAATAAGATCCGGATCTACGGTCGTAATCCGAGACCCCCTCCTATATAAAGGGGAGTCCTCCTTCTCATTTGATCAATCCACAAAAGAAATAGAAAGTATTCCTCCCCAAAGCCTCTCCCTCTCGATGATATCCTTCTCTACGCGATCCAAGTTAGAAAGAAGAAGAAAATAGAGAAAAGGCTTAGAAAGAAGAAGAAAATAGAGAAAAGGAGAAAAGGCTTAGAAAGAAGAAGAAAATAGAGAAAAGGCTTAGCTCGGGTGCTCCAACGATCCAAAGGAAGCCCGAGTCGCCGCGCAGGTCGATCACAATCTCCCGGCCCGTGACACATGCGTTAGACAATAACCGGAGTTGTTTTGGACAAGCATGTTAAAACATTCACTCGTCATTATTAGACAAAAACCAGAACTCTTCTCAAAATGCATTTCCGCCCGTGATCAACTGAAGTGTGTTATCCGATAAAAAGGTTGCTCCTATGAAGTTGATAGTCGCGCCCAATCAGAAGCAATGTTTGGCATGGTGTAGAAATAGAAAATGATGCTTAATATCCGGCATGGTGTAGAAATAGAAAATGATGCTTAATATCTGTGTTAAATAACTTTTAGCGACTAAACTTGCTGTAATTCTGGTTCTTCCAATGACCTCGCAAAGTCACATGACATGTTGTAGAGAATCAAACACCTCCAAAAGATTTGAGGAGTGGAGAGCTAAAGGTGAACATACTAGATAGATTCGACATGACATTTGATTCCATTTGCATTTGAAACTGAGGATTTCATCTCTTAGGACTCAGATTTAAGTAAATCTCACGTTGCTTAGACAATTGATTTAACCTTTATCACTGTGGACTAAATTTAGACTATGATTAATCACAAAGTATGCCCTAAGTTGCAAAACAGGAGTCCCTGTCCTTCAGAATTCTACAAATTCATCTTCGAAAGATAGTAACGATGAAAGACCGCATAAGATAAAGGAATCCAGACATATCAAGGATAAAATAGAGGTGGGCTTTATGCGGAATTGAAAGAAAAAAGGGAAGCATCAATTCGTAATATTCTCTGTAGAGAAATGAACTGCTTTATTTCTTTCCATCACAATATCATAACAGGATAACTTTATCCAACACTAGAATGATACAAGGATCTAATGCACGCTATGCATTGAAAATTCTCCCTGAAAACACAATTACCTCTTAGAATGGCACAATCTGGCTCAGGAAACACACTTAAATGGGACCACTTGATATCGCTTAGTATCCTCAGGGAAAAGAATCCACATGGAAACATTCTCACCCTTTTAGATGGGAGAACAAGACCATGCAATAACAGTTGAGCACAGCGCCCTTAGATATGAATAAGCAAGACAAGGCATCAATTTCTCCTGACGTGACAACCAAAGGACCCAGCTGCAATAATGGATTTTCGCAAAATAAAACTCCGAACAATACACCTATAAATCAGAGTTCAAGCTACGTAATATTGGAGATGCATCTACCATATATAAAGCCAACTCAAACGGGGAACTCTAAAATAGAAAACTTTAAAGTCCATTCACTTAAGTGATCTTGGAGATGTGTCTACCAATATATGTCTGCACACTACTCAACTCCACTTAGACCTGCACGGTTCCCTCTTTCCAAAGACTGAAAGTTGAATACAAGATGTCCCTCCTGCTTAAGCGTGCAATCAAAATCTTAAGCATGAAATTAAAATCTTTGAAACATATGCAGTTCTTGGTTTATTGCTGCGTCAATGAGGACCAAGGTTTCATAGGTTCCTCCGAAAAGGTAATATTTCGATGGCAGAATAAGCTCCAAACAAAAAGTAATGAGTTTGAGTATTTAAACATAATGCAATCCGCGACATCTCCTTCAAGCCAACACCTCGGAGTTCCTCGCCCACACCAAACCTCGACCGCGGCTTCACATAGAGACAGAGAGAGAACAAGAAATAAAGTGCCCTTGGCCATTGATTGGCAAACGATATGTGAGGTGCACGTGCCTGTCGAGCGGCAAAAATTTGACTCACCGGCGAGTTGGGAGGCTGAATTGACACAAAGTTGTTAATTTCAGGGTTTTTTTTTTTTCTCTTAAGACAAGTACTATTTTGATAAAACCACTCCAAAGCATGTAACGATCCGGAATATGAAAACGTACTGATCATTGATCAGGATCACTTTGTCGGCCTTTTCGAAATGTTGCCCTTCTTACAGTGCATGGTAAACGACATCTGTTTGCTTTCACTCAATTATTTTTCTAGCAGAATTATACATGATTCTTGCTTAGCCTTTTCACTCTAAAGCGGCGTGCTGCCATTCGAGATTTCTGTTGTAATCCTGAGTTTCGCTCCTTCCTGGGTTTGGGCCATTGATTTGGATCTTCGTTGAGTCTTTCCCGGTCCACTCATAATGACCATAACTAACTTATCTAGCTATCTATATATGTCAAAAATATATGGTGCTTGTACAAAAACGAAAAATTACCAAAAAAATCTTAAACTATTGTAATTATGCCAATTCAACTCCAATTTTTTTTTCAATAAAGTCCTAAACCTTTTTCATTTGTGCTAATTCAGTCCATTTGACTGGCAGCGCTGACGTTGACAAATTTTAATAATATTTTAATCTTTTCCTAATTTTCTATTTTTTTTCTTTTTTTCCCTTTCTTTCTCTTTATTGTTTTTGCTTTTTCCATCTTCTTCCTCCAGCCCGTCGTTGGCTCGGCAATAGGCCACCGATGAGGTCGAACTCGCCTAGCCGGTGGCTCGACAACCGACTAGAGGAAGAAAATGAAAAAAAAAAAAAGAACAAAGAGAAGCAAAAAAAAAAAAAGTAAAAGAAAAGAAAAAAATAATTAAATAATTTCCAAAAAATATTAAAATGTTGTTAAAATTTGTCCATGCCAACGCCGACGACGTCACATTAGTGACGACAGGCGAAAAAGATTGAATTGGTATAAATGCAAAAGGCTTAATATTCAATTGGAAAAAAAAAAGGATTTGAGACTGAATTAGCAAAATTGCAATATGTTTAAAACTTTTTTGGTAATTTTTCCCTCAAAAACCAATTTGCACAAGTTATTGCACATTTCGACCAAAAAAAAACCAAGGCTATTGTACGTGCATCAGCGATAGGAAGTCTTGCAATCACAGCTTTAAAGATGTCTACCGGGAATTATCTTCAGATTTCTTATTCCATAATCTCAGGTGATTTGTCTTGCACAAAACATTAGAGGACACGCAGGAACTCCATACGCACAAGATAGAGAGACTTCATACACAACCCCTCACATCAGTAAACTTCAAAACACTACATACAAGGCATATCCATGAATGCAATAGGCATTAGACAGTAACCAAAATTGTTTTGGAAAGACAAGTTCAAACGTTCCCTCCTCATTAGACAAGAACCAGAACCCTTCTCAAAAGGCATTTCCACCATATATAGCTGTGATCAACTGAAGATTCTTATCCGATAAAAAGGTTGCTCCTATGAAGTTAATAGTCATGCCCAATCAGAAGCAATGTTTGGCATCGTGTAGGAATAGAAGATGATGCTTAATACTTGTGTTAAATAATTTTTAGCAACTATACTTGCTGCAATTCTGTTTCTCCCAATGACCTCACAAAGTCACATGGCATGCTGTAGAGAATCAAACACATCCAAAAAATTTGAGGAGTGGAGAACTAAAGGTGAACATACTAGATATATTCGACTGGCATTTAATTCCATTTGCATTTGAAACCGAGGATTGCATCTCTTAGGACTCAGATTTAAGTTAAGCTCACGTTGCTTGGAAAGTTGATTTACCTTTTATCCCTGAGGACTAAATTTAATCTATGATTAATCACAAAGTCTGCCCTAAGTTGCAAAACATTAGTCCCTATCCTTCAGAATTCTACAAATTCATCTTCAAAAGACAGTAACAATGAAAGACCGCACAAGACAAAGGAAGCCAGAAACATCAAATATATAATAGAGGTGAGTTTGACGCAGAACTGAAAGGAAAAAGGGAAGCAACAATTCGTCACAACCGTGGTTTATTTCTTTCTATCACAATATCATAACAGGATAACTTTATCTAACACTAGAATGATACAAGGATCTAATGCACGCTATGCACTGAAAATTCTCCCTGAAAACACAATTACCTCTTAGAATGGCACAATCCGGCTCAGGAAACACACTTAAATAGGACCACTTGATATCACTTAGTATCCTCAGGGAAAAGAATCCACATGGAAACATTCTCACCCTTTTAGCTGGGAGAACAAGACCACGCAATAACAGTTGAGCACAGCGCCCTTAGATATGTATAAGCAAGACAAGGCATCAATTTCTCCTGACGTGACAACCAAAGGACCCAGCTGCAGCAATGGATTTTCACAAAATAAAATTCCGAACAATACACCTATAAATCAGAGTTCAGGCTACGTAATATTGGAGATGCATCTACCATATCTAAAGCCAACTCAAACGGGAAACTCTAAAATAGAAAACTTTAAAGTCCATTCACATAAGTGATCTTGGAGATGTGTCTACCAATATATGTCTGCACACTACTCAACTCCACTTAGACCTGCGCGGTTCCCTCTTTCCTAACACTGAAAATTGAATACAAGATGTCCCTCCTGCTCCTGCTCCTGTCCCCAATCAGAGTCCATCCGGAAAAAGTCTAACCACACATAGAAGCTTCCTTGTGGCGTCGGGATCAAATGAAAAAACTGAGGGAAGAATCACAGCAGAGTGTCAGGCCCAAAGTTAGCTTTTCTATGAAAATTCATCAGAGCAACAATTGGGCACGCTATAATTCTTGTAAATAGATACTCTGCTAACAATGAAGGAAGGGATCACCCAAGGTCGCATTCAATCAACTAAATGCCGTCTCATCCAAACCATCCTTCCATAATCGAAAAGAAATAAATGAAAAAACAACGAATCCTCCAACAGAGAGAGAGAGAGAGAGAGGCAAGCCTGGGTGAAAAGGAGGGCGTCCTGCTTGCCGTCTAGCCGGATGTCGCCAGTGACGATGACGTGGTCGCCGGTGGGCATGCAGTTGAGGGTGGCGACGCGGTGCTGGCACTGTTGGAAGGGAAGGGAGGTGAGTTTGGCCAGGATAGCCTCCTTGCCCTCGAACTTCCGGCCGTCGAAGATCAGCGCCGAGTCTTCATGGTACAGGTTCACCAAGTCCGCCCGGTTCGCGTCGAACGTCGTGTAGTAATTCTCCACGAACCGCTTGGTCGCCGCTTCTAGATCCATGTTTTCTCGATCGATCGTCGTCAATGTCATCTCTCCTTCCGGATCTGCTTCGATGCTTCAGACCCACGCCATGCAGAAGGGGTACCCCGCGAGAGAGAGCCCTAGGGCAAAACAAATCTATTTTTGAGGGGGGTGGGAATTTGTGGTTCATGCCCATGGTACAAGTTATTATACACGAGATTTAAATCTTTCGCTCAAGCCTGCCCATGGTAAAGTTATTATACGCAAGATTTGCGGGTTGGGCTTGGCTCGGGCTCAATCAGGCCGGATTTTCTTGTTAAAAGCCCATGCCGAATTCTGTTCATGCCCGGTCAGACGTACTTTTTGCCAAAGCCCACCCATCTTAAAAATTTGGGCTGGGCTTCGATTAGATTCGGGCTCAATTGGGCCGGGTTTTCTTATCAAACACCCTGTCAAAACCCCACCAAAAGCCGCTGGTGTTGCTACTCGATTTGTTAAAAAGCCTTGAGAATTTTGCCCGATTAAGTTTTTCCATCACTATAGTGATCGGTCTCTGTTTCGCTCATCTTAAAAAGACGCTCGATACGAGCAGGGACGAAGTTTGTTGTCGCGCTGACTACCATCACCACTACTCGACATCTCTCTCTCTCTCTCTCTCTCTCTCTCTCTCTCTCTCTCTCTGTGTCAGTGAGCTAATAGATTGTCACCCATAATGATATCGCTGAAAAGAGCCCATTCATCGCTGATAATGCTCGCAGCAAGACAAGGTTGATCTCTCTTCATCTTCAGCTTCGGCTTCATTACATTGCTCTTCCGTTTTTCGGTTTGATCATCGAGAAAGCTCCGACTCACTCGGAATTCTCGGTTCCCAGTAGATGATATAATATGCCAATTAAGTTTGATTATGTAGAAATTTTAAGTGACTTGGTGAATGACACAAACGTGGTCCTAGACTTTTCATATATGTTTAATTTAGTCCATGACTGTATGAAAATGTTCAATATTATCCTTTTATGGGCCACATTGAACAAATTGAAAGTTCGTGAACCGCATTGAATAATTTTTAATGTTTATGGATCACATTATACATTTGGCCAAATTTCAAAAATCATTTTTGTCATTGTTCTTACCTCGGATTTAATTTTGCAAAGCGACCTTAGTACGGCCAACATCGTCAATGGCGCTATAACCATGAAAGTTTTGGCTCCCAAATTTTTGTGTAATTATAGGTTGCTCAATATCACTTGGACAAAGACAAGTGCCTTCCCCAAGTTTTCTATTTTTCAAATGAGATAACATATTCTTTTAAGTAAAAGCCTCACTCCTTTAGTCACTAAATCACAAAAGTAATACCTACTAAGTAAATGAATTTTTTAACTCTACGTTAATTCTAATTATCTAAGACAAAGCTTAAATTATATCGTGTTATGTAAATAGTTGATGATAGTATAATTCAAACCTTTTTTTTTTAACCAATTTAATAAATTCACGACATCAAACTTGGACCCCCGACTTTTCATATCCTGGAGTCCTTATTGTTCGTGTGAGTTCAATGCAGTCCTTGAGTCATTCGAGCCCCACACGAAATGCAAAAAATCAGGGTCAACAATGCATTGAGCTTACATGTATCCAGTGACTCTTATAATATTTATTTTTTCTAAACTGCAGTTTTTTGCTTTCTTTTTAGTATTTTGTTATCAGCAGTTTCCTTTTAGTAGAAATCACGCAAATTATTACCCTAAAAAAGATTATGAAAAGATTCTACACGTTTGCAAATGACTAAAAGGCCCATCTAATGCACCCTGCTCTCATTATCCCTCTCTCGTTAGTCGTTACACTTAAAACTTCTACTTAATCGAACTTAATTGGCATATGATATCATCTACCGGGAACTGCTAGTTCCGAATGAGTTGAAACTTCCTCGACGATCAAATCGAAAAACAGAAGAGTAGAACTTTAGAATTTTTGGGCAATATAATGAAGCTGAAGCTGAAGAGGAAGAGGGATCGACCTTGTCTTGCTGCGAGTATTATCAGCGATGAATCGGCTCTTCTCAGCAATATCATTGCGAGTGACAATCTAGTAGCTCACCAGAGAGAGAGAGAGAGAGAGAGAGAGAGAGAGAGTTGTGAGTACAAGTGTCTAGTAGTGGCGATGGTAGTCAACGCAAGGATAAACTTCATCGTTGTTCGTATCGGGCGTTTTTTAAGACTACCGAAACGGGGACCGATCACCGTAGTGATGGAAAAACTTAACAAACGATTCGCAACAAGGCAAAATCCTCAAAGCTTTTAACAAATCGAGCAACGACAACGGCGTCTTTTGGCAGGGTTTGGACAGGGTGCTTTATAAGAATACTCAACCCAAGAATTAAGTCCGAGCTCTCTCTCTACGTGGCTTGGGCACTCCAACGATCTAAGGAAGCCTAAGTTGCCGCACGAATCGACCCTCAATCTGTCAACACATGAAATTTGCTTGTTTGATTTTCTGCCCGGTATGATTTTATTGGATCAAATCATTCAGAATTGGAGCGAATAGATTTATCCTTTTCCATGTAATGTGGGAAACTTTCTGCCTTAAAATGTTTGGGAGCTCAATCTGTTCTCCAGTACAACACAAAAGAAAGAGTCCCCAATAACTTCCAAGAACAACTACCATCCAATAGGCATATGGCATGACCCAGATAAAAAAAAATTTAAGAAAAAGGAAGTAAATAAGAAAAATCATATGTACACATGCTAAGCACTGCATATGGCATCACGCAGAGGTTTTCATATTTGCTAGTGCTAAGCTGATTCCAGACCCAACTCCCAGTAAGCACTATGACAATATGCACATCTAGCCCCTGGAAAGCTTCAGTTTCTAGTGCATGGTCATGAAATTGACAACGTAAGCTCTAAATAATGTTACCAACTAGGTCATTGGCCTTGTAAAGAATAGAAGCAAAATGCAAGAACGCCAAGAGACCCAAAATCTTATCTGCTCCTGTAAACTGCCCTTCATTCCACCATTCTTAGGAGCATGCAAGGCATCATAGTATATGTCAACCAACTGACAGAGATTTATGTCCATGCGATGTTTATCATCAACTTCATCACAACCGAGTGTTAGAAAACGATCCATCGGTGCCTGCCAAGCCCCAACTATCAGTAGCGGCACTCACTGTGTAACCGAAAACAGCATTGAAGATGTCAATTTTTCCCAGAAAAAGCCGTACATGCAGCACAATCAAGCACTAAAGTAGATCACATTAACTTCATAATCATCAAGCAATGGATCATGTTACTCATCAACACAATATAACAACCAAATTATGCCTCTACTTACCGGAACATGCTTCTGAGAAAGATGTTAATTAAGTCCAGGAAAAGACAAAAAGTACATAAAGCAGATGAAAAATGCTTGGAAGAAAAATTGTAATTGTTTCCTATATGAATAATATTCATTGACGGCAACGTCAGCATGGTGATGCACCAGCAAGTGGAAGTTTTCAAAGCTGAAATGACCAACCTCCATTATAAAATGAAAAAGTCTTTAAAACCAGCGAAAGCTGAATTCCAAGGGTTCAAAGTAAAAGTAATTCATGAAGAATCTTTTTACTGACTTTTAGTAATTCCAAGTCTAAAAGAAAAGAAGCAAACTAAAGTAGATTATAGGCAAAAGAAAAAAGGAACTACAATTAAATTTTTGGTGACGGAAAATACAAGTGTTTGTAAGGGAAGATAAATGCTCTCAAAAGGCAATTTGTAAGAAAGGGAAGCTACACACTCCTATTAAAAGGAGACGCCGTCTAACGCAAAGGGAGCATATTACTTTTTTCACTATGATACTCATCTATGTTACTCAACTTCAATCAACAAATTCATATCTGTCGCCTTAATCTCGGTACTTTGCTCCGTGCGTGCGTGCGATACACGGGCGAGGTACTTTTTCGAAGCAACGGTTAAAAAAGAAAATGAGCATCAGCCATTCTGAAGTAGATTTGGCGAGAGCAACGAACAATTATTTGCAAGTCTATGCAGCTAGGTTTGACAGTTTTTTTTTTTTTCCCCAGGTATAACAAGGGCAACACATGATAATAATTATGCTCTTGCAGAGGCAGGAAGGAATTATCATATGAAGAAACCATAAATCCTTTGCCGATCACTCTTAAAATTACAGCAAAGGTGGGAAAATCCATATTTCTGTAAGGTATTTTACGTGCGAATCATTCGTCATAAGTTTCTTTGTTTCCTCCAAGTTCTTGGAACATTCTCTTCAATCACAAATAGTTCCAGCATATGGAGTCTCAGATTACAGCACGGACCTAAAAATAAGTATATATTACAGCTCCTACCTTGGGTTGAATCTGTCGTTCAACAATAAATCAACTAACTCATCTTCCAACTACTCAAAAGACATGTCTCTTGGCTTCTTTCAGTTCACGACTCCTGCTGCAGAAGCTGATACCCATGGCTTGCTCGGCGTAAAATACTTCAACAGCTGACACATTAATTGCATGCTCAATCAGTGGTTGTTGGAAAGAGTTTAATATACATCAATCAGCAATTTCGAATCGGCGACTTTTGTAGATAGTCCACTGATCACTACCAAACAATTACCTAGACAACCACAACAAGGTAGGCCTTGTAAAATGAATAAACAAGAACAGTACACGATGCACCCACAAGTTCATTATTAGGAACATAGCAATTGAATCACAATTCACCATTGATGCAAATAAAAAAAATGACATGGTTCCAGGTATCTACAACTGCAAGATAGAAGAACAAAGATACTCTCAAAAAAGTCTTGTTAACGAGTGCCCTCAGGCACTGGTTAATTGTACTTCCAATGCACTGATCACATGTAACATGAGAGAGACCGTGCATTTGACATCAAATAACAAACTTTCTTTTATTGGCTGTTTGATAAGTGCTCCAATCTTTCTTAAGATGCTTGGCTCAGACTGCTTGCATGTGAATTGGCCATATCCTTGCCAACTTAGGTTTGTTGTGCTACACAACATTCAAGTGACTAACAACCAGCTGGCTAACAACAGAAGTGGAAGACTGCATTTGGCCGAACCAATATTACGCGAGATATTCCAAAAAACGCAACAGCAGAAACATCTTAAATGTAGAAATCATTGACATTAAGGATGGCAATCCTCTTCCATTGAATGGCCCCATCTGGTTTTCCACTCTTCTTAAATTCACTTTCGCTAGGTGTGTAAACAAAAGGAGAGACAAAAGAAGAACATGCACAAAGAGTGGCTGGAAAAGGCAATCATACATTGCTTAAACCAGTGAAAACAAACATGAGCACGAACGATTTTCCTAGTCATTCAGGAATTAAGGGCTCATCTTCTAATGGTCTGCATTTTTAGTGAATATCACAGGAATTTCAGACAACTTTCTGCTACACTTCAATAACTCGAGTTATAAACCGTATTCATCCTTTTCCATTGTCCAGGTAAGGCTCCATGACAACTGCTTAGCCAAGTCGAAACCCAGTTAGTTGATGACATACAACTATTCTAGGTATGAGTCTGAAGACCAGTATGAGAAGCAAGGGAGAATTTGGCCCACAGGAAAATATCAAACTCTGCAATCATGAGGTACCCCACATAATTTCAATGCCATGCTGCATGGCATATTTACCGGAAGAGAATGATTGAAACTGCAAAATATTGTCTAATGAGAAAAAAGGATGATGAAAAACACCATGCAAATACCAAAACCTCAACTAAAGGAGGCAAATCATGAAAGGAAGATGGAATCGCAGAAAGGAATAAAAAAACACATGTTTCGGTTGCGGGGAAGAAGCAGGGGGTGCAGGGTTGTGTCATCATAAGCTGGCAAAGGACATCAACCAAATGTAATACAAGACATCTAACAAGAATGAGTGAATCTCAAGTAAACACCAACCTGAGAATTCAATAAAACCCAATACACATCCCATCCAAATCCCCACCAACTATTTCATCGGTCAAGGAACATGTCCACTAGTAGGGAAAAATATGGCATACTTGCAATTTCCCACTTTTGTTTCCATATCTTCCACCTACGTGACATTCAAAACATGAATATCTCTGAAATGCAGACCAGGATTCTGGTATACTAATACCTTCCCTGAAATTTGTCCACTGTCACTGCATTGATGCTTCAAGGCAAACATTTAAATAGTGGAGATCCTGAAACAGCATTATAACATGATAGCCAAATGGGTAATCACACCTTTTCCCTGAAGTTGTTACTATCAAACTCAAACATGGGTTCACGAGAACCAGAGGCGGGATGTCACAAAAGCAATACAGCTCGATTGCTGTTTAAATCCAATGGAGGCACGTGACCAAAACAAACATCTAAGCCCCAGACAAGCATAGCTACGGATATTAATTGGCAAACTGATGAAATGAACAAGCAAAAGCACTTACAAATGGTATTAGAAGGGTAGGGCAGGATGACGATTATATTCACAACAAAAATGAAAACCTGTGCATATCAAATAATCGTGAAGATTGACTTTATCTTTCCGCTATAGTAGCAACCATAGAACATAATTTTACTTCGAAACGTGAACAATATCTTTCAATCAGTTGGCTTTTTAGACTGAACACTATTTTTTATCACCCTATAAAACAGAATACTGTAATTGATGGTAATGAAGCCATCAATCAATGTGGAATTAGATCCTGCCAGAAATAACGGATTTCTAGCTTGGACATGCTCCTGGGAGAGGGTTAAACCAATTGTTTGATGTCAACTGCCAGCCAACACTATAACTTATAAAGTTCTAGTACATCTACCTAAAAGATCAAGGATCACCAACAAAACTTTGCCAAAAGGGATCTATTTCCCAAAGAGAGAATACATCTCTTTTATGATCGTTGAAAAGGAGAAATCACTTGTAAGGGGTCCTCACAGAATTCATACTATTCTTATGAAATTCTGTGAAGTTGGATAAATGTAAAACGTTATCTCAGTCAAATATGCCCAATCATATGCAAACCTAAATTTTGGTTTAGTCATTTCCCCTATGGGACGGTCAGAAGTTATTCCATGTCCAAATCAAGCCGCTACAAAACCAAGGGACGCACTCTAAAATTGAAATTACTAAAGCAACTATTTCTCTTTAAGTTTTCTTTAGCAGAATCGTACTAAAAAATAAATCGCGCATAGAAAACTGAGATCCAAGTACATACTAGATGATACAAACTTCATCACTTTTAAGCATTCCTGTGGGATCGGCTGTCCCCATTAGATAGTAAGAATCTGAAATAGGAATCTTTCCTCCTTTCAAGCTCTTCTTTTCCATCTTCATCAGTATGGACAGATGATGCTGTAGGTATGATTCGTCCAAGGGAATCCCAATAAGATCATTCTAGCTGTGCATTGAAACCATCCATATCACCATCATTCACCGAAACTGCACATAAAGTAAAATAACAAAAGGAAAACAAAAGGCAAAGTGTTTAAAAATCAAATAGCAATTAAATGAAATATGCAACCAAAGGAAGTAAAAGGAGCAAAGATAAACAAAGTTGTGCTTTTATACTTTTGCATATTTGAATTCCAGCAAAACAAAAGAAGCAAAATCAAGTAAAAGAAAAGAGAAAAATATTGGAGAAAATCTTTTTTGCCTCAAGAATAGAGAATATATCAACAGTCCAATGTTCAGAAGAATACTACCTTTAAAGCTGCTCGTTTTCCAGAGAAGATGCCATTTGCATCTCCCAGAGCACTCTGCAACATGCCCAAAAAAAGGATCATTCGGGACACCTCTGTAGCTTAAGCATGCAATCAAAATCTTTCAAAAATATGCAGTTCTTGGTTTATTGCTACATCAATGAGGACCAAGCTTTAATAAGTTCCTCCGAAAAGGTAATGTTTTGATGGCAGAATAAGCTCCAAACAAAAAGTACTGGGTTTGAGTATTTAACCATAATGCAATTGTGATTTCACCCGTTAAGAAGTCCAGCCAGTTTCAAACACATAAGATTTGATAAAAACTGACGTACGATCAACATTCTATTGTTGAATCCACAATTGTCCTTTTAAAAGTAAGCCCTTTCAAGCATCACATATTTAAATCTGCTAATACATCTTAGAAAAAGACCAACTACAAAATTAGGATATAGTAGATATATTGGCTTCACAAAGTCCATGATGCCTCTAACCAGACAGTAGTGTGTTATATACGGATTAACTCCACTCTATAAAGGGTGGCAGTATTCAGCGGTAAACTGCAAAAATGGCTTATGTTGTGGCCAATTATTCAGAAAAGGCCAAATCTCCCTGACATTTCTAAAGTTAAATGAGCAGAAGTCTCAACCGCTTATTCGTAGTCATAGTGCATAGATTGTTCCCCGCATTTCTTTTGATATAATCTTGTCAAGAAGTTGCAGCATCAGCATTACAGGGTAGGCCAAAATTCTCTCCCTCTCTCTCTCTCTCGCGCTCTCCCTCCCTCCCTCCCTCCCTCCCTTGGAAGGACATGGCTCCTTTCCCAAGTTGTCACTTCTAAGGTATTGCTAATATAATTTTACTTTAAAATGCACTAGGGAAAATCCACAAGTTACATACTCTGCTAAACTAGTTCACACGCAAAACATCCCGTGTTCGAATTGAATTACTGAAAGAACAGGAAAGCTGCAGACTTTTAGTCAGTTTTTATCGGGCTATTTTAACGAGCTAACCGCAAAGGAAAATCTTAACACAATGATCAACAACTCAAAAGCATAGCAGGGAAACATACCCACAGATAACACAGCGATGACAGTACCAAGGTCACAGATGCCATATGAACCTCAGAAAGTTTATAAAACCAATGATAGCTTATCGGCAGAATATGTTGGTTGTACCTTGTTGCTACTATTTCCAGTGAATCAACTGTCCTGATGGACGATCGAATATGAATTGCATGAGGGGGGAGCTACAGATCAGAATTTGGCCAAAATGATTACAAGAACCATCAGCATTAAGTTGCTCTATAGAGAATTATTACAGTTTTAAGAGCTAATAACTACACTCATCTTACAGCTCAAAGCTGAAGTGATCCTAAATATTGCACTACTGATTTTCCTATGCAGCCAAAACACTCCAACAACATCAATTATTCAGCCTAGAATCTCAACAATTTTCTGCAGATAACATGGCCTGCTTGATAAGCAGTTTTTCTTTCCTACTTCCGCTTGTTAGCAATGATGGATGGGGGAAATTCCACCAGAACACATACTGTTGCGCTCCCATACTGAGACATTATACCTATAAGCAGCAGAAATGCACTTGGAGAGCAAATTTCATTCATATCAGCCGCCAAAAGGAAAATTGACTCAGGCTCGTGAAACCAGTCTGGAGCATAATTTAATAGAATGAAAAACCTACTAAATATCACAAAATATCATATTAAAATATCTGTATTATTTTGCTAATATATTTGCAGGACCAACTACCACGTGTCAAAAAATCGAAAAGGGAACATGAAAAAATCAATTTCACTTCCGCCAATATATACCACGTTGCTTTTAAGTAAGTAGGACATAGCAAGAGAAAATTCTAGTATCCAACATATTAAATGAATTGAAAGCAGAAGTACATGACAGGACATGAACACTCCAACATTCAGATACAGAAAATAGCATAATACTGCCAAATATTTACTTGCTTGTTAAGAAGAAGAGTACCCATGACGGCTCTACCATCATCCAATAGGCGGAACTGAATCAGCAAAGCCTGCAATAGTTAAAGAGCAAAAGTTCAACCTGTACGTCTTGTATAATAATCAAGCACCACCCCAAAAAGGAAAATCTCCATCAACTACTGGTTCACATATGCCCTCCCTACGTTTCGGCTCATTGTCACTGCAGCCGGCAAATCTCTAGGATAACCAACACACACAAAAAAATGACCAATTTATAGGCAAATAGTTAATAAAACAGCTATAAATACAAACTTCTAGGAGTTTAACTTAAACTAGAGAAATAAGAGACGACACTTATTCAGTCATATGCCTTCTTAGCAATTTTTTCCTACAAAGTTCACAATAGAAGGGAGAAGAAAGCAACGCATTCTTGTGGGCCTTGTGGCACTGAAAATATCTCAAAGAGATCCCCCAGAAGGGGATGGCTTTAGTTTAATTCTACTCTTCCACTCGTGACTACTTTTTGGAACATGTCAATTTGAATTAGGGAAACGAAAGGCCTAAAGCAAGATACGAAAATCATAATATTAAAACAGAGGCATAGACCCATAACTACATCCCTACAGTAATTTGAGAACCTTCGTCACTACTGATATAAAAAAGGCATGAAACTCAAAGACGACTGTTCAAGGCTTAGGAAAAATTATCTTCACTATTACATGTATAGAAGAAATTGATCACAAGAAGGATTACCTAACAATTGCTTTGTTGCAGTACAAACAACTCGCCGAACTGTGTCCTGCAACACCTAAGCTACAAATTCACATTGCATACTGCTTAGATCCTCATTTGTTCCAATTTACCGCATGGTTTGCATCCCTTAGCCCTTTTGTATGATTACTACTTCTACTAGACAGTCCAGTAATTTGTTGTACCCAGGCAGCATCATCCTATTGGCAAACGTAACGTAGCCATTAAAGTGTCATCTTGACTATGTCCTCTAACGACCCAACCCACAACCAACCATAAATGACGTCACTACGCACTTCCAGTTTTCCTTTTTTCATTGCTATTATTATGTTTTGCAGGACAGTCTCTTGCACATCAAGAGGAAGATACCATTAAGATGATACACCGTATCCCAGGTCACAACCTCAAAAGCAGGAATAATCACGCTGCTTCCCTTAAATATATTTCCAGGACACTAGAAAGCTATGTCCTTAGATACAAATCCAGTTCCATCGGTTTGTATAAGTGGCTTTCTCTTCTTATCAAAGATGGAATTTTCATCTTTATAATGCAATTAGACAGAAAAATGACCATGCTCCGAGTAGGAGCGAACAAAAAGAATATGTTTAGATGACACCGGATTTTCATTCATGGTAAAGTCAAGAGATCACACCTTGCACTCCCCATTCTTAATTGTCTCGATCGTCACATGATCCCGGTCATATTCCAGGCTTTCAGTTTTGGACAAGATGAGAGACAACCTGTTGATTAGCGGACACACATCATAAGGATAGATTATAGTTCACGCAAAGCTGAGATGAAACTTCTACAGCAACGAACCGTATCGTATAGTGGGATATGCTGGACACTGTATGCGCATGCATGAAGAAGCATCTTGCTTCATGAAGTGTTTTCTTTTCCCTAAGTGCCTCGCACTCCATGCAAACAAAGTAACACTTTACAGAGGACGTAGTAGGGCCTTTTTTTTTTTTTTTTCTCTTCTTTGCCTCCATCCTTAAACACTGATTAATTACCATTTCACAAAAGGCGAACAGCTTATTGGCAGTTGACACGTGTATTTAAGCTCTCATTGCAGCAATCAAGGCTTCAAAAATTAAGGTGAAATAGAAACCGAAATAACAAACCAAAGGAAAAAGGGGAAAATACTTTGTGAAATAGAAATCGGAATTAACTAACATACCAGCACTAGTACGTGCTGATGCAATTATCATGACTGTGCATCTAATTCTAGAAGCAAGCCGAGCACCAAATAGAGAATTCCGACACGCTGTGACACGTTGTATATTGAATGTATATTTTTATATATACATAATAAATTATTGTTTTTATGATTTCACAGATAAATAAATAATAAAAAGAGTCCTAGAATGAATTTACATAATAATTCATTTAAAAATTGAGTTCTGCTTATACGTGAATTGCATGACTTTACTGTTGCATGACATGTTAAATTTTAAGAAGCCTAGCTGGTGTTGTCAGCATTCCTCTGCACAGAGGTCTAATAGCCAATAGGAATTGACATTTTAAGTTGCCTGTGTCTGCAATGCTTCCTTATGTATCAAGGCTAACGTTTGCATCAACCTCTGCCCCTTCTTGCTCTAAGCCATCACTAGCAGCAACTTCATGCCCCTGGTTAGATGCATCAGTGTCGCCTGTCATACTAGTGGACTGTTCTCCCTATGGCTCATTAAAAGCAGCACATGTATCCTTAATGGCTTGGGCAAAGTACTTGACTGTTTTACCTTGGCCTCAAAACGATTGTTTCCCCCTTGCTTCTGTCCTAATGTTGGTGACTTAGTGGAAATCGTGTTGTCAAAGACCAACACAATTGTTGTCTGAAGATGCCGATGATGATTTGTTGTCTCTGTCCTTCTCCTTCTTGGGCAGCTGGGGCGAGACCAGGTCCACCTTCTTCTTCGTCTTCTCCTGCAGCACCTCTCGAAGCTCCAATGGGTCCAACATCTTCCCTCTCACCGTCCACCTCCCACTCCACCTTCGCCTTCTCCACTCCTTCACACACCCACTACAAACACAGGTCGGAATCAAGATTTCTCAGCTTACTTGTCCTCAAAATCTAGCAATCTGTGAGCTCGATATGGAACAAAACAAAAAACAGAGCGAAAAAGGGTCGAAGCAGAATGCAGAAGAAAAAAAAAAACAGAGCACGGAGCCATTTTTGGCATTGGGGTTGTGGAAAAAGTCGCAATAGGTGAAGAATGAAGCGAGACCCACTATTCAGAGCATCTGCTCAGACACCTAAAACAGAACGAAAGAATGGCGAAAAGTCAAAAGGGGAAAGAAATACAAATCAAAGATGAGGACTTTGAAATCGCAAATGAAAAACAGAGTCTTGTCACTCGGCTTTACACCAAATCATCTGGGTCAGAGAGAGAGCGAGAGCGTAGGCGATGTTCAATAGTTACCAACTTACCGTCAATGCTCTTGGGGAGTTTGACGATCTTGTCGGCGCAACCCTCGCAGTGCATGTCCTGGACCACCGTGACACCATTCTCGCCATCCTTCTTCTCGTTCTCGCCCCCTCCTTTGCTCTTCTTTCTCCCTATTCGTTTATTCTGTGTCCCACGTCGGTGAACAAATAGAGAAAGAGAGGAAGGGCTCCTTATAAAATGGGGCCTTCGTAGCAAGAATGTCCGAATGAGCCGGGTGGGGTTATCGGCCATCGGTAAAGCTCATGAGACTTGGGTCATATT
Source organism: Rhodamnia argentea (assembly GCF_020921035.1). Lineage (NCBI taxonomy): Eukaryota > Viridiplantae > Streptophyta > Magnoliopsida > Myrtales > Myrtaceae > Rhodamnia > Rhodamnia argentea. The sequence continues at coordinate 33,441,362 of NC_063150.1, read as the reverse complement.
TTGTAGGGTGAATGGTTTCCAGTCCGGTATGATTTCCATCAAAAATCGAGAACCGGCTTGGTGGTCTCGGTTTCTATTTTTCGGAACTGCGGACCGAACCGGCCACTCTTGGAACCGCGAACCGAATTGGACTATTGGTCCGGTCCGGTTCTCGGGCGATTATAAGGGTTTCCGGTCTGCGGTTTCGAAAAGTGGATACATACTTTGATAGAAGACACGATCGAGGTCGAGGTCGAGGAAACAAGGGTCGATGTATCACAAATTCGGCGGAGTCAAGGCCTCTTCAATTGGTAGTTCTAGATCGAACCATAAATGACCTAAACCTAAACAAAAAGTAAACATTATGTTTGTTTTTTAAAAAAAATTTTTAAAAAAAGGACCGGTCCGGTTCGGTCCTCGTTCTAGGCCCTGGAACCGGAACTAGATCGTCCGGTCACCGGTTCCAATTTTAGGAATCGGGAACAGGACCGGATCCCCCTAAAATCGGGAATCGGACCATCGGTCCCGGTCCGGTCCAGGCGGTCCCGGTCCGAGCAGTCCCGGTTCGGGCGGTTTTTTTTGCTCACCCCTAATATTTTGATTTTGAAGAATAAGATATGATTCAATTAATTTGAGGGACGTGAGTCATAATGTGTCTCATTCGTTGATCATGTGTGAAAGTCGTGGATGACGTGTGAAAGTTTTGACACGTGTTTGATAGGTATTGGAGTGTATCCGATTGTGTGTTTGATTGCCGTATCTGATCGTGTTTGACCGCATTGTCAAAGTCTAAGTCGATCACTTGTGAAAGTTTTGACCGTGTGTTAGAGCGTATCCAATTGTGTTTGATCGCGTGTCGGAGCGATTGTGCATCGTGTTCTTGAGTGCGCGTGATATCGACATGTGTACGACATCTAGTGTCTATAGAGGTGATAGATCCGTGAGCGATCGTGTTCTTGAGTGTGCGTGATACTAGTGTCTCTAGAAGCGACAGATCCAGGCTATCTTTCGCTAATCGTTAGACATGGCCGGTTCCGGTTTAGGAGCTGGCGGTTCCGGGCCGGTTCTCGGGCCAATTCCGGTTCTATTTTTTAATTTTAAATTTTAAAATAATAAATAATAAAATAAACATAATAAATTATAAATTATAATCAAATTGTACATTGTAATAAAATGTGAGGAAAAAAAAGAAAGAGGAGGAATGAGCTTGAACTTAACGAATCAAAGTCCATGTAGTTCTTTTATCTTTGATAACCCCAATTTACCTCATTGTCAATCATCGCTACTTATTGTGGTACCCGTGGTGATGGTATCTCTACAATCCTCACTAAAAAATTTGTGTTCTCGATCCAGCTCTTGGTGTCAAAATTTGGCCTTCGTCCAATCGTCGACACAAGCTTGAATTTCCACGGACTCCGGGCTTAATCTTGAACGGCGAGAGTCCAAAACTAATCCTCCAGCACTAAATGCTTGTTCAACCGCAACCGTTGAATAAGGGGTTACTAATATCTGGCGAGCAATGAGGGTGAGAACTGGGTAATTGATTGAGTGACTCTTCCACCACTTTAGGATTTGGAAATCAGTACTATATTCCGCATCACGAAACTCAAATTGAGTGGTTAAATATTTTTCTAATTCAGAAATATTACATGTTGCCCCTTTTTATTTTTTTTCCATACTCTTGAGCATATTGTACCCTCTATTAAGTGAACTACCAGCTTCGCTACGTAAGTCGATAGATTGTAAAGATCCAAAATCACTTAAACCATATTTAGTACAAAATTCTTCATATAATACTACTATACATTCTTTAACATCTCGTTGTACATTTGAAATATCTATTGAATCTTCCAAATGTAAACAATCATGATAATACACATTCAAATAATCTAGTAAACCATCTAATTTAATACGTGGATAAAAAAAAATACCAACTAAATAGACAAGACGAATTTGGAAATAATAATGCAACCATTTTTCTTGCATTACTAAAATAGTCCGAGCTAATTTGGTATCTTTTTCATATTCACTAAAAACACTACCAATATTAACACACTCTATTAAAAATAAATGCGTAGTAGGATAATAAATACCAGATAAAGTATTATTAGCATTATTAAAATTTTTTAAAAAATCTAAAACTTTTTAGCAAACGTCCCAATGTCGCGGAAGTAAAGTAATTTTGGAAATATTTTGCGAAATAAACATACATAATAAATCTTTGTAATTAAAAATTTGACGAAACAACTCGTAGGTAGAATTCCAACAAGTTGGAATATTTTTTGGAAACCTTTTTGCCCTTCTCCCATGTTGTTTACAAAATTTTCCCTATGCTTTTATAAAATGGGCATGACTCCATAAAAATTTAATTGCACCATTTATTGGGGCGAGAGAAGACTCAAGAGTTCGTAAACCATTTTGTACACATAAATTTAAAACATGGCCAGTACATCTAATGTGAAAAAATTATCCGCCAAAAGAGAGTTTGCAAATATTTTCTAATTCGGGAATGGAAGCGTTATTTGCGGCGGCATTATCAAAACCAATTAAAAATACTTTATTTATCAAATTATATTCTTCTAAAACTTGCCTAATTATTCTATAAATATTATGAGCCGAATGTTTTTCATCAAAAACTCGAAATGCAATAAATCTTTTTTAAATGGTCCAATCGTCACCTATCCAATGACACGTGACACCCATATAATAATGAATTTGCCAAGGATCACTCCAAATATCGCTACTTAAATGCACACATCCATTGAATTCAGCAAAAAATTTTGCTAAAGATTTTTTTTGTTTTTTATAAAAATAAAAAAGTTTGCATTTAAGAGTATTTTTTAGAATAGTTGATGCTTGCGAAACCAACGCAGTATTTATCAAATATTTCAAATTAAAATTTTCACCAGTAGTAAAGGAGCATGATCAAGGGCAATATATTCAGCTAATGTTAGTTTATAAAGTGCATCGGTGTAACGGAATAAAGGATGAGGATTAGAATTGGCGTACCCAAAAATTTGTTGTTGCGTAGTGTCAATTCCCGCTTGCGTTGGATGTTTTTTCATCGATGCTTGACGGAATGTTCCGTAGCTGTCTCCTTTCGCAAATTTGTATGTTTGCGAACAATATTTATAATTTATATTATACTTACCTTCGCCTTTATCACGTACCTTGTGGAAGTGCGATCACAAGTCGGATGTACTCTCTTGACCCTTCCGTTCCGGCTCATTTGCCGTGGACGTTTCTTCGACACCACTAGGAGGATGAAGACTTTCTTGTGTTGGGATGTGCTCGACATTCGTAATCGGAACAACATTGATATTATCGTCGTCGTCTTCCCAACATGCATACTCACGAGGATCATATTCAAGAATAGGATAATCGGAATCTCCCATAGTCATCTTACCCTTTCCAAAGATTTCGCTTCTACTTGCCATTTTTGAGAGAAATGATCGGAAATCCGATTGAGAGAATTGAGGCGGGATTGAGAGAATTTGAGAGAATTATTGAGAGGATTTGTGAGAAAAATGAAAGGGGGGTATGTATTTATAGAGAAGAAATAAAAAAAATCAATTTTTTTTAAACGACGACCAAATTAGCTGTTGCACAATGCAACGGCCAATTAGGCCGTTGCTACGTAGGGCGGAGGGCCCCCGCCGGGGGTGGGGTTGTTGGGGCAAAGAGCCTAACAGCTCTCACTTGACAGGCCCAATTTTTTTTTTTTTAAATAAATGGGTCGGGCCCGACGATTCCGGGCCGGTTCAGACAATTATGGAACTGTGGGCCCGGTCAATGGGCCGGTTCTGCCCCCGGTTCCAAATGGCCACGTTTACTAATTGTGGTTTTTTTAGATAAGAAAATCTCGTCACATAAAGAAATGCGTCAAATAAAGTGCTAAAGAACAAAAAGAAACGCCTCAATCAAAGAAAGTGCTAAAGAAGAAATGAAACGACTCGCATTAATCAACTTACTGCCGTGAATCTGAAGTGTTGTGCCATGCCTAGGTTGACGTGATCTTACCGTCATGAATCTAATTGTGAATCTAAAGTGCTGTGCTAGGCCCAGGTTGTCGTGATCTTATCGTCGTGAATCCAAAGTGTTGTGTCATGTCCAGGTTCATGTGACCTTCCAATGTGACATCGATACTCATTGCCTTGGCCTGACAATCAAGCCATCAAAATTCGAAATACTCCGTGGCTAGACTCTCCAAGAAGGTTGCGGTTATCTGTTTTATTTCATGGGCAAAGCGCCCTTGGAGAAACACATGGGAATTATCCAAAAAAAAACGGAGGACGCTGGGTCTACTACAGTCAAACAGAGTGAAGAATCGGACGGAGATGAACGTAAAAGTTCTATCGGTGGCCATGAGAATGAGAGAAAAAAGATGAAATTTTGGGTTCCACATAAAATATTTATAGAGAGGCTGTTGGGGCAAAGGGTCCACGGCTCTTCGCCCCATGGCCCTCACCGGACCGGCCCAATTTTTTTTTTTTACAAATAAAAGGGTTCGAACCGATGGTTCTAGGCCGGGTGCGACAATTATAGAACTGTGGGCTCGGTCAACGGGCCGGTTTCGGGCCTCGGTTCCAAATGGCTACGTCTACTAATCGTGGTCTTTTTAGATAAGAAAATCTCGTCACATAAAGAAATACGACAAATAAAGTGAAAAGAATAAAAAGAAACGCCTCAATCAAAGAAAGTGCTAAAAAAGAAATGAAACTACTTGCATTAATCAACTTACCGCCGTGAATTTGAAGTGATATGCCATGCTCGGGTTGACGTGATATTACCGTCATGAATCTAATTGTGAATCTAAAGTGTTGTGCCAGGCCCAGGTTGACGTGATCTTATCGTCGTGAATCCAAAGTGCTGTGTCATGTCCAAGTTGATGCGACTTTCCAATGTGACATCAATATCCATTGCCTTAGACCGATAATCAAGCGATAAAAATTCGAAATACTCCGTGGCCGGACTCTTCAAGAAGGTTGGAGTTATCTGTCTTATTTCGTGGATAAAGCGCCCTTGGAGAAACACATGGGAATTATCTCGGAAAAAACGGAGGACACTGGGTCTATTACGGTCAAACAAAGTGAAGAATCGGACGGAAATGAACATAAAAGTTCTATCGGTGGCCAAGAGAATGAGAGAAAAATGATGCTGAGATTTCATTTGGATTCCGTATAAAATATTTATAGAGAAGTTGTTGGGGCAAAGAGCCCAACGGCTATTTGCCCCACGACCTTCACCGGACTGACCCAATTTTTTTTTTATTATAAATAAACGAGTCGGAACCGGTGGTTCCGGCCGAGTTTCGACAATTATGGAACAGTGGGCCCGGTAATTGGGCCGGTTTCGGGACGGTTCCGGGCCCGGGTTCCAAATGGCCACGTCTAATAATCGTGGTCTTTTTAGATAATAAAATCTCGCTACATAAAAAAATGCGTCAGATAAAGTGCTAAAGAACAAAAAGGAACGCCTCAATCAAAGAAAGAGCTAAAAAAGAAATGAAACGACTCGCATTAATCAACTTACCGCCACGAATCTGATGTGCTGTACCATGCCTAGGTTGATGTGATATTACCGTCATAAATCTAATTGTGAATCTAAAGTATCGTGCCAGGCCCAGGTTGACGTGATCTTATCATCGTGAATCCAAACTGTTGTGTCATGTCCACGTTGATGTGACCTTCCAATGTGACAACGATACCCATTGCCTTGGCTCGACAATCAAGCGATAAAAATTCAAAATACTCGGTGTTTGGACTCTCCAAGAAGGTTGCGGTTATCTGTTCTATTTCGTGGGCAAAGCCCCTTGGAGAAACACATGAGAATTATCCCGAAAAAAGTGGAGTACGCTGGGTCTACTACGGTCAAACAGAGTGAAGAATCGAACGGAGATGAACGTAAAAGTTTTATCGGTGGCCATGAAAATGAGAGATAAAAAAAATGATATTTTGGGTTCCACATAAAATATTTATAGAGAGGTTGTTGGGACAAAGAGCCCACGGCTCTTTGCCCCACGGCCCTCCCCGAACCGGCCCAATTTTTTTTTTATATAAATAAACGGGTCGGAACCGGCGGTTCCGGGCCGGTTCTGACAATTATGGAACCGTGAGCTCGATCAATGGGTCGGTTTCGGACCTCGGTTCCAAATGACCACGTCTACTAATCGTGGTTTTTTAGATAAGAAAATCTCGTCACATAAAGAAATGCATCAAACAAAGTGCTAAAGAACAAAAAGAAACGCCTCAATCAAAGAAAGTGCTAAAGAAGAAATGAAACGACTCGCATTAATTAACTTACCGCCATGAATCTGAAGTGTTGTGCCATGCCCGGGTTCACGTGATCTTATCCTCATGAATCTAATTGTGAATCTAAAGTCTTGTGCCGGACCCAAGTTGACGTGATCTTATCGTTGTGAATCCAAAGTGCTGTGTCATGTCCAGGTTGATGTGACCTTCTAATGTGACATCAATACCCATTGCCTTGACACGATAATTAAGCGATAAAAATTCGAAATACTCCGTGGCCAGACTCTCCAAGAATGTTGCGGTTATCTGTTTTATTTCGTGGGAAAAGCGCCCTTGGAGAAACACATGAGAATTATCCCGGAAAATACGGAGGGCACTAGATCTACTACGGTCAAACAGAGAGAAGAATTGGACGGAGATGAACGTAAAAGTTCTATCGGTGGCCATGAAAATGAGAGAAAAATGAGGCTGATATTTCATTTGGGTTCCGCATAAAATATTTATAGAGAGGTTGTTGGGGCAAAGAGCCCAATAGCTCTCACCGGATCGGGCCAATTTTTATTATTATAAATAAATAGGTCGGAATTGGTGGTTCCGGCGGGTTCCGACAATTATAGAACAATGGGCTCGGTCAACGGGCCGGTTTCGAGCCGGTTCCGGGCCCTCGTTCCAAATGACCACGCATACTAATCGTGGTCTTTTTAGATAAGAAAATCTCGTCACATAAAGAAATGTGTCATGTCCAGGTTAATGTGACCTTCCAATGTAACATCGATACCCATTGCCTTGGCCTGTCAATTAAGCGATAAAAATTTGAAATACTTCGTAGTTGGACTCTCCAAGAAGTTTGTAGTTATCTGTTCTATTTCGTGGGCAAAGCGCCCTTGGAGATACACATGATAATTATCCCGAAAAAAACAGAGGACACTGGGTCTACTACGGTCAAACAGAGTGAAGAATCGGACGGAGATGAACATAAAAGTTCTATCGGTGGCCATGAGAATGAGAGAAAAAAGATGAAATTTTGGGTTCCACATAAAATATTTATAGAGAGGTTGTTCGGGCAAAGAGCCCAACGGTTCTTTGCCCCACGGCCCTCACCGAACTTGCCCAATTTTTTTTATTATAAATAAACGGGTCGAAACCGGCGGTTCCAGGCTGATTCCGACAATTATGGAACCGTGGGCCCGGTCAACGGGCCGGTTCCGGGCCTTGGTTCCAAATGGCCACGTCTACTAATCGTGGTCTTTTTAGATGAGAAAATCTCATCACATAAAGAAATGCGTCAAATAAAGTGCTAAAGAACAAAAAGAAACGCCTCAATCAAAGAAAGAGCTAAAGAAGAAATGAAACGACTCCCATTAATCAACTTACCGTCGTGAATCTGAAGTGTTGTGCCATGCATAGGTTGACGTGATCTTACCGTCATGAATCTAATTGTGAATCTAAAGTGTTGTGCCAAGCCCAGGTTAACGTGATCTTATCGTCGTGAATTCGAGTCTTTGTGTCATGTCCAGGTTGATGTGACCTTCCAATGTGACATCGATACCCATTGCCTTGGCCTGATAATCAAGCGATAAAAATCCGAAATACTCGGTGGCCGGACTCTCCAAGAAGGTTGCGATTATCTGTTTTATTTGGTGGGCAAAGCGCCTTTGGAGAAACACATGGGAATTATTCCGGAAAAAACGGAGGACACTGGGTCTACTACGGTCAAACAGAGCGAAGAATCGGACGGAGATGAACGTAAAAGTTCTATCGGAGGCCATGAGAATGAGAGAAAAATGATGCTGAGATTTCATTTGGGTTTCGCATAAAATATTTATAGAGAAGTTGTTGGGGCAAAGAGCCGTTGAGCTCTTTGCCCCACGGCCATCACCGGACCGGCCCAAATATTTTTTTTGTTATAAATAAACGGGTTGGAACCGGTGGTTCCGTGCCGGTTCCAACAATTATGGTACAGTGGGCCCGATCAACGGGCCAATTTGGGGCTGGTTCCGGGTCCCGGTTCCAAAGGGCCCCGTTTGCTAATCGCAGTCTTTTTAGATAAGAAAATCTCGTCACTTAAAGAAAAGCGTCAAATAAAGTGATAAAGAACAAAAAGAAACGCCTCAATAAAAAAAAGTGCTAAAGAAGAAATGAATCGACCCGCATTAATCAACTTACCGCCGTGAATCTGAAGTGCGGGGCCATAACTAGGTTGACGTGATCTTATGGTAGAGAATCTAATTATGAATCTAAAGTGCTATGCTAGGCCCTAGTTAAAGTGATCTTATCGTCGTGAATTCAAAGTGCCCCGTCATGTCTACGTTAATGTGACCTTCCAAAGTAACATCGATACCCAATGCCTTGGCCCGACAATCAAGAGATAAAAATTCGAAATATTCCGTGGTTGGACTCTCCAAGAAGGTTGCGGTTATCCGTTCTATTTATCGAGCAAAGCGCCATTGGAGAAAAACATGAGAATTATCCTGAAAAAAACGAAGGACATTGGGTATACTACGGTCAAACAGAGTGAAGAATCAGACGTAGATGAATGTAAAAGTTCTATCGGTGGCCATGAAAATGAGAGAAAAAAGATGAAATTTTGGGCTCCACATAAAATATTTATAGTGAGATTGTTGAGGAAAAGAGCCCACGGGTCTTTGCTCCACGGCCCTCACCGGACCGGCCCAAATATTTTTTTTATCAATAAACGGGTCGAACCCGGCGGTTCTGGGCCGGTCCCGACAATTATTGAACCGTGGGCCCGGTCAACGGGTCGGTTTTTGGCCCCCGTTCCAAATGGCCACGTCTACTATTCGTTGTCCCTTTAGATAAGAAAATCTCGTCACATAAAGAAATGTGTCAAATAAAGTGCTAAAGAACAAAAAGAAACGCCTCAATCATATAAAGGGCTAAAGCAGAAATGAAACGACTCGCTTTAATCAACTTACCGCCGTGAATCGAAGTCTTTGTGCCATGCCTAGGTTGACGTGATCTTACCGTCATGATTCCAAAGTGTCATGTCATGTCCAAGTTGATGTGACCTTCCAATGTGAAATCGATACCCATTGCCTTGGCACGACAATCTAGCGATAAAAATTCGAAATACTCCGTGGCCGGACTCTCCAAGAAGGTTGTAGTTATCTGTTTCATTTCGTTGGCAAAGCGCCCTTGCAGAAACACATGGGAATTATCTCGGAAAAAATGGAGGACACTGGGTCTACTACGGTCAAACAGAGAGAAGTATCGGACAAAGAAGAACGTAAAAGTTCTATCGGTGGCCATGAGAATGAGAGAAAAATGATACTGAGATTTCATTTGGGTTTCGCATAAAATATTTACAAAGAAGTTGTTGGGGCAAAGAGCCGTTGGGCTCTTTGCCCCACGGCCCTCACCGGATCGGTCCAAATTTTTTTTTATTGTAAATAAACGGGTCGGAACCGGTGGCTCGGGGCCGGTTCCGACAACTACGGAACAGTGGGCCCCGTCAACGGGCCGATTTTGGGCCGCTTCTGAGCCCCGGTTCCAAATGGCCACGTTTACTAGTCGTGGTCTTTTTAGATAAGAAAATCTCGTCACATAAAGAAATGCGTCAAATAAAGTGCTAAAGAACAAAAAGAAACGCTTCAATCAAAGAAAGTGCCAAAGAAGAAATGAAACAACTTGCATTAATCAACTTACCTCTGTGAATCTGAAGTGTTGTGCCAAACGTAGGTTGACGCGATCTTACCGTCATGAATATAATTATGAATCTAAAGTGCTATGCCAGGCCCAGGTTGACGTGATCTTATCGTTGTGAATCCAAAGTGCTATGTCATGTCCAGGTTGATGTGACCTTCCAATGTGACATCGATACCCATTGCCGTGGCCCGACAATCAAGCGATAAAAATTCGAAATACTCCGTGGCCGGACTCTGCAAGAAGGTTACAGTTAATTGTTCTATTTCGTGGGCAAAGCGCCCTTGGAGAAGCATATGAGAATTATCTCGGAAAAAATGGAGGACACTGGGTCCACTACGGTCAAACAGAGTGAAGAATCGGACAGAGATGAACGTAAAAGTTCTATCGGTGGCCATGAGAATGAGAGAAAAAAGATGTTGAGCTTTCATTTGGGTTCCGAATAAAATATTTATAGAGAGGTTGTTGTGGGCAAAGAGTCGTTGGGCTCTTTGCCCCACCGTCCTCATCGAACCGGCCCAATTTTTATTTTTATAAATAAACGGGTTGGAACCGGCAGTTTCGGGCCGGTTCGGACAATTATGGAACCGTGGGCCTGGTCAACGGGCCGGTTCCCGGCCTCGGTTTCAAATGGCTACGTCTACTAATCGTTGTCTTTTTAGATAAGAAAATCTCGTCACATAATGAAATGCGTCAAATAAAGTGCTAAAGAACAAAAAGAAACGCCTCAATCAAAGAAAGTGCTAAAGAAGAAATGAAACAACTCGCATTAATCAACTTACCGCCGTGAATCTGAAGTGTTGTGCCATGCCTAGGTCGACGTGATCTTACCGTCATGAATCTAATTGTGAATCTAAAATGCTGTGCCAGGCCCAGGTTGACGTGATCTTCTCGTCGTGAATCCAAAGGGCTAAGTCATGTCCAGGTTGATGTGACATTCCAATGTGACATCGATACCTATTGCTACGGCCCGATAATCAAGCGATAAAAATTCGAAATACTCCGTGACCGGACACTCTAAGAATGTTGGAGTTATCTGTTTTATTTTGTGGGTAAAGCGCCCTTGGAAAAACAGATGAGAATTATCCCGGAAAAAACGGAGGACACTGGGTCTACTACGGTCAAACAGAACGAAGAATCGGATGGAGATGAACGTAAAAGTTACGTCGTGGCCTTGAGAATGACCGAAATATGATGCTGAGATTTCATTTGGGTTCCACATAAAATATTTATAGAGAAGTTGTTGGGGCAAAGAGCCCAACGGCTCTTTGCCCCACGACCCGCACTGGATCGGTCCAAATTTTTTTTTATTGTAAATAAACAGGTCGGAACCGGTGGTTCCGAGCTGGTTCCGACAACTATGGAAGAGTGGGCCCCGTCAACAGGCCAGATTTGGGCCACTTCCGAGCCCCGGTTTCAAATGGCCATGTTTACTAATCGTGGTCTTTTTAGATAAGAAAATCTCGTCACATAACGAAATGCGTCAAATAAAGTGCTAAAGAACAAAAAGAAACGCCTCAATTAAAGAAAGTGCTAAAGAAGAAATGAAACGACTCGCATTAATCAACTTACCGCCGTAAATCTGAAGTGCTGTGCCATATGTAGGTTGACGCGATCTTACGATCATGAATATAATTATGAATCTAAAGTGTTATGCCAGGCCTAGGTTGACGTGATCTTATCGTTGTGAATCCAAAGTGTTGTGTCATGTCCAGGTTGATGTGACCTTCCAAAGTGACATCGATACCCATTGCCGTGGCTTGACAATCAAGCGATAAAAATTCGAAATACTTCGTGGCTGGACTTTGCAAAACGGTTGCAGTTATTTGTTCTATTTCGTGGGAAAGTGCCATTGGAGAAACACATGAGAATTATCTCGGAAAAAACGGAGGACACTGGGTCCACTACGGTCAAACAGAGTGAAGAATCGGACGGAGATGAACGTAAAAGTTCTATCGGTGGCCATGGGAATGAGAGAAAAAAGATGCTAAGATTTCATTTGTGTTCCGCATAAAATATTTATAAAGTGGTTGTTGGGGACAAAGAGCCCCACGGCCCTCATCGGACTAGCACAATTTTTTTTTATTATAAATAAATGGGTCGGAACCGGCGGTTTCGGGCCGATTCCGACAGTTATGGAACCGTGAGCCCGGTCAACGGGCCTGTTCCGGGCCTCTTTTCCAAATGGCTACGTCTACTAATCGTGGTCTTTTTAGATAAGAAAATCTCGTCACATAAAGAAATGCATAAAATAAAGTGCTAAAGAACTAAAAGAAACGCCTCAATCAAAGAAAGTATTAAAGAAGAAATGAAACGACTCGCATTAATCAACTTACATCCGTGAATCTAAAGTGCTGTGCCATGCCCAGGTTGACGTGATCTTACCGTCGTGAATCTAATTGTGGATCTAAAGTGCTGTGCCAGGCCCAGGTTGACGTGATCTTATCGTCGTGAATCCAAAGTGCTATGTCATGTCCAGGTTGATGTGACCTTCAATGTGACATCGATACCCATTGCCTTGGCACGATAATCAAGCGATAAAATTCGAAATACTCCGTGGCCGGACTCTCTAAGAAGGTTGGAGTTATCTGTTTTATTTCATGGGCAAAGCGCCCTTGGAGAAACACATGGGAATTATCCCGGAAAAAACGGAGGACATTGGGTCTACTACGGTCAAACAGAGCGAAGAATCGGACGGAGATTAACGTAAAAGTTACGTCGTGGCCCATAGAATGAGAGAAATATGATGCTGAGATTTCATTTGGGTTTCGCATAAAATATTTATAGAGAAGGTTTTGGGGCAAAAAGCCCAACGGCTCTTTGCCCCACGACCCTCACTGGATCGGTCCAAATTTTTTTTATTGTAAATAAACGGGTGGGAACCGGTGGTTCCGGGCCGGTTCCGACAACTATGGAACAATATGCCCCGTTAACGGGCCGGTTTTGGGCCGCTTCCGAGCCCCGGTTCCAAATGGCCACGTTTATTAATCGTGGTCTTTTTAGATAAGAAAATCTCGTCACATAAAGAAATACGTCAAATAAAGTGCTAAAGAACAAGAAAAAACGCCTCAATCAAAGAAAGTGCTAAAGGAGAAATGAAACGACTTACATTAATCAACTTACCGCCGTGAATCGAAGTCTTTGTGACATACGTAGGTTGACATGATCTTATCGTCATGAATATAATTATGAATCTAAAGTGCTATGCCAGGCCCAGGTTGACGTGATCTTATCGTTGTGAATCCAAAGTGCTGTGTCATGTCCAGGTTGATGTGACCTTCCAAAGTGATATCGATACCCATTGCCGTGGCCCGACAATCAAGCGATAAAAATACGAAATACTCCGTGGCCGGACTCTGCAAGAAGGTTGCGGTTATCTTTTTTATTTCGTGGGCAAAGCGCCCTTGGAGAAACACATGAGAATTATCTCGGAAAAAACGGAGGACACTGGGTCCACTACGGTCAAACAGAGTGAAGAATCGGACAGAGATGAACGTAAAAGTTCTATCGGTGGCCATGAGAATGAGAGAAAAAAGATGCTAAGATTTCATTTGGGTTCCGCTTAAAATATTTATAAAGTGGTTGTTGGGGACAAAGAGCCCCACAGCCCTCATCGGACCGGCACAATTTTTTTTTTATTATAAATAAACGGGTCGGAATCGGCGGTTTCGGGCCGGTTCCGACGATTATGGAACCGTGAGCCCGGTCAACGGGCCTGTTCCGGGCCTCATTTTCAAATGGCTACGTTTACTAATCGTGGTCTTTTTAGAAAAGAAAATCTCGTCACATAAAGAAATGCGTAAAATAAAGTGCTAAAGAACTAAAAGAAATGTCTCAATCAAAGAAATTGCTAAAGAAGAAATGAAACGACTCGCATTAATCAACTTATCGCCGTGAATCGAAGTGCTTGTGCCATGCCCAGGTTGACGTGATCTTACCGTCATGGATCTAATTGTGAATCTAAAGTCTTGTGCCGGACCCAGGTTGACGTGATCTTATCGTCGTGAATCCAAAGTGCTATGTCATGTCCAGGTTGAAGTGACCTTCCAATGTAACATCGATACCCATTGCCTTGACCCGATAATCAAGCGATAAAATTCGAAATACTCCGTGGCCGGACTCTCTAAGAAGGTTGGAGTTATCTGTTTTATTTCATGGGCAAAGCGCCCTTGGAGAAACACATGGGAATTATCCCGGAAAAAACGGACGACACTGGGTCTACTACAATCAAACAGAGCGAAGAATCGGACGGAGATTAACGTAAAAGTTCCGTCGTGGCCTATACAATGAGAGAAATATGGTGCTGAGATTTCATTTGGGTTCCGCATAAAATATTTATAGAGAAGGTTTTGAGGCAAAGAGCCCAACGGCTCTTTGCCTAACGACCCTCACCGGATCGGTCCAAATTTTTTTTATTGTAAATAAACGGGTCGGAACCGGTGGTTCCAGGCCGGTTCCGACAACTATGGAACAATGGGTCCCGTCAACGGGCCAGTTTTGGGCCGCTTCCGAGCCCCGATTCCAAATGGCCACGTTTACTAATCGTGGTCTTTTTAGATAAGAAAATCTCGTCACATAAAGAAATACGTCAAATAAAGTGCTAAAGAACAAAAACAAACGCCTCAATCAAAGAAAGTGCTAAAGGAGAAATGAAACGACTTGCATTAATTAACTTACCGCCGTGAATCGAAGTCTTTGTGACATACGTACGTTGACATGATCTTACCCTCATGAATATAATTATAAATCTAAAGTGCTATGCCAGGCCCAGGTTGATGTGATCTTATCGTTGTGAATCCAGAGTCTTGTGTCATGTCCAGGTTGATGTGACCTTCCAAAGTGATATCGATACCCATTGCCGTGGCCCGACAATCAAGCAATAAAAATTCGAAATACTCCGTGGCCGGACTCTGCAAGAAGGTTGCGGTTATCATTTTTATTTCGTGGGCAAAGCGCCCTTGGAGAAACACATGAGAATTATCTCGGAAAAAACGGAGGACACCGGGTCCACTACGGTCAAACAGAGTGAAGAATCGGACGGAGATGAACGTAAAAGTTCTATCGGTGGCCATGAGAATGAGAGAAAAAAGATGCTGAGATTTCATTTGGGTTCCGCATAAAATATTTATAAAAAGGTTGTTGGGATCGGATTGGCCCAATTTTTTTTTTTTATAAATAAACGGGTCGGAATCGGCGGTTTCGGGCTGGTTCCGACAGTTATGGAACCGTGAGCCCGGTCAACGGGCCGGTTCCGGGCCTCGGTTCCAAATGGCTACGTCTACTAATCGTGGTCTTTTTAGATAAGAAAATCTCGTCACATAAAGAAATGCGTAAAATAAAGTGCTAAAGAACTAAAAGAAATGTCTCAATCAAAGAAATTGCTAAAGAAGAAATGAAACGACTCGCATTAATCAACTTATCGCCGTGAATCTGAAGTCTTGTGCCATGCCCAGGTTGACGTGATCTTACCGTCATGGATCTAATTGTGAATCTAAAGTGCTGTGCCAGGCCCAGGTTGACGTGATCTTATCGTCGTGAATCCAAAGTGCTATGTCATGTCCAGGTTGAAGTGACCTTCCAATGTAACATCGATACCCATTGCCTTGACCCGATAATCAAGCGATAAAATTCGAAATACTCCGTGGCCGGACTCTCTAAGAAGGTTGGAGTTATCTGTTTTATTTCATGGGCAAAGCGCCCTTGGAGAAACACATGGGAATTATCCCGAAAAAAACGAAGGATACTGGGTTTACTACGGTCAAACAAAGCGAATAATCGGACGGAGATGAATGTAAAAGTTACGTTGGTGGCCCCGAGAATGCGAGAAAAATGATGCTGAGATTTTATTTGGGTTCCGCATAAAATATTTATAAAAAAGTTATTGGGGCAAAGAGCCCACGGCCCTAACTAGATCGGCTCAAATTTTTTTTTATTGTAAATAAACGGGTCGGAACCGGTGGTCCCGGACCGGTTCCAACAACTATGGAACAATGGTCTCCGTCAACAGGCCGATTTTGGGCCGCTTCCGAGCCCCGGTTCCAAATGGCCACGTTTACTAATCGTGATCTTTTTAGATAAGAAAATCTCGTCACAAAAAGAAATGCGTCAAATAAAGTCTTGAAGAACAAAAAGAAACGCCTCAATCAAAGAAAGTGCTAAAGAAGAAATGAAACGACTTGCATTAATCAACTTACTGCCGTGAATCTAAAGTGCTGTGCCATACGTAGATTAACGTGATCTTACCGTCATGAATATAATTATGAACCTAAAGTGCTATTCCAGGCTCAGGTTGACGTGATCTTATCGTTGTGAATCCAAATTGCTGTGTCATGTCTAGGTTGATGTGACCTTCCAAAGGGACATCGATACCCATTGCCGTGGCCCGACAATTAAGCGATAAAAATTCGAAATACTCTGTGGCCGGACTTTGCAAGAAGGTTGCGGTTATGCATTCTATTTCATGGGCAAAGCGCCCTTGGAGAAATACATGAGAATTATCTCGGAAAAAACGGAGGACACTGGGTCCACTACGGTCAAACAGAGTGAAGAACCGAACATAGATGAACGTAAAATTTCTATCGTGGCCAAGAGAATGAGAGAAAAAAGATGCTGAGATTTCATTTGGATTCCGCATAAAATATTTATAAAGAGGTTGTTGGGGCAAAGAGCCCAACGGCTCTTTGCCCCACGGCCCTCATCGGACCGGCCCATTTTTTTATTATAAATAAACGGGTCCGAACGGGCAGATTCAGGCCGGTTCCGACAATTATAGAACCGTGGGCCCGGTCAACGGGCCGGTTTCGGGCCTCGGTTCGAAATGGCTATGTCTACTAATCGTAGTCTTTTTAGATAAGAAAATCTCGTCACATAAAAAAATGCGTCAAATAAAGTGCTAAAAAACAAAACAAAACGCCTCAATCAAAGAAAATGCTAAAGAAGAAATGAAATGATTCGCATTAATCAACTTACCGCCATGAATCAGAAATCTTGTGCCATGCCCAGGTTGACATGATCTTACCGTCATGAATCTAATTGTGAATCTAAAGTCTTTGGCCAGGCCCATGTTGACGTGATCTTATGGTCGTGAATCCAAAGTGCTATGTCATGTCCAGGTTGATGTGACCTTGCAATATGACATTGATACCCATTGCCTTGGCCCGATAATCAAGCGATAAAAATTTGAAATACTCCGTGGCCGGACTCTCTAAGAAGGTTGGAGTTATCTGTTTTATTTCGTGGGCAAAGCGCCCTTGGTGAAACACATGGGAAATATCCCGGAAAAAATGGAGGATACTGGGTTTACTACGGTCAAATAGAGTGAAGAATCGGACGGAGATGAACGTAAAAGTTACGTCGGTGGCTATGAGAATGAGAGAAATATGATGATGATATTTCCTTTGACTTCCGCATACAATATTTATAGAGAAGTTGTTGGGGCAAAGAGCCCATCGGCTCTTTGCCCCATGGCCCTCAACGGATCGGCCCAATTTTTTTTATTATAAATAAGCGGGCTGGAACCGGTGGTTCCGGGCCGGTTCCGACAACTATGGAACAATAGGCCCCATCAACGGACCGGTTTTTAGCCGCTTCCGAGCCCCGGTTCCAAATGGCCACGTTTACTAAGCGTGGTCTTTTTAGATAAGAAAATCTCGTCACATAAAGAAATGCATCAAATAAAGTGCTAAAGAACAAAAGAAACGCCTCAATCAAAGAAAGTTCTAAAGAAGAAATGAAACGACTCGCATTAATCAACTTATTGCTATGAATGTTGACGTGATCTTACTGTCATGAATCTAATTATGAATCTAAAGTCTTGTGCCAGACCCAGGTTGATGTGATCTTATCGTCGTGAATCCAAAGTGCTGTGTCTTGTCCACGTTGATGTAACCTTCCAAAGTGACATCGATACCCATTGCCTTGGCTCGACAATCAAGCGATAAAAGTTCGAAATACTCCGTGGCTGGACTCTCCAAGATGGTTGCGGTTATCTGTTCTATTTCGTGGGCAAAGCGCCCTTAGAGAAACACATGGGAATTATCCCGGAAAAAAAACGGAGCACGTTGGGTCAACTACGGTCAAACAGAGTGAAGAATCGAACGGAGATAAACGTAAAAGCTCTATCGGTGGCCATGAAAATGAGAGAAAAAATATGTTGAAATTTCATTTGGGTTTCACATAAAATATTTATATAGAGGTTGTCAATGGGTCGGCTCAATTCCAAAATTGAACTATATCGATTTGACTAAGCTATCCAAGAACAATAGGTGACTTTAAAAGTCAAAAGCATAAGTTGCTCCACCAGCTTTTATGAAAAATGGAAAAATTGTTCCAAAACCTATCCAAAATCGGCCCGTGGAATAACCGGAACCGGCTCGGCCCCTCGGAGGCCTGTTACGGTTTAAAAAAATTTGGAACCAGCCCGGAACAGGCGGTGCTAGTTACTTTTTTTTTCTTGTGCCGCCGAAAACGCCAAACTTTTATCCATGTGATACATTTATCTCAAAATTTAGGATAACTTTGTCACACGCCTAAAATTTTGGGATTTTTTGTGTTGCAAAAAAATAATTTGGGATAAAAATTTCACAATTGATATAATTTGGAGTTTTTGGTGTCACCAAAAAAAGTTTTGAGTAAATATGTCACGGCGGGCGTAGTTTGGGATTTTTTGTGTAACAAAAAAAAGTTAGGGGTAAATGTGTCACAGTGAGTATAGTTTAGAGTTTTTGGTGATTTTTTTCCAAAGAAAAAACATTCAAACAAAGTATTTTCAAGAAACATTCGGATTCGCATAAGATGGGTCTTACTGCCATAAATTGGTATTACCGTGGTATGCCGGCAACCCGGACGTGACCTTCCACTTGAAAGGTCGCGCCAACGGCCTCCCAATCTTGCAAGATATACTCAAAATGCCCCGTTCCTGGAGTTGCATGGAAAGATGTTGTTATCCGGCCTAATCCTCAAGCAATCTACCCCCGGAGAACAACCTCCGAGTGCTCCCGGAACATTCGGAGGTTCCTTTCGCGGTTATAGTAGAATAGAGCGAAAAATCGGCCAACGAACAAACTAAAGGCCCTACCATTATCCATGAGAGAGAGAAGGTATTAAATTCTTTTGTAGCTGCGCATGCGGCGTTGGGGTTCAATACTTTATTAAATGATGGGGGTAGAGACCCCGCCAAGGCGCTCCGGTAGACATTGTCACGGGCGGGTTTGGGCCCAGAACCGACTCGTGGAATAACCAGAACCAGCCTGGCCCCTTACGAGCCGATTACGGTTTAAAAAAATTTGGAACCAGCCCGGAACAGGCAGTGCCTGTTACTTTTTTTTTCTTGTGCCGCCGAAAACTCCAAACTTTTACCCGTGTGACACATTTACCTCAAAATTTAGGATAACTTTGTCACACGCCGAAAATTTTGGGGTTTTTTGTGTCGCAAAAAAATAATTTGGGGTAAATATGTCACAATGGACATAATTTGGAGTTTTTGGTGTCACCCTAAAATTTTTTGAGTAAATATGTCACAATGGCCGTAGTTTGGGATTTTTGGTGTAACAAAAAAATTTTTGGGGTAAATGTGTCACAATGAGCATAGTTTAAAGTTTTTGGTGATTTTTTCCCAAAGAAAAAACATTCAAACAAAGTATTTTCAAGAAACACTCAGATTCGCATAGGATGGATCTTACCGCCATAAACCGGCATTCTTGTGGCATGCCGGCAACCCGGACATGACCTTCCACTTGAAAGGTCGCGCCGACGGGCTCCCAATCTTGCAAAATATACTCAAAATGCCTTGTTCTTGGAGTTGCCTGGAAAGATGTTGTTATCTAGCCTAGTCCTCAAGCAATCCGCCCCTGGAGAACAACCTCCGAGTGCTTCCGGAACAATCGGAGGTTCCTTTCACGGCTATAGTCGAATAAAGCGAAAAATCAGCCAAAGAACAAACTAAAGGCCCTACCATTATCCATGAGAGAGAGAAGGTATTGAATTCTTTTGTTGCTGCGCATGCGGTGTTGGGGTTCAATACTTTATTAAATAATGGGGGTAGAGACCCCCGCAAGGGCGCTCCGGTAGACATGGCCACCGGCGGGTTTGGGCCGAGAACCGACTACGAACCGGCTCGTGGAATAACCGAAACTAGCCCGGCTCCTCATAGGCCGGTTGCGGTTTAAAAAAATTTGGAACTAGCCCGGAATAGGCGGTGCCGGTTACTTTTATTTTTCTTGTGCCGCCGAAAACGCCAAACTTTTATCCGTGTGACACATTTACCTCAAAATTTAGGATCTTTGTTACACACCTAAAATTTTGGGATTTTTTGTGTCACAAAAAAATAATTTGGGGTAAATATGTCACAATGGACATAATTTGAAATTTTTGGTGTCACCCAAAAAAGTTTTGAGTAAATATGTCACAACGGACGTAGTTTGGGATTTTTTATGTAACCAAAAAAATTTTGGGGTAAATGTATCACAGGGAGCATAATTTAGAGTTTTTGGTGATTTTTTCCCAAAGAAAAAATCATTCAAACAAAGTATTTTCAAGAAACACTCGGATTCGCATATGATGGATCTTACTGCCATAAATTGGTATTACCGTGGCATGTCGGCAACCCGGACGTGACCTTCCACTTGAAAGGTCGCGCCGATGGCCTCCCAATCTTGTAAGATATACTCAAAATGCCCCGTTCCTGGAGTTGCCTGGAAAAATGCTGTTATCCGGCCTAGTCCTCAAGCAATCTACCCCTGGAGAACAACCTCCGAGTGCTCCCGGAACATTCGGAGGTTCCTTTCGCGGTTATAGTAGAATAGAGCGAAAAATCGGCCAGCGAACAAATTAAAGGCCCTACCATTATCCATGAGAGAGAGAAGGTATTAAATTCTTTTGTTGCTGCGCATGCGGCGTTGGGGTTCAATATTTTATTAAATGATGGGGGTAGAGACCCCGCCAAAGCGCTACGGTAGACATGGCCACGGGTAGGTTTGGGCCCAAAACCGACCCGTGGAATAACTAGAACCAGCCCGGCCCCTCACAGGCCGATTACGGTTTAAAAAAATTTGGAACCAGCGAGTTGGGATGCTGAATTGACACGAAGCTGTTAATTTCATGGGCGCTTTTTTTTTTTCCTAAGACAAGTACTATTTCGACAAAACCGCTCCACTTCGTCGGCTTTTTTGAAATGTTTACCCTTTTTACGGGGTGTGTTCAACTACATCTGTTTGGTTGTTTTTTTTTTTTTGGTCGGACATATGTTTGATCTGTTTGGTTTTTCACTCAATTATTTTCCAGCAGAATTACACATGATTCTTGCTTTGCCTTTTTCAATTATCTAGATATCTATATATGTCAAAAATATATGGTGGTTCTACCAAAAATAAAAATTACCATAAAAGTCATAAACCTGTTGTAACTATGCCAATTTAGTCCAATTTTTTTTTGACAAAAATATTTGTATTTATGTCAATTTAGTCCATTTGACCGAGCAATGCTAAGTGGACAACTGTTAATGATTGTTTTGAATTATTTCTTCTTCTTTTTTCTTTTCTTTCACTTTGTTTCTTTTTTCCATCTTCTTCATCCCGGCGACCGGCTACCGACTAGAGCGAGCCTCGCCCGGCCCGTGGCTTGGCGACCAATTGGAGGAAGAAGATGGAAAAAAAGAAACAAAGTGAAAGAAAAGAAGAAAAGAAAAAAAAGACAAAAGAAAAAATAATTAAATGAATTCAAAAAATATTAAAATGCTGTTAAAATTTGTCCACGTTAGTGACCGGCTAAATGGACTAAATTTACAGAAATGCAAAAGATTTATGACTTTCTTGGGTAATTTTCCCTACAAAAATCAGTTTGCTCAAGCTATTGTACGTTTCAACTAGAAAAAAGGCTTTATATGTGCATCGTCGACAAATTTCACATTTTTTTTGGTAGGTCATTAAGACCAAATTTCTTTGGAATGGGCTCATATAAACTCCGAATAGATGAAATCCATTCATAACAAGAATGAAACGAGCATAATGGGCGAAAAATCGAACTAATCAGGAAACAAAATGTATCAATAAATTAAGGACATGGCAACGATGATGCTTATAAATGAAATAAGAAGAAGGACATGGCAATAAGCTTATAGCTCTGTCTATGTACTTTCATAAGCCGATTCCACACTTCGTTTTGCTGTAAATTTTTGCCATTCATTCCAATAGCTGGTGCAGAATATGACGAGCAAAGGAAAAGATGTTAAGTTAAAGGTTAACATGCACTGTAAGGGATGCGCTGACACTGTTCGTAATTGCCTCAGAGGTTTCGATGGTACATTGGCATTTCTCTTCATTCCTTTTCATTTGGTGTTTGAAACATAGTTTCTCTAGGGCAGTCATTCAATTGCAGAAGATGAAGACAGTTCAGGTCATTTCCCGTGTCGTTGTGTTCATTACGTTCTCACCGAACATCAAGCACTATTTCCGATGGATATAATTGTCTACTTTTGTTACTTTTCTCATCCGGGAAAAAGAAAAACTAATTGTCGCGTTATGCAAATTAGGTGTCGAAGAAATTATCACGAATATGGAGAAACACGAGGTCATTGTCAAGGGCGAAAACGTGGATATTGTGAAGGTATTGGAGAGGTTGAGGAAGAAATACAACAAAAATGCTGAGCTCATAAGCCCAGAACTGCCAAAGATAAAGAAAGAAGAAGAGAAGAAGAAAGAGGTTTCATCTTTCCCACAATATTTGATTTTTATGCATTATAACCTAGGCAACGTCGATATTCCAATCTAGGATTAGTGATAGTAAATAACAATGGCTTTCTTTGATTGCAGATTCCAGTCAAAACAGTAGCGCTCAAGATTTTCATGCACTGCGAGGGCTGTGTGCGTGATATCAAGAAGATTATCTACCAAATGGAAGGTTTTTTCTCTTTAAATATACAAGAAATTCCTAATATAATACACTTACACGTGCCCATGTTGCTGTATCAGGTGTTCTATCTGTGAAACCGGACATGGCCAGAGGAACGGTGGCTATCAAAGGGGCTGTCGACCCGCCGAGGCTTGTGGAGCACATCAAGAAACGAACGGGCAAGCACGCGGAGATCGTCAAGGAGGAAGCGAAGAAGGATATGGAAGGTAAGGAGAAGAAGAAAGGCGAAGCGAAGGAGGAAGCGAAGAATGGTAAGAAAGGCGAGGAGAAGAAGAAAGGAGAGGCGAGCGAGGATTGTGTCCATTTGATTTACAGGGTTCACTGTCCTTCTCAGTGCCCCCAGTGCCACATGAACCGCCTCTACTGCTGCTGCTGCTGCGAGAATGCTTTCAGCGACGAGAATGTCCATTCTTGTTCCGTCATGTAAGATGGGAAAGGATCTTGGCACGAATCCTCTTTTTGATACGATGTGATAATTAGTTTTATTACTAGGGGATTTACTGATTTATAGACATGCACTCGTTCTTTATGTGCGAGAATAAAGGCTAAAAAGAGTTATCTTATTCTCAATGCAAATAATTATCAATAAAGAAATAAGTATAGTAAAAGATTTGTATGGTCTCTGCTCTTTAATATAAGGGCAAAAGGCATAAAGAAAAAACCTCAAACTATGGCCATTGCCACACATTTATGCCAAATTTTTGTGACACAGAAAATTCTAAACTTTTACCGGTGTGACATATTTACTCTCCGTCAAAGTTCCTGTCAATAAGCATCTTTAAAAATCTACCTATATAGATGTCGAAAAGTAAACGATTTTAAATGGCACTCACGTAGCTTAAGTGAAATAAAACAATATAGTTTTGGTTGATAAATCATTTGACAAAATTTTAACGGAAAGTAAATATGTAACATAAGTACAAATTTGAGGATCACCTACACATTTGAAAAGTATAACTCTGCCAATATAGTCCGACATTTTCAGGCATTGGCATATCCTTTTGCCTATTTTGCAAGAACCTATTCCTTATAATAATCTATTGGAAAACGGATTAGTGATAAGTATACAGTGTGACAGATATTTAGGATTTTCAAGTTTGTTGCCGGAATCTCCATATAGAAAATAATTTCTCGGATTTTCGAGAAGAAGAGCCTGTGTGCTAGGGAAGCATACCTGTATCGAAACTCTATTAATCTTCCTCTTAATCACGTCGGGGTATCACGAGGATACTCATATTCATTTCTTTACTGTTATGTTCGGTGTGACAAAATGAAATGAAAATGAAATCACGAATAAAATGAAATGACATTTTGGCTCTATCAACAATTCACTTGTAATATAGGGCTAACATGAACGACAGATCATGTTCTATATAAATTTTGAATTTTCTTTGTTACATAACATAAAGGAAAAATTCTAAATAAGAGTCCGAAGTGCCCTTATTATTTCAAAGAAAGGCTTGACCAAGGGCATCATCGTCATTTACTTTTTTGAAATTTTCCTTTTTTCTTATTTTCTTTTCTTTTTCCTTTGTTGTGGTCGGCGAGGGCGCAACGACCCTCACCCGTCGTTGGTGAGGCCCACCCGCCATCCCTCACCGGCCGGTCATCAGCAAAAAGGAAGGGAAAATAATAGAAAAAGAAAGAAAAGAGGCAAAAAGAGAGAGAATAAATGATCAAAATGCCCTTGGTCAGACGATTTTTTGAAACAATGATAGTACTTTAAGCCTTTATATGAAATAAAATCCACTTTTTATGCCTTTATATGAAAAAATAATAGCACTTCAAATTCTTATTTGGAATTTTCACTAATATAAATGATGAATCATGCATATTGATGTTTGAGTTTGATTATTTTCATTTTAAGGTTGTTGTCTATCCATTATTTTGCTTTTAGCTTTAGCGAGAAAGTTTAGAAGTCAAAATCCTTGTGAAATAAAATCAAGGTCGAACGTGATAACACTTATGAAGTAGAATTTCTGATTTAATACTTTTGGAGCAGAAATCCTTTGGTTACATAACTTTTAAAGCAGAATTCGTTTGGTTACGCAACTTTATTTTTCTATTTCTGAAGTAATTTTTTTGCTTCAGAAGTTATTTTCGACCGACTTTCGGAAGTACAAAAAAAAGTTACTTCTCTATTAGAAGTAGAAATCTCTCTCTCACTTCGCCCTAACTCTCTCTCACTTTAGCCTCTTTTCATTCTCGCTCCCAACCATGCCTCCTCCATCGCCGCCCACAAGTCGCTAACAGTGGAACACCGCTACCACCGCCAACTACTGCCACCTGCCGTCACTCCCTGCCCACCGTCAACGCGACCACCGTCGACCCACGCCGCGACCACCAACCACAGCTGCTTGCCACTGGGTTGCCGTCTCCGGCCGCCAAAGTAAAAAAAAATTTTAATTGTAAAAAGTAAATAATATTTTTTAATAATAAAAATTATTTTTAAAAAATTTAAAATAATTTCAATTGCATGAGAGTATTTTAGTAATATCATTTTTCTTAATAAATTATAAGGAATGAATATTCCATGATCCGGTTAAATATAGAAGTATTTAAGTAATACGAGTAGGATTGAGTATGAGTTGGGTCAAGTATGGGTCATTAAATTAGTATTGTATGAAAATGGGTTAAATGGATCAATATAAGTCGGACTATATTCAACCCAACACGACCCACCAGTTTGACACCTCTAGGCACAAGCAAGGAAGCACCGGAACTACCTGTACTTTTAGCATGAATATATGAGCTCGGTCATCTTACTCATAATATAATTTTTTTCCCATAAAATTAGTCCCCATTTACATAAATAATTAAATTAAAAATTATACGTAAATTTATCGGTATTTGCATTTCATTTTTCTCGAATAATTAGGATCAATAATTTTTTGTAGAAATTTTTGTGTTAATAATGTTCTAGAAGTAGAAATTTCAACTGTTACTAAAAGAATTTTTGTTCCAGAGGGAGAAATTTTATCATGTTATCAAACGTCTTTTTCTTATCAGAAATCAATTCTAGAGTAGAAGTAGAAAAATCAACTTCTGACCATTTGAAGTAGAAGTATTGCCATGGGCGCCTTGTTAATTATTTGATAAGTATTTAATTCGCCAGATACACAAAACAGGTGGACTAAGCTGCGTACTAGCTCTCGTGAGCGCAAACAGCTAATAAGGAATGTCCCAAATGACGCATAAGCACCTATAAATATCATGGCTAAAAAAATGTCGTCTTCTCCTTATGCAATCTATAAAAGCCCCAGAATATAAAATTATTCTTTGATATGTTCAAAGGAAGCCGAAGCATATGAGACCAATTTAGTGTTTATCTTTTGTAAAAAGCTCACGCTATTTTCGCCCTAATATTGGTTACGAACACCTCGGTCACCTTGGTTTTACCATCTCATCTCTGTCACCTTGGTTTTACCATCTCATCTCTCTCTCTCTCTCTCTCTCTCTCTCTCTCTCCCGTCCTTACTCGAACTCTTCACCGGCTCCATGAACAGTGGTCGGCGATTGCTCTCTTCGTTATGCAGCAAAGTCCACTGGAATCGCTTGAGATTCTGTAGCGCTGCTGATTCGTCTTTGTTGCCGAATATCAACCGCCCGAGAGGTCGCTCTGTCTCCGGACTCAAAGGCCTAGAACTCTTTGCAACAGCCCTCCTGAGGAAAAAATTGCAAAAAAAAGTCAGAACTTATTGCAAGGCAGTTAATTCAATTTTAAACCTTTCAATTGTACTAATTTACTACTCTTGAGTTTTGACTTTCAAATTGGAACAAGGGCATTTTGGACCATTCACATTTGCTTTAGGGTTTTCTGAAGGAGGACTATAAAAGGGATGTGTTGCATAACACATTGTAATGCTAGCCTCCACATTATTTTCTTCGTTGTTCTTCCTATCTTCTTGTTAGATCAATAGATCTTTGGATTGTACTCTAGTACTCCTTGTTAAATATAGTGAAACCCCTCTCTCCCCATGATTTTTCCCATCTTGGGTTTTCCACATAGATCTTGTGTCTCGCGTGGTTCTAATTTTTTCTTTCGTCCTCTTCTATTTGTGTTTCGGTTTGTGCACTTTTAGTGTTGCTCCGTAACAAGGCCTGAATACTTTGACGATTTGTCAATATAGTTCTTTTGGCCAACTTTTGATTGGAAATTGTTAACGTGGACGCCGGCCACCTAGACGATTGTAAGTAGGACGGCCGACGCCGACATGGACAACTTTTGTAATTTTCAAATTGTTGACGTGGACGATTGCAAGGCTCAGATGGAAGCTCTCGATGATGGTAGCGAGGTGGCAAGGCGATGGTGGTAGCTCAATGCAGAGCGGAGGAGATGGGTGTTTTGTTGGTTTTTTTTTTTTTTTTTGGTCCTTCCTGGGAGTGGCGGAGATCTTTTGTACTTATTTTCAGGTTAATATCAAACATTGGTATTCAAAAAACAAGTAAATGCTTGGCATGGCCCCTTCTTACAATACCGAAATCCAGATAACTTAATAGAATCCTATTCAGCCTGCTCCTATTAGCAGCACCAAAGCTAGAAGCATCTACTCAAATAACGTTGCGAAACAGTGCAAAAAGCGAATCTGCAGAGGCAACTTGGAAGTTCTACTTTTCCTTCGTCAAACCTCTGTGGGATCCTTCCATGAACCTGCAATTGCAAGGCTGCAACACCCATGGCCACTCCCTCTTTTCTCAGAGAATCTTCGACCTGGGAATCGAATAATAATAAGATCCGTCGTCTCGCAAAAGCAACTTACAATTTCGTGGTTGAAATTTCCAAGTTCAAAAGAACCTGCTCAAGAAAGTTCTCTTGGAACTTTCTTTCGATACTGGCGTCCATGGAAAAAAAAAAAGGCGAAAGCTGTTCTGAAAAGAGGAAATCCAAAACGAAAGGGAAGAGAAAAGAAAGGAGGATGTTATTTTAATCAAGCAAGAAACTACCCACTACGCATGCTTTGATTACGTCTTTTCGCGGACCGCTTTACCCTACCATCTCCACTTCCACATTAAAGTGACCCCAAAATTTTCAATTTCTTTGGATTCTTGCGAGTTTTCTTGCGCATGTAAATGAAGCTCTCTCTTTAGACCAAAATAAAAAAATAAAAAAAGACGCTCCCTCGTGCGTTGCTTGAGCTACTCGTCCTCGCCAAGGTCATCCGAGCAAGGAAAGGATTGGAGTTGGCAGGTGCAAGTCTAAAAAATTATGGTTTGAATCGATTTGAAAAAGATTCAACCAACCATGAGGAAGGAATCCCACCTAAAATGAAGTTGATTGTATCAATTCAGTCGTAATCCTTTTTTCTGTCAATTCAATCCTAAACCTTTTATATTTGTATCAATTTCATCCATCCGACTAATTTTGGCTAGTCGGCATTGACATGGACGCCGGTTAATGCCGACGAAGCGCCGCCGATGGTCACGCACCAATTTTTGATAATATGTTAATATTTTCTAATTTTTTTCTTCACTTCTTCCTCAAGCCGGCCTGGCCTCCGGGCGGTCACCAATCCGACGACCAGCTGGAGGAAGAAGGTGAAGAAAAAATAAAGAAAAATAAAAAAATAATAAAAATTGAAAAAAATATTAAATTATTATTATAATTGCCACGTCGGCATTTGCAACATTTTGTCAACACCGATTGGCATCAACGCTAGCATTGGCCAGGCAAAGTTGGCTGGATGAACTAAAGTGACATAAATGCAAAAGGTTTATGATCGAATTGACATAAGAAAAGGGTTAGGACTGAATTGGAACAATTGCGATAGATTCAAGACATTTTTGGTAATTTTTCTGATTTCGAGCTGATAAAATGCAATTAGGAGTTACTTCACTGACCTTCTCAAAAGAGAGGTAGTGCCAAAATCAGAGATTTGACTAACCATGTTCACAAAAAGAATACCATAGTTAGACGAGCTATGCCCTTATGATTAGTTAATCCCCGTGTGGTACATTGGAAAAGCTACTATGGGAGTACTTAAAAGCCATGGAGTGGCGAGAATAGCCCGACGGAATCATCCTTCGGTAAACTATAAAGCCTGACCCCGTTAAACTTAGGTCGGACGGCCACAATGGTGCCACCACCGACTGAGAGTCCATGCACCCAATGACCTTCAAATCGATTTGACCATGTAAATTGTCCGACTTACTATAGAGCATTACATGATGTCGAGGGCGCCGATCGTCATTAGTAACAGAAATTTGCCACACGTATTGCCAGTTGTCGCTGAAAGCGACCACCTTTCAGCCGTGGCTTAACAGTCCTCCGAAAAATGTCTATGTTATAAGGTAAGGGCCACGTTCTAGTAGGTTTTGGGCTCTTCAGAATCCTCGTTTGAAGATTTTGTACACTTCTTCTCTTCTAATTACCGACTTAATCTTAGGAGTAATCCAGATTGTAAACCCAAACACCATAATCCGGATTTTGCAGATTAATTCTCGGATCTAGGCATTGTTGGCAAGCTGGTGTTCCCAAATTCAACGTTAACAAATACCTACCCTTCAATAATTAAGGGAAAAGGCGTACCAAACCTCTTGAGAAAAGCATAAAGAAGTGCCGTTGGTTTTAGGTTCTCCATTCGCTTTCCATTCCCATCTACTAAAGGCAAGATGCTCGAGCTATATGCTTTTTTCACTTTTTTTTTTGTTTTTCTTCTTTTCAATTGTGAGCTATGACATCATATAACGGGTAAAATTTGTCCGATAATAATTGAGGCTATCCAATTAACTCAATTAAAGCACAAAATTTGGGATAGATTTAACCTTGCTTAATGTAACTAGAAGAGTTCGCATAGGTGATTTACTTATGTGATTTAGACAAGATCCATAAAGTAAGAAGAAGTTTATTCGTATTGAGATCTAGGGATGAGTTTGGAAGAATCTGGGGGAAAAAAAAAAGGCATTTGGACTCCCTAGTCCTCAAGTCGGGAAAATTATCAAAAAAACTTAAACCTATTGCAATTAGGCAATTTCAAATCATTAGAACACACCGTAGACAAGCTAGCAAACAAAAAAAGAAAAAGAGAAAAACAAAACAAATAAACAAATAAGCAAATGGAGGCCAAACTAAAAGCACCCAAATAAGCACATTTTCAACCTGTGCCATCATGCCTTTTGTAAAAGTTTTGCTTTTTTTTCCCATAGTGTTAGAATTGTGTATATATAATACTAATATGAATATACAGAATCTCACCGAAATATCCCACCTCCACTATATAAGATCATGTTCCTCACTTCTCCAATGTTCAGTCAGATGGCAAAGAATTCTCTCTAACCCTCTCTCTTCAAATTCTCCTTGAGGAGTGCTTTAAATTGCCTTCTCTACCATTGAAAATGGATCAATCTCATGGAGCCAAAAAGCTCAAACCCATGAAGAAACACAAGAAGAACGGCCTCATCCCACCCAATAACCATTTGATTCTCAATCTTCTCACCGCATCAATGTGCATTTTACTCTGCTCTAAACTTTTTTTGCTTCCCTCAACCTCCCTAGGGTTTTACATTAATCATTTTCTATCCGTCACACTCCCTCCCTTAAAGTCGACCATCCTTCACCCGAAATGCCTCTTCTTGGTGGTCAATGCCATCGTCGTGTTCCTCATCGGTGAATCGCGGCTCCGGGCATGGCCCTCGTCTCCGGCCGACGACCTCTATGCCGAGTACGTCAACCAAGTCAGTCGAGGCAACAAGGTTTTCAAAGTCTACGATCCCATTCCAGAGAAGAAAAATATTAAGGAGAGGGATTCTAAGAAGAACTTTATTAATGAAGACCATGAGGTTGAAGACGCGGGAGCAGAAGGGACAAGGAAATTGTTGGAGAAGGGTAAGGAGGAGGAGGAGGAATTGCCTGCTGAGGAATTGAATAGGAGAGTTGAAGCGTTCATTACTAGGGTTAACAAGCGAAGGTGGCTTGAGGACAGATCTTTGTTATGCGGCAACGCATGACTCCACCATATTGTATTGCATAGTAGATCATCGTTGACTTTTGAAATAGAAGGTTTAGGACATGATATGGATTCGATAAACAAATAAATTTATACTTCTCAAGCTAATGAATTTCCATGCACATATACTCTCTAAAGTTTTGAGACGTATTATCATTTGGAGTTCACTTCCTCATAAATTTGTATAGTAAATTCCACGGGCTTTTACCAAATAGGAACTTACTAAAATTTATGCGTGATATCTCACTTGTGTTAAAACTCAAGTGGAGGCATGGCATCTAGAATGTGTTGTTAATTTTACATGGCACATCGCAGAAAACCCTTCTTTAGCAATGAAGACTTTGCAAAGCGTCCTGAATAAGGAAGAGGATGATTAACTTTTCAACCATGTTGTAGGTCCCGATAAAAATATGTTAGGATCCGTGTACAATCACAGGAAGTAAAACGAGCGAAAAAGAGAAAATTGAAACACGAGATTTTATCCCGGTTCATCCTTAAATTAGGGCTACGTGTAGCAGAGAATTTTACTATATCGTTATCTCGCACCTTTGATTACATCACTCAGTTACAAATGAAAAAAAGTATATATAACAATAGCTATTCATGAGCCCAAACCCAAACTACTAATGAAAAATTACGGGTTTAAATCGTAAAAGCCCTCTAGTGTTCGGGAGGCGTTGTCCCCTTGAGAGCCTCGCCGGGGCGGCTCCCCCGAACCCCGCTCGCTCCGCATAGAGCGAGACTCATGTGTTTTCCTATCGCAAGGGAGTATAAACCACACCCCAATCAAACTCGGCAAAAACGCAATATTTGCCACCTCAATACAAGAGTCATATCCAATATTCCTTTTTTAAGATATTCACCGACTGCCAATCAGTATAAGTTGGGCCCGACAAATCCAATCAACCATTGACTTTGACATCACTTGTTGAGAATTCACAACGAAAATCTGAATACCTCGTCAAGGAAAATCTTCAAGGAGTGGCCCAAGCTCGAGCCCAGCCTACACCGAAACATTCAAGATAATTTCATTATGAACCAATTATAATATGTTAAGTTGTTAATTGCTCTAACATAGATCCGAAGTGAGATTTGTTTCGCCTAACATTCTCACACATGCACCACAATTTGGAGGTTTACGATGAAGTTAGATTATAGGTAGTTAAAATTTCATACTTTTCTTCACAAACAATAGCAAAGGAACACTAAGGGATGATCTCGGCCCCGAAAAAAATATCACGGACGATGATGTTATCTTGACTAGTAGCCAAATTAGAACATACACTGGTGTTGTTGCACAATTAGATCATGCAATCTACCATTATAGGGAGATTAACAGAGAAATGAAACAACGGGATTTAGTTCGATCTGAAATATTGACACCTATGTCCATAGGGAGGGCGAGTGGTAAATCCACCATGAATGAGGAGAATGCAAGCATGAAACTCTGCCTCACTTATTGCAAGCACTGACCTTCGATCCATTACAAGAGGCGCTGTTGTTTTCAGGTCCCCATGACTTTCGTTTCTTAGCTGGAAAGAGAGATCTTCTTGTGGTAAGCGAAAGAGTGATCTTCTTATGTTCGACACAAATCTCTTAATCGACCACCCGTTGGATGATTTTCAAATTCCACTCCCCTCGGACACCACACCAAAGTTTCCTCGTCATAAAAACAAGTATTCTGAAGATAAAAAGGAGTAAGGATATGGATAGCCATTGAAGTTTTCTTTAATGTTCAACGACGTCGCTAGATTTTTCATGAAAAATTACCAAAAAAGTTATTAAGTTACTGCATTTGGGGTGCATGTGTGTAATCGAGTTGAGTCAATGGCCAGCCCAACGCTTGAGACTTGATACTCGACTTACATAATAAGCTTTCAATAAGCTTGAACTCGACTCAATTAGATTGTAGTTCTCTCAAAGGTCGAAGTAAATTCAAACTCAAGCTCGAATCATTGAAATACACTATAATTGAAAACAAGTAATAAATTTACTCTGTCCATATTTATTATAATTAAAATACATAAAGATTGAATCACTCGACTTGGCTCATCTACTATTAAAGTCAATTATTTTTTTAGCTCAAGCTAGACTCGATTAGTTACTATTTGAGCTACTTTTAACTCAAAAAGAATCAATCCGAGTTTGAGTAATCTGCAAGTCAAACTCGAATAGCTCATTAACAACTTGACTGAGTGACATCCTAAATTCGAAACATAGGAATCTAGAAGTTCTTCGCTAACTCAGAAAACACGTTGATATGGTTAAGTCAGCAAAATCGGAACTCATCCAATGGTCGTCTAAAGTTGATATTGGTCATAGAATATAATTTCAGTGTTGAACTATAGTTTCTTGTTGCCCACCACCAGCCACCCTCAGTTGTTGATGATCATTTACGTGGCACCATTTATTGCCAATGAATCATACACTTAAGATCAATAATATTTTATTGGCAGATGTTGACCTAAGCTAGTTGTTTCACTGAAGAAAACATGTTCTTTCCAAAATGAACGTGAATCACAACCACTGACACATGATCAAAAGACAAACGTAGATGCAACTACATAACCACGTCTAACCACGCGCTAATATGTTAGGATTTTCTATTATTGTGCACTAATAATAGTGAAATCACTGGCATAGAGTCAAAAAGGGATTCTGACCCAACAAAGAAATCAAGATACAAGGTTTATCTTGGTTTACCCTTAGGCTAGGGTTACATCCAGCTAAGGATTCCTCTATAATTAATACATCACATTTACAACTCTCAATTATAAAAGAAAGAGATTACATATAACAGTAACTATTCATGAGCCCGAGCCTAACCTAGAGCGAAACCCTCGTGCCATCCTATCGACGGTGAGTACAACTACATTCTCAACATAAATAGCTTATGAAAGGTCGAAAACGCCAATACATTTGCCCAAGTTGCTTTTGGCTATGAGTTGGGACCACCACAAAACCAGCAACCCTCTTAGAACCATATATTTTTTGCACTACATAACAATGTTTAATGGAAGCATTTTGATTAATCACCCATCAGTCAATGAGAACCAGAGTCACTTCACCTGCACATGTGCTGCTTGCTATTCATGACGAGTGTGCAATAGCAAGCTTAATTTTTTGGGGTCTAAGTCACAACAGCTACCAAGGCACAAAGGAGGAGCAAAAGGTCCACTGAAGCATTATCAACAGAGAGTGAGGGTGGCAAAAATTGAGCAACATCTTGTCTTTAAAAGCCCATCACACCCATTTGGAGATGTGCACAAATTGAAAGACACATTCACTAAGTCACTCCAATTGTGTCTCAGACAATACCCAAACCAGTACCATGGCCAAACAAAACCAACTCTCATTCCTCACATCAGCTGCTCTTTTGGTCATAATAGTTTCTGTCACGGAAACGCTTTGTCGCCCCTCTTGGAGAGGAACACTTGTTAAAGCAACGTGAGGAGTGGATGGCAATCCACGGGCGCGTCTACAAGGACGCGGCCGAAAATGCCAAACAGTGCGAGATATTTGAAGAGAACGTTAAGCGCATCAAAGCCTTTAATGATGGTAAGGATGTGGTTATAAACTTGCTGTGAACAAGTTCATGGACCCAACCAACGAGTTCCGCTCTTCCTACACCGGCTACCAGAGCAGGCCAACCAGGGTCCTGTCCTCTGTGGGTGCAAAACCGTTCAAGCATGCGAACTTCACCGCCATTCCAGCCGCCTTGGACTGGTGGATCACAAGGCAGTGACATCTGTCAAGGATCAAGGAGACTGTGGTGAGTGGAAAACCAAAATTTGTCTTGCCAAAATGTCAAAATTACCATTTCGTTCTCAAGCTGTTAAAAAACTGGCAACAATTGTATATATAACGAATAACAATATTATCTGTAATTCACCGATACATTCATTTTACAACTATCATAGGAAACTTACTGTCTCCTTGTGCAGGAAGTTGCTGCGCATTCTCGGCAGTAGCGGCTATGGAAGGGATTACCATGCTCAAGAAGGGGAAGTGGTGTCACTCTCGGTGCAAGAACTTGTAGATTGTGACGTTAACGTTGTCGACCAAGGCTGCGGGGCGGGCTCATGGACAGTGCCTTTGAGTTCATCATAAGCAAAGGCGGCCTCACAATGGAGGCGAACTACCCTTACCGGGGGGATGATGGAACCTGCAACTCAGCCAAGGCGGTCGACCGCTCAGCCTTGATAACCGGATACCAAGACGTGCCGGCCAACAACGAGAAGGCGCTCTTGCAGGCCGCAGCGAAACTAGCCGGTCTCAGTCACAATCAAGGGGGGAGGGTTCGAGTTCCAATTCTACTCGGGTAGCATGTTCATGGGGCTCATGCGGGACCAACATCGACCACGCAGTCACTGCGGTCGGGTACGGGAAGACCTCTGGCGGGACCAAGTATTGGCTGCTGAAGCATTCGTGGGGCACCGGGTGGGGGAGAGCGGATATATGAGGATCCAGAGGGATGTGAGTTCCAAGGCTGGTCTCTGTGGTCTTGCCACAAAAAACTAATGTTCGCGTTATGAAAATTAGGTGTCGAAGAAATTGTCACGAATAAGGAGAAACGCGAGGTCATTGTCAAGGGCGAAAATGTGGATATCGTGAAGGTGTTGGAGAGGTTGAGGAAGAAATAGAACAAGAATGCTGAGCAGAGAAGCCCAGAACTGCCAAAGACGAAGAAAGAAGAAGAGAAGAAGGAGGAGGTTCGATCTTTACCAGCATATTTGATTTCTATGTATTAAAATCCAGGCAAGATCGATATTTCACTCTAGGGTTAACGATGGTAAATAACTATAGCTCTCTTTACTTCCCGATTCTTGTCAAAACAGTAGTGCTCAAGATTTTCATGCGCTGCGAGGGTTGTGGGCGTGATATCAAGAAGAGCATCTACCAAATGGAAGGTAATCTCTGCTCGTTAATCATACAAGAAATTCCTAAGATACACTTTCGTGTGCCCTATGTTACGATATCAGGTGTTCTATCTGTGAAACCGGACATGGCCGGAGGAACGGTGGCTGTCAAAGGGGCCATCGAGCCGCCGAGGCTCGAGGAGCACATCAAGAAACAAACGGGAAAGCACCCAGAGATCGCGAAGGAGGAAGCGAAGTAGGATTTAGAAAGGCAAAGCGAACGAGGATGGCATCCATTGATTTACTGGGTTCACTGTCCTCCTCAGTGTCCCGAGTGCTACATGAACCGCCTCTGCTGTTGCCGCGAGAATGCTGTCAGCACCGAGAATGCCCATTCTTGTTCCGTCATGTAATAGGGGAAAATTTCTTGGCACCAATCCTCCTTATTAGCAGTTTCACTGCCACACAAATGAATGATAGTGCATCATATCCAATCATTTCGTTCCTTTTTAAGTTTTAGGGTTCATGGACAATTAACAAAAAATAAATAAATGTGAGCTCTTTATATGGGTGATCGGTTCTCGGTACAGTCCGGTCTCATTCAGGAACCGGGAACTAGTTTCGAGGCGATCCAATGGAATCGATAGATTATTAGTCGGGTGAGCAACACAGACTTTAATTTTAATATATTAATTAAAATTAGGTTTGCATTCATGAAATAAAAAAATAACCATTAAAAAAATAATCGGTTCGATCCGGGCTGTCCAGTTCCCATGGAGCCAGAGCAAATATCACCGATTCCAATTTTATTGAACCTGGAACGAATTGACGTCCATTCGGTTCAATCCGTGCGAGGTTATCATTCACATCCTTCTGTTCTTGAAAAAAAATAAAAGAATTTCTTGCTCGGTTGTTATGGCCTATTTCTTTAGTGTGGAATAACTTGGAATGGATAGACATACATTTGCTTTATTATGTGAGCTGAGACTTATAATTGGTGGATAGTTATGGTAGAATGAGTGACAGCATTTCTACTTGTGCTTGGTCATATACACTTGTCAATCTTTGATATCCATCAAATATCTATCCAGACATACATGTGTCAATCATTTATCGTGCACATGTCCGAACTTCACCCTTTTAAGAATTGAAATGTTGGAGAAAAATCATAGTCAGGTTTGATGTTAAAAAAGCCCCAACCCCTCGATCAAATTGACTAAACTGGCACAATACAAAAATTTAGGAATTAATTGACACAATTTTAATAAGTCTAGGATTTTTTTGGTAATTTTTTTTCATATTTTGCTCACAATCGATAATAAGACTTTACAGTTTCTTTATTCGATGGATACCAAAAAATTATATAACACTGAAGTGTATGCGTGAATTAACTATTTATCACTTTTTGTTGATAATAAAAATTTGTTTTTGAGGAGAAAATATTCCGTGATTTGTACTTTTGTCACCAGCTTATGCGGTGAGCGTGAGCCTGGTCTGCTCAACTCAAAAGGTGACACGTGTCTTTTTGATACGAACATAGCTGAAAAATAAAAGTAGAAACCATAAGGTTTCTCTGTGCAAAGCAGACTGGTGAATTGAAAAGAGATTAAGCAATATAGAAACAAATAATAAAAGCTAACATTTAAACACCCGCCTAAAACTTTCTCTCCTCTTTTGAAGTTCTTCTTTAGCTATTCTATGCTTTTTAAAGTCAATTTTAATCGGAAATTGCTTATGTGGATGCTGGCATTCTTATTTGGCACGCCGACGCACGCGTGAAATTTTTTTACAATTTTAAAATTGCGCACGTGGACGATAACAATACTCAGATGGAAGCCGTGTCGTTGGGGGTAGTGAGATGGCGAGCCGATGGTGGTAGGTCAATGAAGAGATGGAGGAGATGGGCATTTTGTTGGGTCTTTTGTATTTATTTTCAGGTTAAGGCCAAACATTGGTAATTAAGAAACACGTAAATGCTTGGCATGGCCCCCTCTTAAGATACTACAATCGAGATTACTTAATAGAATCCTGTCAGCCTACTTCTATTAGCAGCACCAAAGCTAGAAGCATCTACTCAAATAATTGTGGCGAAACAGTGCAAAAAACGAATCTGCAGAGGCAACTAGAAGTTCTACTTTTCCTTTGTCGACCTCTCCGGGATCCTTCCGTGAAACCTGCAACACCCATGGTCATGGTCACTCCCTCTTTTCTCCAAGAATCTTTCAGTCTGGGAATCGAATAGTAATATCCTTCGTCCCACAAAAGCAAACTTACCATTTGGTGGTTGAATTTCCATGTTCAAAAGAACCTGCTCCGAGGAAGTTCCCTGGGAACTTTCTTTCGATACTGGCATCCCTAAAAGAAGGCGAAAGGCTATTCTTAGAAAGGAAATACAGAAGGAAAGGGAAGAAGAAAGGAAGGAAGGACATTGGTGTAATCAAGCAACGCAACGAAAGGAAGAAAGAAAGAAACTACCCACTTGGCATTCTTTTGATTACGTCTTTTCTGTGGACCGCTTTACCGCCCCATCTCCACTTTCACATTAAAGCGACCCATATACTTAAATTCTTGGATTCTTGTGAGTTTTCTTGCGGAAGGGTGATCGGTTCTAAGTTCGGTCTGATTTTCGAGCGATATAATCATTGGACTAGTCTCATATATTTTTTATTTTTGTGATTTGTCGTTGAATTCTTCTCGTTAACGACATATTCACCGGACCACATCTCATTAATTACATCGAGTTGTCCCTACACATGAAAATCCTAAATATTTTAGGTTTATATTTAGCAAATTTTTTGAAAAATATATATTATTCGGTCAAGTCTGGTTCCAATTTTATGAAACCAGGAAGCGGTGGAGCCCCCCGAGGGACCGAGGATCCGGACGGATCTGTCCGATTGGGGTGGTTCCAGTTCGGTTGGTCCATTATGCTTAGCTCAATTCTTGCGCATGTAAATGAAGCTCTCTCGTGTGTTTTTCTTGACCTACTCGTACTCGTCATGGTAATCTAAGCAAGGAAATGCAAGTCAAAAATTAGGGTTTGAATTGATTGGACAAATATTTTAGCCAACCACGAGGGAATATCACCAAAAATAAAGATGATTCCGAGCTCATAAAAGTTCAATTACAAGTTACTCCATTCACCTTCACATCGTTATTTCATTGTTGTTGATCAAAAGAGATGTTGTGTCTAAATCACAGGAGATTTGACTAACAATGTTCACAAAAAGAAGACCTTAGTTAGACGAGCTATGCCATTCTGATGACTAATTAATTAGTCCTGATGCTGATGCATAGGAAAAGCTACTATCGGAGTACTTCAAGCAATAGAGTGGCGAGAATAGCCCGACCAAATCATCCCATCGGTATGCTATAGATCCCGATGACATGGCCTTTATGGCCCTGGCCTATGAATGGACCTTCATGAGCCTCTAGAATATCTTTTTTACAATGACCAATGCCACAGTTGGTCCTATACATATGACTTGCTATCAAGAAAAGAATTGCAATAGCTAAGTGATAATACGCAATATCAGTCAGCCATATATCCCCAGTTACTAGATATAGTCCTCCATGAAAAGTAAGAAATTCCGCATATTTTGATTAATTCAAGGTAAAAAAATGGGGATGCTCCCTCGGCAATATTGGCATTAAACTTACGTCGGATGGCCACAATAGCGCCACCACCAAGTAATAGTCCATGCACACAATGACCCTCAACTCGATTTGACCAGAAAAATTATACGACTTACTATAGAGCATTACATGTTGCCGAGGTGTCAAGTGTCTTTAGTAATAGAAATTTTGTCGCACGTATTGCCAACTGTCGCTAAAAGCAACCACCTTTCCACCGTGGCCCGACAATCCAACCCGGATTCTAATTTGAATCCAGGTTGGGCTCTTCAGAACCCTAAATGGGAAGATTTTGTACAGCTCGTCTTCTAATTACTGACTTAATCATCAGAGGACTAATCCGGATTCAAAACACAAACACCTTAATCCGGATCCTGTACTGCAGATTAATTCTCGAAACTGGGCAGTGTCGGCAAGGTGGTGTCCCAAGTTCAACGTCAACAGATACCTACTCTTCAATTATTAAGGGAAAAGGCGTACCAAACCTCTTGAGAAAAGCATGGAGAAGTACCAAATGGTCTTAAGTTCTGCATTCGCTTTCCATTCCCATGTACTAAAGGCAAGATGCACGAGCTATATGCTTTTTTACTTTTTTGTTTTTTCTTCTTTTTAATTGTGAGCTGTGACGTGGTAAAATTGAGTTAGTAATAATTGAGGCTATCAATTAACTCAATTAAAGCACAAAATTGGGATAGATCTAACCTTGCTTAATGTAACTAGAAGAGTTCACATAGGTAATTATTAATGTGATTTAGACAAGATCTTTAAAGGAAGAAGAAGTCAAATTGCATTGAGGGTCTACGGATGAGTTCGGAAGAATCTAGGGGGAAAAAAAAGCATTTGGACTCACTGATACTAAAGTCAGGAAAATTATAAAAAAAAGCCATCAACATATTGCAATTAGGTAATTTCGAACCATTAGAGCATACTGTACACAAGCAAAAAAAAAAAACAGAAAAAAAAAAAAAACAAATAAATAAATAAGCAAATGGATGCCAAAGTAAAAGCACCCAAATAAGCACATTTTCAACCTGTGCCGTCGTGCCTTTTGTAAAAGTTTTACATTTTTTTCCCACATTATTAGAATTGTGCATGTATAAACTAACATGAATATACAGAATCTCACCAAAATATCCCACCTCCACTATATAAAGCCCATGTTCCTCACTTCTCCAATGTTCAGTCAGATGGCAAAGAATTCTCTCTAACCATTTCTCTTCAAATTCTCCTTGAGAATTGCTTTAAATTGCCTTCTCTACCATTGAAAATGGATCAATCTCATAGAGCCAAAAAGCTCAAACCCATGAAGAAACACAAGAAGAACCGCCTCATCCCACCCAATAACCATTTGATTCTCAATCTTCTCACCGGATTAATGTGCATTTTAGCCTGTTCTAACCATTTTTTCCTTCCCTCATCCTCCATAGAGTCTTACCTGGATCATTTTCTATCTGTCACGCTCCCTCGCCTAGAGTCGACCTTCCTTCACCCGAAATGCCTCTTCTTGGTGGTCAACGCCATCGTCATGTTCCTCATCGGTGAATCGAGGCTCCGGGCATTGCCCTCGTCTCCGGCCGACGACCTCTACACCGAGTACGTCCGCCAAGTCAGTCAAGGCAAGAAGGATTTCAAAGTTTACGATCCCGTTCCAAGGAAGAAAAATAATAAGGAGAGGGACTCTAAGAAGAACTTTATTGGCGAAAACCAAGAAGTTGAAGAAGTGAGAGAAGAACGGACAAGGACATTGTTGGAGAAGGGTAAAGAGGAGGAGGAGGAGGAATTGCCTGCTGAGGAATTGAATAGGAGAGTTGAAGCGTTCATTGCTAGGGTTAATAAGCGAAGGCGGCTTGAGGCCAGAACTTTAACATGTGCCGACGCATGACTCCACCATGTTATTTCGCATCCAGACCATCGTTGATTTTTGGAATAGTAGGTTTAGGACATGATTTAGATTCGATAAACAAAGGAGTGTATCCTTCTCAAGATTATCTTGCACATATAGTCTCTATAGTTTTGAGACGTTTTATCAGGAGGA
Organism: Rhodamnia argentea; assembly: GCF_020921035.1. Taxonomy (NCBI): domain Eukaryota; kingdom Viridiplantae; phylum Streptophyta; class Magnoliopsida; order Myrtales; family Myrtaceae; genus Rhodamnia; species Rhodamnia argentea. Next base: position 33,400,093 of record NC_063150.1, on the reverse strand, counting down.
GCTCACTTACGCTCAAACTTCGCGTGTTTTTACCCAGTAGGAACTTACTAAAATTTATGCATGATATTCGAACTGTGTTAAACGTAACTGGAGGCATGGCATGTAACCTTCGTGGTTAATTTGACATGGCAAGCCACAAAAGTCCTTCCCTTAGCAATGAAGACTTTGCAAAGCGTCCTGAGAAAGAAAGAGGATGATCATCCGGGAAAAGTACCAAAAAATTCTTAAATCTATTGCATCGGTACTAATTTAATCTTAAACCTTTTAATTGGGTAAATTTAATCTTAAATATTTTCATATTGATAGCAATTCAATCCATCTAGCTAATTTAGGCCAAAAATCGTTAATATGAATGCCAGCGATAGTAAATAGCATAGCCGGTTCTGACATTGACATTTTTTATATTATTTTAACATCGTTTTAGGATTTTTTTTTCTTTTTTCTTTTCTTCTTTCTTTTTATTTTCCTTCCCTTTCTGACGGTGATTGGTCGCTAGACATTGACCACAAGCGAGGGTGGGCCTCGCCGGCCACCGGCGGCAGTAAGAGAAGCTAAAGAAAAAGAACGGACAAATTCAAAAAAAGAATATTAAAAAATTATAATAAAAAAAGTTTACGTTAGTGCCAGCCGTACCATGTAAAATCGCTAGCATCCATGTTAGCGATTTCCGACCTAAATAGGTCAATGGACTAAATTGGTACCTAAGTGAAAGAGGTTTAGGGCTAAGTTGATCCAATTGAAATGTTGAAGATTGAATTAGTACTAATGCAATAGATTTTAAAAAAAATTTGTACTTTAATGTGACCAACTTATCAATCCCGATCTAAAAATTGAAATCGGGAACCAAATTGGTACTTTAATTCACTACTGGTTCTCGATCGTACTTATAAACATCGAGAACCAGTTAATTTCAAATTTTTTTCTAAAATTTAAAGTCTTTAAATGATTTCGACAAAAAAAAAACAGTCTTTATATGATAATTTCATTAGTGGAGCTGTAACGTGAGTGCATTTTCTCTTTGTTACGCCGGAATTGCTCCGCAACAAAATATATTTCACCGAAATTCATTTTTCGGCTTTTAAAATGTGAAAAGGGGTCATGTGATGATTTTGGACAGGAAAGTTTCAAATAGTCAAAAGAATCAATGCACGAAGTTCGTACAGAATCCAATAGAATTATGCAAATATCGTCTCAACCAAAGTTTAACTCTGGACGTGGCCGGTACGTCCGAACTGCTGGGTTTCGATTCGGGCCGGTTCCGGGTCCCGGGCTCAACGGCTCTTTCCCCCGGGCCTCCCCCCCCTCCTTTTTTTTTTTAAAAAAAAAAGGGGGTTAGAACCGGCGGTTGCGGGCAAGTTCCAACAATTTAGGAACCGGAACCGGCCCTCTACAGGTACAAATCCAAAGGAATCGATACAAATGAAATCGAAAGAAAGTGTACAAACGTAAACCAAACCAGAGTTTGACTCAATGGTATGGCCTGGCAAGCATAATTCCCTTCAAGAATAATGAACCAAAGTACCCAAAACAGTGTCAGAGTTTGACTCGATAACAATGCCTTGAATACACTTAGATAATGCACCAGAGTTTGACTCGATGGCACAGTATCTAGGATAAAGATAAACGCAGAAGTTTGACTAGATGATGAGAATCTAAAAACTACAGCTGAAAAAATTAAATGCAGTACGATAAATAAAAATAAAATAAATTTATTGATTTGTTCGGGGTCCTCTCTGTGATGCCTAGTGGTATTTATAATGGTTGGAGTGGTAATCGCTCTTCAGCGATTGTAATTCTAGCGCGCCAATAATTACCATCTTCCTTGATTTTTTCGAATTCTTTTTTACCCAATCTTTGAGCAGTTATTTGACTCTAGATAACCGATGATATTGGCGCCTTTCTTCAATTTCCGTTTGTGTCGATCATATCCATATTTTTCGCATCTCGGGGCTTTGAAGTTCGCTAATCTAGTAACTGTCGAGAAGATGCTTACCTGCTCTCTTTCAATCGTGAGAGGTATGCTCATGTCCTCCACATTTTACGGACTCTTTGACCTACTCTTAGAGACTATTCGAACCTTATCCGCCTCGAATCTATCCTCTCGCAATGAAATTTAAGGAGATAATTTTCGTGTTCTTTGGCGCTCCTTGAAGAAAAACTTTGAATCATGTGGGATTGCTTCTTGTTGGCTCTCAATTTACTAACTGGTTTGACAACTTCTTCAAACGACACCTTCTTCAAATGACACATATAGAGTCTTCTTCTCACGTGTTTATCACGTGCGTCGATTCTTCACGTGTCCTACTCAAATGTCGACTCCTTACATGATCCGAACATGTGTCGATTCCTCACATGATCCGTACATGTGTCGATTTCTCACGTGTGCAGCACGTGTTTTGGCAAGCGATTTACACTCTTCTTTTTTTTTTTGGCAAATGTGAGTGTACTTTCACATTAGATCCCACGCTCCTAATTCCCGAGTAGAATCAATAAATAAAAAAATCCGGTCGAAGGAATCAATAATTCAAAGGGTGGAACCCACGACACAATCTAGCTGATTATTTGAGTTTTCACTCGAGCTGCCAAAGCTCTGAAAAGTTTTCGAGATTTTCCCCAGAGAGGGCAAAAAGTTATGTATTGGCATTAACGGATGACCATGAAAGCTATGCAACCATCAAAGTTTCCAACTCCAAATCATTGCTAAATTTAGATGATCTCAAGAGTCAAAGACATTTTCTTTTACTTTTTCATATAAAATGCCTTCTCGTTGCTTAGATCAAGGCTATGTTTATTTTGCGAAAAATAAGTAACTTAAAAACTATTTTTTAAAAATTATCATGTATATCGCTTAAAATAATTAGTTAATAAAAAATATATTTATTATCTACAACAATACTTATTTAAAAATTTACATTAGTATTGAAAGTATTTTTCATTCATTCATTTTAGTAAATTATGTAAACGACCTTTTTTAAAAAAATATTTTTCAAATAACTTATTTTTCACGGACCCTAATTCATCCAATGAATGGTGGGTTTGGTTCAACATTTGAAATAAGTTTTGGAAAAATGCAAATGCGTTCAACCTAAATAGGTTTAGGAAAATGCTAATTGTGTTTGGTAAAATCTCATTTGAAAATGGGTTTTGGGTTGAAAGGTGTTTGGTAAAAACAGCATTTCAAAGGGGCTTTGAATGCAATTATTTAATTTTTTATTAAAAAAATTTACCCATTGCTAAACCGGCGAAGAAGATTAACAGTAAAAAGGGGGGGAAAAATCGAAAATATAGGAAATTGATAAGGTTAGTTTTGGAAAGAAAAAAATCTCTTAACATTTGGTCAAATGTTGAAAGTCCAATACCGGTCCCTATCAATATTGGGCTTTCAGCTTTCCCAAGGCCAGCATTTAGTCAAATGCTGGCTTAAAGCTGAATCAAATACTTCAGCATTTTTTTAATGAGCTTTGAGGGCTAAAAGCGCCTTGAGAATGCTGAACCAAACCCACCCGAAGTATTTTAGCCCATGAATACTTCAGCCCATTTAAGCAAACAACCCACTTTAACCTCTCTGATTAACCTATTAATCACGTTTTATAAAACACCCAGACAGACACTCTTCTCCTGCAAGACTGCAACTACTGCTCTTCCTTCTTCCTTCGGCTTCGGAGATTCCCAGGGTCTCCGCCCTCGCTTTCTCCGAAGATTTTATTTCGACAAACACTGGCAATCCCTCTCTCTCTTCACATTCCTTCTTCTTTAGGCCGAATCCAGAAAAGTAGGAACCTCTGAACCAAAAAGCTCAAACTGAGAGAGAGCTCTACATGGCAACCTTTTCTTCTGCACATTGTCGACCACATGCAACAACCCCACCCTCTTCGTTGTCGCGGCCTCGTCTATCCCCTTCAGATTGCGAGCATCGTCGCCGAGTGACGCTTTCCTCCATCCCAAGCAGCGCGCAGTCGCCGTCTCGGCTTCGCCGGAGTTGCTGCGCCAATGCGGTTCGCGTGCAAGAAGGTCACCTCGTCGAAATTGATGTTCCCCTCTTTCTAATACGCGTTTACTTCGCAATGCCCACACACCCGCATTGTAGTTATTCGGGTCGCGTTTGATGATGATCGTTTTTGAAGTACGGTACTGCAATTGTTTTTCTTTGGTTCGTGCACCAAAAGTTTTCCTTTCCGTTCTAATACTGTTGCTTTCCGAGCTATTACTAGCTTGCTGGGCGATTATTATTTTTACTCTCTGTTTCTTGCTTCCCCGTGAAGGTTGTATTGAGGCCCAGTAGCGTAGTGGCTCCTTCTTTTCCTTTCTTTTTGTGTGTCTGTGTTCATATTCCTCCTTCTGATGGACTAAATATGATACGAATAAAGATTCAGAAGATCTTTTTTGGCATAAGATGATGCTTGTTGCTCTCTCTGTTTCAAAGGGTAAAAGGGAATGTGAATCGAACTTGATAGGAGTAAGATGCCACCGAAAAGAATTCCCATATTTCCAACGGCATCGGCTGTAGCTTATTTGCATTGACCCTTTCGATTTGTATGAAATTAGATTTTCGTTGAAGTTGGTTCAAGAGGGGTTGATAAAATATTTTTTCTGGTGAGCTGAACAGATAACGTAATAAGAAATAAGAGTTTCTTGCACATCTTCTTCTGCCTAATGAATGTATCTCTCCCCTCCAACTTGAGATTTTTTCCACTGATGAGGAACTTGGTTCTTAACTTCTTATCCATCTTTTGTTAATCATAGGTGCAGGGGCTGCGACAATCATTCCTGTTGAGAATGAACTTCCCTGGAAGAAATCGAAAGACTCCTTGTCATTGACCGTGCCCGAGGTGGAAAACATAAATATCAGCAAGAATGAGTCTACTGTCAGCATCACAGTGGTTGGGGCCTCTGGAGACCTTGCCAAAAAGAAGATCTTTCCTGCGCTTTTTGCGCTATTTTGTGAAGGCTGTCTACCTGAGGTGTCGAAGTTCTTTAGTTGCTCTTTTCAAAATTTTACTAGTTATGATTCCGTCTTTTTATCTTGATCCTCTAGGAGTTCATCCAAATTGCTTCACACGATTTTTTTCTTGATTCCGTGGTTGCAGCACTTCTCTATATATGGTTATGCTCGGAGTAAGATGACCGATGCCGACCTTAGAAACATGATCAGTAAATCTCTAACTTGCAGGATCGATAGAAGGTAAATACAACTTTTAGCTCATACACCACAAGTGGCTAATTTTCACACTCATGGATCCTTCTTTAGTTCTTTTGTTGCAGTCATGAAGACCGGCATGTTGAAATAACAAATAGCATAGAACAAACAAGAACTACATGCGGAATGAAACTTGAAACGGGCCATAGAGAATTTAAACTCGGTCTAATACCATAATTAAATTTTGACAGCTTAAGCCTATAAGGCAGATGAAGATCATCAGTATACAAGGTGGTCACTGTATTACAAAGGGATTGTTGACATGACAAATTGGGAAAGCTATCTCTGAATTTCCAATCTAAAACTTTTTGGTGATGCACAGTATGTATGACACACAACATAAGATGGTTTCCCCACACACCCTACCCCCCCCCAACCACCCCCCAACCAAACAGTCTAGACCTCTCTTTTTGAATTATTGAGATTCTGAGAATTCTCGCCATTGATAGCCGTTAATTCTGGATTTTCAGTGAGAATTGTGAAGAAAAGATGGACCAGTTCCTGAAGAGATGTTTCTATCATTCAGGCCATTATGATTCCCTGGAGAACTTTGCAGAGCTAGATAAGAAGCTGAAGCTGCACGAGGTAAGCTGGCAAAGTAATTGAACTAGGTATATTTTTCTTATATTTTTGTGCTACCAATAAACTGCGTACATGTTAGTTTGCATGTTGTGCTCTCAGTCGGGTTGCAAGATTTTATGAGCAGTTGACAAATATAGTTCTAGTGGTAATCTTGATAAAAGTATGGCGCATATATGGTAGAAGAACTGGAGTGGGGGTGTACTAGTTGTTGAAAACATGTTGCTTTTTAGGAGTAGGTTTAATTAGTTTGCTCATTGAAAAATTCTTGTATGCATATGGAGCATGTGAGTCCACTTCATCTCAGCCATTGAGCTGTAGGGACCTCACGTGAGATCCACATGATCTAATGGTTGAGATGGAATGGGCATATGCACCAAGTGCATGCAAAACTTGCTCTGCATGTAGTATGGAATTTGAAAATCTTTTTAGCTCTTTTGTTTCGAGATTACATGTATTTTATCACTGACTAGAACTTGTTCAATTGTTTCAAATGAAATTGCCAATCCACTTCTCTTATGATTTTAAGTTAACATTCTTAGTTAGTCCTATTTTTCTAAGAGCATTTCAGTGCTATGGGTCAGTGATGGAAATGTTTGGATGCGAACTTGACTGATTCCAGACATAGGACACCAAGATCGTGACTTGCAAGGTGGTTAGAGATCCCTGGCAACTATGAGGCTACGTGTACTCTCAGAAGACTAAACTTGATTGAAAACCCAAATGGCGGGTTAGCCAACTATATCCGCTAGTGTTTTAGGCACTTTTTTGTGTCGTATTTCAGGCGCTTGGGTTGCCCTAAAAATGGGAGGCTCGGAACGGAATGTGTGGATTGACAGATAGAAATGCTGAAATAGAACGGATCAAGTGCCTGGCAGTTTTGCATATTTGACTTTGAAAGGCCACCCGTGGGATAAACCAACAGATGCTCAACAGCTATTTAAGCTGTTTCGCCCATGTCTTTCAGTAGTTAAAATCAACTATTTATGAAACTCCCTGTCCATCTGCTGTCTTGAGTTAATAACTTTGTTGGGATCTGCATCTACACATAAAGGCTCACTCTGAGAACTATTTGTGCGCCATGGGAGTGTAGTTTTTGTTCCTTTTGTCTTGTAAATAAGTTTCACATCTAAAACTTAGGTTGACAATGACTTGTCAGAGTGTACTGCGTCTTGGTGCTAGTTAAAGTATCAGAGGGTGTATACTGGAATTACAGACTATGTGGTTGTATGTGATTCTCTGGTCACGAATATTTGTAAATAGTAAGTAAAATATTATTCTATCACAGAATCTGATTTACCCCCTGTTATGATCTTGTAAATTCAGATGAGGTAATGAATCCTTAATTTGCCAGTTTCTTGATCAATGTCTCAACCTGCATTTACCCTTTCTTTTGTAATCATCCCCATCCTGTCTTGAGTTGACTTCCATTAATTTGGCAACGCTCTAACCTGTGTAGGGCAGGAGAATTTCTAATCGCCTCTTCTATTTGTCGATTCCTCCAAATATCTTCGTAGATGCTGTAAGATGTTCAAGCTCATCAGCTGCATCCGGAAACGGCTGGACTAGAGTAATTGTGGAGAAACCTTTCGGCTGGGATTCAGAATCCTCAGCAGCTCTGACAAAAGCACTCAAGCAATACTTAGAGGAAAATCAAATATTCAGGTGAGTGGATATAGACAATTCCGTTCTTTTCCATGCGATGAACACTAGCACTACGAATTGATATACATCATTCTTTACAGGATCGACCATTACTTAGGAAAGGAGCTAGTGGAGAACTTGTCAATTCTCCGCTTCTCAAACCTCATTTTTGAACCTTTGTGGTCGAGACAGTATATAAGGAATGTACAGTTGATATTCTCAGAAGATTTTGGCACCGAAGGGCGTGGAGGGTAAATTTCTCTCCTACTTTGTCCTTTTAAGGTCAAACAGCAGTCCATTTAGTCACTGTATATAGATGTGGATCTTTTTAGGTACTTTGACAACTACGGAATAATAAGGGACATCATGCAAAACCATCTACTTCAAATACTAACCCTTTTTGCCATGGAAACTCCAGTCAGCTTGGATGCAGAGGATATAAGAAATGAGAAGGTTCTAACCCCAATCTTTATGCAACGTCTTCTAATTCTTTTAGGCATACTTGAGTAGCATTTTGAAAAGCTCACATAGAAGAGCTCGGTGACATTGCATGTGAGTTATGACTCGAATTATATGTGGCCCATACCAGGTCAAAGTTTTACGTTGCATGAAGCCTTTACATCTTGATGACGTGGTAATTGGTCAGTACACGAGCCACAAGGAGGGATCGACCACTTACCCGGCCTACACCGATGACAAGACCGTGCCGAAGGGGAGCTTAACTCCTACTTTTGCCGCAGCAGCCCTTTTCATAAACAACGCAAGATGGGAAGGGGTGCCTTTCTTGATGAAAGCTGGAAAAGCATTACAAGATCGGAGGTACCTACAGTCACTAAAAGTTGGAGATTCAACCTAGATTCAACCTATCTATATATCGTTCTATATGAAACGTGCACGTTTTGTACTACATACTCATCCATCTCATGCCCAATGGTCCAAATTTTCCTTGCCTTTTCCACATTTATTTTACAGGACTGAGATAAGGGTACAGTTCAGGCATGTGCCTGGCAATTTGTATAACCAGAAACATGGGACGGAATTTGATCAAGCCACGAATGAGCTTGTCATCAGAGTGCAGCCAGATGAGGCTATTTATTTAATGATAAACAATAAGGTCCCTGGGTTGGAAATGAAATTGGACTGCAGTAATCTGAATCTATGCTACGCCGCAAGGTACATTTATACTTCTCATATTTTCCAGAAAGTTTTTACGGAATACACTTCTTATCCATAGTGGCAACCCTATGCATTTGTAGATCTCTTCCCTTTAGTTTTGTTGAAATGACATATTTTGGGAGTAAGATACTACTAGCAAGACATATTGACATTGGCAATCGTAGACAACATAGATGCTGTAGTATTTCGTCAAGCATCTTTTTGGTTCATTTTTTTATTCCTTGAATTCGTTGATTAATTGCAGTTTTAAAGAAGAGTTGTAGCAAATTATCTAAGTGGCTTTACATTTGAAGTTCTTGGGGGAAAAGGGGAAAAGAGAAACAAATTTTGAAACTAGATGTGATAATGCTTCATTTAGTGATATATGCTTGTGACAACTTCTGCTCGTGCCTTCATAGATATCCAAAGGAGATTCCCGATGCATATGAGAGGCTTTTGCTTGATGCTATTGATGGGGAAAGGAGGCTTTTTATCCGTAGTGATGAGTTGGATGCTGCTTGGGCTATCTTCACGCCGGTGTTAAAAGAGATTGAGGAGAAGAAAACCGTCCCCGAGAGCTACCCATATGGCAGTCAGGGCCCTGTTGGGGCACACTGTCTTGCCGCAAGGTACAACATACAGTGGGGTGATCTCGGCACAGGCCAGTGAGCTACAACAGATAACATTCTTCTATATGCTTGTTTTCCCGTTCATTTTTTTTCCTACTTCATGTTGCATCATTTGTAATCTTGGTCCAGAAACTGCTCATTGCACAAATGTGAGCATTTATCAGGACTTTGGCCAGATGGGAAAGGCTCGGTTTAGGGTACAAAATAGTCTAGATCCTACGGGTACAGGGGCCGAGGAAGAGCCTTAACTTCTCCTTTTCCATTCGTTCTTGTCAAATACTTTTCAAACACTGTAATAATTTGCTCTTTCATGAATACCAACAATAACTCCATTTTTGTCCATTCTTTCGAAATCCGATCACAAATGATGCTACTCTTCGCGATCATTGTCTAGGCCAATCAGGTCATCGATCAGAAACCCACAAACAATCCTCATCTCTTTTATCTTTACCGACTCCGAATGGGAATCATCTATTCTGTGTCGATTCTGGGTCGGTGTTGTTGCCCGTGTTTGCTTTTGGGACATCTGAAGATGACTGATACGCATACTTCCAATCTATGGAAAGAGCATCTTGAGTTATTTGAGATGCTTCCAATTTACGGAAAGAGCATCTTGAGCAATTTGAAATACGAATGAGGTGTGCGAATCCTTTCAATTTTGACAATCCTGAATCAGAGAGTGCCCAAAAAAAGCTACAGAGCTGGGAATAGATTCTTACTCGCAAGTTGTCTACTGAGAAAGTTGAGAAGGAAAAATCTCCTTTGCTTCTCTTTTGTGTTTTGAAGTCAACGTTAAAAGAAACTCAGTAGATATCAGTGCAAATGCGAGGAGGAATATGTTCTGATATTGTCATATGAACCCTTTAAACTAAAAACCAGCAACTCTATCAAAGTCACTCTGCCCCAATTCAGGTATATATTCTAAATTAGTTCAATACCCTGTTCTTACAAGTTGGGACATCTCTCATCCTAGCCTTCTGTGTACTTTTGGAACATTCACTCGGAACAAGACATGTATTCACTAGGATTGAAGCAACCCAAAATGTCCCAGCTCAGGTCTCCAGTCGGGCACGAACTTTTCCACAACCTGACCGCATCGCTACTCAGCTTACTAGACTAGAGCTCAAACACGTTTATGTACTCTCAAATATCTTAATGACAAGTTCAAGTTTGCATTCCCTATCTAGATTTAGCTGTCGTGAACCAAATTTATTATGCTGTTCAGTACAATCTGGTATCTTGGAAGTGTCCCCATGTTCTTATTGACCCTGCGGTTCTTGAGAGATCATCTTCATCCCACTTGCCTAAACGTCTGAGAAAACAATCTTTCTTATCCTAGAAAAGGCCATAAAAAGCCCCTCCCCAGTCTACTGCAGTCTGCAGGTTCAAAGCGAGCGAAAAGGCAAACCCACCGGCCAATTCTGTTCTCTGATCTTTGTATCTTCAGGCCCAAGTGGGCAAAAGAATAAAAGAAGAAAATTTACTTCTCTTTTTTTTTTCCTTTTCGAATAGGAGTGGGGCAACAATTTTGCAATTGGTCAGAATCAGACAGATTCGCAAGTGGTCCAAACATGGGTTGTTCTTGGACCACGCCAAGATATATCGGATCCTGCTCATTAAAGAGAGCTCAGATTCGATCAAGACTCTCCCCCTCACAGCTTCTTATGAGAACCGATCCATCATCCTGAAAACTTCGTATTATAGTGTACTGTATCTTCTACACAAGATACCGTATATTCGATCAACGATCGAGATTTGTGTTCTTATCTGTAATTCGACGGTCATCGATGATCCCCCGAGGAATTTGCCCGTTTCCCTCTTGTTGCGGGGAGTGCAACTTGTTGCGGAAACAAAACCACAGCTGGTTGAAAGAATTAGTGAGGATGGTGCAAAAAGAGATGGAAGAAAAAAGAGAGAAGACATTCTGATGGTTCAGTCAAAAAGAATCGTGGGGGAGGCGGAGAGGTCCCCTCTTGAACATATCCGTGATGAACGTGACAACTCAAGCCCAACGTGGGGTCGTTGTGTCGGTTTTTGTGGTGACGAAATTAAATTACTTTCCCAGACCTACGTGCAAAAAAAAGCAAAAATTAAAAATAAAAAAAATAAAAGAGACCCTCACAGCTTCTGCTTCAGCAAATGTGTAAGAAAGCTATAAAGGGTTTATAACAGGAGTGTGCATGATTTTAAGGTAAAATCTGAAATCAATTTCAAAAACTGAGGAACATATTTCGACAGATATGGTTCAGGTTCCAAGCAGGTGCAACCTACAACCTGTATCCTATAACTAATTTTCGTGTTTTTTTTTTATATGTTTTCACGCGATCATGTGATATTTTATGGTGTCCGATGATGATTATGTAATCTAAATGACTAATTTCAGTCTCCATTTCCTACAACATTATGACCGAGACTTTTAGTTGTTAATGTCCATATTCATCTGCATGTCTAAATATGAGTTGTCGTGAATGGATTGTAGTGGATTATAGCAGCAAATGGTGGTCATCAAATGTAATGATTTACTGCAATTATTAAATTAAGAATACGGATGAAACCCGGGTAGACCTTAGAATATGTAACAGGATAGGTTTCGGATTTCAAAGTATGCATGATAGATTTCGGGTAGGGGTGTACATGGTCCGAGCCGGTCCCGGTCCGGCATGGAACCGGGGACCGGACCGTAGTCCCGGTCCCCATATTTTTCGGAACAAGGACCGGACCGGGACCGGTGGTCCGGGTCCGGTCTCGGTCCCGGCCTAATAGGACCACTAACTATTGAAAATCTAGTCAACTTAATAAACTATGCCATGGTAAAAACATAGCGACTCGCTATGACTTTTATGATCGACGAACTTGACCAAAATGTTTGAATTCAATACCAAATCAAGCCATTACATGATAAAAACATCACCAACCGCATTCAAAAAAACCTGCAGAGAGAAAAGATGACAAAAAACAAGATGGAAAATAAGACTAAAAAGAGAGTCTTGAGGAGGAGAGTGCGACCATGCAAGGTTGGGAAAAAAATGGGCGGTGGACTTTTATTATTCTGTTTTGTTTTCAATTTTTTTTTGCAATTGTATATATTTATATATAAATAATTATATATTATTGGCGGTCCGATCCGGGCCGGGCCGGTCCGGTCCCAATACAAGAAACCCGATGATTGGACCGCCCGGTCACCGGTCCCATTTATTGGGACCGGGGACCGGACCATCCACCTTAAGGACCGGACCAACCCGGCCGGTTCGGGCCGGTCCCGGGTTGGTCCGGGCCGGTCCGGTCCAGTTTGCACACCCCTAATTTCAGATTCCAAAAAATGATAAACTTGTTCAACAAATAGGTTTCAAGTTTCAAGAGAAACTTGTACGGAACATAAAATCACTCACCCCCATTACATCAGGCAAAATTTTGTGTGCGTGAACACAAGCATCAATAAAATGAGGCAGTGAATTTGACGTGCCAATATCATTGAATTGAATGTGGTTTTTTTTATTTTTTGTTATGTGTCAATGAGCGTGGATGCTAATTTCATAACGTCGTGTTTGCAGGCAGAGTCCTGACGACCGCTGTGGTTTGAGAAGGATAAAATCGCAAATATAGCCCATCACGATTAGACATTGTGCGAGCCAACAAAACTTTTTGACCGGTCTATAATTAAGTCGGTCCAATGTCTGCGGCATCAAATTTCACGAGTGTGAGGATGTTTCAATTTTTCTATCTATGAGGATGTGAATTTATGATCCGATGCCATTGTATGAATGCACTCTTTTGTTCAGTTTTCAAAATATAGCACCGACAATAAGTTCAGTAATTAAGACTTTCCCTGTCATATGGTCTCATTGAAGTATTAACTCATCAAATTGGAAATGACATTTTATAGCAAGGCTTGAGTTGGTGTAAGGTCGAAGTGATGGACCAGTTTGATTCGTTTCTCTTGATAAAACTTTTCAGAATACAACAAGACAACCCCATTTTCCAAACCAATGTAGGTATGCTAATCAGCACATGCTGAATATATTACGTGTGCGGAAGGACAAGCGAAAGAGAGCACGCGGCTTTTTAAAATGGCTCCACACGGCAGGCGTGGAAGGACAAGCGAAAGAGAGCACGCGGCTTTTTAAAATGGCTCCACACGGCAGGCGAAAAGAGTTAGGCTCCGTTTATTTAACGGAAAAAGCATAATCCAAAAAATAATTTTCCTTCCAAATTTACCCTCACTATACTTTCATAATTATGAAAATGTCATAAAAAACCTGAACATTTTCGATGAAGGCCTCAGCCACCGGCGAGCGGGCGAAGAACCACCGATGAGTGGCCAGCAAGCCGCCGCCTTTGTCACCCGAGGTCACCCGACCTTAGGCAAAGATTGGATTGCACGACCCTGTCGGCCTAGGTCGCGCAAACCTAGGTGACGGCTGCTTGGGATTGCCTGAACCGTGCCACCCAAGCCTCACTTGAGGTTGCGCAAACCTCATGCCGCCTTGCCTGTGATCGGGTGAGATTGGCAGTGGCAGATTTGGCTCTCCAACATCGAAATTTGGCCTCACTGGATGTCCACCGACTGCTATTTCTTAAACGATTTTTATTTTTTTAGAAATAAAAGTAAAAGGGTTTTGCAAAGTGTGAATTTTCCAAACACCATTTAAACCAAAGTTCTATCCTAATGTGTTTTTAGAATACACTTTGCCAAATACAACTTACATTTCAGAAGACCCTTTTTGGCCAAAGAGTTTTGCATATTTTCCCAAAGATATTCAGTCAAAGCCAAATCAAACAGGCCTTGAATGGGACTGGATGTTTTGAATTTTCACCGTTGTCTCTATCCTCAAATGCTCGCTCAAGTATGTCGCCGACTTTCACATTTACCACATCAATGTGCAAAATTCGAGGGGGGAGAAAGTGTCGAATGCGCGAGCAAAAAGCTTCCTTCCCCTGAGCAGAAACAAGCAGTCTATATAGTCAATCCAGAAGAAAGAGAAACAGGGAGGGAGGGAAATCCTGCAGCTAGGCAAAAAAAGGCAGTTCCCCTTTTGGAGATGTGTCAAAAGGGTAAAAGACAAGAGGCAGAGGAGAAGATGTCCTCCTTAAGCACAGCAGAAATCTTGCTATGATCATGACCCTTGATGATCAGACGGGTAGGGCTTTTGCTAAGATTTGGCAAAAGGGATAAGACGGATCAAAGGAGACCCACGAAAGCACAATCAAATCTCCACACGGATCTTTTGGTTTTGGGGCAAGAACGGGAAACCTAAGCTCAGCCTTCAAACTATAGGGCTCTTTTACACCCATGTTGTCAAGCTGCAAATTGGCTACGGCATTAGCATTTGACTTCCCAGTCACATATGCACGTTAATATGCCAATTTGACTGTTTAAATCTGAGAGAAAGAGAAGTAATTTAATTAGTCAATCACATGCTCTAGACCATATGATGTGGAACTTAGAAGAAATGTCTTTCTTTTTCTTTTTCTTTTTTCCTTCTTTTGAATTTTAATGATTTGCACTTCTTACCACTTGATGATGTCGATGTTACAAGAGTACTCCTGATTAAAGAGATTTGGATTTCTCGTTCGAGATCGTGGTCCTTTGGATCCACTAACCTCTCTGACAGAAGCTCCGGGGCTTCTTGCGATACTTGAACTAAGCTTGCCCCGATTAGTGCGTAAATCGGAACCCGCCTAAGGATGGAAATCAAGCCAAAAAGGCTTTTCTTTTGTGAGACCAGGTGCAAAACTTGATGGCCTAGCTCAATCCTAAGTAAATTTCAAAGGGGGGAAAGTTGAAAAACTCAAAACGAAGAGAGTCATTCATTCAAAAAGTCGCCATGTGAAGAGCAGAATCGTAACAAGCTCATCTCGACCACACCACGACCTCCCCCATTGCCGTGACCCCAACAGACGAATTCCACCAATTGTAAGGAGGGATGCAGAGAGCCGGGCTCCCGATTTTCCACAACGATGAGATGCATTGATCGAGGCGTAACGCCCGTCTAGACTCGATCTATCGCGAACTTGATGAATCACACGAACGTCGAACGAACGAACGATGTAATTGGATTCACGGTAAAAATCGCGTGACATGCGACTTAAATGCATCCCTGCAACTCGTGCTAGCATGTCATATTCGAGATCTGTACATCACGTCGAGGCAATTTCGTTGAATAACAATACACTTTTGTGAAAAAGGGTTTGCCCAATAATCATGGCACTTCGTGCTAGAGATTGCCGGATATTGTGCCACATCACATTTGGATGTACCCACGAGTCGGTATTCTATCGTCTCGCATCTACGGAACGGGGTTGTATTTTGACATTCTCATTTCTAATCACGCGCAAATGCTTAGCGAGAGCGAGTTCTCTCTATCGAGGGTCGCGTAAATGCTCTAACGTGCGAAACAACGTGATTCGTATGTGGACTTGATCGATTATTATATTCTGTCGTCTCGCTGTACCTCACTCCGGCCTAATCGAGCAACTTAAAATTTCGCAGAGGGTTACTATCATGTGGACCCAAAAAAAAAAAAAAATGAATACTCCAGAAATTATTTTTTAAAAAAAGAAAAAAGAAAAAACACCCTATGTAAAGTACTCGCAAGTAGGAATATTCAAGTCATCATTTTCTCATTCATGAGATTCACCTTGTAAAACACTTGCATTTATTAAAAATGAAATAGAACAGAAAAGAAGTCAGGAGAAGAGTGCGCAAGTGGGGTGTGATCTCTTCTCTTTCGTTGCGTCCCTCCAAAAAGCTCAAGAGCCAGAGCCACCACCCCGTCCCCAGCCTCGCCCAACGCACCACCCACCATACATAGGAAAGGTAAACGAGGAAAAGGAAAAATCTTTCGACCCAGTTTGGGATTTTTCAGAATGGCGGGTGTTAAAATCTCAATGTGTTGAGAGAGGGAGAGAGGGAGAGAGGGGATTTTGACAGAGGAAACGAAGAGCAGAGCCCGAGCAAGGACCTCTCGTCTCTCGTCTCTCGCCCTTCGACGGCGCTCGGTTGTTTCTTTCCGGCTCTCTCTCTCTTTTGGGTGTTGTGCGAAAAATGGATTGCTGGTCTTCTCCTCTCGCCGTCGATGACGAGTTCGAGAAACTTGTTCTTAGAATGAACCCACCGAGGTAACGTCGATCCGTACCTCGTTCGCTCCCTGTTCCTGTGGTCTGTCTCGTGTCGGGTGTGTTCATTTCTTGTGCCTCTGTTTCGCGGATACAAAGTGGGGCTCTTCTTCCTTGCCCCGTGATTTTCTTCTCCTTTCTTGCTGGAATTTGACTTCTATTTTCAAGTTGTTGACGGGTGCTCCCTGTGCTGTTTTTCTGTGGTCGGTGCTGAATTTTCAGGGTCACAGTTGATAATGCCTCCAGCAAAAACGCCACTCTGGTCAAGGTACTCAGTTTTGATGGTTTTCATGGATTCTGTATTGCCTTGTGTTGTGATTTTTTGGAATTTAGGCCGTAATTGCGTTTCCCTTGCTGTAAAATTGTGTTAGGTTGATAGCGCCAATAAGCGTGGGAGCTTATTAGAGGTGGTTCAGGTCCTGACTGATATGAATCTCATGATTCGCCGGGCTTATATTTCTTCTGATGGAGAGTGGTTTATGGATGGTGAGACGGTTGGATTTGATTTTTCTTGTCTTCGTTCATTTGCTTGTTACTGAATTATCAATGACCGGTTTCGTTACAATCATGTTCGCAGTGTTTCACGTGACGGATCAGAAAGGGAACAAGCTTTCTGAAGATGATGTTGCTGAACGGATTCAACTGGTAGATCGACAGAATTATTCTAAACTTCAATTTTGCAAGTTTTTGTTTGTACAAGAATGTTTCACGAAGCACTGTGCAGAGTAATTGCATGATCTCAACAACAATGGTGATGATTTGGAAAATGCTCCTTCGTTTTAATTAAGTCTTTTCTGGTAGTGGGGGAACAATGTTTCAAGAGGCTCAAAGAATGGCCACGTGAGACACATAAACAGTTCGGCAGAAATTGTGTCATGTTATCCCATGGTTCATGTCAGATATAGTGTCTGTAAACAATTAGAGCTATAATTGCTGTTCGCCCCGAACTTTGATGGTTCATCTGCATTTTGTGCAATATCATGTGAGTTTCAATTGATATTGATGGTTCGATTTACATGTGACAGTCACTGGGCCCCAGAATACGGAGTTTTCGGTCCTTGAGGAGCTCTGTCGGTGTCCAAGCTGCCGCAGAACACACAACTATTGAACTGACGGGGAGAGACCGGCCGGGCTTGCTTTCAGAGGTTTTTGCAGTTCTGGCCAACCTGAAATGTAATGTAGTGGCTGCAGAAGTCTGGACCCACAATTCGAGGATGGCATCAGTGGTTTATATCACCGACGAAGCGTCCAGTTTGCCAATTGACGATCCCGACCGCCTTGCTAAGATAAAGCAGTTGCTCCTATTCGTGTTGAAGGGCAACAGAGATAAGAAGAGTGCGAATACCGCTGTCACAGTGGGCTCCACTCACACCGAAAGGAGGCTCCATCAGTTGATGTATGCAGATCGCGATTACGATGTGGATGGTGTGGACGGAGGATCTGCAGGAGAGCGGACCAAAATTTCTGTAACGGTTGATAATTGCACAGACAAGGGATATACTGTTGTGACCTTGAGATGCCAGGATCGCCCTAAATTAATCTTCGATACGGTGTGCACCTTGACAGATATGGATTATGTCGTGTTCCATGGAACTGTCATTGCCGAGGGACCTGAGGCTTATCAGGTAGTATCCCTACTAATTCCTATCGTTCGGTTTCTGATTGATTACAGTTCTAAGTGCTTCAAATGTTTGTATTAGAGAAGTTTTATGCACCCCTTGTTCGTTTTGAGTGACTGTCTATACCAAATGGCGTTCCAGTTCATCTTTGGTGCAGCTTTTTTCTTGAAGTAGCCTCCTCTCTACACTGGACTTCACATTTGTGGTAGAATGTGTTATCTAGCAAATTCATATGGGATCGGTCTCTCTTGATATATTCTTTACCCTCTGTTGTGCCAGGAATATTACATCAGGCACGTGGATGGTTCACCGATTAGTTCCGAGGCAGAGAGGCAAAGGGTGATTCATTGTTTGGGGGCTGCGATTAAGAGGCGAACTTCTGAGGTACAAGATCCACAGAGACTCATGACTCGCACGTGTATAATGTCCTAATGTTTCTTGATCTACGTTCCTCCTTTCGGTAAAATTGGTTCTTCTGTTATGCAGGGAATAAAACTAGAACTCTGTTGTGACGACAGAGTTGGCCTTCTGTCCAATGTGACTCGAATATTCAGAGAAAATGGTCTGTCAGTCACTCGGGCTGAGGTTACCACGAGGGGTTCTCAAGCTGTGAATATGTTTTATGTGACCGATTCCGCCGGTAATCCAGTCAAGAGCGAGATAATCGAGGCTGTCCGGAGACAGATTGGCCTGACGATACTTCGCGTTAAGGACGATTCCTACTCGCAGTCTCCAACACAAGACACCGGTAAATTCTCTCTGGGCAACCTCTTCCGCTCACGGTCGGAGAAGTTCCTTTACAATCTGGGCTTGATAAAATCATGTTCGTGAGAGGTGATTTAGGAAGAATGTAGCTTTTCTCTAGTGTCTGTAAACGATAGGATTAGTCAGAGCTCGCTCTTACTTTTTCATTCATGACCACATGGCGTCAACCAGGATTGGTCCGGGTCGGGGCACAAAGTGTGTAGAATCATAAATTGGCTTGTAAAGTACCTTGTACATAGTTCTCTCCAGCCGCATCTGTTGCTTCATTGGAGGATGTTGTAAGTATATCAGTTGCCCAACTTTTGGTAAATCATTCAATCTGAAGTGGTTTCTCTCATTTGGGTTTCACTTCTGAATAGTATACCCGTGCCATGTATATGGAGTTACATTTCTCTCTGTGGGTGATAGATTCTTATTGAGAGTTCTTACAGCGAAAGTACTGCATAATCCCCTGGCTAGCTCGGTCCGACAAAGGCCGAGGTTTTTCTCACAAGAGTCTAGGTGTGGTTCGCTTTCGATTTAGATGTCGCCCACCCTCTTTTATTTTGAACCACGGAATGGGTTCTTGGCTGGCACAAAGTAAGATTATCGAAATGCGGGGACTTAGATGTTCCTTAGACGATCGAGATGGATTGTCGATGCTGCGCAGCACAAGTTCAATTCGAAGAGGACCTAGGCAACCAGAGATTCTGATTCTCCAGATGCGATTTTCGAACTGAGACGTGATTAGGAGGGGCGATTCTGCTTGCCTTCCTCTTGCGTGCCGCACTCGCGTGCGCGTGATGTGTCCTTGGTTTTCTTCGGAGACCATAGATGCAAAGATAGCACCAGTTATGAAGGGAGACAAGCTCAGTGGAGTCAATCTCAACCGGTCCCTATTTGTACTTTTACATAGTGACATGAATTGCGGAGATTCTGGTGGGAGAACTGACTAATCAAAACCTGTGTCACCAGCTCATTGACAAAGACGCCCCGGGTCTACAAGATCACGGCTATCGGACAGCGATTCATTCCAAATCGTGCCCCGTCGCAAAGGAACTTTATTGACGTATTCCTGTCATTTCCAGCAAAAATTGAGGAGAATGCCACTCCAATTGTAGTGAAAATCTACTCGACATTCCTTAGATATGAAAAGCAAACCCACTAAAACTCTCTAAAAAGCACGGCATCACGTGTTAATTGCATCCAAATCATCACTTATGATTATATGATTATACCTCTCTCTGTTTGTTTATTCTCGGCAAAATGACACTTTTTTTTTTTGGTCCAAAGGCAAAATGACACTTTAAGTGTCGATATTTGTGAAAATCTACTTGACATTCCTTAGATAAGAAAAGGTATACCCACTAAAACTCTCTAAAACTCTCGGCATCACGTGTTAATTGCATCCAAATCATCACTTATTTTCATGTGAAATGATGATTGTATGATTAGACCTCTGCATGTTTGTTTATTCTCGACAAAAGAACACTTCAATTGTAAATATTTGTGTACGGCACTCACTTTGATGTCAATATTTTTTTATCACTTAAATGTCAATTTTTTAAAAATAATTATTATTTAAGTGCTAACTCCGATGAGGTCGCCGAAATTTCTTGCCCTTAACACTAAAGTGATCGTTTTTTTCTCATATTTGACAATAAAGTAATCGTTTTTTGATCACTTAAATGAGAATGTTTTTGAAAAATGATTATTTAAGTGCCAACTACAATGAGGTCATCGGAATTTCTCGTCATTGGCACTACATTGATCTTTTTTCCCCAATTTGATACTAAAGTGATTTTTTTTATCACTAAAGCGTTAATTTTTTTTTTCAAAACGATTATTTAAGTGCCAATTTCGGTGAGGTAGTCGAAATTTCTAATCGTTAGTACTAAAGTGATCATTTTTTTTTAATTTGATACTTTATGATCTCAAAAAAATATATAATAAACGCCGTACATAAATAATAATATTTTGAGGGGTCCTTGTGCCGTTTATTCTCCTTTTGCAATCAATAGGTCGAAGAAGACACCCTTCGAAAGTTTCTGAATTGCAATTTTTGACTTTTACAAGTGCTCTCCGACAAACTATGATTATGACCAGGAGCCGCCGGTTCGGTATACGAATTAAGTGCTAATTAATTTAAAAAGTTGATCGAATCCACTTGGTGAAGATGTGACGCAGAAGATGCCCTGATGCAAAGCATTATGGGAATCAGCACCATCATTGGATTAGCACTAACTCCTAAAAATATTCTCGGAAAAGGTTCGATCCATCTCATTCCTACGTGGCGTGCACAACGTGGTGAATTCTGGTCCTGAACATTGTTCTTATCTTAAACTTTTCTCGATTTGTTGTATTTTAACATATTTTCAACGACATATAAAACTACTTTTTTTTTTATCATTTTGTCAATGACCACGTCTTTTTTTTTTTTTTTTGGTCAGAGTCAATGACCACGTCATAAAAAGGTAATGCTTTGCTTTTTGGGTGAGTGGTGCGTGTTGTCAGCAATACGTGAATAATGATGCAGCCGTAGAAGAGTTCTCCTGGTAGATATACATAACCATCACAATTTTTATTTTATTTTATTGGTCAAGAAACTATCACAATTTAGATTAGAGTTTGTCTCTACTCCAAATTAGACTAGAGTTTGCCGAATTGGGTGATTAAGATAAGTAGATTGGGGGTTTGCTTCTTGCGGGTGTGAAATTAAGAAGTGGGAACTTTCGTATATTCTAACTCAAGTCTTGCTTATTAGGGCTTTTGAATGGCTCTTATTAATAGGTGTCTCGAGAGCACTAATTAAATGATGAGAAAAAAGTGACAATACATGTTGACATACTTTAGGAATTGAGAAAAGAGCGTGTTTTGAGGAAGTCACCTATTTCAAACAGTAACATTTACGAAAAGAACCACATAAATAGTTTTGAACTATGACTCAATGTATAATGTCGTCCATAAACTGTTAATCTATTTAAGTATTGTCCTTAAACTTTTGGTACATGTTCAATTTAACCCGTGGATTAAATGAAATTGCTAGTGTTGTCATTCCACTAATTCAAGTTATCAGAATTATCAACAACAACAAAAAAAAAGTTAACAAAATTTGCTGATTTGATTTCTTATTCGGTTTGTTTGAATGGTGAAAAAAAAAAGTTAAGGCATGGATTATCCACGTAAGGTATTCAACACAAATTAAAATATAATAGTCATTTTAATTTTTTAAATTTTGTATAATTTAGAAAATCATTAATCATATTATTTGATGATGTGGGTTATTATATCCCGATTAGATGTATATATATTTCTTGTATCCACGTGCAAAAATATTATTTGTTCATCTGTTGTTCAAACTTAATGGGCTAGAAGCCAAATTGGCAAGTTCTATTAACTTGAACTAATTGAAGATTAACATTGAGTATTTTCATATATTTTAGGAACCACATCAAATAAATTAAAAATTCAAGGATAACGTTGCACATTAGGCCAAGGTTCAAGATCATATTGAATTGAAGAGTTTAGGTATGACATTGCACATTAAATCAAAATGCACGAATCATTTTCGTAATGTTTCCTAACTTTTATAGGGCCTCGCTATTTTCAACCCCATTTTGGCTAAGCCGCTCCCTTTTTCAATCAATAGACCAAAATACCCTTCTCTCTCTCATTTATTATTTCTTTCTTTCTTTCTTTTTTTTGTCGTCCTAACTATCCTAACTAACATAAATGCCTTTCTTTCTATTTTCTTTTTTCAAATTATCAACTTCACAACATAAATATCAAATTACACCCAATAGAATATCATCCTTCATGTATCATGTTATCACTTTGCCTAGAAAAGGTCATTATTTTTAATTTATGGTCTTGTTTTTTTTATTAAATAACAAAATTTATGTAAAAGATTAGAAATTTTTATTTGTAACACCTTATGAACACACAATTAATTGCCTATTTTTATGAAATAGTTTGAGGGAAACTTTATTTCAAAGTTGAAAATTATAATTCAATCTAATTATCTAGCAGATTTTGACCTTGTGGGTGCATTTTCAGAATAAATTTGTATGTTTTTAAAGTTAAACATTGTTGATTTGTGCTTTCTTTTGAGTTTTTCACATTTATGAATTGCAAGACAGGATTGAAAATTTATTTACACATTTTGCTCTTTCAAACTCGCGTAAGATTTTCTTAGGAGAAATTTTTAAGCATATTTTAAAATTTTGATCTACTTTCTATGAGATTAAATTTATAATCGATATCAATTACTTTCTTCGTTGCATAAGAGTTTTTTTTTTTTTCGAATCGTAGCGAAGTTGAACAAGTAAGAAGTTTCATGTCTTTCCATTTATGCATTTATCCTTTGTTAATATTTAGATTAAATATAAACATGTTTGACATTTTGATCATGCTTTTAACAAATTAATGCAGTTTCCCTCACACTATTCGGAAAAAAAAAAAGACGCTTAATTGTGTTCATAGTCATAAATATAAATTTCTTATGAATGAAAATAGGAGACCATAAATTAAAATTGACAACATTCTCTACGTAAATGATAATAAAATATGGTAAATTGATATCTTGATGTGTGTAATGGAGCCATTATATTGTGAAATTATTGAGAGAGATGATAGAAATAAAACATTTTTTGTGGATTAGCCTAATAAAAAAAGAAAGAATAAATTGAAGAGAGAGAAAGAGAGAGAGATGATGATATTCCAGTAAGTTAATTGGAAGAAATGAGTATTTTAGCCAAAATAAGGGTGGAAACCGCCCCTTTTATAACTCGTAACCAAAATCAATAACAATGAGGGAGCCACGAATCAAGCTTCGAGGATGAGTTCTTCAATGCAATCAACTAAGGGTTTAATTGTCAATGACTTGGTGATAATGATATCACATAAAAACCAACTTCGTTATTTAATCGATAATCCAAACGAAAGAGTGGAGATATTAAGGAAAATCTAATATCCCCAGAACGTTGTGATTAACTTGAATTTGAAAAAAGGGAAAATTGATTTTTGTCGCCGATGACTACGTAGATGATTTTGGTTACACGTGTCAATAAATTTGGATACCCTGCCGTTTTCAAAATCTAACCCTAAGAAAAATCAAATGGTTGTAGGCATCATTCCACCTCAACAAATATACAAAAAGAAAAAATTAAAATTAAATTAGCACAATTTCAATATATTTAAAATATTTTTTATAATTCTTCTGAAAATTGATGAGGAAAAATTAACTGCCGGAAGCTAATTTCAACCAATTCCCTTTCTTGTTGTATCTCGCTCGATAGAAAATACATATCATTCCATTGCGAAAGCAACCGAAGAGTACGCAAACGCTTCTTGCTGAGGCCGGGATAAGTTGAAGAGGCACATCCGACAACCAAAGATCGAATGACATGCCCATCTTCTCACGAGTCGCTCCAATCGCACTAGGCAAGTCAAATTGTGGGTAAAAGGAGAAAAAAAAAAAACCAAATTGTCGAAGCTACAGAAATCTCCATCGAGAGAAAATTCATCTCGAATTCTAGAGCCATTTCAAACTTTGTCTCCACAAATTATTAATAATCGCTTCTAACGTTTGCAATAATTAGTCAATAAAAATTATGTCCATTATCAACGATAATTTATGTATAAATATCTTCGTGGAGGATAGAAAATTTATCCCCTCCATTTATTTTCGCAAGCAATTCAAGATATTGTCTTTAGGAATTTTTCAAATCATCCTTACCGAAGCAGTAAACCCAAAACGACGCGGATAACGACCCCCGCTTTGATGATTCTGCAATTAACCGACAGAATCCCCGGTGTTTTTTTCTGACCAGATCCACCCCCATCTCCAGTGGTCCACGTGGCATTACCCAACCTTACTAGGTCGCTCGGTCAGTCGCCAGTAGATCGTGGGGCCCACCTTTCTGGCACTCATTGTCCGGTCCCAACAAAAAAAAATTGATTCTCCTTCGGCAGTCGATGGCCCCCTCCTTCGTTTTATTGTTCGAGTCGTGCCTCGTTCTTTCTATACATCTAGCACTAAATTAGGCGTTTTCTCCTCCGCGCTGAACCCCAAAAATTATAAGAAGCACACATAATTAACGTTTAAATTCACGTAGTAATTTTGACGATTTTTTACAAAGCAAGACAATAGCTTTGATTTCATGCAAAATTAGACTCTCTTGCTACATGCCTTGAAATTGTCTCAGAAAGTTCATACAAATGTCCTATTAAAACTTGATTCTTAAGGTACTCTAACTTGACACGATGTTTTTTGGCACCCGACAAAGTTTAGGTCACACAACTGTGGAACGAGATCAAATTTTTAGCTAAAAATTAATCATATAGGATAATTTGTGAGCCTATCCCAAGGTTCAATTATCATATTTCACAATTGCAATTTGAGTTCAATCCAAATCATTTGTTCTCATCACAAAAGAAAGCTGTGTCAAAGCGCCCCTACTTTATATAGACTCAATTAGGTCTTTCGGGCTTCGTTCCATAAGTTTTGTATCCATGAATGGCTAACTTTCGACCAAAAAAAAATTAGGTCCCCTAATTGCGGTGACATTTATAATGGAGTTCTGTCTCGTGTTTAATAAAGCAAGAGCTTTTTAATTGGTTACATTGTTGATACGGGGATGAACTGTTTTTCTTTCTGTCGTTTTGTCGTAGGATTGGCGCCAATTTTACTTGAAGTAGGACACAAAATGGTGGGCATCGTTTCAAAAGTCGCGTGGGGGGATATGTCTTGTCCCGAACCCGCCTCGGTCCATGGGTCGCTAGACGTGGGGGATGAAAGGGATCTTCACCTTGACCTTATCATCTTATCCAAACGTACGAGAAAAGAGGAAAAGACAGAAACAGAGGAATTTGGGGTTGGGCCAGGGTGACTGGCCATGGAGGATTGCCTTTTGTTTCCTTTTGTCTATTTGGCCCAAAGAAAAAGTGGCCGAAGCCATTTGTTTGTTTGTACGAGGAGCGATTTCGTCAGTTACAATTTGGTTTGAACCTTGTCACCTTTTCACTTACAGATATGCGCCGTTTAAACCTGTCTCGTGCTCACTTACTCTTGACTCTCACCTCAGTTTGAATATGAATTTTTCTAAATTGAGTTAATGTATAGATACATTTTAGCAATAGAGATCGGATCGGATCGGATCGGATCGAGTACATTGCATAAGTTGAGTTGGGTGCCGGTAACTATATTTGCATTGTATGAAAATAGATCGAAATGGGTCGAGTAAGTGAATTTGGTTCAGATTATTTTTTACCCGATTCTATCAACCCATTTTGACAAATCTGCTTACAGTAGATAAAAGTTGAAACAAAACATTCAAGATTATAAACAATACAATGCATTCATCTTACGCAATGTCAATGCGAGTCTCTTTATCCTATGGACAGCTCCTTCGGACTATTGTTGTAATCCAAATTGAAACAAAGACTTGTAATTGTCGCAACCTAAAATTAGAGATTTCGGGTTAATGGATTACCAGATTAATTAATTAACTTAACTACCTAGCTCGAATTCTCCCAAATTCTACCAAATCGTGACTTACGGTTCAAGTGATTATTAGGCAAAAGTTTTCAAAATGGAGTCGCCACTAATCATTTTATGGTAGGCGGAGTAGACACCTAGATAAAGTATTGGAAAAAATACTTTATTCCTACGAACCATAGATTCATTGAGTTCGGGGACTTGGTTATTATTAACGTCCTTTCGATACCTTTCATTTCAATGAAAAACATTTAAGCATGCGGCTTGGATTGATTTTAATGTAAAGTCCTAACATGTGGGGTGATCATGCGGGTGCACAAAATTTATTTAACACAAAATAATCAAAGCATCAAATAAATTGCAAGATAGGGAAAGAGGGAACATACATGGACGATGCAGCCTAAGCCCTAACGCTTATCTCCGATGTGTGATACTTAGTCTAATGCAATATTTTTATGGATTTTCACTTATTTAATGAAGAATGCAAATGAATGAAATACATATGCAGTCTTAAACTAAATTGCATGCAAGGCATTTATTTGACCTAATTCTAAGACATGCGAAAATGAGGCTAACTAGAATGACAATGCGATTCTAATTAAATGACGTACGAATTGACTAAATCAACCTAATCTAGAAGGCATGTGAAAATGTCATGAATTTAACCTAAGTGACATTCAACATTAGGCTAAATGACTTAAACATGTAAACTAGATTAACGAACCTAGACATGCAAATAACAACATGGCCATACGATGACATGGCATTCTAAATGACGTAGCAAACGACATGGCGTACATGCAGATGACATGGCAATTACATGACATGCGAATGATGTGGCATGCAATTGGTGATATGGCAAATGACATAGAAAACTATATGACATGACGATTATGATTCTAACCTATATGACATGCATATAAAATAAAATGCATTATCTAGATGCATGATATGGAATATTCTAAATTATGTGAATACATATGCACAAGATTTTTTTTTTTTTTTGCATTTTTTATTGAATTTCGGGATAATTATTAATGAAATCAAAACTATCCTAAACGAAGATTATCCTAAATATTTGGAGAATATTTTGAATTAAATCCTAAATTATATAGGAAATCTTTAATCCTAAGTCTAAATGTTTTAATTTATAATATCCTATCTAAATGAAGATGCAATCTATCTAATTTGCAAATTAAATTTAATGCACCAAATCTATTAGATACGGTTTCTAATAAATCATATCTTCCTAAATGAATGCCTATTCTATGAGACAAGATTTTTAGGAAATCTTATCTATCTAAAGCCAATTGAATTTTCGAGATAAGATTTTTAATAAACCTTATCTTTTTAAATCTATTTTTTTTAATTTTCAAATAAAGAAACAACCAATCAAATATGCAAATAAAGATATGCATGATTTTGAAAATGTTTTCCTATTCAAATTCGGTAACAAATTGAATTCATGAGTCAAATCTGGTGGTTAAGAATGGATATCTCGATTCCCGCTCCATCGAGACAAATATCGGGGTCAAGATTAGTCCGAATTTGCAAGTTGTCGTCAAGGAAATATCCTAATTTGAACCGGTTTTCTAATAACTGAAAATATGCATGAGATAATCAAATTCAAAATAGGAAAGGATATCACCGAAATAATTAAGATAATATTCTCACCTATTTCGAATATTCCCATGGATATGCTCCCCGATTTGAACCAACGGATCGGGATCGGACCGATGCAACACGATGAACGATGAACTCATGGCTCGCGGTGCGATGATGGATTCAGAATCGAATCCCCTAACATACACCTTCAATGTTAGTGGTAACATTAATGAAATCCCACCGTCCATTCTCATCCGACGCCCAAAAATCCACCATGTCATTTGAAGGATGCGAGGAAAAAATTGGGTGGAACTTTTGAAACCTGAATTCCCTCTCTCTCCTGATATCCGTTACGGAATTTGTTCTGCTCTATTCACACCTTTGCGCCCCCCTCGCATTGTCCGTTGCCTCCCCTCCTTTGCGCCCCCCTCGCATCGTCCGTTGCCTCCCCTTGACGCGGCTCTCCAATTCAAGGCCGCCGGCTTCGTCTCGGCTTGCCCTCTCACTCAACGCATCGAGGGGAGGCGACGGACGATGCGAGGGAGGCCGACAGTCACGAGGTGGCGAGCGGGGAAGACAGAGGACGCGTCGAGCGGAAGAGACAAGTGAGGCAACAAAAGCGTGAAGGTGCGAAGAGAGCAGAGCAAATTTCATAACGGATATGAGGAGAGAGAGGGAACCCAAGTTTCAAAAGTGCCTCCTTCAAATGACGTGGCGAATTTTGGGAATAAGAATGTATGGTGGGTGGGATTTCATTTAATGTTACCATCGACATTGAAAGTGTATGTTAGGGGATCACGAGTTTTGGACATCAAATGAGAATGGACGGTGGGATTTCATTTAATGTTACCACCGACATTGAAGGTGTATGTTAGGGGATCTGGTTTTGATGGACTCGTGGGACGATGCTGGTGGCTGTGGATGGCTCGCAGATGCTTGATGGGATTCGGTCCAGCAGTGCTTGGTCGTGGGCGCTGAAACGAGACAAGCAAGGACGATGGACTGAAGATTTCGTGTAGGGTCAGCAAGGCTACAAATATATTCAGCCGAAGAGGTGGTCACCAAGCTGGAAACCTCGTTGAAAACCTGCAACAAAATATTCCAGCGTGGCTGCAACTGGCAGAACCTTTTGACCTTATTAACTGGTGATCAAAATCAAGTGTCGTGACAGCAAAGATGAATTAGATCGACAAGGGCAACAAAGAGCAACCCAGGTCGTAAACGACGATCATGCGAAGAAGGACCAAGAGTGCTGGCTCGGTGGTGAACAGATTGGGACATCGGCTGGAACCATGGACTTTTCCATCGGAGTAGTCGTCCACAGGTTGTTCAGCAAGGTGCACGGGTGAACGAAAACCATTAAATAATTGTACAGATTTCCCCAAAGGAAAGTGGACAAGACAAAGAGAAAAGAGAAAAGACCAAGGCTTGACCAATGGGCAAATATTTTGGGTCCACCGAATGTAAGGACCTCAACGCCTTTCTTTAATGGTCTCCTCTTCAGGCGTCTTCTAGTTGTGTTCACCTCTTTTCAGAGCGAGATCTCTAATGGTGAAGCCCCCTCACCATCTCTCTCTCTCTCTCTCTCTCTCTCTCTAGTGGCCGTGTGTTATAATTGGGTGGCCCCCCAAAACGTGAAGAGCTCTCTCATTCTTATAGAAAAAATCCCCCAATTATCCCCCAAAAATATGCAACCGTGCGTTTGTGAGCATCCCGAGAATATCTCCATGCAATCTTTTATCGATCCGAATAAAAATGCACACTAAGAAAAAAAAAATGCAAAGTGATTAATGCCAAATTAAACTAATCTAAGTAACAACTATATGAAAAAATGATTTTAACATTTTTGCTAGGGACTAATGCTAGTCCCTAATTTTTATGCAATAGATGATTAAATAAGAAATCAAAATTTATGTGTCAATAATGATCATGGCGACGAGCCGAAGGCGGCAACATGAAGGAATCGAGTACTCTTATCTGAAGCGGAAGTTTTCACGCAAGCAGCGCTCTGCATCACGAAAGAGCGGGGTTAATGGCCTGGAACATTCCCACAGCAAACTCGCACACTTCGGCTCTGTTCCCTGATTATATGTCACGCTACTATCCTCCCAAGTTGAATCGAGATTCACAGATCCATGCTAGAGCTTGGAAGGATCCAGCAAACTTGGGAGACGAGAAAAGGGAAGTTCAAGCAAATCCCAGACATCTAACGGTATCATATCATCCATTCCTCACAAGGGGTCCAACGATGAAGGAAAGACTCGGAAGCAGTCATTCTGTGCTTCCAATTTAAAGAAAAATTCCGTCAGAACACTACAACAATTGAGCAATTAACAATCGCGACCTGGCTCTTCCCAAGTTTGCTCTCCAACAATAACAGTGAAATGAAAGAAGAAAATTCGAGGAGGGCATGACCCAGTACTAATTTGCACAACACAACTAATCAAGGCCATATCACACCACGGGAAGTTCACCACAGTCGGATACGACCACTCTCTTCCTGGGACGGTCTCCTCGGTCTGTTTCTTGTGACTCGATCAGCCTGACAATGTCCAAGCCCTCTAACACTTGCCCAAACACAACGTGCCTCTGGTCCAGCCACGGCGTCTGTCATAAACGAGATGAATCATTGACACAGGTGAAAAGAATGCGCAGGAGAAATTGCAGAACGGATGAGATTTTATGTTCAAGAGAGGTCGCTAGAGTTCTCAAACAATTAGCAGCTCACTAATAAGATGCAGAAGCGGCTAATATGTGGTTCGTAAGGAAATTAACACTGAGGCAACATTTCTGGTGGATTGTTGTTGTTGTTGGATTGAAATATTGTCATGCATACACTTCATACATGGATGACATGCTTGCATAGCAATCTTGATGCATATATCAGGATTAAGCTAGTTTAAAAATGTTGGCAATGTCTGAGCATATTTTGCTGGAAAATGTTAAGAAGGAAGCACTGATGACAACTTTGATCGACTCCAATACTAGTAAGGAAAAATAAGCAATGCAGCAAAAAGGTGAGAAATTTGCAATAAGAAGTTGCGTCTCAGCTACCATCACCCCTGATTGCAATATTCCACCTCAAGTGGGGCAACAAAGAAATTAGCCTTAAAATCTGGCTAAAGAGAGGTGGGAATGTTTTCCAAAGCCATGTTAGACTGATCTAATTCTCCAGGAGATTTCAGATTTTGGCAGTAAAACTAACAATATTTCTTCCTCATCCCAACTCCAAAAACCTGCGAAATGTGGGTTTTACTCACCCCTTTGGGGTGGGATGGGGTGGGGCAGTGCAGGTTTTTTGTTGGGGCAGGTCTTAATGCCATCCCTCGAATTGAGTGCCTTTTACTTTTGGTTTAAGCGATGGCTATTCTGATCCAAGGCAGAAGCAAACCAGTTTCACAAATTCTGTTCCACAAGATTTGTTTGGGCAAACAATTAGCTAAAAATTCAGAAGCTTTGTCCATGCAACGCACTAGCCAATCATCTATGATAATATTGGTCGACAAAGTGGCATCCCCAAGCATAACATGTACACGATTCCAATCAAGGATTTGTTGTAACCACCTGTGAATAGGAATAATTAAGTGAAAATGGTCTATAATGGGCATGTCAAGAACTATAAAACCAGTTGGCCAGGCTTTTAGGGACATTAAATAACTAAGACATCTCTCTCTCTCTCTCTCTCTCTCTCTCTCTCTCTCTCTCTCCCTTGCCTAAAAGCTACTATAGATATGCTCCTCTAAAATATAAAGCATCTAATAGAAAAATCTCTCTCTGTCTCTCTGTCTCTGTCTCTCTCTGTCTCTCTCTCTTGCCTAAAAGCTACCATAGATATGCTCCTCTAAAATATAAAGCATCTAATAAAAATCTCTCTCTCTTGCCTAAAAGCTACTATAGATATGCTCCTCTAAAATATAAAGCATCTAATAAAAATCTCCCTCCCTCCCTTATCCTGCCTAAAAGCTACTATAGATATGCTCCTCTAAAATATAAAGCATCTAATAAAAATTTACTTCTCAGACACCAAGCTCTCCTAGCATAAATGAGATCCTACACAAAATTCCAAGGTTCAAAACTTGAGCTGGGCAAAGAATATACTTCTTCATGCAATTCTGCAATAGCCCCCACAATCTCAAAATTGTATAAACATAACTAAATATGAAAAATCGAGGAAAAATTGCAAAACGGTATCCTTATTCCCAGCGCTGGAAAAATGCGACTTTTGTATTGACATGATAAATTATCAGCAACATCTTGTGAGTAGAAGAAACATGATATTAAGATTACCTTCACAGTGCAGATAAA
Organism: Rhodamnia argentea; assembly: GCF_020921035.1. Taxonomy (NCBI): domain Eukaryota; kingdom Viridiplantae; phylum Streptophyta; class Magnoliopsida; order Myrtales; family Myrtaceae; genus Rhodamnia; species Rhodamnia argentea. Next base: position 33,368,002 of record NC_063150.1, on the reverse strand, counting down.
GAACTGGCTCCCATTGGTGTTGGGGCCGGCATTTGCCATGCTGACCACCCCAGGTCCAACATGAGACACTGCAACCCATTCCATTACTCTCAATAAGAGGGATCTTGACGTGTGACATTTTATAGAAGAATAACTATATTTTCAATTCGGCTAAAAGTTGAAGGACAGCACTCAGAAGAAGTGAGAGAGTTCAAGTTAGGAATCGCCCCCACCACATGCTTATTACATCAAAATTAAATATGAGAAATTCGTATTGACAGCGGCCACTGTAGTTAGAATGCATATGAGATGCATCAAGCATTAAGTCAAATATCTTATGATCATAGTCCTCTAACAAAAAAGTAACTATAAATTGTTTTTTTCTAAGATGTGTCCTTATCCTACCATAAGTACAGCATACGAGAAATAGTCTTACACTTAAAGCTTTCATCTTTAAAAGTACGGCCATATATGCTTTTACCCCCTGTTCCCTGCAATAGAGACAAATATCAGACTGGTTCAGAATAATTTAAATTATCATAGTCGTGGTCACCCTTAAGGGAAATAGAATGCCAATAAATTCACACTTCAGACAGATTAAGGATTGGAGAGAGTTCCTTGAAACTGTTAATACTCTCAAACCAATATTACCCGACAAGAATCAGCACAAGTTACAACACAAGCTATGTTAAATGGTTCTATGTGCATAAATACCATGCTTCGTAAAAATTCAAACAGTTCCAAAAGAATCTCAGCTGCTCAAGGAACAAATGCAGCAACTCATAGATATTAGCTACAAAGTCACCGAGAACTGCCACACTTTTGGAAAGGATGCCCCTAGTGTTCAACATAAATGCTACAAATACATGACAAAACCTAAAAATGGAACAAAAAGGACAAATATACATAATGCTCAGAAGTGCCTGTGATATTTGACTCCATTTATGATCCGAGACTAAGGGATGTACACCATCAATACAAGCATCCTAGGAGACTCATGTTGTGAGTCAAGATCATCACAAATTCTTCAACTGGTATTATTGTTCTTTTAAATCGAAGAACCCGCTTCACAATTAGAAATACTCTGTCTCGACACCTTCAATGTCCTTAACAATCATTAGATTCCCCAGTCTTACGCTGCTTTGGTTTTCTCTTTTGTGCTTTTAGTTATTTGCTCTATTAGGAGGTAGAAGAGCTTTGAACTGTCTGCGATTCATCTTACAAAAGAAAAGCCTGCATATATTTGTCTAATGGTCAACACGTATTACAAATCCAACCGCATCATCCATCACTCACATGGCCTCGGTGAGACCAGGCCTTGGCATCACCCTGTTTAATTGATTAATTTCACCCCAATCACAAGGAATGAATGGGGACAAAGAGTCTTAACAACTGTTATGGCATCAGATGACATTCAATCAGAAGAGGTCCACACGGCAACCATCAAAAGGAAAACAGGCCAGAGTTACTATAATGTGAATTCGAGGACATTGATGAAGTACCCACATTTCCTTTGTCAAAGTCACCTCCCTGAATCATAAAATCTTTGATGACACGGTGGAACGATGAACCTTTGTATCCAAAGCCTTTCTCTCCTGAAGAAAAACAAAGAAGGATTGGATAATCATCTTTTGGAAACAATTTGCACAATGCAATACTCAAGTTAGTTCCACAGTAGAGAATAAGAAGACCTGTGCATAAAGTGCGGAAATTCTCTGCTGTTTGTGGAACATCGTCTCCATATAATCCAATCACAATTCTTCCAGCAAGCTTCCCGACAGGGTTACCGATGCTAATGTCAAGGTAAACTTTGTTGGTAACTTTTGACTGAACAGCCGCATCCTGAAATCCCAGAAGAGACCAACACACACATATAAGAGATGTAACCTAAAGTGTATGCAGTTAGATTATGCAGGCGCCAATTAGTTTCAGAGAATAATAGTCCTCAATTCACTTCACGGAACAACACCTTACACTCCCAGAAAGATCGTCCACTGCTTATCGGGACATATTGCTTTGACTTCGGTTTAGGCAATAATTTAGGACTCAATACAACAACAACAAATTCAACTCAACTGTCAATCCACTTCCTTCTCGTCCCTATACTGCGAAAAGCACAAAGATTTAGAGAACGAGAAGACAACATAGGTAACCTCGGCACTTGCTCGAACCGAGCACGGACGGAATTTCCTCTGAGAAGAAGAGTTGAGGGGAATCAGGCGCGGAGAGCCGGAGAAAGAGCTAGAAGACGACGCCGACAAGCTGGCCTTCAATGGAGGCGGTCGGACGCTGGCGGCGACATTGCAAGATGGGCTCAAACCTCTGATCTCCGAGCCGTTCCTTGGAGTGGTAAGCGAACCAACATTGGACTGCTCAGAAACAAAATGCAAATGGTAAATTAACCCAAAAATCAATGCTTTACCCGAAAAGCATCGGCGGGATACTGCGCAATATTGGAAGGGAAACGAGGGATTTACCAGAGCTGTGAAAGAAGCGGCCATGGATGACGATGAAGATATTTTTCTGCTGTCGAGGAAGGTTAAGGATTGAGCTGCCGTCGGTATAAATATGTAAGAGATTGGGTGGGTGGGTTGGTGCGCGGAGAAACGATGTTCTCGAGAAAGGACGACTTTTAGAATTGTCAAAGAAGTCGCCGTACTTTCTTTCAAATTTATGTTTTTTTTTTCCCTTTTAAGTTTTGCAATTTGAGATTATGTGGATGGAAAATCGATAAAATATAATGCATTCTATAAATTGTGAAAAGTCACGTTAGGAAATAAAATTCAACAAAGAAAAGAGATAAGTGAACTTGTGTTAAATAATAATAATAATAATAATAATAAGCGCACGCATGGCAACACTTGTGCTTCAAAAATCAACTTCCGACTAGAAGTTTATTTTTTTTATTTTTTCCCTGAGCAGAAATTTTTTTTTTTCTACTTATGCTCCATAAGTTGATTTAACGTTTGATAACAACATAAAATGTCTGTTTTTTGAATAGAAATTCATTTGGTAACGATTAAAAATTTATACTTCTGAAATATTATTAACACAAAATATTTTTATGAAAAATCATTGTCGACGGCGGAAAAAATTTTACTTTATTTTTAATTTTTTAAAAAAAATCTATTATTTGAAATTATTATTTATTTTTTACCGTAGCCACCAGAGATGGCAACTCGGCGGCGGTGGCAATGGGTGGTGGTCCGTGATTAGCGACAAGGGGCGGCGGCAATGATGGTTGCGGCGACGATCGGTGGTGGAGGATGGTGGTAGGCAGGAGGCATGGTTGGGAGAGAGACCCGTTGAAAATGAAAAGAGGCCAAAGTGATAGAGGTATTGATATTGAGATATTTCTACTTTTGAAAGAGAAGTAAATTTTTTTTTAAATTCTGGAAATGGCTCAAAGATAACTCAAAAGGTAGAAATTTTATTTAGGAGCAAAAATATAATGTTGCGTAACCAAACGAATTTCTGCTTTAAAAATTATATTACCAAATAGATTTATACTCTACAAAAATTTATAGAGCAAAAATTCATTTTTAGAAGTGTTACATGCGTGCCCTAAAATTACTAAATCTTGTCACAAAAATGTAATTAAGTCTTAAAATTTTTAAAAAATGCAATAACGTTGAAAATGAAAAGAGGCCGAAATGAGAGAGATATTTCTACTTCTAACAGAAAAGCAACTTTTTTTAACTTCTGAAAATTAGTTCAAAAATAACTTTAGAAGTACAAATTTACTTTAGAAAAAGAAATATAATGTTGTGTAACCAAACGAATCTCCGCTTCAAAAATTACATTATCAAATAGATTTCTGCTCTAGAAAAATTTATGGAGCAGAAATTTATTTTCAAAAGTGTTACATGCATGCCCTAAAAGTACTAAACCTAATTGAGTCCTAAAATTTTAAAAAATGCAATCAAGTTTTAAAATTTATCAAGTTGATATAATCTGAATTTTTCTATTAATTCCATCTAGGTTGATAAACAAAAAATGTTGGCATGATATTGTTTATTGTTTCACTTTCCTATATTATTTTTTTATCATTTTCTTTCAGATTTTACTTAAATAGGATTAAATAAATTAAAAAAGGATTTTTTCTTCCAAAAGTCAAGTAAGAAAAAAAAATTGTACAAGCCCTTATTGATGGGGCCGACAAGGTGATCAAGCTTCGGGAAGGGCGACCTTCACCAACCCTTTCCAATGACTGGCGGCGAGGTCTAGGTCACAGTTGGCGGTGTGAGTTATGTTTTTCATTTAAATCTTAATTTTTTTTACTTTTTTTAATCTGACTTAGTTTTTTTTTTTAAATTTTCAAATATTTCTTTTTCTAACGTGACGCTTGATGGCCATACATCATCGCCATGTGTCTTAATAAATTAATAAAGTAATATACATCAACATTTTTCGCTAGTTTAGTTGAACAAAGCTAACAAAACGATTTGGTCCACTCAGCTCTTTTTGAAAATATTATGACTCGATCACACTTTTATGACAAATTTTCGATCACACTTTTATGATACTTTTTCCAAAAGAAAATAAGGAAAGCAAGTGTAGATATTCTCCAAGCAAAAGTAGCCGCCACGCCGCTGAATTTTTGGATGCTTTTTCTAAGGTAAATAATGGGCTGCTCGACCTAAAAGATTCAAGAACTACGTGATCTTTAACTCGTGTCTCGCCTGATCTTATCACGAAAAAGGGATACGGCACCCAAAGAAAGTAGCTCTGTCAAGATATTAAATTAAAAAAAGAGCTGCTTTATACTCGCATTGACCAAATTGCAGGCAATAGTCTTCTTGGATTGTTGGCCCACATAAAGCAAAGCTTAATAGATGGGCCTGAATCAGGATTGAAACATTGGGCTCACGAAACAAATCCAATTAACAGAAGCCCAAAAACAACCCGGCATTTCCGACTGCGATTTTATTCTGTAACAGAAGAAAAAGGGTAAAATAGAGAAAAAAAAAACAAAAATGGAAGAATGCTGCAGTTTTTTTTTTTTCTCCCTCATACATCAATTCTTTAGCAACTACCAGACATTCGGATCCCCCATCGCTGTCCGTCTCATCTCTTCTCCCATTTCTTCGGGTCCGGCGACGTGGCCGAACAGTCTATCCCGTCGCACCGGCCGGCGGCCTGCCTCCTCTTCTTCCTCCTCAGCTTCTCGCACAGGAAGGCCCTCTCCAGTTGCTCCACCCTCTGCGACAGCGAGCTCAGCAACCTGGTCTGCCGTTCGTTCCTCTCGAAAATCTCTGCCATTAGCCCCATTATTTTCTCATTGTCCTCCACCATCCTCTCCAGCAACTCCTTGCTCCTCCTGCTGTCCTTTTCCGCGCTCTCCCAGCCTCCGCTCTCTTCGTCTTCGTCGGGCTTTGGAGCCTCCGTCCCGGCGTCTTCCTTCGGCGGAGCGTTCTCGTCGATTCCCTCGACCAGGCTCTGAGGATTGGTGGAGGAATCAGCCGAGCTTTCCGCTCCAGTGGCCATGGCATCTCCCACGGGTTCGCACGGCGATTGAACAGTGTAATTGTCCGCCGTGATCTCATCACCGTTCGCGTGCATCTCAGTCTCTGGCTCGCGTGCTTCGGTATCTACTTCGGCGGCCGCCGGCTGTTCCATCTCCCGATCCCTACCTGCATCAGCTTCAACAGAATGTTCCCCCTCCGGCTTCGCCGCCACGTCAGCCTCTGGCGCCGCATGCACCTCGCGCGCCGCTGGAGTTTCTTCTGTTTGGTAACTCTCGCTACCAGCATCGACCGAATGCTCCGCGTCCGCCATTTCTGGTCCACTTCCTTCTCCCAATCGCGCCGTAACAGCCTCGGTTGTGCTCGACAGAGGCGCAACACCAGAGCCACGATTGTCAGCCTCTGCAGATTCTCTCTCCGCCACATCGCCACCTTCGACATCTGCCTCCTTGGCAGAATCATCCATGCTCTGTCCGGCGACGATGGCGTCCACTCTCTCCTGCAACGCGATCGCTCTCCTGGTCACCGCCTTCCTGCACTCCCTCACCCCGCCATCCACGCCTCGGACCGAGTCCAACCTGAAGAGCAGACTCATCAGCGTCTCGTTCACCTTCAGCCTCTCCCTCTCGTCTCGCCTCAACAGCTCCACCGCCTCCGCGGTCGAGATCCTCCTCTCGACCTCGTCGACCTCCCTCCGCACCGCCGCGATCCTCCTCACGCTCCTCCGCACGAGGAATCCCCTGAACACGCTCTGGATCTTGAGCGCCGAGGCGGACCGGCTCCGCTCCGATCCGACGAAGTGGACGGGGATCGAGACAACCTTCGGGGACGGCGACGGCGCCGCCGGGCGGTGGATCGGGACGGCTCTGACGGGAGGGGAGTAGTAGCGAGGACGGGGTTGGGAAGGCGCGCTCCAATGGCTCCTGAAGAACGGGCTATCCATCATCAGCTGCGACGAACTCTTTTTTCTTCTCGGGACTCGCGAGTTCTTGTTGAGCTCTGTGATGGCGGAGGAAGGAGGGCTGAGAGGTTTTTATAGAGGGGGTTGAGATTCGAGAAGTTCCAGAAGTTTCAGGAGGAGAATTGTTTTGGGCGAGGAAGAAGTATCTGGACAAGTGTAGATTCTTCTGTTTTACCATTGGCTGGCTCAACGTTAAACAGGGTGCTGACTGGTGCGTCGTTGAACACCTCGACGGGAGCGAATCCCTTCCCACGGGTAAATACGACAAAAAAAATAGTAGATTGCCACGTCGGTGCTATTGATTTTCGAATTACAAAACATTCCGAACTAAGGTTGTGTATATTTCAAAAAACCGTTTTCCTCAATTTTTGGCATTTGCATCTATTGAAAAAATGAGCGTAGGAGCGTGTTGCCGACTAAAATTTAAGTTCAAGACAATAATTTCCTCTTTAAATCAGCAAAAATCATTTTTCAAAATATGATTAGGTATTCGTGTTTGAATTAGAAACTCTACGCTTAGGCACAAGAATCCCAATACTCGTTCTCAGTCCTATGGCAAAGAGACGGGATCCATCGAGGCCAAGCCTAGGACTCCAGTGCCCTAGGCCGGGTCTATCTAGGCCGCGCTTGGGTCCATCAAGTCCAAGCCGAGGACACTCATGCCACTGACGCCATATCCACTAATATCAAGGCCGAACCCTAGTTCTTGATGCCCGTACCCAAGTCCATTAATGCCAATTTTTTTAGTTTTTTGAATTAATTTTCTATATTTTTTTTTCCTTCTTCCTTTATAGGTTGCCGACCAACAAGGCTCCACGAGGTCGAGCACAAGCCTTCTTGAGCTCGGCGGGCATGAGCAAGCTCGACCTCGCCATATCCCGGCTAGCTTGAGCCTCACCGACCCTCACCTATAACCCGTAGCCACCATCCCCACAACCAACCGGAGGAATATGCATTATCATATTCTCATTTGAAATGAATATCTTATTTGGATAATCTATGTGTAACTTATTTTTGTTGTTCATAGTGCAAACTTAGCGACTAGGAAGCCAATTAGCATATTCCCTTAATTTAAATTAACGAAATGACAACATTGAACATTTTAATATAGTTTAGAAATCAAATTGAATATTTACCAATAATTCGAAGATTACATTGAAAATTAAAAATTCCAAGACGAGATTGCATATTAAATCAAAGTTCAGAAACTATTTGTGTCATTTTTACTTAAAAATAATTTACTCATTCCGTAGGGTGCCCATTAAATGTGATTTCCAAAATGTGTTTCCGGCCCATTTTAAATCTCTCTATAGACTAAATTAAACGTATAGAAGAAAAAAAAAAAACTAAACCTCGAAATTTTAACAATAAAACTCCATGAAATCCCACGTATGATGCAAACTATAAAAGGTAATGGTGCATCTCTATCTATAGGGTAAAAATGTAATTTAAAATCCTCAAGACTGGCAATTCACATATATGGAACACATACCAAATTTTATTTCTGAATCTTGCTACTCCTACAGTCTACAACCAGTTAAATAAATTCCACAATATTACATAATTTCACAAATGTCGTATTATGTTATGACCCTCTTGTGGATTCAACTTTTATTCTATTCTTTTCATTCTACTACAAAGGAGTCTCATTTGCTGAAATAACTCAATTCTTTGGCCTTTTCTCTAGTTTTCCTTTGCAGAATCCGTTTACTGGTCACACAATGGGAAAGCGTCTAGTTCCGACACTTGATAGGTACTTATCCACAATTAAGTACATCTTGAACAAACCACACGTACCGAAGTTTTTTTTTTTTTAATTAACCATGTCAGATAATTAGGACCATAGCATGAAAAGACGGTCTTCCTCTATACCTTGAGACAAAGTTTGAAGCCATATGTGGTTGTTTAGCAGTTAAATAGTCATTCAGCCTGCACTTGAATCAAAAGACTGCACCAGAATCAAGAGGGAAGCTAACGTTTGGTAAGTCCACACCAGTCAAGGAAGAGAAATCTTAACATACACACCCTCCACAGCATTTTTCTGGAGGTAAACTAGTAGTCCAAGGAAAGCGAAACTACATATAACAGTATCCGTGCAAGATGTCATGAGCACACATCTGCAGGGAGAAGTAACTTACTAAAGTAGGTTCATTCTATTTGGAATCTTGATGCCAGCTCTTCTCAAGAGTTCACTTGAAGCCCGCTTTGCTAGTGAAATAACTTCCTCCTGTGGGATTCCAGCAATATCAGGAACCCATTGACTAATTTACAAAGTGCATGTTCTTCGCTATGGCTTGCTAGGGTATGTTATCCAAAAAATGAATGATTTGAAACATATTTTTCTAAAATCGATCACTTGTATCACTTGTAAAAGTGAATGAACAAAAAATATTTTTATAATCCATGAAAATGTTTAGATATACATTGTTGTCAATATTTAAAATTTTTTCCTTTGAATAATTATTTCAAACGATACAAGCGACCATGTTACGGAAAGTATTTTCCAAATCATTTTATCTTCTAAGAAACAACCGGAACCTAAAGAGTAAGACATATATGTTACTAAGCAGGAAGCTTTCTTAAACCTGGGACACTGCACATGGATCATAAATTAAATACCTCGTGAAAATGGCTAGAAAGAAGAGAAGAACTAGAGCAAATATCAACGTCTCATCAGAAAGACCAACTACAAAATTTTGGTAGCTGCCAAAAGATAGAACCAAAATAGTTCGATAACCAAGCAGGTAGAGAAAAGAAGGAAGACAAACTTTGTGAAGCTTCATGCTTCTTAGTAGAAAAGAAACAAAGCAATGGATTACAGAAAGGCAATTGAAAATGATGGCATGATCCACACAAACATGACCTTGAAGGCATAAGGAGTAAAAACATAGTCTCAATTTGACCCCGGTGAATTAGTTGCATGCAATCAATTGAATAGGCTCGGAACATTACCTCATTGACTGATAAAATCCTTTTGTCCTTCATAATCCACTGACCATTGCACATCACAGAATCAATGTTTTCAGTTCTCATGCAATATACAAGGCCAGAAATGCTGCGAAACGACAAACATACATCTTAACTTCGTTGGATTGAGCACATTAGGGGAAAAAGTTATAAACTTGTTCAGGGACTCGGCAAAGTGGCCACATCTTCTAACTGAGTTTTCCCTTTTTGAAGTCTAGATTATGTTAGAGTCTAACACTGCGTAGAACACTTCATCAAATACTACACATGTTTAAGAAGAATATGCCCATCGTATATCTGCATGACTGATGAGTTAGAATTGACTGAACACCACGCAATGTGGAGTTTCTAGAACAACAATCGCATACCAGTCATGAAGAGGAACCATATGCCAAGTGGAAGCATTGATCACGAGCATGTCAGCCTATAAATGAAAAACCAAGTCAATAATCATTTTCTCGATCTCAAGCAATATGAGCGAGTGGCCAAAAACAAACAAAAGCAATATGAGTGAGGAGTGATAAAGGCCAAAGTACCTTTTTCCCAACCTCAAGTGAACCAATTTCATCGTCCCAGAGTACTGACTTAGCACCATTTATTGTTGCCATTCTGAGCACAGTTTCAGCAGGAAGTGCCGTAGGATCAGTTACGCCATTTTTGAAAACTTCACGTCCTTTGTTTATAAGTGAAGCTAGGTACATCTCATCAACTGTACAGCAATAAAGAATGCATGAATCAGCGGAATTCACTATTCTGAAAAATATGTGAAATGCTGTCACATAGTTAATATGACCAGTCAATGGTGATTATCAAACTACGCAAGACTTCATTTCTATATGCCCAGCAGAATCAAAACGCCGGGATGATTATGATTGTCGTTAAACTAACAGATAGGAAAATCTCTTTCAACATGAGCTTCCAAATGCACATAGCTTTGGAACACACAGATTTAAAGTTTGGACGAACCAACGCTCATTCTGTTGTTTGATGGCGCACCATCCGTTCCTAATGAAACACAGATTCCAGCGTCAAGCATCTCCGTAATAGGTGCGAATCCCAGCATTTTCATTGCAGCAGCGGGGCAATGAGAAACTTTAACTCCAGCTTGTGAAAGAAAACCAACCTAAAGGAGAGGAAGGATGATCTTCACAACTGAGGGCACGAATATGAATGCAATATATTACAACGAGCACTTATGGACACTCAGAACAATGATGTCTCTGTCCATATATTGAGACTTCTAAACTTCACACATAGGAAAAAAAATCAAACATGAAGTTATTATTACTTAGCTGACTACAGCTATTCTATGGATGGTCTTTAATCTATTGTCTTTTCGTCTTCACTACAAACCACCAGAATCTGCATAATACACCTTTTAACGGAGTGTTACAAGGAACCCTTACTACAAGCATTATAAGGATTAATCTGCAAGGAGCATGGACACACGGCAAAATTGATCAATTTCGTGTGGAATGGGACTTACTGTAGGATTCAGCAAACAACAAGCCAAAAAGGCATCATATACTACTGTTCCAAATAGAGATAATCAACAGGAGGGTGGCTCGCCTGGCCCACCCAAGACCAAGAGGGAAATGGAGGGCTTGGGCAATTCAATAGGCCCAACCTTCGAGCCAGGCCTAGGCCCGCCCAATGATCATCTCTGGTTCAAGATACTATAATGGCCCTACACCATTCGAGTTCCACCCTTTATCATTCAGAACTTATATTAGAAATTGGCAATGGCTGACGCAAAGGAAATCTGTAGAGATGAACTTTTTAAAGGAGAAAGAGATCAACTTCAAACTTTTCATCTATCAACAACTCGAGAATGGGAAAATGCACGTGGTATTCTCACTTTTATCAGTCTTAAGAGTTGAGTATTTCATGTTTCTGCAAATTCTATCCTAAATATGGAGAGCAGCAATTTGTTCTTCTCTTGTCAAAGCTGAATCAATTATAAAAAAACGAGACAGATCTAGAGTAAGAAGAACACAGCAAGACAATTTCTTAATCCTCAATGACAATCATGACAAGATAAGAGATATGGTACTACAGATGCAAAGCAACAAAAGATGGGTTACTCTACAGAGTGCAGCAGCAGTCCACCTCAGTACTGTTCACCCAAACTGTATGAGCTGTAAGCAAATTGTCCTGTAAGAAGTCAACCTTCTCCAGGTATGTTACCGTTCCATGATCAACATTCCGTGTCTCAGTTACCAGCTGATTCTCATAGGGTATCTCTGCAACATGCTAAATAAATAAAAAAATCAGCTTGATCTATCACAGGAATTGGAAGTTTCAATATAGACTATTACAATAGTCGAAGGCCCCCCTAAGTTAACAAAGAATATTTCCAGAAGAAATGGGTTACTCCCCACCCCCAAAAAAAATAAGAAAAAGAGGAAAAAAAATCCAGGCTGTGCAAGCTTACAGCTAGAAGAAGAAAGAAAAGAAGCTGTAAGGTTTTTCTTTTTTTTTCCTTTTAAGAAGCTGTAAGGTTGAATAGTTGAGTTTTCTCACTTTTACGGGCTCTCATTAGAGATTTTGAACACGTGTCAGTACAAAGCCTCTTCACTGTGATGCTCTAGGAAAAGAGCGAGTGATAAAAGAACAAGTACCATGTGAATTCCGGTTTTCAATTCTCTTGCGGTATCCCTCGTTGCAAGTAGTAGTTCATCAGTGCAATTCATAATTTGCCTGATTCCAAGCCATATTCTAATACGTCCATCAGCAGTATCATGATGCTTCTCATAGAGCTCCTTCTGTGACTGCATCCTTTAAGCCAATTGCTATGAGTCACATGTTGATAGCTATGACTCAATTTACAATGCAGTTGAAACTAGAGATAGTCAAGTGAGGAAAAAGTGAAGCCTATTATGCAATTTCATATAAATATTAATGAGATTTATGATATCTGTAGATACTACGTTCCAGGGAGACATTGAGAGGCATCTAGAAACAAAACTTCAGAAAATAAACAGACCAAAGCAGGAGGATATAGAAAAGAAATCATGTCCTCCATACTGTGGTGTAATCTCTGTGATTCTATGAATTCCTAGAAAGCAGGAATTTATGCAGCAAGTGAATCAAAAAAGAACTTGGGTACTACTATTTCCCAAGTCAAAGCTCCCCATTATCTTTTTAAGGCTTGTTCAACAAAATCAATATTTTACAAGTAAAACTTGGTTTATTTCATCACTGCTGAACATATTTGCCCGCATGCTGATTATTATCTAAAGGACAACTGCTAAGAACGGCAATACTGAATAGCAACTAAGCCTCTGTCCACATCTGTTTATATCCATCTCAGGAATTCCAGGCATGTCCCTTTAGGCCTCTCTATACAAGCTTGATATCAGTCCCAGTGGTCACATTCTTCATGGAGTTCATTGTTAATTTAAACCTTCTATACATCTTCAGTCACTAGGAGCGTTGTCCGTGCATGTTCTCTAGTATGTCAAAGAAACTGAAAATTACCACGGTTAAAGCCAAAACTGCAGCTATATTTATAGCCAAACAAATACAGGCAAGTCTAATTTAGCCCAAAAGGACCGATTTTGTCTAGACATAGACTCCCTTAATGCAATAATGACTATTAGCACTGGGCTCAGCTCAGCAACCTGCATACAGTCCTGTGCAGTTCGAACAGCCCAAGATGCCGGCAAACCCTCACCGGAGTCCATGACAGACTGAGCCAAGCATGCACGTAAGCCAAGTGATTCCACCGCTCTAGCCATTCCAGGAACATGCTGCCCTCCTGCCTCAGCAAAGCAAGTGACCTGCTCCAATGAAACCACAACATCGCAGCTTGCGATTCAAGAAAAGCCCAACGAACACCAGAGTCAAATTCCACAACATCCGGCGCTTACACCGGAGTGAATGAGCTCGATTCCGCAAAGCAGAGTGGAAATGTAGGAATCCTCCTCGGTCATGCTGGCCTCATAAGGCCATATCCGGTCGTGCAACCAAGTCACCAGATCGACGTCGTCGGCTATCCCTCGGCCTAACTGCTGAGACGTGTGCACATGCGTGTTGACAAAACCTAGTTCACTAAATCGAAGTCAAAATCGACCAGCAGAAAGCGAGCACTACTGCTTGCGAGTACCGATTGAAGTACAGAGAGAGAAAGGAAGGGGGGGACCTGGGAGTAGAATCTGGCCGCGAAGGTCGATGACTTCGCCGGCGACGTCGCCGAACTGGCGAAGAAGGTCGACCGAATGGCCGATGGCTTTGATCCTGTCGCGCTCGATGACGATGGCGCCGTTTCCGTAGACGCGGCTCTCGGAGTCCATGGTGACGATCATGGCGTTGTGGAGCACGACGAGCGAGCTTCTGTGAGGTTCCATCTTCGAGAGACTCGCTCTGAAAGCTCGATCGCCGGTCAAGAGCATGAGGTCGCTGACCAGTGGGAAGATGGCGAGCAGAAGAAGCAGGCCTTGTTGGAGCGGAGCAATTTCTTCAGTTGAAGAAAGGAGACCGCCCCGTTCTCGCACTAGGACCACCCTTAAAAATTTGAATGTTTTTATTCGTTTTTGTTAGAAATGAAAGTAATCATTATTTAGAAAATATTTTTCAAATCACTCATTTTTTTTTAAAATAAATAAAGCAACTAATAATGAAATTTCATTTAAATAGACCTCGGTAGTTTCAAGCGGCGGAAAAGTAATAAGTAATAACATTTCCACAATCAAAAAATCTTCTTTTACGACATTTTCAAATGAGAGTCCGAAGTATTATCATTTTCTCAACAAAAGGGGCTTAAAGTGGGCCTTAGTTTAATAAGGACGTGAAGTGCTTTCGTTGTTTCAAAAAAGGCCTAAATAATGGCATTTTCGTCATTTACCTTTTTTTTTGTTTTGTTTTCGTTTTTTCCCTTCTTTGAAATAACAAAGGCACTCCGATTTCAAATATTTAAACCCTTATTTGAAAAAATGAGAGAACTCCAGGTTGTTATTTAGAATTTTCCCTAGTTTCTTAAATTGAAAAAAAAAATATTATAGTTCCAATATTCACTGCATTGAGAGTTCTTTAGTGCTTGCACTTTGAAATTCTATGTAATTGACCGCCTTAATAAAGCTCGACTCGTAAAGTATCTCACTAACCTTGTAGACCAGTTAGGAGTTAGGATACAGACACGAGCCGAATCCCATAATGGAGTCGGCCAAATATTGCAATTGTTTTGAAGATTGACGGTGCGTGCCCGCAAAATTCAAATCGTGGCATGTGCTTGGTACGTGCATGGTAACACTTCTGAAGTAAAATTTTTGCTCCATAATTATTTCCGAAGCAGAAATTTATTTGGTTACACAACTTTATTTTTCTACTTTTGAAGTAATTTTTTGCTTTAGAAGTTGTTTTTGAACAACTTTCAGAAGTATAAAAAAAAATTACTTCTCTCCAAAAGTTAATCGAAAAAAGACAATCCGCGGCCTGTGACCTTTGTCCACTACCATTGGTGACGGCCATCCACCGCTGGTGGTCTCCTCCAGTCATTAACTAAAAAAATATATTTTAAAAAATAATAATTAGTTTTCAAAAATAAAAAATTGTAAAAATTTTTCACTAAATTTGTATTGCATGAAAATGTTTTAGCAATATTATTTTTTTAACGAATTATAAGAAATAAACGTTCCATGATTTAGTTAAATGGCATCCCACAAAGACACAATAATGGCAAAATGGACCGAGCAATTGATCCAAGTTGGTTAAATGGCATCGCGCAAATATTTTAAAGTGAACTAAACAATCCTACAAAGACAACTGTCTTATTTCTCATATTCTTGAAAGCAAGGAAATTTGGTGTTAAGAAAGCAAAATGCATGTATGTTTTTATTTGTCAATATTCTTCACACATTTCAAAGCACTATGCAGGTTTATGAATGCCATTTTCAAATGCGCTCACTTGAAATTTCTTCTTAGGTTCTCAACAAATACCATTGTTGGAAATAATTGATGCTAGATAATTGAAACTCTCCTGCTTCTATAATTGATGCTAGATAATTGATGCTAGATAATTGAAATAATTGATGCTAAATAATTGCGTCTATGACAGAATGCCAACTATTATTACTTGTGTAACATTATTCATCCAAACATTGAAGTTTTCTTAACTTTGCAAATTTCTTCATTAAACTACTAGAATTTCTTGGTGGTAGCTGCACTTGTGCTGAGCAGGAGGGATGCCTAAGGTTCGACAAAGGCCCTTGGAAAGATCCCAGCATTTCCAAGGTGACGTAGTAATATTTTTTGCATTTGACTTAGAACTTAAAGATGACTTTTTTTTGTCAATTTGTTGGATTGATGGATTTAAGAAAGAAATTTATATGCAATATATGTATATATGGTTCTTAAAGGTGAAGCATAGTGTTTTAGACAAATTGTGACCATTTCAAGCTGTGCGGCAGAATTATTGTTTGTCATAAATCAACTTGTCTAATGGTATGATTTATTGAATGTATCACGATACACCTCTGAACTAGATACTTTTTAGGCATGAAGAAGATTTATATAATATGCCCATTGGGACATAAATCACGCTAGAGGCACAGGCGAGGAAGTACCGGAATGACCTGTGCTTTTAGCATGGATATATCTGTTTCGCCATCATATTTATTAATGGAATTTTCCCCAGAAAATTGGTCTCCATTTGCATAAAATAATTAATAACAAATTATACTTAAATCCGTCAGAATTTGCATTTCGCATTTCTCAAATAACATACATTTTAAGTTAGGATCACTAATTTTTCGTAGAAGATTTTGTATTAATAATGTTGTAAAAGTGAAAATTTTAACCATTATCAAACGAATTTTTGTTCTGGAAGCATAAATTTTGTCATATTACCAAATGTCTTTCTTTGATCAGAAATTAATTTCCGAAGCAGAAGTAGAAAAATCAACTTCTGGCCAGAAGTTGATTTCTGAATCAGAAATGCTACCATGTGCGCCCTTAATCTATGTACACAAATTCATTTTCAACTATGAAGCTGTGATGGCCTAAATCTTCGCCAACTTGAGCTACAAGAGGATTAGTAAATATCGGACTTGGATAAGTGGCGAAAGTGAATTGTGGGCAATAAGTTTGGCTAGGCGAGAGCTTAAGATCATGGACCATTGGTTGTCGATAAATGCTTTGGTTTTATTTGAACTGGCTCACACAGATATTAGACCGAGTTGGTGCGCGAAGCCTTGTCCTAAGACCTCCACTGGCTACCTCACTATATAAGCCATTACCCTCTCTCCTCATTTTTCTTCCATTCTTTCTTCCCGTGGAGCAATCCCCCAATTTCTCTCTTCTCTCTCTCTCGTTTGGTTGCTCCCCCACCCGAGCTCCCTCTCCCTCTCGTTCTTGCTTTGAGCCAGCGACCGTGGCACGGCGACGATAATCCACGAGCTCTGGCATTTGGAGTGAGGAAGGGTGGGATGGTTCGAGCTCATTTCTTTGGCAAATCGAGCTCCGTCTTTTTCCGACGACAACTCAAGGCAAGTAGATATCTATCTTTACTCCTAGGCTGACTGTTTATCTTTGATTCGAGAGTGAAAGGTTAGATTTGACAATGGGTACGCGAATGGACGATTGAGTTTGCATGGCGAGGAAATTGGCATTTCATGTACGATCCATTTGTTGGCTGGGTGTCTATGGGTTATGGGTAAGCCTAACTCGTGAGTTGATCGTCCTGAATGTTATCGGTTGCGGCGAATTGAAGTTGGACTCCAAAGAGGTGGTTCGGCTATAAGCTATGAGGAAAGACCCATGAGCTTGGCACTTGCTTGGTGTGTTCGTTGGTTAAATGATTAAATTCTTGCTTTGGGTAGATTGGAACAAGAGTCGTTCGCTCGAGAGATCACCTATTCAATGCGGATCAGAATTGGGAGCCATTCGGGCGTTTGGATTTGAGATAGGGAAGGGAGGTTTGGTGGATACGGGCGGCTCCTTTTTGTTCCTCATCGTGTTTGTGAGCCTTTCGTTCTTATATTTCGAGTTGTCTTTGTTGGGTGGTTAGTTGCTTGTTACGATATGTTTGATTGAATAAATGAATGGACTACCTAGTTGTTTGGTTAGATACTCACTTGCCGAGCTTATAGCTCACTCTTGTGGTTTAAACATTTTTCAATTTAGTAGCAAGGACAGGCCACAAGGTGATGCCATAGATGTCGATGGTGAAGATGAAGCTCGTCGGAGATGTCATTAAGTTGAGAGTAGTTATAGCATCATGTCACTTTCTTTATAAATCTTTAAACTTTTGTAAAGAACTTTCTGAAAGATATACATATAAGTATATGAACCTAATTTTCTTTCCCGAGTCTTTTACTTGAGAGCCGTGTGTTTTCTCGGGTTTACGAACCCTATGAGTAAACCCGAACCTTTTATGTGTCGTGCCTACCGTTTGTTTTTCCATGCACTTGTATTTTTACCCAGTCTTACTCATGCGCCCTATGATATATATTTTCAAATTAAACCAGAATGCGATCAAAGCAGTGGGATTAAAAATGGTCCTTTACGTATGTCATATCAGAGCAAGATGATTAAGGATCGGTTTCTTACAACTTGGTATCAATGTAGGAGAATTAAGGATCCATCCTTGACAGAAGCTCATCCTGTGAGAGCTAAGTTGCTTAGCAAAACGGTTTGTTGTAAAGTATAGGAAAATTACCAAAAAATTCACAGATCTATTGCACTTGTGCCAATATAGTCATAAACTTTTCAATTTAACCAATTAGTCCTAAACCTTTCGATGATTTGCCAATGTAATAATTCTGGCTAAATTTAATCCCATATCGCTAAGCGGATGCCAGCGGTGTCACTTGGACTTTTTTTATTTTTTATTTTTATTTTTTATTCTTTATATATATTTTTTTTGTTCAACCAAGTCAAATGTCGACCCTTGCCACCGCCTAAGAAGAAAAAATCATAAATTTATAAAAAAAAATTAGAAATTGCCAATGTTAACTCCGGTTGTGCCATATAAGACGGCTAGCTTCCAATCTGCGATTTTTTACTAAAACTGACCGGAATGACTCTATTGACAAATCGTCAAAAGATTAATGACTAAATTGACCAAATTAAAATATTTATGACTAAATTGGCACACGTACAAAATGTTTATAAATTTTTTAGCCATTTCCTCCAAAAAGATAGTAATGTATGTATATTTCTTTAAATGTGATTAAATACTGATCTGAACAAAATAAAAGAAAAATCCTCAAAACGTAAAACAAGAATTAAATCAAATGAATACTACTTCATGTTAGTCATCACGTGAATTTTTGTCATTAATATTTTAGGTTTTCCATTTCGTTTTCTGCTTACTTTGACAATTTTTTTTTTTTTGTTGTTCTTTATGGGAATCCTGCTCATCCGGTTTCCTTGGAAAAATTATCGGTAGCAGCAAGAAGTAATTTAGAACCTGCATGGCAACGATTCTAATCCGAAAAAGTAATTCTAATTAGATTGATTTTTTTCATTCCGTTCCCGAATGAGTTTTAGAAAATCAGAACGTATTTGGTAAATACACAAAATTTCTGTTCCTAGAACATAAACGCGTGTAGTAACTACACAAAATTTTTATTCCCGAAAATAATTTCACTTCCCAATTTTTGCCATTTAAGTCAAATAATTAAGTAGTTATTTTTGTGAAATTTCATCCTACATTTTGAATTAATTGAAAATTAATTCATATTGATTCTCTTATATAACATATTACATATTGAATATAACATTTTTTTGGTGCTATTTCGCCTAATTGCCATGTCATAAAGAGTCATTTGAAACTTAAAAAAAGAAAGACTACATTGGATTAGTGTGTAATTTCAGATTAGCTCAAGCCCTCCCAGTCCTATAACAAATCACAATGAGGGAATATCAATGTCAATCTTAATGTGATCGGTGGCATGTATAGGTGTACATGTAAATAGAGTCGCCACCAATCTTTGAGGATGATAAACCAAAAACATTATCAAACGGTCGGGAGAAACCATTTGATTCTACACAACTAGAGAAATCTAGGATTCATGGACTTGATTACGTTGGTATTTCCACCGATACCCTTTTAGCACCGAAGTTAAGTGTTTTCTAAAAATAGATTTTCAATTCGTTTGTAAACTTATGAGGTAAGCTAATGCTAAGTGTTCATGCGGGTTGTTTTTGTCTTTTTTCAAATTTTCTAAAACTAATACCTAAACCTTGGCAAATCAACAAATGAAATGAAGTGAGCAATCAAGGAATCATAGCACCGATAAATCGTATCATAAAATCCTAACGAAACCCTAAGGGCTTAGAGAAATGTGGTTTGAGTTTAATTTCAAAGGTATTATGATTTTCCTAAAAAAGAATAAAGTCTATGAAATCTAGGCCCAAATCTATGAAAATGAGGTCAAACTAGCCTAATCTAAGCTTTTTCTATTTTTAGGGATTTTGTAAATTTTTTTTTTTTTTTTTAAAGAATTTTTTCGATTTTTAATTTTTGTGTTATCTTATATATTTTTCTTTGAAAATGAGATCTCGTTCCGTTTTAGGTCGAGGGAAAAGTGATGGGAGCTAAAAGGGAAAGGAAGAGATGTGGGACTTTAAATGATTCTTTTTTTCGGAACCAACTTTTTTTTTATTCTTATTTTTGCTCCAAAACTGTTCTCGAGAACAAAATCAGAATCATTTACGTCACCAAACATGATTCTCATCTTTTTTTTGTTCTTGAGAATAGAATCAGAGAACCAGAATCGTTGTCATGCAGGCCCTTAGAATAACCCCACACTAGCCACTATTTTTATTTAGGAAAATGGATGTGGGGGTTTCGAATCCCTACATTTGGAGGAGTGGGTTAGGGACGTAGGAGATGAGAGCAGGATTTCGTAATCTGTACGCGGTACATAGCGCACACCATAGACCTTGTATAGTAAAATACGATAGAATAGAACTGGAAAAAAAAAAAAAGGAAATATTTTAGAATCTAATGGAAGATCCTCAATATAATTATTGCGTTTGTACAGTAGAGTCACGCTTACACACTGTAGCTTCTCTCCAAGAATCTAGTGGAAGATCCTTCGGAATGAGTTCAGCCTCATCCTCCTGCAGTGCTGTGGCAAAAGCTGATTAGCTATAAAACGAAGTTTATCTGTGGTGAGGGTGGCCTCTATTAGAGTCATAACCCCCCTCAAATTCGTAGTTATCTTTTCATGGGCTCGAAGAAGAAGAAGGGGGAGATGTCGTCATTCAGACACGACCTTCTTCATCAGATTACGCTGGATTAGGTATCGCCGACGCTGACCAAAAGTACGTCGTTTTCTTCTCTGCTCCTCCTCCGGCTTCTCGAGGGAATTTCTACGCCTGATGTGAGCCAGTGACACGTCGTTGAGAAAGCAATCCAGCTCAAATTTTGGGGACCGCAATAGAATAACCCCGACGACTCGGGCTTTATCTGCGAGTCCGTGACGCCACAACGAACAGGGTTCTACAGGGAAAGTTCAAGACTCTTGGCCCCCGCTTCGACACGCCGACCAGACCAGTCTGGCTTTTGAAGCTTTCTGGGGCAGATAGCTAGGCATCCGCGAGAGAGCATCTCGTGCATCCAAAGAAATTCTTGATCGAATGAAGCAAATCGGTCACGGTTCGGTATAGATGATCCGCCGCCGCGAATCGAGAGAACTTAACATTACTATCTTGATCAGCTTAGAATCTTGACGGCCATGTTTTAGTTTCCGACTGCACCAGACACTTTCTTCATCTAACTTTCACATTTTGGGCTCCGAAACTAATGACGTTATGCGTCCCTCGCAAGCATAAGCCGTTGCAGCCATGCGGATCCTCGGTTATCACAAAAAAAAAAAAAAAAAACTAATGACCTTATGCTTAAAAAGATGAATTGGTTGAGCTCAAGCTCAATCTCATCGCCGATACATGAAACCGGAACTGTATATCGCGGCTCACGAAACTCTAATCCTTTCGTGAAAGAAAAGGAAGAAATATATATATCTTGAAAGAAGAGAATTAAGGAACTCCAGGATGCAGGGTTAGATGATTTTTGGTAAACCACTGTTTATATGATAGCGGAATATATCGATATATACTATGAGTCTAAGACATGATATTACAAACTTGATTGCTAGTTGCATGATACGAGACTCATATGGAGATAACATTGGTTGTCTTGTTCACATACATGACCAAATAATAATGACCTTGTCATAATCAACGCTTAAAGCCATAGTTGAAACTAGTAATGATGGCCGACGGCAATCATCCGAGCCGGGCTCAGGAGATGGTATGCCGCAACCCCGTAACCGCACCCGAGCCGCCTACCTCCGCCGTCGCCGTCCCCATCCCCTTCGCAGTCCATCTCGGTCAACACCCGGTAGAAAAGGTCGACATTGCACGGGAGCTCGATGGGCCCCCCGCTGTTGTACCCGAACTCGGACTCGGCTTCCTCGAGCAGCATCTGGAACAAGGGGTGGTTGGCGCATTCCGTCCTCACCGCAAACCTCTGCTTCTCAGGGCCCACGTAGACCGAGAAGCAGCCACCGGGGATGGGGCCATGCGGCTTGACGCTGCTGTGGCGGCGTGGCACCGGCGGCGTGTCGTCCTCCCTGAACGAGCTGGGCCGTGACCCGTTCCAAGACTTGCTCTTCTTGGCGAGGCTCGGGCCGTGCGTCGGCCTCGGCTTGGAGGAGCCCTTGCCGGCTCGGCCGAGGGTCTTGCATCGCTCCCACGTCTTGAAAATCAGACCCCTCTTCTGCTTTCTTCTTTTCTCGTCCATATTTGTTTCAGACAAAGCGAGTTTGATGGGAATTGTGCGCCAGCGTGTGAGAGAGAGAGAGACAATAATTTTGGACGTTGGACAAATTAAGAAAGCTCAACCACACTCGGCTAATTTCTCGAATTAATTAGCTACAAAATACGGATGAAAATTTTGCCCCTCCTAGCTTCCTAACATCACTAACCTCTATCATACACCAAATCGAACATGACCTGGACCCTCGGCCGCATGATGTTGCTCATGTCGCCGAACGGAAACGAAAGCGCGCTCACACGCAACGCGGAATTTGAACCGTGCGGCTTCGGGAGATGCCGGGGAAGATGAAGGAGCAGAATCGGAAAAGAGAAGGGGGAAAGAGTTTAGGAATGGCACTTCGATTTGAGTTCACCTCGATATATAATGGGGTTGTATTACCCATTTGTCAACGCTCAACCCACCTCATCTCTCCAATAAAATAAAATAAAAAATGTAGAAAAAAAAAAGAAGCATTTGCGATAAATTAATAAAAAAAAATGCTCTTGCAAAAATATTAAATGGACAGGAAGAGGCTAGTTTCAGGGAAATTAAGGTGGATGTAGGAAGAGGACAACTGGATTTTTACTTTAATTGATTGTTCGGTAAAGGTTCGGATGAACTGGGGCTAACGTAGGGAGCAGCTGGGACGGTGTCTTCACAGGAAGGAGTTATACTGCGAATGTACGTAGGCCGTATCTCAGCCCGTGATTGATCTGGCGGCGTTTTATCTCATCGGCGTGCTTTACACATTTGCACGAGAACGTTTGGTTTGCCTTGGCTTTGTCCTCTTCTTTATTGTTTTTTAAATGAGGGCCGGCCGACCTAGTTACCTTATGAGTGTCATAACGAGGAAAATTATCGAAAAAGTCCTAAATTTAAATTATCAAAAAAGTCTTAAATTCATTGTGCTTGTATCAATTTAGTCATAAGCATTTCCACGTATAGCCAATTGAGTCTATCCAGCCAAATTATGTCGGAAATTGCTGACATAGATATCAACTGTTCTACCCGACATGATCGGCGCCAATGTTGACTTTTTTTTAATAGTTTTTAATTTTTTTTGAGTTTTTAAATAGATTTTCTTTTCTTGTTTTTGGAAAGGGGGTTGGGACGCCCTTGCCGACTCCGGACCTCGCGGCCCTTGTTGGTTTTAGGTGAAGGTATCGCGACCCTCTACTGATGCAGAAGAGAAACCACATGCGCTCACTTTGGCCGATAAGGGCGCTGCGGTCCTTGCTCAAACCCCAACCAGCCACAAGAAGGGAGTCATGGCCCTCGCCCGGTGCTAGTGAGGGTTGTTGGCCGTCCATCAAAACCCAAAAAAGAGTAAAGAAAAACGAAAAATAAAAAAAAGTAAAAATTCAAAAAAAATTATAAAAGAAATGTCCACATCAAGATCGTCATTGCCGACGCTCACGTCGGTGATTTTCAATCTGCATTGAATGGATGGACTTAATTAGTAAAACATAAAAAAATTTAGGACTAAATTGACATAATTAAAAGATTCAGGACTTAATCGGCACAAATGCAATGGGTTTAAGTATTTTTTTGGTAATTTTCTCCATTACCGTTAGGCTCGTATGAATAACGGAATGTGCCTTTCAAATTTTAACTACTTGGTCCGCTAGTAAGTTTACGAGCCCTACACGGAATAGTAAACGCTCAAGATATAAATTGGCTACAAGCTCGCTCGCGACATGACTCGAAGCCAACTAATGGGAAGCAAGAATTTCGAAAATTTAATCACCACATCGGTTGAGACGCACGACCCGCGCGAGTAATGCGGTTCGATGAATTAGGCCACCACCTCATAAATAAACAGGATGCTAACTGTACGAGTTTTTGACTAGCTTCTTCCTCCACCGATGGTGGATGTCAAGTCCATTGTCCACCTTTCGAAAACTATAGATTAATCAAAGAAGGTGCTCGGATAATTTAGTAGAACCAAGGGGAAAAAAATAAATGAATCAATAAAATAGAAAATCTCTGGTCTGGGCGGGTTTATGGATGTGGATGCTTACCCTGTCAACGCATTGTATCTATGTGTGCGTACGAGAATCGAACCGATTAAGGAATAGGATTCGATCGAACCGAATCGAACAGGCCGATTTTGAGCGGTTCAAACAGGCAATAATCGGCTTGGTTCCTGAGTAATGAGATCTGCCAAATCTTATTTGGCCACTCCTAGAGCATCTGTTCATGGCCATTATGGAGAAATCTTTTACGAACAGATCCCATGTTTTCTTCCGTTTCTTCTTGTGAAAAAACTGAAATGAATGAATTTTTTACCATAAAACGGATTTTCAGGTGCGGGACCAAACAATAAACCAAACTGGTCCAATCGGAAAACTGGACTGGGGAACCGATCACCCTATTGAATCGGAGTCAGGTATGTTCAGATTTGCCAATGGCCAGGCGATGTTCATACATTAAGCATATCACTGGACTTTACTATTAATTTCTGAAGTGATCATCATACGCAGTGAAGGTCCAGTGGGAATTATTGGCCTCCTAAAAGTATATATATATATATATGAATTTTCTAAAGTCTGAGTGGAATTATGTAGTGGAGTTCATCATTGTTGACTAGGGTATCATCCGATCATATATTATTCAAATTCAATCACATATTGTATCGCCATCTTGGGACAATCCACGGATTATATTTCGAAATGTGGGAAGTGGAAATGGATTGTCAATGACCCGTCGATTGCTCCATTCCGAAGAAGCGTAAAGAGACCTGCTCTTGAATTCTTATCCCTTCATTGGTTATTTGTACTCATTTCTCACACGTTATCCGAGTCAATCCCATGCCAATTATCGAGGAAGAATTATGTAGATAACTGAATCAAGTCGATCGCATTTTAAGAATTCATGGGGGCTCGCGCTCGATCTCACTAAGAAGAATAAATCCTTATCGGATTCTAGTACTGCGATTGATTATGTCTTCCCCATCGGTCTCATACTCAATCGATCAGATATCTCCCCTATGTTAATCACAATCGGTTGAACCGATAAAGCCATTCAGGGGCCCTCATGCCTCGAAGCAAGAGGTTTTGAGCTTGAGGATTCTTCGATGAGCTTCAAATGGGGGCGCACCCATAAATGAGTATTAAATTGGTTCTGGTTCACAACATATTTAAACTCAATCCACTTTTATAATTCAAACAAAGGCCCTCTCTTCACTCTCTCTTACCCCTGCTCGATCGAGCGCTTGTTTGCTCCCCGCTCTCATCTCAACTTGAGTATGAGTTTTCCTAGATTTAATTAAATATGAAAGTGTTTCAACAATATGGGTTATGTTTGGTATATGTTGGGTATGAGATAAGTATGGTATGTGTCGCTAGATTTATATTGTATAGAAATGAATTAGTTTGAGTTGGATCATTTTCGATCCGATCCACTCGTCTAATGGGTGTACTTCCGTTCTAGTTCTAGATCTAGGAGTTCTAATGAATAATTATTCAATCTTCAGTTTCAATGGTGTTTCTATATTAGATTTGGGTTTGTTCAACATGTTTTTTTAGAAGCTCTGGCATGTCGCACTTGCTAAGAAGCTCGCTCTGATTGGTGTCAGATCTGAGCATGTTCAAAATATGTTTTTGTTATCTCCATATGATGATGGTGCTAGGGATGTCTAAACCCGTAACTACAGATGGAGATCCCCATATTTACTCATCACTGATGATGATGTGTGATTCGGTGATAGATCGGCCACCGAACCTTTTGCTTGGATTCAATCAAAGGTTGTTATTGAAAGACGAACGTGTGCTTACTTCTGACGACCACTCTCTGATGATGTACCTTGGTATCTGAACAATTGTTTGTTTTGCACTTTTTGGGCTTGCTTTATTGCGATGATTTATAGAATTTCCTATGAAAACATGTATCAATTTGGTAATAAACGAAAGTGTCCTTTCAGAAAAAAAAAATTCAAAGGTTTTTATCAAGTGGCCAAATTTTGACCAGCATTCGAAGAGACGGTAGTGAGTACCGATAATTGTTCTCTATTAGTCACGAAGATTAAACAAAGAACGAGGCCATGCGCGTGCTGTCTCGTTGCTTAATTTTTCTAATCAAACAAATGCCAGAATCATTGTGCTGCTTAATTAAATTCTGCAGAGAATGTCCTCGTTCCAATTTTGTGCGCCATTATGCGTGCACTAGTAGAACTCCGTGGCAAATATCATTATCCACATCTCTATTTCAATTCCCGTCAAACTTCAATCACTTCGGATAAATTAAAAATCAAAAGAGGATGAAAATTTTCATGCCGAGAGGAAACGCATATGATTGGCGAGCCCGACGTGACAAGTGTCAATTCCCTAAGGTATATTTTGTCCGACCCCAAGGGATCAAGACAGGAATTATCGGACTATATAGGGCGAGGCCAGCCCGATTTTTTTTTTTTAAAGAGAGAAGCAAATTACTTCTTATATTTTTGCATTTTAGAAGATTCGTATTCTAGATAATTCTGCAGGTTTAGATAATTTACTACATTTTTGGATTATATTTTCATGTTTAGGCCATATTTACATGTTTAAATTAGCCTACTTATGACGAGATAGGATTAGGCTTACTTTCATGCATAAGTGATTTTGCAAGATAGTTCAATTAGGCCATCGATTAATTCCGGAAATACAAAAAAAAAAAAAAATGTCATCAATGCCGTGTCATGTGGTGTGCATAAATTAAATTAAACTAATATGTAAAATATGCGCGACGGTATAATTAATTAAAAGACCTAAATATGCAATTCTAAATGTAAGCATAGAAATATATTATCTATTTTACGTATTTTTATTTCGTATTTTGTAATCGTAATATAATCTTTTATTTTTAGAAACTAGTTCGGGCCATATCGAAGGCCTGGACAGGCCCGAATATAAAAAGTGGAGCCCCGAAATCCAAGCCCGAGCCTATTCGGGTCGAGAAATAGTATCGGACCAGGATTTTGGGCTCCCGGCCTTTTTATGCCCACGCCCTACATTCCACCTCTAATAGGGAACAGTGATTCCTCCGCTTCATTTCTTAAACAAATTACAAACAAGTAAAATAATTTCGTTATCATGCGATTTGGCAATAAACAGTGCTTATTAATAATTAAGAACAGTTAATAAATTATGATTGGTATTAAGCGATCACTAATTCTAGGTATATCTAATAGTCAATCATAGAAATACATAGCAATATGAGCTACAATAAATCGATGATATGTTTAATATTAACAAAATAATAATTCCAAATTATGTTTAAAGATGTAATTATTACATTATTACGTTATAATTAATGGCATTTTCTTGTACATATTTAGATACATTAGAATTGATGCAAAGTTCAACCCGAATTAAACTTATTAGGAAATTCGCATTCAATTCAACCCCCCCACCCCTCCAACCGCAAATTTGTCCTTATAATTAGTCACAAGAAATGCAATTCCACTTCACTCCTAACAATCCACCAAAAAAAAAAAAGGCTTTCATAACCGTACTGTCGGTTATTTTTAATATGAATCGAAGCTTCCCAAACACGAACTTACTATGAATTGCTGTCGGAGTCGGGGCGAATCAAGAAACAAAAAATTGTTGCGTCTTTCGCATTTTTTTGGCACCATTTTGACTGAATCTTCAGTCGTCGCAGCAATCTTCCGTGTGAATTAGCAGCACTAAACTGTCCCGATTTCGGTCAACCTAAAGTCATTTTCTGGCTTTTCTCTGCTAGAAGATGAAGACAAACGAGACTTGAGCTGCGAAACTGACAGGCCAACTCAGGCGAACCTTTTGTGCTAAATACGCGTATAGACAAACATGCATACGAGCATTTTTTTTTTCCAGGAGGCAAATAATGGTGTATAAATCATAGTATACACAAAAATCAAAACCAAGATCATATAAAGATTACATTTCCCACATGTCGATGAACACTACACTAGGGAGCTTGATCCTGAGCTTGCGGTGGAGAATACGGAGGGAGATGCGGTATCCAACTCCTCGGGTCAAATGGACTATACGCCATGGGAGGCGACGGCGGCAGTGGAAGAGGAGGAGAAGGATATAACGGGATTCTCGGGATCCATGTCCGGGGATCGGTTAAGTTAATTCCTGGTGGAGACAGGGGTGGGAGAGGTGGGAACGGGAATGGCAGCGGCGGCGGCGGGTTTGGGAACGGGAATGAGGGAAAGGGGAAGGGACATGGCGGAAGAGGCGGGAATGGTATCGACGGAAAAGGCGGCAACGGAGGGATCGAGATAGGAGGAAACGGCGGCAATTGAGGGATCGGGATAGGAGGAAACGGTGGCAATTGAGGGATCGGCGGCCATGGAAAGCCGTACGGTGGGAAGTAAGGCAAGAAGAACTTGGAGGAATTGAATTCATCTTGCGGCATTCCCTCTCTCTTGTTCCCGCACAAGGTAATGTTGCGCTCCTGGGGACGGTAGCTCAGCGCGCTCATGCTGTATATGCACAGGTTGTCTTGCTTCGACTTGACCGTCACCTCGTCCACCGTGGCTCGCAACCCAGGCACATCGCACGAAGAGGACGAGCTCCCGATCAAGCTCGCCCGGCACATGGACGCGATCTCTTGGCCATCCACGCAGTCGACCCCGTCCACCGAGGGCACGTCCAGCCTGTACGTCCCGTACCGACCGGTGGTGCGGTTCACCGAGAAGTCGATCTGCTCGGCGGTCGCCGGCGCGCTCGCCTTGAACTTGCATTGGATGTTCACGTCAGCACCTGTACCAAGAAGACACGCCGACAATTCATAACTCCAGAGACTAACAAGTAACAACCACTTTAGGCCAAGAAGTGAACTTTTTTGTGAGAATACCTGGCAAGAAGTAGCTGTACTTGGAGAAGCTGTCGGTGAGACACGTGTCACAGTACACGGCCCCAACCACAGTGATGCGAGAGGTCGGCGACGGCGCCGCTTGCGCCGGGCGGGCTAGGATGCGAAGTGGGTGAGCGAAGGAACATGCGAGAAGGACGAGGGTGCAAATCATCGACTCCATTGGAGAGGGGGGAGGAGAGCTTTTCGGGAATTGACTGAGAGAGAAAGAGAAGGTTCCACTTCTATGGAAATGGCTTGTTGTCATAAGGAGGGGTCTTTATCTTTTTGGCGCTTTAGTTTGTGAATGCCATGGCATCTAGAAAAAAAAAAAAGGAACTTGTTAGGTAGCTGGAATAGAAAACCACTGTTCCTCAGAGCAGTGAGCTGCCCCGTGAGTTACTGGTGCGAGGATGAGGACCAACTGTAACCTGACATGTCTCAAAAGACAATCAATCCTTAATTTATTCACTTACAAACAAAGACATGTGAAGCCACTTTTGGCTGATTAGAGAGGGACAGAAGTGAAGATGAGTCGGGAGGAGCTGGAATGATTACAGGAACAGAGGGGGGCCTGTGCAGGAACTTTCCTGATGTAATGCTTGTCAATATTGCAGGATTCGAGACTGACCGTACTGTTCGTTAGCATTTATCTATATTTATTGAAATTCGTGGAATAACGTGGGAATGATTTACGGTTGGGAGTTCACTTTTTTCAAGGAGGAGATGTCACAGGTTGTGTGGGATCATGCCTTGCTTTTTCTGGTGGAGGTTGTGAATTGGTAGTGGTACACAAGTTGTGATCCGGTGGGGAGAGTGGAATTTTCAATTTTCTTTTTTGGTCGAAGGTGGACATTGAAAGATGTCGTCTTTTTCATTCTAAAGAGCTCAATTACTGAAGTCACGTGGCTTTGTGAAAACTACTTATTTATGTCAAGAATTTCTATCCCAGAATGTATGTCTTGCTCTTTTGTCTTAGCAAATCAAGAGACCGTCCATAATCCAAATTAAGTAAAATATGCAAGCCACAATAAATCTTATTACGGCAATCTCAGGATCTACATAGCTAGAGTCTAGAAACACAATAATGGTTTAAAGAAATTTGTGCACCGGACTTGGATTACATCGTTCTTGATGCGAAATAGCAACGATCCGAACCTCAAGATTTTCTCTTCTATGATCCTCTGTATCTCCGGCTTAATGAGATAACCCTTCAATGACGTCAATCAGTATGCGTTCTTTTATGTGATGATGTTATGAGTTCGTTAGAGCTATAGAAGGAACTAGAACGCTACATATAAAGTTTTCAGGCAAACCCCTCTCATCACGGATCGAGCTCAACTCAATCCACACAATACCATGTCCATATGAGACTGGTTAAGATTCCTTATATATTACTTTATTAGACACCCCGTAAATGGTAAATTAATCCCGCAAAATGGAAGATTGCAATCTTAATTAATATAAACCTACATTAGGAAAGCTCTAATATTCTCCCATTTGGGTGAGTTTTAATTTGAAACTGTACTATAAGTGCGCATCTCTATGCTGGTCTAGAGATTATTCTTAACAGTCAATTCGATCCTATAAAGTTTCAACACCGAATCATGGTAGTAATTGCATCGATAGACGCAAAGCTATTCATGGTCGCAAGTGCTCTTAACTCTACCGACCTAGATTCAATATGGTAGTGGTGCAAATGGATAACACATCACATAGTAAGTTCGTCGGATGGTGAAGCTCACTACGTTGAATCTTCGTTTCGTTAGGCAATATCGGGTCACGAGCTCGCCAATTGGATTGAGTTTGTTGCCCAGGATTATGGTTTTCCTCTATATTGCTAGGTGCAAATTGCTTTTTTTTTTCTTTTTGTGAATTGTAATTTTCGTTCGATTAATTGGATTTTTTTCTCAGAATCTTTGCTTCCTTCGTCGTTAATCAGCTGATTTCACGTGGTTTCATTGAAGTTTTTCGTTCTAGTTTTGACCGAATGGTGAAATGTTTGAAGTTGTTGACGCTTGTTATTCCTTGAAACGCTCGATGGTCACAATGTCTATGAGGATTGGGAAGTCTTATTTGGTCGATTATATGGGACTTGAATTGTGTTCGGGTGATGGTCGCACTGAAATTGTTGATGAAGTTGCTCGCTGACATCTTCCCCAAAAGTCAGGTGATTTTTCATTTGGGATACGTGTAAAAGTTGGTGACTTTTTTTTTTTAGATAAAATAAAGTTCGGGCTAGATGCGGGACTATACTAAAAGTTGGTACTTTTTTATGGAATTGGGTCCTATTTTTAACTCTAGTTTAAACTGGCAGTACTTTGCATACCCTAGTTTCTAAACGCTTTCCTTAATATGAATGTGTTGCATATGAAAATATTTTATAAAAAAATGTGCAAATATATTAATAATGAAATATACACATAAAATACAGTAGATATATGTTAAAATGGAACCAACTACATCATATATAAATATTTGGATTAGGTAGAAGAAAAAATCAGATCAAAATTACTGATATTGTTCATATAAATGGAATATAACCAAGATATTATAATTAAATTTCATAATATCGTTAGAGTAAAAGAAATAATTTCTTAAGTTATGTGCATTGTTCAAGTCTTCTAATGGTATGATGTAATAGTCACTTAGTTTTTTTCTGACATATATGCATCGAATGCTGATTCTAGATTTAGTGCAAATCTCACCATGAATCATTTAATTAAGGATTTGCAATCAAACTTGATATTTTGATTCTCCATTCGTGCGTCGTTTTAATAAACCCTCACATTAAAATTATGGAATATTCCAAATAAAGGCCCCGCAGTGCCTTTGTTTTCTCAAATAAGGGTATAAAATGAACATTGTTTCAAATAAAGGCCTAAAGTGCCATAATTTTCTTAAAGAATGGTTTGAAGTAAACCTTATTTTAAATAAAAGTCTGAAGTGGCCATGAAATCTAAAAAAGGGCCTGGTCTCAAGGGTATTTTCATTATTTCCCTTTATTTGATATTTTTCTTTTTCTGATTTTTTTAAATTGAAAAAAAAAACACACACACACACGCACCTTTTAAAGGAGTTTTTCCTATACGGAGAAAATATGTTTTATTTTTTTGTTCTAAAAATAAGATGATAATAAAAATAATTAAATATTTTTATTCGAAAGGTAAATCAATAAAATTTTGAAAAAATTAATAGAAAATGAAAAGAAAGTAATAAAATAATTAAAAAGAAAGAAGATATGAAAGAGTGGAGGAAAGGAATATGAGAAAAATGTTTTCCTCTTCTTAAAAAGAAGAAAATATTTTCCTCACCTTTTAAAGGAGTTTTTTCCATACGGGGGAAATATTTTCTGGGACTAGCTTGTTTTCCGCCCCCAAATGTCAAAAAATCCAGAAAATATTTTTAGGGAAGTTATTTTCCGCGAAACAAATAGAGCTGATGCGTCGATTCGTTATCCTTACAAGTCCTCGTTGATGAAATTATCACGGGCATCGTCGTGCTCATTTCACAACTGTAAAAGCCCCACAATTTACTTTTTAATTAACGCAAAAGGGACGACGTGATAATGTCTGTCAACGGCTTAAATGCAACCTTCCTTTATTTCGGTCTTCCCAAACGGCAGTCTCCAAATGATTTAACAGGAAAAATGATTTTCTTTCCCTTGTTATTTCGCTTGATCTATATATAGGGTAAGATGCAAAGGCAAGAATATTAGAACACGAATACTTTTTGAAGGGATAATGGTCACATATTTGTTTGATTTATGGAGATTATTTGTAAAAGGAGGTGGCCCGCGCTTTCCCCGACCATATTTTGATTTACGTATGTTGTTACTCGTGTTTATTTTCCTAATTTGTTGTTTGATGTTTGTGTCGAAAACTTCGGTGGCATTTCTAAACATCCAAGGAAGAAAAATATTTGAGTTGGCAATTAGGGGTTCAATGCGTGCGGACACCGGCAAGTGAAAATAAGGAACGCATTTGTGGAGCCCGCCGTCCCTGTATATCTAGCAGACAGGCTGTAGAGGCCCTTGTAAGAGAGAAGCCTTCCTTCTTTGGTGAAGTAAACCTTTAACATTCACCAAGGATCAAGAAGAGTCCCCGTTAAAGGTTAAAGGACGTAAGAAGGTTGCATTGGCACTATCATTTCATGGACAAAGGCAGATTGTTGGGCAGATCATGTTACAATCCCTATTCAGCGCATAAAGGTACTTCTTTCTGAGAGTTTGAACGACAGTGGGCATTTTTCTACATTTTACAAGTGTACAGAGTCGGTTTCTCTTAATTCAATCTCTTGGTCTTATACAGGCACGGAGCAAAAGAGTTTCGGATCCTCAAGAGCTTCTTGAGATGTCAGCTCCCGAGGTCTTCATGCGAAGGCAACCCTATTAAGGATTGCTTGTTTCATTATATAGCAAAGGGAATGGCAGATTGCCTCGGTCAACTGCAAATTGGCATCTATTCCGTTGACCTTTTGGGGTTAGGATGTTGTGTCAAATTGGACAATCAGCATCATTTTGACTCCTGCTGCTATAAATGAGTTGTGCTGCAATACTAAAAAATTTCTGCAAAAAAGTGAATCGAAGCTTGCTGCATTCTTGTTCTGTTTGCTAGCGGACCTGGAATTGACAAAGATAAATTCCCGAAACCACCTAAAAATCGAACCTTTAAGGTGAATATCGATAGGACTTATGTACGTGAAGCCACGGAAACGTCGAGAAATCTGTGATTGATTCAGCAGTAGGAGTTTACCGATCTAGATTCAATATGATAATGTTGTAAACGGATAACACGTCACATAGTAAGTCCGTCGGATGGTGAAGCTCACTACGTTAAATCTTCATTTTGTCGGGCAATATTGGGTCACGAGCTCGCCAATTGGATTTGATTGAATTGGATTGAGTTTGTTGCCCAGGATTACGGTTTTCCTCTATATTGCTAGGTGCGAGCAGCCTTTTTTGTCTTCTTTTTGTGAATTGTAATTTTCGTTCGATCAGTTGAATTCTTACTCAGAATCTTTGCTTCCTTCGTCGTTAATCAGCTGATTTCACGTGGTTTCATTGAAGTTTTTCGTTCTAGTTTTGACCGAATGGTGAAATGTTTGAAGTTGTTGACGCTTGTTATTCCTTGAAACGCTCGATGGCCACAATGTCTATGAGGATTGGGAAGTCTTGTTTGGTCGATTATATGGGACTTGAATTGTGTTCGGGTGATGGTCGCACTGAAATTGTTGATGAAGTTGCTCGCTGACATCTTCCCCAAAAGTCAGGTGATTTTTCATTTGGGACACGTGTGAAAGTTGGTGACCTTTTTTTTTTTTTAAAATAAAGTTCAGGCTAGATGCGGAACTATACGAAAAGTTGGTACTTTTTTTATGGAATTGGGCCCTATTTTTAACTCTAGTTTAAACGGGCAGTACTTTGCATACCCTAGTTTCTAAACGCTTTCCTTGATATGAATGTGTTGCATATGAAAATATTTTATAAAAAAAAATGTACTAATATATTAATAATGAAATATACACATAAAATACAAAACGGAACTAGTTACATCATATATAAATATTTGGATTAGGTAAAAGAAAAAATCAGATCAAAATTACTGATATTGTTCATATAAATGGAATATAACCAAGATATTATAATTAAATTTCATAATATCGTTTGAGTAAAAGAAAGAATTTCTAAAGTTATGTGCATTGTTCAAGTCTTCTCATGGTCTGAGGTCATAGTCACTTAGTTTTTTTCTGACATATATGCATCGAATG
This sequence comes from Rhodamnia argentea, assembly GCF_020921035.1. Lineage (NCBI taxonomy): Eukaryota > Viridiplantae > Streptophyta > Magnoliopsida > Myrtales > Myrtaceae > Rhodamnia > Rhodamnia argentea. The sequence continues at coordinate 33,333,273 of NC_063150.1, read as the reverse complement.
CTGATTCTAGATTTAGTGCAAATCTCACCATGAATCATTTAATTAAGGATTTGCAATCAAACTTGATATTTTGATTCTCCATTCGTGCGTCGTTTTAATAAACCCTCACATTAAAATTATGGAATATTCCAAATAAAGGCCCCGTAGTGCCTTTGTTTTCTCAAATAAGGGTATAAAATGAACATTGTTTCAAATAAAGGCCTAAAGTGCCATAATTTTCTTAAAGAATGGTCTGAAGTGAACCTTATTTCAAATAAAAGCCAGAAGTGGCCATGAAATCTCAAAAAAGGGTCTGGTCTCAAGGGTATTTTCATTATTTCCCTTTATTTGATATTTTTCTTTTTCTGATTTTTTTAAATTGAAAAAAAAAACACACACACACACGCACCTTTTAAAGGAGTTTTTCCTATACGGAGAAAATATGTTTTATTTTTTTGTTCTAAAAATAAGATGATAATAAAAATAATTAAATATTTTTATTCGAAAGGTAAATCAATAAAATTTTGAAAAAATTAATAGAAAATGAAAAGAAAGTAATAAAATAATTAAAAAGAAAGAAGATATGAAAGAGTGGAGGAAAGGAATATGAGAAAAATGTTTTCCTCTTCTTAAAAAGAAGAAAATATTTTCCTCACCTTTTAAAGGAGTTTTTTCCATACGGGGGAAATATTTTCTGGGACTAGCTTGTTTTCCGCCCCCCAAATGTCAAAAAATCCAGAAAATATTTTTAGGGAAGTTATTTTCCGCGAAACAAATAGAGCTGATGCGTCGATTCGTTATCCTTACAAGTCCTCGTTGATGAAATTATCACGGGCATCGTCGTGCTCATTTCACAACTGTAAAAGCCCCACAATTTACTTTTTAATTAACGCAAAAGGGACGACGTGATAATGTCTGTCAACGGCTTAAATGCAACCTTCCTTTATTTCGGTCTTCCCAAACGGCAGTCTCCAAATGATTTAACAGGAAAAATGATTTTCTTTCCCTTGTTATTTCGCTTGATCTATATATAGGGTAAGATGCAAAGGCAAGAATATTAGAACACGAATACTTTTTGAAGGGATAATGGTCACATATTTGTTTGATTTATGGAGATTATTTGTAAAAGGAGGTGGCCCGCGCTTTCCCCGACCATATTTTGATTTACGTATGTTGTTACTCGTGTTTATTTTCCTAATTTGTTGTTTGATGTTTGTGTCGAAAACTTCGGTGGCATTTCTAAACATCCAAGGAAGAAAAATATTTGAGTTGGCAATTAGGGGTTCAATGCGTGCGGACACCGGCAAGTGAAAATAAGGAACGCATTTGTGGAGCCCGCCGTCCCTGTATATCTAGCAGACAGGCTGTAGAGGCCCTTGTAAGAGAGAAGCCTTCCTTCTTTGGTGAAGTAAACCTTTAACATTCACCAAGGATCAAGAAGAGTCCCCGTTAAAGGTTAAAGGACGTAAGAAGGTTGCATTGGCACTATCATTTCATGGACAAAGGCAGATTGTTGGGCAGATCATGTTACAATCCCTATTCAGCGCATAAAGGTACTTCTTTCTGAGAGTTTGAACGACAGTGGGCATTTTTCTACATTTTACAAGTGTACAGAGTCGGTTTCTCTTAATTCAATCTCTTGGTCTTATACAGGCACGGAGCAAAAGAGTTTCGGATCCTCAAGAGCTTCTTGAGATGTCAGCTCCCGAGGTCTTCATGCGAAGGCAACCCTATTAAGGATTGCTTGTTTCATTATATAGCAAAGGGAATGGCAGATTGCCTCGGTCAACTGCAAATTGGCATCTATTCCGTTGACCTTTTGGGGTTAGGATGTTGTGTCAAATTGGACAATCAGCATCATTTTGACTCCTGCTGCTATAAATGAGTTGTGCTGCAATACTAAAAAATTTCTGCAAAAAAGTGAATCGAAGCTTGCTGCATTCTTGTTCTGTTTGCTAGCGGACCTGGAATTGACAAAGATAAATTCCCGAAACCACCTAAAAATCGAACCTTTAAGGTGAATATCGATAGGACTTATGTACGTGAAGCCACGGAAACGTCGAGAAATCTGTGATTGATTCAGCAGTAGGAGTTTTTCTAACTCAAAATGCATCAGATCATCAGTCCAGGTAAAAAGCCGACGATCCAGCCACGCAAATTTTGCCCCTCCGGTGAGCGCATTTATGTCAAAAGTTTCTATCCTAGGATGAATGTCCTGCTTTTGTGTCTCCTTTTTAGCGAACGGGCCATGTTTTCTTCTAACCACGCCCCGAATACAGGTTGCAAGGACATCGCTCACATTTGATTTTGGCTAAATACGTGTGCGGATGATGTCCATAACTTGTAACCCACCAATTGAAAGTAGGGTCCTTACTATATATTTGTGTATTGTGGGCATAGACAACTTCCTTGGGCCTTCTTCTACGTGGGCCCACTTCAATTTTCTATTGCTTGTAGCTTGATGGGCCCTTCAAAGCTGAATTTTCTGCCTCGTTCAAAACTATAGATTAAAGCTGGGCCACATGGAACTGGTATTGGAACATCTTAATTATTCTGAAACTCTTTGGGCTTTACTTTAATTTAGGCCCATGATAATTTAAAGAAAATTGAGGCCCTGGAAGTCTAATTAGCTTCATATTTTCTCTCTCCCTCTGTTTCTCTCCGACCACCCTCCAAATTCCCTTTGAGCAACACATGTTCTGACAAAATTTCCCAAAACTAATTTTTCTCGTAAATCGCTAATAAACTTGCAATAAACTATATTTTCCAACACGATTATTTTTCAAGAAAATATTATCTTCACAAAAGGAGTTATAGATATAAATGATATATGCTGATTGCTTTATAAAAACTTTCCTATAGAAAATCAATTAATCACGATCATGCTTTGCACCGATGGGCTCGAGCGATTGAAAACTACGAGCGCTTCTAACCTGGCGCTCAAGATCACGGGTGTGTAAGACTCTTATAATAACGTCCGGGAAAAAAAGGGAAAAGTTGCTAGCACGGGACAGATCTGCTCGCGTCATTAACTAAAATTTATCAATTTTTCATCATGATTTTTAAGCTTTTTAAGGATCCGGTCGAATGGCGGGCAAAACCGCAGGCATCATTATTCGGTGCATGAAAGCCTGGTCGGACGACGCTCCTTCATGTGTTGACGTGGCAAGACCTCATTCGCCGGTAGATAATTTGAAGTGACTTTTGTAGGTATCAACTTGCATCAAATCAAGAGCTTGGACTCGAATATGATTGGCACAACGTAAATTACCTGTTATACTTTGTACCCAATTAGCAGGACAGGATATGTACGTATAAATACGCCGGTGAATAATGATTACTCTATGGATTGATCTCTCTCAATTTAAACGAGTTTATCCAAGAGCGATTTCTTCTGCAGTTTTAAGGATTAGTTCGCGCAATCATTCGCTCGAGTTTTTCAATAAGAATTTGCACCAACAAGATTGCGCAAAGAATGTCGTTGTCAAAAATCCGAAAGTACGGAGACGAGACACGACACAACGTACTAATTAAGAGGAGTCGAACATGTAATGAAGTCATGCATGGACAAGCTTGTGTTTCATTGGCCAATACTATGAAACGAAACATTCCGGAGAGAAAAACACAACATCAAATGAACTCGTCACCCACTCCTTTCCTCACATCTTTTCTTCTCTCTCTCTTTTTTTTTTTTTTTTTTTTGGGTATGACGAAGCACTTGAATTTAAAGCCAGAGTGCACCGGCTTCCTTGAGTAGCGGCACCAGAGTCCCGTTGATGTGGGAGGCCATGACCCGGTCCATGGCCCCTATCAGCTTCCCGCCGATGAACACCACGGGCACGGAGGGGGCAATCCCGTAGTTCCCGAGCAGCCGGGCCAGTGCCTGGCCCATCTCCTCCCCCCTCGGGTCCTGGTCGAGCTCGTGGACCACAGGGCTCACCCCCATCCCGCAGAAGAGCCGCTTCACAGCGTGGCACATGCAGCAACTGCTCACGCTGAACACCACCACCGCACTCTCCGACGCCAGCCTCGCCACCTGCTCCAACGGGTCCGAAGTCCCCCCAATCCCGGCCATGCGGCCGCCCCTGCCCCTCATGGCGCCGGGCATGTAGTACCCCCAGTTCGACTCGGCTTGGTACTCCATCTTCTTTGCTACTCGACTGGGCTCGAACTCGAGTCGGGATCGATCGATCAAAGGAAGAGGAAGAGAGGAAGAGGAAGCTGAAGCTGATGGAACAAATGAGTGAAGAAGCAGAAGCTATTGGTGAAGTGGTTGGATGGAGTGTGGTGTGTATATATATGGGGGGAAGGGTGGCAAAGTGGTGAATAAAGGGTGGAGGGGGTTGAGTTGAGATTGTGTCTTTGTCTGTTGCTGTCGCGGCGCGTGCGTGGGGCAGGGGGCGATCTTTTTGGTGGGGGGTTCTGCTTTCGAAGGATTGTTGTCTGTTCTTGGGGGGGTATTTGAAGCATTGAAGACAAATTATGTCGTGTTTTATCATGTTTTTGTGCGACGCATTCAAAGCAAAATCAAATCCCTGCTTCATTCAACCTTTTTAGAGAGAGAAAGAGAGTGAGAGAGCTGACATGGCAGGGCGTAGAAGGGCGGCGAAAGGGTGCGAGCTTGTCGACTAAAGCGGAAAGAAACAACGGATAACTTCCTTCCTGCGGTTGGTCATGCCGCGGCGTCCACGGTCGCGAGCAGGTTTTGGCTGCTGCTTGGTCGAGGATTGCACCCCTGTTCTGTCATTGCTGCCCTGCAATCTTTTGTCCGGGGATTTCTCTTTAATTCGCTCGCGAGTTGATCGAGTGATTAAAACGCTTTCTTTGGAGCAGCGGATGTCGTAAAGCCAAATCGCAATGTCTCTCGCTCGAAACAACGCCCAAGGCCAACAAGCCAAACCACCTTCGCTGGCAAGGAAGTCAAGTCACACATCAAGAACAAGTTGCCTATTTCGAACTGGATCCCAATTTAAATATATCCACACGTTATTCGACTTTTAGCATTCATTGCCGTAAAATTGATTATTATTATTATATATTTGAATGGCAACGGAGCAGACACTAAAAAGTAGGAATTAATGGTTAAGCACATGATTTTTCAAATTACAAGGAGCTCAAGATGTTCAATGGAATCTACGCATATCACAGTTCTAATCTTTTGTTGCATTTGACTTTTTAGTGATCGTGGCTACAAGGGCTACACAAATTATTTTTGTGAAGAGCGGCAAGTCTGTTCATGCTAAAAGCGATCACTAATTTTCCGGGAAAAGGAGTTTTAATGGCATATAAGTTGGGCCGGACCTGAATTTTTCATGCTTGATATATTTGAGTGCGCTCTTGATTATTTGTACAATTATTATGAACATAAATTCCCTGTGATGGGCATGGAGTTGATGCTATTGTCACAATCCGATTTCTCCCATACCTAAGTAAGCTCAAATGTGGGTTTTTGTGGCATTGGTGTGGAGAGAGATAGAGAGATGCAAAAGGGTTGATCGAATTGGTTCATGGGACATCAGGATACTTGTGTTGGAAATCTAAGGATAAAATAATTGTCATCTTAAAATGTCTCTAAATACAAAAAAAATCTCCATATGCAGATTGGTCGGGAGTTTGTCGTCGACTCTCCTCATGATGGCAACGACGAGCCAAAATTGAGGCGATATGTACATATAGCTCGAGGGATTGAATGCCGGAGCTAAATTGGGCATGCCACGGTCGATTAAGACGATGCGATTTCGCCGCGCTGTCTTTGGAACGACGAATCGAGGGGAAATCGGTCTGATATTCCGGCTCATCAGACACCGCCCGGACTTGTCATCGGCTAGAAATGTTTCGGACCGCGACGCAAAACCTCACAGAGCCCAAAAAAGAAAGGGAGCGCATAAAAAGAAAGATGGGAAAAGTGAACAAAATCTCCGAATCGAAGAGACATGGGCACAGGCCTTTCCAGGCCGAAGTCTGAGGATGGTAGACGGCTGTCTCCGTCCTCGATGTCGGATGGTTTTCGTCTTGCCTTTTTCGGTCTTATTCATTACTTTAGACCAGCAAATATTGATTACGAGAAATGGTGACGTGGCCAACTTATATTGCAAAAGTGAAAAATTGAAGAAGTTGCCGTCCTCACGCGACATCCCCCGATTCCATTATTCAGTTAGTGTCTTCGGATTAGGAAAAGTAAAAATAATTAATGAATCGAGATACATTAATTCTAACTTACTTAGTTAGCTATTAAGAAATCAACATTATGCCTAAAATTTGGCAAAGGAAATACATGTTGATGTTCCTAAAAAGATAAGATGAGAAAAATAAAGTACTTTTACCGAATTTCCGAAAAAAGAATTCTCATTTTCTTTGTTGGATAACAATCCATAAAAATAAATATCGGTATTATTATTATTATTATCATGTTATTTTTGCCCTTTAAGCGACTTTCCCGACGTGATCATTCTGTGCATGTGATTAGATTGGAATTTTCAACGACGACCGAACAACATGAAAAGCCTAAAAAGCATGGTTCTCCCTTTTGAGAGATTATATCTCATGCGCAATTCTGATTTTTTTATTGCGTTAGGAGTCCCGTTAGTTGGGGAGTTCTAATCGATCACAATCCTTCATGTAAACTCTCCTTTTTAATAGAGATATGAGGCCAATCCGAAAATATGTTCGAAAGACACGAGTGTTGAGATTTTGATAAGGGGGGTCTTCAATGGTAAATTCATGGGATTATGACACAAGAAAGCAAAACCCATACTGGGCACACCAAATCTGGTCACCTTCGACAAAACCGAGGAATTGATATACTTTGATTTCTGAAAAACTAATCTAGAACTCCACTAATCATAATTTAACGAGCCGAATGTAGATACTAGATTGCATCGAAATCATCTACGCTTCTGCGGTTGGCGAAGCTCTTAAAAGTTTTTTATGCGCGTGCCACAATACCATTTCAATTGGAGAAACAAAATGTGTGGATGCATTGATCACGGAAGCACATGTGCTCATTTCACCTAATTACTTCGTTCACTCCACGAGACATTTGAAATTTTGTGGGCTATACCGTGTTTGGCTAGGGGCACTATTTGAGGCACGTCTCCTAGGACAACAGACCACGTTAAATCATGTCTCATGATTATCCATCAATTACTTGGTAATGACCTCACTGGGTTTACGAGCTGACCTCACTTTTGTCTTCTGATCGACAATTGATTATTATTGTTATTAAATATTTAGAGACAAAAGTTGTTTTCTCGAGCCACTCGACATAAGTACCGTTTTGCTTTGGTTTTTCACCGAAGAGGGAGTCGTTTTTGGAGATCAATGAGACGAATATGTCCCAGATTATCTGGAATTCATCGTCTTCTTCCTTGGATAAATAAATTGAATTTTACTTTTTTTTTAAAATTTCTCTCTATAATATCGAGTCGTGTTTTCTTATAGCGTCAATAATCACCGTCCCTTCAATCCCAACTAGGGATGAAATCGATTTAAGTTACTCAGGAGTAGATCGGACTCGATCGGAGGATTACTCGAGGCCGGCCCATTTCATTTCGAGCTCAAGCCGCTTGAGTATCATGTTGAGTTGAGTAACTCAAGCTCGACCAGCTCGTGAGCTTAATTGTGCTTCTATTATTGTTTTTTAAAAATCAATATTAGTTAGTTAGAAAACAAACACAGATATCCTAAAAAAAAATCGCATAAAATATCTACGTTCTTCAAGCTTTCTTAAGGGCTCGAGTTCGAGTTCGAGTTCATTCATTCATGAATTATGGTCGACGAGCTTGACTCTTTCGACTTCCTAGCGGAGTCGAGTCCGAGCGGAAATCCGAGTACTCAATCGAGTTCAAGATCGAGACCGTGACCGAGATAGCTCGAGGAGACACCCCTTAATTCTACTGAACGGGCTCAACCGAATCCCGATGGGCCCAAGGATAGCCATATTTTTTAAGGCGCACGCGTCCCCCCTAATTGGCTAATGGCTAATGGCTACCATCGCAGCAGCTTTTTACGGCAGCAGGTGATTTACAGGGCGAGGAAATTAAATGGGCAGGGGATTGAGTAATGTCCACCTAAAGCAGTGACAAGGACTTCAATAACAGAGCCCAACAGCCGTCGGTCGCTCCTCTCTCTCTCTCTCTCTCTCTCTCTCTCTCTCTCTCTCCAGATTCCGCAGAGGAGGAACGGGTGTGGGTTCTGCAGAAGTCGGCGGCGTGCTTACGGACGCGCGGCGACAGTCGGCGGAGATTGTGTTCGGCTTCGGACAACGCTCTTTTAGCCCATCCGACCACGATGGCTAGACACCTCGAAGTTTGCTTTTTCCACTTTTGTGTAAAAAGGGCGCAGGCTTTGTTCGGATCCAACGGAACAGAGCCGGTCGGCGTTCGCCGTCCGCGTCGCATTCCCCTGCGGGCGCACGGCTGCGTCGACGACTAGGTGCCCGACACTCCGCTGCTTTCTCATTAATATGGCTTCCGTGGTTGAGAATGTGGCCGTCTGGCGAAGAAGAAGAAGGGAAAACGTCACTATGATTACGTGCGAAAAAATAAATCGAATTTACATAATCTCGACTCGAACATCGGAAAGAAAATTAAGATCCTTCATGCTTGCTCTTTAGTTACTATAAAAGCGTTTCGTTTTTTTTTTTTTTTTTCAAGGCTCTAGATCTATAAAAAAAAAAAAAAAAAAGGAATTTTTTGGCAAACGAAGTAAAAATAAAAATGCGCTTGTTTCAGTGTCAGTGTTTTTCAGGAATTGATTTTCTCGACCTTGCCAAATTCGACGAGCGCAGGCCTCGGGTCTTGGGCGAGCTCTTCTTCGCCTATGGCCGATCGTTAGCGATCGTCGTGGTCGGCCATCAGCCGAGAAAGAAGGAAAAATAAAATAAAATAAAATAAAATATAATAAATAAAAATGTATTTAAATTTTTATTTTTTGTCCGAGATAAAGTCATGAAATTAAAATAAATTTTCAAATGAGATCCAAACACAAAAACTGTTCTCGGTCACATATCACCAATCACGGGAGAACTAACCATTTTCCTCATCTTCCTTTATCATGGAGTTTTCCCCAACCAAACTCACTCAAAAGTTTTTTTTGTTTTGCGAAAAATAAAAGATTCAAAAAATACTTTTTTTTTTTGGTAAAAAAAAAACTTTATTAAAAATGATTGTTCATGTCGCTTACGTAAATGAATGAGCAAAAATATTTATATCATTCACAAAAATATTTAGATACAAAATGTTGTCGATAATAAAAATATTTTTCATTGAATAACGATTTCATACGATTATTTTTAGGAAAATATTTTTCAAATAATTTATTTTTTCGCGAAAGCGATGAAGCATAGATTTGGGAAGACCGACTGAGCCATCTAAGGGAGTCAATTTGCCTCGGACATGCATTGTCACCAAACAAGGCCAAGCCCGTGGAAGGTGGCGTGACCGGTCGGCGTGCCCAATCTGGTTTTGCTTATCTTGAAGTAGTATACTGTGATTATATTAGAGAACTTTCATGTTTGCAAAGACGAGAGATCTATTGATTCAACGGGTGGTAATAAACACTTAAGAGCTGAGATCGATTGTTTAAACTGTCGTTAAGGCGCATTTGAATCCTAAAAATGTCATGGTAAAGTAAAATCAGTTGCCGTGACCTATATCTTTTCTCGCCAAAGCAAATGTAAAATCATCCTTTCGACATGCGATTGAGTAATCAATTCTTCCCCTAGCCGATAATGGACCCGCTAGCTAATCGAATATCCCCCCTTATCGTTCGGCCGTTCAAATAAAAGAGAGAGATTTCTTAACTCGGCGTAATTCTATGGATCCCGGCAAATCGAAGGTCATCGGCGAATAAAACTGGTTGGGCCTGAAAGGGGCCTTTGAAAAAGGCCTGGCCCAATCTCGTTCAGCTCAATTTAGCATCACCGAGTCCAAAAAAACATTACATGATGTGGCCGATAATGTACTGAACGTCCTTGTAATATCCGTAATCAATATTACGAAAGTCGAATATTTATTTACTAAGCAGTGTTAAAGAGCGTAATAGGACGAACAGTTGTGATATAAGCACATTCTCATACCACAAAAACATATATGTCCCCGCATCAAAATAGTACGAACGACGACCGACTACCGAATCTCGCGTTGTCATGAGTGATAAGTACACAGTGTGATCTCTTTCTCGATAATTACGGTGGCTTGCCAATACCGATACAAGCAAAAATCTCAAATATCCTTGATCGTGTCCTTTTACGACCGCCGTCAAATTTCATTGCTTTTCCTCAACGTCCTCAACACGATCATCGTACGGAGACACCAAAAGCAGGTTGAACAGGCTTCCTAATTTAGCTCTAGATCAAGAGAGATCGAAGGAGCTTTAATTTAAATCGGGAAAAAGGAGCTCCCAAACCTAAATATAAATCGAGAGACAGAGAGTTTTCAAACTCTAAGAAGTCCTATAACTGCTTTCTAGCGTGGTATGAACTCACTGTATTCTCATCGATCCTGTCGGACTTCTTGGATGGAGGATCTGAAACAGTAGTTCGATCCCAACTATGGAAGCAGAAGATACGTCCAACGGGCAGAGAAGAGCACCAGCAGCTAGCAAAGACTTTTTTTTTTTAAACAAAAAACTATATAAAAGGAGGAGAATATGACTGTGATGTCTGATCAAAACCTATGAAGTGAGGCCATAAATATCGATTCACCGTTCAATCACGCACGGGATCGTGACCTTCTTTCTGAACGGGTCAAGCTAGAAGCGTCTATCCGCAGGAGTGGTCGTGTGGGCCTCTCCAGTGGGCCCATACCCGAGAGATTTCAGACGTAACTCAATCGGGCCTCCTTATAAAGCCCACAAAGAGCTTCTCCCTTGGAGCAAACACGACATGACACGACCCGCCATGCACGTGCATGGCTGCGCGCCCGTTGTGCAGACACGACACGGCTCCGTGAGGGCTTAGTTCGATCGTCGATGTCGTGCACCGGTGCGGCCCATGAGTCATCAACGTATGCGGCTTTGGATGCGCCAACCGAATGCGAGTCATGAAGCGATAGAAATGTCCGATGGAGACCCACATGAAGTCGAAGTCGAGGTCGAATCGAACTGGGCGACAGAAGATACGATCGGTTGCGTCTTGTTGCTTTCTTCTCTTTAATCCCTCTCTTTTGGTGGGTCTTGATTTGGGGTTCAGCAGAGGAAAACAAAGAAGAAAAAACAATTTATGCCGGGGAATTTGCAAGCATTTGCCACAGGGACAAGACGTCCCCAGTTTCTGTATATGTCAATGTATCCGGAAACAAACTTTAGCCCAATATGTTATGTCATCTCTGAATTTTTTATTTTGTTGAATACAGTCCTTGAATTTTTTGTAAAATTAGTCCATGATCTATATGAAAATATTTAATCTTATCCCTTCACTTGAATTGAATCTATACCAAAAGTCTAGGGATCACGTTGCACAAATTAAAAGTTTCAAGGGCGACATTGCATATTGAGTTGAAATTCAAAAGTCACATTGAACAAATTAAAAGTTCAGGGGTCACATTGTATATAGGGTCAAAACTAAAAAATTATGTGTCATTAGCCCTAGAAAGAAGAGAGGTTATGCGTTTGTTTTCAAAGATGGGACGTGCCGAATTTGGATCCTTTCGAATTCGGTGTTTTGTTTCCGAATTTCATCTTTTCGTTCCATTGAATTTCTGTGAATCTTCACCGGATGTGGATGGGGAACTTGGCGAGGCTTTCATAAAATTTTATAAGGACCGGACCGGACCGGCTTATTAAGGAAAGGAAAAATTACGGACCCAATCGTGGAAAAAGTAACATAAATACAACTGATATTTTGAGGAGATGTTGAAGAAAAAGTCAAAGTAACATGCCCCCACCCACATTGCTCGTGCTCATGGCATTCTCGAACATTCCTGAATTTAATAATAATGCCGCAGACCGGAGAGTTCTCTTGTCGCCACTTATTTAAGGCAGGAACAATGTATAATATTTGCACACACCTCGCACTCGTCCTGTCCGTTGATTTTCTTTTTCGCAGTCCTAAATTTATTGTATGTCGACCGTCAATTTAGTCCTAAACCATTTTGACAAATTGTCAATTCAGTCATAAACACCTTGATTGTGCCAATTTATCCGTAAACTTTTTAATGATTTATTAATGTAGTCCTAAACCTTTTGATGATCCGTCAAAGTAGTTATTTCGATCAATTACTTAAATAATAAGTCTAGGACTAAACCAACAAATCTACAGAAGGTTTAAAACTACGTTGACACGATTGAAAAAATTTACAACTAAATTGGCAATCGCCAAAAGATCTATGATTAAATTGGTATAACCGAAAGGTTTATAACTAACTGGCTGTCATACAATACTTTTAGGGACCTTTCGGTCCATTTTCTCGAATATTTTTTGCAATTTGCTTTTGTATAATTTGTCAGCGAAAAAGTCAACTCAGGAACCAAGGCACTTGGATCTGGCCACATCGCTTCCCAAAACAAAGCTTCTCGGGTCCTTTTTCTTGTAATCACCTCCATGCCTTTTATGTGTGTTTTCCTTGTTAATGGTTGTGTTGCCCCCAAAAAATGACAAATTAGAAGTCATTATTGAAACTTTATAGGTAAGTCGATTAATGCACGGTTAAGTTGCGAGCAGTCTTCCATCAAGGGCTAGAGATGCACACGATCTCGATATCTATGTATGTGGACATTCTTTTTCCCTTTTTATCCATTTGAAGCGAATAAAGTTAGAGAAAGAGGAAAATTGTCGAAAAAGTTCTAAACATATCGTACGACGGCCAATTTAGTCCCAAACCATTCGATTTTTTCAATTTAGTGCTAAAACTTTTAATGATCCGCTAATTTAGTCATAAACATTTCGATCGTGTCGATTTAATTATAAACTTTTTGACGATTTTTCAATTTAGTCTTAAATTTTTTGACAATCTATCAATACAGTCTTTTTTGGCCAATTATCCAAATCAGATTGAATTGGCCGCCGTACAATAGATTTAAGACTTTTTAGATAATTATCCCTAAGAGAAAGATAAGTAGCCAACACTCTATCAACAACATAAGATACCAAGTTTACTTAGGGTTATAATTGAATCTAAATAAAAGGGAGAGGCGACAGACACCAAGATTTTCGAGTAGTTTCGTTCCATACTTGTCCTACGCATTCATATAAACGATGACTTCCGCTAAATATAATAAAAATTCACCTTCGGGAAATTCACCGATGATTTAAAAGAAAAAGTTGTAAGCTTGACGAGTGATTTTATACGTAGGTAAAGAGCTTTTTTTTTTTCCTTCTCGTCATTGCTGTAGTGAGAACAGCCTAAATAGTGTCCAGGCGACCATCTTTTCCTCGATCTCTCGGGTACGATTGAATCCCCGGCCCCGCGGTTTCCCTTTAAAATTGCGGGAATAGAAGATTGAAGAAGGTTTTTATTCAAGCATTTGAATTACGTGGCATGCCTACGCTTTTATACATATGTAATGCATAAAAGTCCTTTTTTTTTGGGCGTTGATTGCTTGGTGAAAGAAAGTGACCACTAACAATCTCAAGCTTCATGCGTGCAACGACTCATGTTAGATGAACGTGTCACTCTCTTCCGTGGCCTTCTTCTTGCATCAAGGACAGAAATATCTTTTGTCTCGTCGCCAGTTTGACCGAATTTGAATTTTTTTTTTTCCAGTTCTTTTCTCCACTGCCAGAGAAAAGATCTAAGCCTGTGACATCGCAGCTGTTTCTTTCACCCCGCGAGCAGATACCCCGTTGAAGTAAAAGTAACTTTGATAGGTGGGATGACGCAAGAGATGACTAATGAACCAGACCTCTTTTTTTTTGTCAAAATGAACAGGACTTCGCTTCACATTAATGTTGAGAATGAAAGTATCCAAAAGTTTTTCCGATGCGTCTATGATTGCTCTTATTGTGAGGAAGAACTTCTAGGTGATTCGCGTGACTATGAATCTCCACTTTGAAGCTATGCTTGCCTTATCATGGAAAGTTCCTAGTTGGGTCCATGGCAGATCGCATTGAAGAAGAAAGAAAGAGCAAAAAAAAATACTCATATTCAAAAGCTTAAATGATCAGACGATCCTTTCTTTGTTGGGATCAAGAATCACGCCACCTTGCACCGTAGAAATGATAAAGTAGGAATCAACCCCATCGACCCCGCTCTTTGTAATTACATAGCTCACGACCACAACTGACCTACTTTTGAATTCCGACCATTATTTTGAAGAAAAATATCTTTTTTTTTTTGGGGGTGGTCAAAGAGGGGGGCGTAGATGGTAGATTGACCGTAGCTGTGTGCCTGCTGTTTGTAACGTGTGTAGCGTTTCAGGGGGTGTAAACGAAGCCGAGGACAAAAAAAGCCGGCTCGACTCTTTTTTTGGGGTTCTTTCACGCCCTTTTTCAGATTTCACAGCAAAAAGTTTTCATCTTTCTGCTTCTTCTCTCTGCCACTTCTTGTTTTCGAACCTTGGAATATCTTTGGCTTCATTTCACTCGGCATCTTTCTTTCCTTCTTCCTCCTGCTGATCTCTCCTCGACCCCTGATCGGACAAAGAGCAACAGACATCCTCTGCCCGCGGACCCTTTTGGAATTTTGATTGGGCTCTTGGTGCTTTCAGGGAAACTATCACCAGATGATTGATTGAGCTTGAATGCATCTGAGCTTTGTACCGCATTTAAAGCAAGAGGGTCTTTCTTGATTGTGAGTTCAGGAGATGGGTTGCTTTCCTTGCTTTGATTCGAGGGAAGAAGAGACGCTCAATCCAGACAAAGGCAGTGACGACCCGAAACACGCCCTCTCAAATACTTCTTCCAAGATTTCCAGCTTGCCGTCTGGTCAGTTTCGTTAGTTTTCACTGATGAGTTCTTGCCCTTTTCGGGATTTCGCTACTTGATCCGATCTTTGATAGGTGGTTTCATCCAGAGTGTAATCATGATTCTAGCTCTGTGATTGTAACTTTGAGAATCAACTGGACGTTTGATTAGTAGTCCAATCCGTTTACGGAGTTTCTAGAGAATAGGTCGGATTTCTTTTGCTGATGTAATAGCTCAGGATGATTCTTGATAATTCAGGTCTGTCTGATTGATGAAAGATATAGGTTTCTCTAGTTCAATTGGTTAGCTTGTCAGCTCCCTGATTTGCTGACTTTGCAAGTCACTTATTACTGTTGAGTGCCTTCAGATTGATCACTGGTTCAGCTATACCAAGTGATGTATTTGATTTAAATCTTCGAGCTCATACCAGCGGAGGTGATTGCTGTCTCTGTGCTCATCATCGTAGATCTCTTTGTTAAATGTTGAGTGGCGTAATTTGAAATTATCCGCATCCAATTGCTGGTGAATTTGCAGGGGCAGAAAGATTGAGGTCAAGAAGCAATGTGGGTTCGAAAAGGGATCTTATTGGCCCCAAGGTGGGTTCAAAAAGGGATCTAATTGGCCCCAAGGATGGACCGTTTGCACATATTGCTGCTCAAACCTTCACTTTCCGCGAACTCGCTGCTGCTACGAAGAACTTTAGGCCGGAGTGTTTCTTAGGGGAAGGAGGATTTGGGCGTGTGTACAAAGGGAGACTTGAGAGCACTGGACAGGTAGATAATGTGCCCATTTCTGTATGTATTGTGCATGTGGCATTTTTATGGTTGCGTATTTAGTAAATTAAAATCTGCATCAGCTAATATTCCCTTTCCAGGCTTTAGCTTTCAGTCCAAGAACGAACTCTTTCACCTGAAGTCGGAAAGCCAATTTGGCTAGAACTTATGATTACCTCTAAGGCCTTTTTCTGGATCATCTAATATGTAGAAATGGTATGAATTCATTGAAATTTATATTGTTAAATTGGATTTTCAATCCTACTTTAGTTGTACTTCTTAGCAACTGATCAACAGTCAATTGGAGCTGTAGTTATTGACCATCAAAAATAAAATTAAGAAAACAACTCATTCTTGTAGGTTAGATCCAATTGAGCCTTACTTATTTGTGGAGATTACCCTTTACTTAAGGGTTTTAACATTTATTTTTTTCTATTATTTGAAAAGACCATGGTTGATGTTTGAATCAATCGAACAGTTTATTTTTGAAAAATGTGTCAATCCCTCTGCGAGTGAAGCTGACACTTTTCATGTAGTTGCCTCCAGTTTAGTGGAACATTTGTTTGGCCCCTTTTCCCTTCGATGAAAGGCTTTGTTGGTGTCCATTGTTTCTTTCTCAGGCAAATAAATTTGGAGCTAAAGGATATTCACAAGCTGCGAGCAGCACAATCAATCCTTAAACTTTTTCTGTTTGATCAGAAGAGTCTAAGTTGGTGCAGCAGATCTTTTAATTGGAAAAGCTTGGAGTAATTTTTTTACGAGTTTGACATGGTTGGGTTTTTTGATGACATCTTAAGAGCTTCCACTTTATCGCATCTGTCTCACAATTGTCAAGAATTTTGAAATCATCAGATTTAGGTTGTACATAAATTTTCTGCCCACGAAAAGTCATTTAACGGAATTGAAGATTCGGTACCGTAAAAGAAAGTACTGTATATATGCCATATTTAGGCTGGCTGCGGTTTTGTTCCGTTAAATTCTCATATCTTGTGACTCTCTTGAACGTGCTGTTATACAAAGTTCTTACTTTGACCTTAGTTGTTTGTAGGTTGTTGCAGTTAAACAACTGGATAGGAATGGTCTCCAGGGTAACCGCGAATTTCTGGTGGAGGTTCTGATGCTGAGCCTTCTGCATCACCCTAATCTCGTGAGTCTGATTGGTTACTGTGCTGATGGTGATCAACGGCTTCTTGTCTATGAATTCATGCCCTTGGGATCATTGGAAGATCATCTTCTTGGTAACATTAATTATCTGTAATGAGAGGTTTTTCCTTATATAATTCATGCGGGTAATCCAGTAAATATTTCTTTGCACTTCCCTAGAACTCTGCCTTGAAGTGGCCCAGCACTGAAAGTGCGAAAATGACTTTTATTGCAATTTGACGAGGAGATATAGATTCGATACTACAACTTTTATTATATAGATCTGGGGTCACATTCTGGCTCAATTATGTGAAAATCAGCTCTTTGTAATGAGCAACTGATATTAGCATTATTCTATTGGTACAGACCTTCCACCAGATAAGGAACCGCTAGATTGGAACACCAGAATGAAGATAGCAGCCGGTGCAGCCAAAGGTTTAGAATACCTGCATGACAAAGCAAATCCCCCGGTTATTTATAGAGATTTCAAGTCATCCAATATTTTACTGGAAGAAGGGTTCCATCCAAAGCTCTCTGATTTTGGTCTCGCAAAGCTTGGTCCTGTTGGAGACAAATCACATGTTTCCACAAGGGTCATGGGCACTTATGGATATTGTGCTCCGGAGTATGCAATGACAGGACAATTAACCGTTAAATCTGACGTCTATAGTTTCGGGGTAGTCTTCTTAGAACTGATCACTGGACGAAAAGCCATCGACAGCTCCCGCCCCCATGGGGAACAGAACCTTGTGACATGGGTAATTCTAGTTTAACTTATCTCTCTGGTTGCATGACCATGAATCCCATCTTGTTTGGACTTCTGCTTTGTTAACCTAGAAGGCAATGTCTTAGAACAAGGTAGTGATTATTTAGTATTCTTCAAGAATTTCTTCGTGGATGAATATGGAAACAAGTTTCAAGTTATTCTTCCTTTCAGAAATATGTTTAGGTGCTTTTGGAATGGAAAGAGTCTTCAAAGTGAAGCATTCCGTCACTACGTTGTTTTAACTGAACGTAGCGGAACGTATATAGAAAACAAAGTAATTGCTAGTTAAAGTTTCTTTTTGGTGCTTTCAGAACTGGGCTTTATAGAGTAGTTCGGAGAAAGCAGTTTCACAAGCTTGGCTTTGCCTCTATTTTGAAAACCTAAGAGGGAAGGTCTTTTTCAAACAAATCCTAAGTCGTTCTCTTTGATATTTTGTCTTTGCAGGCACGTCCAGTATTCAATGACAGGCGAAAATTTCCAAAATTGGCGGATCCAAGGCTGCAGGGGCGTTATCCAATGCGGGGTCTATATCAGGCGCTTGCTGTGGCATCCATGTGTATACAAGAGCAGGCGGCTGCGCGTCCTCTCATCGGTGACGTGGTGACGGCTCTTTCTTACCTAGCAAACCAGGCATATGATCCTAACGTAGCTTCTAATTACGGGAACAAAGGATCCGGCTTTGATGAGAGAGGCGGCAAGATTTTGAGGAACGAAGATGCTGGAGGTTCCGGGCGCAGCAGGTGGGAATCCGAGGGTTCCGAGAAGGACGATTCTCCAAGGGACGGTAAGTTGTTAAATAGGGACGTGAATAGAGAAAGGGCCGTTGCTGAGGCGAAGATGTGGGGAGAGAATTGGCGAGAGAAAAGACGGCAGAGTGCTCAAGGCAGTTTCGATGGATCTAATGGTCAGTTGCCTTGATCGAGAATTTCTCGGGTCGTTCCCTCCTCGAGCCTCTTGGCTTGCTTTCTGTGAATCCTACGAAGCGAATGCTGGGCATTCATGTTGTGTAGCGCACATTCCATTTTGTTGAAGGGAATGAGTGGAGAGATTGTGGTTGAATTAGGAGGACTCGGTCCCTACTACTTTAACTCCGCACTTTTCTGGGTCTTGTCTCTCCATTCTCTGTTTATACTTTCTTGATATATGGAGGAAGAGGAGTTGTGTGTATATCATTTGCTAGGACAGCATTATAGAAAGAGAATCCAGAAGAAGAGGGAGATTGTCTGTCTTGTAATGCTTGTGCTGAACCTTGTAAGTTTATCCTGAGCAGAATTTGCCTGCATTTTCGAACTCCAGTTTTAAGCAACATTCTTATATAATATCGCGGTTAGTAGGGCAATCATATATCTGCTCGGAGATTAATTTGGGCTTGTTAGACTGCCTTGTCAAACTCCCTTTGGTCTTGAATCTTCTTACTCCTTTGCACCCCATAGGGACAATGCAAATGATGCAAGTTTTCTAAGTCCTATCCCATCATGAAACAGCCTATTCCTTGGCATGAATTTCAACTAAGATGCTTGCAATATCAGAAGCACCATCTGATAAACGGAACAATAGGTTAGTTCTACTCAACCGCGATATTCTGTGTATACTCATGACTGGCTGGCTGCGGTGCCGTTCCATTAAATTCTCATATCGCTGGGAGCTACTCACGGCTCTCTTCAAATATACCTGGTTCTTACTTTAACCTTAGTCATTTGTAAGGTTGGTTTACCGGGTAACCGTGAATTTCTGGCAGAGGTTCTGATGCCGAGCCCTCTGCATCTCCCTAATCTCGTGAATCCAATTGGTTACTGTGGTGATGGTGATCAGCGGCTTCTTGTCCATGAATTCATGCCCTTGTGGATCACTGGAAGATCATCTTCAGGGTAACATCAATTATCCTTAACGAGAGGTTCTTCCTTCTATAATTTGATCTAGGCAAATTTAGTATTCTTTCTCTTTGCACTTCCCTAGAACTCGGCCTTGAAGTGGCCCAGCACCGAAAGTGAGAGAAATTGAACTTTTATTGCCGGATAACAAGAATGTCAAACTCTGTATTCCCATTCCTTGCTCAAACTCTCTTAGGCAACTGATATTAGCATTATGCTATTGGTACAAATGTTCCACCGGACAAGGAGCCGCTAGATTGGAACACCAGAATGAAGTTAGCAGCCGGTGCAGCGTAAGCAAATCCCCCGGTCATTTAGTACTTTGCTGGACGAAGGGTTCCATCCAAAGATCTCTGATTTCGGTGTTGGGAAGCTCGGTCCTGTTGGAGACAAATCACATGTTTCCACAAGGGGTCATGGGAACTCAGTGGATATTGTGCTTTGGAGTATGCAACGAGGGGACAATTAACCGTTAAATCTGATGTCTATAGCTTCGTGGTAGTTATTTTAGAGCTGATCACTGGACGCAAATTCATCGACAGCTCCCGTCCCCATGGTGAACAGAACCTTGCAACAAGGATTATTCTAGATTAACTTAGGCCTCTTGTTGCATGACCATGAATCCCATCTCATTCGGACTTCTTCCTTTCAGAAGTATGTTTGAGGTGCTTTCGGAATGGAAAGAGTTCCTGAAGTGAAACATTCCAATACTCCACAGTTTTGATTGAACAGGACCATAGCTGAACATAGAAAGAGACAAAGTGATTGCAAGTTAAAAGTGTTTTTTCTTTTTTTTTTCTTTTTTTGGTGCTTTCAGAACGGCTTTACAGAGTACTTTTGAGGAATAGCGGCTAGAAAGCAGTTTCACAAGCTTGCCTTTGCCTCCATCTTTTTAACACCTATAAGGGAAGGTCCTTTCCAAACAAATCCTAAGTTGTTCTTTATGATGTTTTGCCTGTGCAGGCACGTCCATTATTCAATGACAGGCTAAGATTCTCGAAATTGGCGGATCCAAGGCTGCAGGGGCGTTATCCAATTCGGCATCTATATCTGTGGCAGCCGTGTATACAAGAGCATGCGGCTGCGCGTCCTCTCAGGGGCCATGGTGATGGCACTTTCTTACCTAGCGAACCAAGCGTACGATCCTAACATGGCTTCTAATTACGGGAACAAAGGAACTGGAAGTTAAGACAGTTTTCGGGTTCCATCTCTCCATTCTCTGTTTATACTTTTCTTGAATTTGGAGGAAGAAGGCTTATGGGTATATCACTGCTAGGACAGCAATCTAGAAAGAGAATCCAGAGGGACATTGCAATCTAGAGAGAGAGAGAGAGAGAGAACTCCCTCTGGTTTTGTATCTTCTTGCTCCTTAGCTTATCACAGGGACATTGCAAATGATGCAAAGTTTTTTTTTAAGTCCTATCCAATCAGGAACAGCCCACAATGATCTTTCGAATCGTAGCTGCTAAGTTCCATCACTTTTGCTCTCTCTTCCCAGGCATGGATTTCGACTAAAACGCTCGCGAATATCAGGAGCACCATCTGATAATTGGAACGACAGGTTTGTTCTACTCGACCGCGATGTTCAAGCGAGTTAAGGCGACTCGGGACGAGTACCATGGACAAAACTTGGTTTCTCAACCACTAGAATAAGAAGAGTATACTTGTAATTAACTCGATCTTTAATCAGATAGCAGAAGAATGAGTACACTTTGGGATATTGCCTTTGGGCACTTTCTTCTTCTTACAATTGTTATACCAACCGGAAGACACAGATAGAGAGAGAACGATGGAGAAAGTAGGATCATTACGGAGAGGATAGATCGACGCGAACTTGGGCCTTCACGTTCTTAATCAAAGCCCAGCCAATGGTAAATTGGGCCTGAGCTAACCAGTAACTTGGCAAATCAGACCCCCGAATCTTCCTTGGCCCGGAGACCGTCGCCGGAAACCACCACTTCCACAGCGGCCTCGGGCAGTTGATGCTCGTCCGCAAGGGATTGGCCGCCGTCGGAGGGGAGAGGGATTTCGACGACGACCGGGTGGACTTCGGAGACTCCTCCTAAGGGGGAGAGGACGACGGTGCTGGTGACGTGCTGTGGGAGCTTCTGGTCCATCTTGATGACGCTCCCTTTGTTTCTGAAGTACCCGTACAAGCCCATCTGACATAGTCCCAGGACAAAGCCCACAACGTTCGGTATCTGCATGTCCAGGTCAAGAACATTCTTAAGTTTGACCAGAATTTACGTTAGAACTCGATAAAACGTGTAGTCCGCCACAAGCTTGACCACGTTTTTAATGAGAGCTTAATATCTCCGGAAGAAGTATTCACGTGATATCGACTTACTCGATCACGTTCGGACACAGTCGTCACATAATCTCCATCCATAGTAGTTAAAAGATATCGGATTTCTCCGTTACATTGACCGACAATCCGAGAATCCAAAATTTGAGACCAACTTTTTTTTTTCCCAAAGTTGCGTACAAGAGTTTTGTTAAATATTCTCGGGTCGGTCCATTTTCAAATGTAAAATTCTCAATCCTCCGTTAAACATAATCATTATCAATAATGTATTCCAGTCGATGGATATTATTAAACTTTTTTTTTTAGCTATTATGAACTGATTCTTTGCCCTTGGCATCCTCGGTATACATGGAACTCAATGCAAGAAATATGATATGAAAGATTCGATTTACATTACACCAATGCACATTATGATAGTTCATACACTTCATTTAAATGAAATTAATCATTATCAATCTTTAATTTGATTTTTTGGAAAATGGAGATCACTTACCATAATGCACCAGTCCTTTAAGAAGAGACCATAGCCGAACCACATGATGGCGCTCAACGTTAGACAGAGCGATAGAGAGAAAGGCATGAACTCCACGCTCTTCGTTCGCACAACTCGTGCCTGGACACAAGAATAGGGAGAGAGAAAAAGAAACCGAAAAATCAAAAATGCGTTTTCCATGGTTAAGTATGAGAATTTGAGAAGCGAGAGATTGAGTTTTCGAGTGCCCACCACGATGCTCAACGGCGCTGCGAAGACGCTCACGGAGATGGTCGTGCAGATCCATCCAAACACCACGGTGCGGGTCTGACCGTTCGGGATGAAGTGCGTGACGAGAATTAGGAGTGAGAATAATCCCATGTTCATCAGAGCAAAGAGCTTAATCGTGGAGTTCTGCAATAGGCAAGATCATTATGTTAAGATAGAACAAACACGGAGTAGTTAGAAAAATAGGAGGGGACAAGAATGGTGTCACTGGAACTTATTATATTGTTCAAATTCAGTTCTTATTTGTGGATCAAATCAATACGTACCCTCGCAGCTTTCGGCGCATAGGTGATGAAAATGGCGATGTACACCATCTCCACGACACATCCGAAGGAGTTGATGGTGATGAGAAGGAAGCAGTGTCCTTTGAGGAATGCATAGTAGAACCAGAGCATGGAGCTGAATAGAGCAACCAAGTAGGGCAACGACTCGAAACCCTCCGTTGATTTCTTCTTGTAAATCCTGTAAAATGTCGGGCTGCGACGAAAGAAGAGAAAGAATAAAATAATGTTATCTTCATCCTAGTGAAAGAGAAGAACTTTAAAGAAGCAATGATCACTTACCCCGGAGCCAAGTAGACGAAGAAAGAGACAATGTTTCCTATCATCAATTGCAGAACACAAGAACAAAGTTAGATTATTCTAAGCAAGCGCAGTGCAAAAATGAAAATTTTCTCTCTTTTTGCCAGGTTTTAAGTAAAAGGAAAAACAAAACAACCTCAGTCATTTTACGAATCTAACTGCTGAGCAAAACGAGGTGTGGTTGAACAAAACTCGAACTAAATCATTGTTGCATGTCGAAATGCAAACCGAGTCGAGAATATATTAATCCCAAATTAGTCGAAGGAGAAAAAAAAAAAAAATTTAATCGCAGAGCAGCTTTTGGTTGGTTGCGCAACAACCTTAAGACGGACGCTGACGTCCCAGCTTCAACATTTAAAGCTGATTCTGAGATTGCACCAGAGTGAAAACAAAGATCGTTGGAGGAAATGGCCAAAAGGGTTGTGAAAGAAGTTGGCAAAAAGATCCAAGAGACTGAAAAAGTTTGCCTAAGGTTTAGTTTCGAGCGAGGCTTAAATCATCAGTAAAAGGGAAACGAATTTGAAGAGAGTCGAGAAGATGAAGATGAAGATGAAGGTGAAGAGCTTCTGGTTTTGTTCATATTACCTAGGATACCAAAAGTGAAGATCCATGGATGGGTGTAATCCAAGATGGCCATTTCACTTGCAACAAAAACAAGCGAGAAGAAATCCTCTCTCTCCAAGGCGAAGACCCAGAAAAGAAAGCAGGGTTCAGAGAGAAACCCTAGCTCTCTCTTCTCTCTCTGAGGATGATACCAGGGATGGTTGAAGGTGGTGGGGAAGAAGCTGGTCTTTTTATACACACATGTTGCGTAGGCTTAGCACAGGAGAAAAATGAGGCCGGGGGGGGCTTTTTTGTGTGTGTACGCGAGAGAGATAGAGAGTATGCGTATTTAACTCATTCTGCTTGCATGACAAGTGGAGGATAAGTAGGTAGCGTAGCCCAAAACCATTCTCTCCACAACAACACTAACCCCACCTCTCCTTCCCTACGTGCCCCCACTGCTCGCGTGCCCCTACAACTCCTCGGTTATGATTAAGGGTAAAAAATTTCCG
This sequence comes from Rhodamnia argentea, assembly GCF_020921035.1. Taxonomy (NCBI): domain Eukaryota; kingdom Viridiplantae; phylum Streptophyta; class Magnoliopsida; order Myrtales; family Myrtaceae; genus Rhodamnia; species Rhodamnia argentea. Next base: position 33,309,198 of record NC_063150.1, on the reverse strand, counting down.
ATCCGGTCGGATTTTTTAGCAGTCCAGTGCAATGGATTGTATGTGTTTAGAACACATATTAGTGTTTTAAATGTGTAGAAGCATCTCACATAATTAAGAGTTTAAATGATTTCCTTAATGAATTAAAAAAAAAAATCTATCGGGTCCTGGTGGGTTGTTCCTCCCCCGGAACCGGGAATCGTGTCGACAACTACTAGTTCCAATTTTTTGGATTTGGGAACGGGACCGGCACCCCCGAGAATCGGACCGAATTGGCCGGTTGGGTCCGGTCCGAACGGTTCCCAATCCAATCAGTTCCTTTTGCTTACTCCTAATTATGATGTTGAGGTCGAAAGACATGCATACACGACGAGCCACATCTAGACCTATCAAAATGGATCAATTTTTTTTTTTTTTTAACTATGGGCTGATTTGTTATATGAATTAATTATATTTAATAAATGGATCGTAAATGGGTTTAAACATTATACGGATGTTTTTCTTTTGTCGAACATCATATTGATGTTAAATAGGTCACAAATGTGTCATAAATGGATTTACAACATACTTATACGGAAGCCACCTCTTTGACTCTCGATCTTGGCCCCCACTTGCTTCGCACTCTCAATTGGGATTGGATATGAGTTTTCCGAGAATGAAGCAAATGCGGAAGTGTTTTAGGAACATGGGTCGGGTCGGATATAAGTCACTAAATTTGCATTGTGCGAAAATGGGTAAAAACAGGCCTATTTGGGATGGATCATTTTCGACTCGATCAACCGTTTGACGAGTTTACATATCCATGAGTACAATTTTTTACAATTAGTGGTGAGATGAAGGCTTTGTACGCGCCTCGAGGGAGAGAGTGGCGATCGTAAAATGTTACGTTACTCGCGCACCGCAAAGCTGTCTCTCCCGCGTTGTGTTCGTTCTCGTGACATCTCCCAGAATACAATTATTCGTGTCGTGATCTTTTCGATTTCGCTCTCCAGCGCCTTTTTTTCCCCACTACCCCGACCCAAACACGCCTTTGCTGACTCAGCCCTAATTTACCTCCCCCCCCCGCGCCCTCTCTCTCTAGAATTATAATGGTGGGGTTGGTTGTTTGTCCCGTAGCCTTCTTCTTTTTCGCGCTCCATGCGGAAGAGCTCCGGAGGTTTCGTGTGTGCGTCCATGGCGTCTCTTTTGGGCTTTTTCTTTTCTTCTTCTTCTTCTTGTTCTTGAAGCCTTTGTTGCTCTTCTGTGTCTTGCGGTTACGCTGAGGCATGTGAAGACAAGAAGGTGACAACCTTAGACTAAACAAACAAATAATGGGGAGGGTCTTGTTGTGCATTTATGTTCTTGTGTGTGTGAATGAATGAGGTTGTTGGGGTTCGCATGCATGGTTGGAACTTGGAAGTAGTTTGGGGTCGCAAGGTGGAGGCCGGTCGAGAAAGGGAATTTTTTTTTTTCCTTTTTATTAAGAAATGCTTGAGTGACTGTCCTTAACCTATCATTAGAATAATGGTCTATTTCGCGTCAAAAAAAAAAAAAATCAATATTAAATAATTAAAAATTATTGTGAGGTACACTCTTTCCAGAATTCTTCGCTCGCAACATGTTGTTAGTCTCATACTGGCCCAAAAGAATATTATGCTAGCAAAGACCTTCTCTTTTCTGTATTGCGCGGTTGCATGCATGCATTGATAACATAAAGATTTTCCCCCGAAAGCGGTGGTTTTGCAAAACGTGAGGTTGGTGCGTTTATTTATTGCGTGCCTCTACCAAATAATGTGAAGCTTCTATGTCGTTTCCGATGAGACCGCCACGAAAGCCTCGACTTTTCGCGAGATTCTCGAACCGAGTGTCGCTCCAGATGGTCCGGTTCCAGTATAGGTTTTTCGGGGTATGGAAAGTGGGCGAGCCGTGAAAGAGATGGATCGCAAGATACGATATTGTTGTTGCTTATTCGGACTTGTTGACTATCGACTAAAAAGTTTGTGAATTTCCTAGTCTCACTAGTTGCGTGGCTTTTTGCAGGGTAAGTGGCGAGACTCTAGCATGACTTCTGGTGGATGCAACTTCCATTATTGCGGCCGGTAAAGCGTGAAAGGGGCTATGATAGCCTAATATCAACTCACTAATGAAAGCTATTAAATCCCCATGATTAACATTTAATCAGAGCAAGGGATCCGGAATGAGCTGAAGATCGAACCTGGCGATCAACTTCATGATTTGATGTAAAATTGCACCGGAACCATAATTGAAAATCGAGATCGAGTTCTAGGGCAGAAATGCGTTGAACGGGAGTCAATCCCTGAAGGCTTTCAATCAAGGAAACCCTAAAAAGATGGCCGCGTTCGAGCGTCCATTAGCTTTCTTTTGCTCTCTCTCTCTCTCTCTCTCTCTCTCTAGGTTTGAGCCAGTTCATCATGATTGGCAAGGAGAGAGGGAGATCCCAAAAGTTCTGTCAATTTAATGTATACGTAATGTCTTTTTAAAGAATGGTTTGCTGGTACCACCTATGTTTGTAGCATGTACCCTTTTCAAGGTAAAGGGTGCAAGGGACAATGTGAATCTTACGTCGTGCTATCCTAAAATTAATCATGTACCCACGGATTCCGAACTTTTGCCCAACTTTTGAAAGTCTCGAAACTCATTGTATGTCGTCCTTTAAAACGCATCCATATTCATATCCAGCCATGGTGATTCCATAGATTTTCCCGTGTAAGCCCTACCTTTTATAGGTTTATGAACAGTAAAAATCATGTAATGCTCACATGCCATGGCATGTAGGGCTGGCAGTTCGTATTCGTGTATCATATCCGTGTCGGCCGCTTATGTCATTTCACGCTAATACCGAAAATTCTTCGAAATTACTCTAAAGTGCTGTTTCCTGTCCTTTTCGAGTCGAGCCGTGTCACCCCAAATCCTGGTTCCTTACGATAAACCCATGTTGGGTTTGAGTTGTGTTCTTTAGGGGTGAACAAATCGGACCGATCGGATCGGGAACCGCTCGGACCGGACCGGTGGTCCAATTCCCGATTCTAGAGGGATCCTGTCCCATTCCCGGTTCTTAAAATTGGAACCGGTGGCCGGACGGTCCGGTTCCCGATTCTAGGGACATAGGAGAGATCGGACCGATCGATTTTTTTTTATTTTTAAAGTAACCCTAATGTTTACTTGTTTAGGATACGCTTCTTTTTTTTGCACTTCGCTCCCCCTTTTTCCCTGCCACTTCACGTCTCTCGCAACAAGGTTATCTTTGTTCAATTTTTAAATCGAAGCCAAAGCTAATTGTGCTTTGACTTCATCCATGGTTGTAGCCTAGATTTTTCATTAAAAAGGGGATTGACAAAGCTTAACCTATGGGGAGTGCATAAACCATTGACGTGCTCAATTGATGATTTTGTTTTGCTAATCCCCTTTGAGTTACATTTTATATTTTTCCATGCCCTTAATCTTTGCCTTTCTACCTTCGATGTCACTTGTGGCTGCAATTTAGTTGATTCCGACCTGTGCTACTGTAAAAAGGTTGTGAACCTTTCGATAGCAATCCAAATTGCAATCCGAAATGTTTGAACTTTGGGACCTGAAACTTGGAATTAATATTTGACCCAAAAAAAAAAACTTGGAACTAATATCTTAACTTGCAATTAGAACAAACGTGGAAAGAGAATGATCGTGAAAAGAGAATGCTCCACGAGCAAGAATGGTGCATTTTTTTTTTCTAACATGTTACCGGTCCAATGGAATCACCCAGGAACCAGACCGGTTCTTGGGACCGTCAGTCCCAGTCCCGTTCTCGGTTCCTGGAACCCGGACAACCTGTTCGGTTTCCGGTTCTTGAGGGGAATTGGACTGGATCGGGAACCGATTACTCTAGCATTCTCATGCCATGTTGGGAATTGCCATCTCTACACGACGTTCTTACTAGAAATCGAGGGTATCGGGATTCGGAAGGAGAGAGAAATGAAGAAATTTCTTTTGGCTCAAATTGAGGGGAGATGTCAAGCCTAAGAAGACCCCTTTAGTGTCACAAGAACCTGCGAAATCAATAAAGAGATGGAGTAATTGTGGGTCGGTTGCGTACGAGGAGATTTGATCGGATTCAAAACCTAGCCATTCCCAAAAATCGTTCAGATGTCCATGTCGTGCGTGGCACATCATGCCTTAATTTGGCATGTTTATCGTGAGTTCGATGGAGGTTAAGGAAACTATTTCCACGTATAAATCCCTCCATCGACCCCCTCTCGACGCGGCGTACAAGGCTCTCTCTCGCGTTAATAGGGGGCAGGCAGCCTCTGATGATTGATGGAGACGCGCAGAGCCGGTTCACTAATTTCGAACTGATTAATATGGAAAACGTGAATCTGGAGAGCAGATTTTGCTTTTGCCAAAAGTTAGATAATCCCACGCAAGGGATAAAGTGATTTTTCTGTGTACTTCAATGGGTTCCCATGATCGGTCCATTCATGGGTTTTATCATATGACTATCTAAGCTACCGAGATAAAAGTGATATCGATTATGATCGACCAGAGTTATTGTTTACACATAGAAAATGACTAAGTTTTTAGAATCGACGCGAAGTTGGTTTGGACTGTTATTTAACCGACGGAAAGTTGATTTCGCCAAAGAGAAATGGCGGAATCAAATATCGACGAGCTATGCGATCCAATAATAATTACGTTATGCTAATCATTGGCGATTACAAGAAAACAAAAAGAAAAGCTCATTGATGATCGTGGATGACAACTATCAATGATCACGAGATACAGCTAACGATGCACCGTAGCTTGTGGTCGATGAACATCTTGTTTCGATAACGAAGCCAATATATGGCCAACATTATTCCAAAATTGGCTGAGTGTTGAACACAAGGAAAAAAGGTGGAAGACGTCGATTAATGGCAAAAACAACTAGACAACATCACATCGATGGGTAGTCGGGAAATCAACAAGACAAGTTGATAAAGAGCATAATGATCTGGCCACCTAAATCTAGCTGTGTGTTGGACACAGAGGAGAACACGAAAACTATGACGCCGACCAAAAAACAAAGGTATCAATCAACATTGTGACATAGTGCCTGAGGAGTTGTAACCCTTTGTGGACGAGGTCAGAATGCACAATAGTATGTGCATGCATAACCATGAGAGATATAGATAATCAAAGAAATATCCTAATTATCTCCACCATTTACAAAAGAAATATTATAACCCTTTGCGGGCCTCGGTCAGGGACAGGAGGAGGTCACCGGCCCTCAGTCTCCGAAAAAGGAAAAAAAAAAAAAAAACAAAAGAAAGGAAAGAAAAATAAATAAAAAAGGGAAAAAAGAAGTCGAAAATCAAATCGAACCGAACTAGATTTTTGTTTTGGTTCATATTCACTTCAGGGTGAGATTTAGTTCGGTTCAAACTTACCTCCTAATAGTTCGCTTTGGTTCGATTTTCTTGAAAAATTGAACCATTGACACTCCTAGTATCGAATAATAAGGACAACGTTGAGGATTGGCGTTGATAACGATATTAGTAATTATTGGAAAGATAGATGCATAACCCTAAGAAATATAAAGAATTAAAAGGAATATCCTAATTCTCTCTAACATATATCAAAAGCCAATTACAAATATCTTAATTGTCTCTAATAGTTTTATCCTTCCGTGTGCCACATTGTGCAATAGTTCTGGTCGCAATAAAAGTTTTGGAGAGTACTTTATGTTGAAGTGTGGTTCATATTCCAGTGCGACAAGAAAAAACATGAGTTCCACTCCACACTGAGCGAGCAGTGGTCCGGGAGAGCCGCCCCGACGCAGATCTCAAGGGGGCAGCGTTCCTTGACAACCAGAGGATTTTTATAATTTAAACTCGTAATTTTTTCATTAGTAGTTTGGGTTTGGGCTTATAAATAGCTACTGCTGTATATACTTTTTTCGTTTGTAATTAAGTGATATAACGAAGAGTGCGATGCGCTAATTATAGTTAAATCATTTGCTGAACGTAATCCTATTTTAAGGTGAATCATGATAAAATCTCGCTTCTCGATTTCTCTTTATCGCTCTACATTTTACTTTAATTTTATTGTGTATCGAATCCTAACACCTTAAGCCCATCCATGCACGAATTAGTTGAGACTATATATTGTTCTGAACATTTTGACAAAAATGAAGCTGAATGTGACGTAGTCATGTTTTAAAATCTATATAAAATTAGATGATCACGTGCAAAACTTGAAAATCAATAATAAAGAAAGGAATGAAGTGACTTGACGTGGCTAGCCGACAAACCAATGTGGCAAAAGTCAATGAAAAGCCCCATAAATGACATCACTAAGCATGAAAGGCCCCGAATTTCCCTCTTCTTCAGACCCTAGCAAGAATACTTGATTTGTCCCAAAGTTCGACTCTCCTTGAAACCCTAATTCAAAACGACGAATTTGGTGCAAAATTAAGAGCTATATCTTGTCATAGAGAGGAGAATAAGCAAAAGCAACTCAAGTTCGTGTCAACAAAACCAAGACGAAATCGAATATATTTCAAATTCAAATAAAATCAGAGCTCTCGAGCTTAGCAACGGATTTCTTCTCGACATCAAGAACAACAAACAAAACACTCTAGCGAATGGCTTCGAGGGCCTACTCCATCGTTTTGACATAAAATGCTACATCATCGTCCACATTGGACTTTCTTTTCATTTTTTTAAGCCACGTATGCATTTGATATTTGATTAAAAAAGAGCTTGATGTGACTTTTTTCCTGAATTTATCATCGGTGTTGGAGGTTTTTTTTTTTTTTTCGAAATCGGAGGTACTTAAGTGATAGTTCTTTTTGCGATGTGATACGAAAGTGATGCGGAGAAAAATTTTGTACAAAAGTTATTCCAATTCTAATACGGCCAAAAATTTTGTACAAAAGTTATTCCAGTTCTAATGACCTTTTTCTCTAAATAAGCTATTATTAATCATGTTAAAACTCCATAGATAAGCGATATAACACACTTTAATGAACATGAATGCTCATCATGTTAAAATTACATAGATAAGATATATGAGATACTTTAATGAACAGGAATAATTACCTTAAATCTTGAACCTTTTATGCAAAATGAAACGAAACACTGGAACTTAACCCTAAAACTTGAAAAAGCTCGATGTAAGCCATCGATTATTACTTCCCTAATGACTTTTCCTAGTTGGCACCTTTTCGTTATGCATTTAAGGGCTTCGAAGGAGGAAAATTAAGGAAGTGATGATGGGAACAGTTGTTTGCAACTTCTTTAAAAGATATTTTAGTCTGTACATATATGTTTTTTTGCTGAAATTTTAAATTTACGTTTCTTTAGCTTCGTGAAAAAACGAGTGATCTGTTTTTTCCCCCTAAAAACGATGGTGTGTGTCGCTTATAAAAATGAATAAATGAACTATATTTTTATCGTTCTTGATAATATTGAGACATAAATTATTGTCCAAAATGAAAATTTTCTCTATTGACCAATTACTTCATGAATAAATAATTTATTTTATCGGATGCGAAAATTTTCATACATAATCTGTTGTCGATAATGAAATTATTTTTCATTGATTAATTATTTCTCACGATACAAAAGAATGTTATTTGGAAAATATTTTGTTTAATAATTTATTTTTTGCGAAACAAACGGAACCTTAACATCAATGAAATTTTATTAGCCTCGGCAAAATTAGAGAGTCGTTTGTAAATCTCGCAGCCATCTTCGGGTGTGTCTGGTTGTACTTTGGTGGAAAGTCTATGGGAAAATGTAAAGGGTTTTAGGTGAAAGGGGTTTTTCAAAATGCAAATAATATTTGGGAAAGTGTATTTTAGAAATATGATGAAGAGCAACTTTACTTAAATACTGTTGGGAGAAACTTTGTAAAGGACTATTGGTTTGTTTAGATCTCATACATTTTCGCTCGTATCGCCGGCGAGCCAAATTTGGTTGCTGGCAGCCTTGTTTGAGGTTGAGGCCTAGGGTTGCGCGAGCCTAGGCGACGACTCTTGGGTGGCACAAGCCCAAGAGGTTGTCGCCTAGATCGCGCCACCCCAGGCAATTTGCCAGGATCCCATGATCCTAAGGCGGCCGAGGCCAGTCAGGTTGAAGAGAGCCACTGCTTGAGTAAATCTAGGGCTCTCTAATTAAAAAGGGTTAAAATTATAATTTTTATATAAAAAATAAAGGCAATTAAAAATTTTCATTAAGCTGTAAAGCCCAAGGCAGCCTAGGATCTGCCTTGGGCTTTTCGCATTCTCAAGGCTGACTTTTCCCGAATGTGGCTTCATTAATTTCCTCCCAAACCCCCAAATTTTGGCCCAAGGCCTTGGGAAAGCCCTTCCCAAACGAAGCCTTCATCACTTTTGATTTCCCCTACCGGTTTAAACTAATTCTCTTATCACTCTTGTTTCTCCGTAGTAGTTAGTCATGCCACCAACCATCTATCTGTTATAATTTTGACGTGACGTTAATGGAGTCACGCAGGCATGAGCTAATTGCATCTAATTATATAAGTTTTCATCATGCTCACTAAGTTCATTCCGATACACAGAATTTGTACGTTAATCAACTTAATAGATCACCCAGAAGTCCATGAAACATCTCAAAGTCCTATGAACCGGTTAAGCTCGGACCTTTTGTGCAGGTGGATGGTGGCACCAACCCGGAATAATTTACACGCAGGGGGTAGGATTCGAACTTTGTGAGCTGAATATCCTATGACGCCCCAACCAAATAGCTCCACCATTGGGATTAGAAGTAACAGTTTTTTTCCCAACTAGTACGGACAAATTATTGTTAATGAAATTTCATAATTGACTTTCTATAAGGGCTGGGCCGGATATTACGAGGTTGAAATTCCTCCTAAATCAAAGTAAGCATTTTGCACGAGATATCAATACATATTTCTAGCAAACCCGACCCGAATCTGGCCCAGCCCTTGCCCGGCCCAAAGAACAGTACGGACAAACTAGCTACCCATCCCTTCTCAGTTCTCTCAGCTCCGACCTGAGCTGAAACCTCGTCTCTCCCGATCCGTCTTCTCCGACGGAAAAATGGAGAAGTTCAAAACCCTGGAAATCATCCAAACAAGCCCCGACTCCTCCGTCTTCCACCTCCGCCTCAACCGACCTTCCTCCCGCAACGCCCTCTCCCTCGACTCCTTCGCCGAGCTCCCCCTCGCCCTCTCCTCCCTCGACCGCAACCCCGACGCCCTCGTCGTCGTCCTCTCCGGCGCCGGCGACCACTTCTGCTCCGGCATCGACCTCGCGGCCCTCCGCTCCATCTCCTCCCGCTCCCTCTCCGGCGCCGACCGCGGCCGTGCCGGGGAGCGGCTCCGCCGGGAGATCAAGTCCATGCAGGACGCGATCACGGCCATCGAGCGGTGCCGTAAGCCGGTGATCGCCGCCGTCCACGGGGCGTGCGTCGGGGGCGGCGTCGACATCGTCACGGCGTGCGACGTGAGGTATTGCACGGGGGACGCGTTCTTCTCGGTGAAGGAGGTCGACTTGGCGATAACCGCCGACCTCGGGACGTTGCAGAGGCTGCCGAGCATCGTGGGGTATGGGAACGCGATGGAGCTGGCCTTGACGGGTCGGAGGATGTCGGGTTCGGAGGCGAAGGAGATGGGACTGGTTTCTGGGGTTTTCGGGTCGAAGCGGGAATTGGATGATGGAGTGAGACTCGTCGCCGAGGGTAAGTAGTTTCAGATTCTAGTATCTTGGTTTCTCAAACCGAATGGAGTTAGCTTTTAGCTGGAATACAATTCTTATGCTAGTTACCATATGCAGGTTTCACTGATTGCATTAGTCATCATTGTGTGTGATTCTATGTTTCCTATCAGAGTTAAATAGATACCGGTTTCGTGGTTGTGCATTTTGGTGGGATTTTTCAGTAGTCTGAGTCTTGAAACTTTTGGTTATTGGATATATTGTTGGCGGATTTTGAGTTGGTTTGGATTGGATATCTGCACAATTTTAAAGTAGTGATTTCGAGTGGTTCCAGTTATGTGGAATTCATATCTCAAGCACTTACTCGACGCTACAAAAGAAACCAATTTGAGATCAGTTCTAAAGATTGAGTACAACAATTTTATAAAGCTGCGTGGGATTAGTAGGTAACATAATTCAAATGAAAAGATAGTGGTGACAAGGATCAGGTATTGACGAGATGGTTGGGACTTGGCTGCTGGGAGCCATTGAAGGCATTTGTTGGTTTTGCAGCGAAAAGGGAGAAGCAATGGGAGAACAATTAGTATGGCTTCAAACTAACGAAGTCTGGAAGGTTCCCAATCTTATCTTGGTTTTCTTTTTTCACAATAGACCCCTGTAGTGGTGAGCAGACCATGCTCTTCATTCATAGAGTTTGAACCCGGTGGTGCCAAAGTAATTGTATTAGTTCAGTAAGACCAAATCAACTTTGGCTATTTTAGGGTATCTATTTAGCAGTTTTGGGAATTAGCAAACCAAGATTGAAGTTGGACATGGTTGAATGGTTTAGTTAAACCAAAACCAAATCGATAAACCGACAAACTGAGTTTTGGGTGTAGTTCACATTGGTTGTCGTCAGTTCACCAATTTTAGACTTCCTTAACATCCTCTGAGTGTAATGAAGGATAGAGTTACCATTTAGGTTAGAAGGGCTCAACTTATCCATTTCTTCAAGGCTAATCGACCCACCTGTATTTTTCATTCTATATGCATGCCCGATGGGTGTATTTGTCCCTCACTTGGAACTTTTACTGGTTTGGGATAGAGCGTGCATAGGGCAGTATAGTGAAGATGCCTGGTCAGTGGTTTTCTTTGTTAAAATTGCTGACTACCTTTCAATTGCAAATCGGCGATGGGCACCTTTTTGTTGCTAAACGAGGTTGTAAGGAAAAAAAATTTCGCATCGAGGTCATCACATCATTGAGTATATCCCTGTAGAAATAGATAACAGCATGTTGCAGGTGGAAAATAAAAAAACCTCCTTTCAGGTAATACTGTCTATTGAATTCGGGGCTAGGAAAGTTCCTTGCGTCAGTAAATCGTTCAAGGAGGCGGAGTTAATTCTAGTTTCTGGCGCTAATGTTCTGTTCTCATTTTCTGAGAAAAGTTAGTTTTATTTTGCACACAGCGATTGCTTCCAAGTCCCCTATGGCTATTACTGGGACCAAAGACGTGCTACAAACGAGCAGGGACATGAGTGTAGATCAAGGGCTGGACTACGTTGCCACCTGGAACTCCGCAATGCTTCTGTCCGATGACCTGACAGAGGCCGTCTCGGCGCACCTGCAGAAACGGAAACCTATTTTTGCGAAGCTCTGATGGTTGCATCAGCATCGAAGCAGAAGAACCAATTCAACGCTTTCACACGCAAAGGAGTGCAGAAAGAAAGAAGGGCAAAGCCGATTCTGGGCCAGCTTCCGGTATTGTTCGAAATGCTGTTGTCCTTGTAACTTGGACTTTTCGTTTAAAAGATTCAAAGCTGCCAATAATCCACTCGTCTCGATCGGATGAAGTTCCAAAAATTTAAATTAACTCCGTCTTATCACAAGACAGAATTATTTTGTTGTTGTTGTTGTTGTTGTTGTTTTGTTCAACAAAGCTAAGCGACATTGTTATGTATACGATGGGCAGTACTTTCATCTGTACCCTGTAAAAATGACTTTGGATAAATCGTTGCCAACCTTCGTCCAAATTTTTTGGCACTCTATGCATTCTGGTAAATCACGATTCTTAGATTCTCACATTTCGTTGCGCCTTAATCCGGTAAGCTTTGTTTAAGATGCATTTTTGGGGATTCGACAACTCTCAGCAAATTACTTACTTTGCTTACGACTTGCATCAGGGCGTCCAGAGTTGGTAATTTTTTCCAATGTCATTTTTGGTGTTTTTAATCTTAATTGTAGCGTCTGTTTCACGGAAAATATGTAATTTAGAAAATGTTTTTTATAAATGCTCGTATGTATCGTTTGAAATAATTGATCAATTATAAATATCTTTATCACCGACATCAATTTCAATTTGTGTCTAAATATTTTCATGGATAATTAAAATATTTTTTATTTATTAATTTTTAGAACGATATAAGTGATATTTTACTAAACGTCGTTCAAACAGGCCCACGTCGGGCCGGCCTGAACTGAAGCTATCAACAGGCCCACGTCGGGCTGGCCTCTTCAGTCTTTCGGGCTGACGGTTTTCTTCTTTTTACGCCCCTATCGTGGAGCCCACTTTGGACTCCCTTTCCCAACCATTTCTTGTTTTCTGTATTATCATAATCATTAACGATAATAACCATGGCTATATCATTATGGATGTCCGCCAACAACCTTAACCTGGGACGTTAAGGTAAAACGCATAATATTGAGGGTTAAAACATGGCTATGTTGTCCCTCGATCAATTTTCTGGTTGGTATATCGTAACCTGATCGGTCCAATCAGGGACGGAGTAGAAAACAGCCGGTGGAAAGCTCGTTGCACCGTGCTCCCCGATGATTTGCCCTGCAAGTTTCAACGAGATCTTCGACATATTAAGTTCACAAAAAGCTATTTTCTTTTTCCTTTTTCCATTGTGAAAGTAGCTAGTGGAAATACGAAGTTCAGCACCAACCTGAGATACTTTCCTGTTTATTCCCTCCTTGCTCATACTTGCTTTCCTGGGGTTGGATACGATGTGTCATTTGCCTTGTCTTTGCTTCTAGGGGTTGACAAAAGGGTTAGCTTCAGCGAGAAGGCAATGAGCCACAGGAGAAAGAAATTAAAAAATAAAAAAAAAAGCATATGATGACCTCATAAAGTTAGTATTTTTCGTCATTAAACAACTCATGAGTCAACTTTGAACCCCTGCTGACCCCGTTTTCCCCTTTCTAGAAAGTTCTCAATCCCCGTTGAGCTTTCGGGCTTGCTTGTTAAGGTTGCCCGCTCACTAAATTGCGGAAATGTTTGACCATCTTGGTTGTTTATTTGATGTAAAATATATGGACCGACCAATCGATGACGACGTGTTTCCGCCGTCCCGCGATGCATCCGATATAATTTTATAGCTATGTGCGTCGCTTCGTTTATATATATACATACAAACAGGTGGATGTAAGTAACTAAGTATAAAATATGATCACGTCAAGTAAGATAATACAATACACATGTGTCATCATTGGTGTAGAGCAGTATTTTATGACCAACCCTCGAAACATGGTGCCTTTTGCGACAAGGTGAGATCAGCTTGTCACTTCTAGAATTGTTTAAAGCCTAATCGATTGTAGTTGTCATCTTCAACAAGCTCTTCTATGAAATGCTAATTTATTGCAGTTTTTTATAATTAATAAGGTCACTTTCACGGGTGCAGCTCCCACTAAGCCATGGCAAGGCATCATTCGTAAATGATTGGCCAAAAGAAAAGGCAAGAGTTTTAATTTCTTTTATTACCGTAAATTGCTCTCCAAACCTCATTATCACTATTATAAAATCGGCTTAATGATGTTTGTTGTTGGGTCAATTACGTAGGAACATGATCTTCTGTATTGGTGATGAGCGATTCCACGCATTTTACTTTGATGAAGCAAATTATTGATTAGCACCATCATATTATAAGGTCGAGAACAACATTTTGGTGATCTCTTAACTTTAATGATAAACAAGATCGTTGATCACGCGATAATATGGTCCGAATTCCCTATTTGATCCCTACCTATCTTTGTCGTCATCTCCTCTCTGTAAATTGCATTTTCACCCCCTTAACAAATAGAATACTGACCAATAATTTGCTCTTCGTTTAGGGGGTTAAGTGTAAGGCCACGAATAACTAAGGGGTCAAGTGTAGGGAGGTTGCAACCAAGTGCTTTTCCGCTGGATAACTAATTTGAATAAGCGCACCTTCTTTCGATTAACAAGAATAATAAGAGCACCTTCTTTCCTAATCTTCTTTAATCTAAAGTTTACTTTGCCTTCCAAGCATAAACTTCCCATTATCTTTCTCATAAATGGGCTCACCGCTTTAACTCTCTCTGTCTCTCAACCGTCGCCTTATGGGTCATGTGTGCACACATGCAATAAAAGTCAGTGCAATGAAACGTTAAGGAATCCAAATGCTTCAGAGAAGGGCAAACCCTAAAAGGGTTAAAGCCAATCTTGAAAACACAAGCCTCGTGCAAAAAAAGAGGCAAAAGAGATCATCCGAACCCTAGACGTTTGAATTTTTCACTTACCAAGATCTTATAATCAAAAGCACCAATTATTGCAGCCTTTGACGTTTCTCCTCTCTTCCTTCTTCTCCCCCCACAAAAACCCTAAGGCCACCACCCCTCTTCAACACCCACACGCAAACGCCTTTGACTCCCGAAAATACGAAAAGTAAGAGGGGAAGTTCGCAGCCGCAATCTGCTCACGGAAGCCTGCCTTTTCTTACCACTCGATGGACATGTGGGTCGAGGACCCTTTTTGCTTGTGGGAACCTCCATCTTCGAGAAATTGGAATTTTAGCCCCCTCTTTCCCTTTCCCCGATTCCAACCCTGAAGAATTCTTGTATTTTCCGGGAGGTCCTTTGAAAAGTTTTGTCTCTTCTTTGTTTTCCTTTTTCCTTTCCAAGGAAGAGATAGAGGGTGTCCCTTCTTTCTACGGAATCAGGCAGATTCCTCGATTGTCAAAGTTTGAGGCTCCATCTTAACTAACATCAACCATCCCACGTTACCTCCACTCAAACCTCTTTTACCAATCCATCGACCCATCCCCTCTTTTTTTGGTTGATTTTCATTAGATTAAATTGACCGCTAGTGAAAAAACTTTTTCGATGTGAACACGCAGTTGTGATTAGACGTATAGTCCAGTCATTATCGTTTCTTTTAACTCGGCATTAAACAGATCTATGTCTTCACGAAGAGTTTTTTTTTTTTTGTTCCTTTCGTGACGATGCATGTAATGGAAAACCTTCTAGAGTTCCCTCGAGTTTTTCCTTCTCGTACCAAACACGTTGCCTTTGGCTTTCCTAGAACGAATTTGTATTAAAGAAAAAGGGGCTTTTTTAATTTGTAATTTAGGTTACCTGTTCTTAGGGTTTGCGTAGACAGAGATGCAAACTGTGATGTGGGATCCCATGACTTACAAAAAAAAAAAACTTACTTTATTTGTTGATGATTGGGAGAGAGTGAAGGGGGGGTTGTTGAAGTATAATTTATTTTCTCGAGAAAATCTTTGCCTCTTCAACTAAGTTACCCGTTGATTCAACCGATCGACATGGATGCCACTAAAGAATAAACTAAAGTAATCATATCCCACCCAAGTTCCTAATTCAATCATTTAAGTGTGGGTTCCTACTTCCCAGCCATTATTCAAAACAATTAAAGAAAAGGGTTATGAAAAAAGAGTATCAAGAGACCATATGCCATATGTCTCATCTTGATATTTTATATATAAAAAAAAATTGTTCTTTGCCATTTTGTCCACACCATGTCTGAATTGCCAACTTTGCAAGCCATTGGTCTCTGCCACCAAAGGCAGGATTGTTCCTTATTTCCCATGGCTTTGGTTAGACTAAATTGGAGAAAATTACCAAAAAAGTCCTAAATATATTGCAATTATGTCAATTCAGTCATAAATATTTTTGTGCCGATTTAGTCCTAAAACTTTTGTAATTGTGTCAATTCAATCCATTTAGCCAATTTTTGCCAGCTGTCACTGACGAGATGCCAACCAGTGTAGACCATCGGATGACATAAAATTTTAATATTTTTTTCAAAAAAATTGTTCTTATTTTCTTTTTCATTTTTTTCCTTTTCTTTTTTTCTTCCCTCTTCTACTTCCCGGGCCGAGATGATGGCTGGTGAGGCTCGGCCTCATGTGGCCATGGCGACGGCAAGCTTTACCTAAGGATGGCGAGGTGGAACTTGCTCGGCCATCGCCACCGGCTAGAGGAAGAAGAAGATATAAGAGGGAAAAAAAAAGAGAAGAAAAATGAAAACAATTGAAAAAATAAAAAAGAAAAATCAAACAAAAAAATTAAAATATTATGTTGTTGGAGAGGTCAGCAACGACCAGTGTCCACGTCAGCACTGGCCAACCAAAATTAGCCGGATGAACCGAATTGGTATAGTTGCAAAATGATTGGCACCGAATTAGTAAAAAAAAAAAAGAGTTTAGGACTGAATTGAGATAATTACAATATAGTTATAACTTTTTTTTGTTATTTTTCCTCGGAATTCCTAGAAGAATCAAAGCCGGAATCCGGAAATTGGAAAACATGAATAAAAATAAAACGCGAGGAAGACAAGAACTCTGAATACTATCTATTTCGCAATCGAGAAAGGAGGAAAGATTCTCCCAAAAAGAAGTTTCAATCCGGTCCAAACTGGTGAGACAAGAAGATTTGAGGAAATCTTGGGATGGAGCAATCGCATTGAAGGTGGCATTTTTGTCAGCTTCTCCAAATCCGATCGTTTCCGGGCGAAGTAGGTCCTATCGCTTTTATTCCCTCGACCCACACCTCCACACTCGATAAATACCAACCGTAGACTTCGAATGACCAAGATACCCTTTCCCTTTTCTTTTCTTTTTTCTTTTTTTGAAGTAAAGATAGAACCATATCCGCCGTTAAATAGAGTCAACGAGTGTCCTCGAAACACTTACTTAAATTTATTGAATTATTGGATCAATAATTGCACAAACTCGAGACGATAGAGCAAAATGACAAAAAAGAAGAAGAAGTAATCTTACATTTCTTTACACTTGTACCGATTCAGTTCTAAACCTGTTCAATTGTGCCAATTTAATTCTATATATTTTCACAGCTTGCCGATCTCTGGCCGGTTTTGGGCGAACATCGCTAACGTGGATGCCGATCGCCTCACGTGCCACAATCGAAGTTGACAAGGACAAGATTACTCATTTATAATTTTTTTTTATTTTTCACATTTTTATTTTGTTTATTTTCGCTCTTTTTCTTTTTCCTTCTTCTCGACGATCCCTAGATTCCGGCCACTGGCTATGACTAGCGAGGGTCGCCCTCGCCTACCGCAGACGAGGTAAGTGTATTCGAAAATAGTAGATTGAAGTAAAATGGAATTTCGTTTATCTTTCGCATTGATTCATAGTAGTTTTCTTTCCTTGCGCAACATTCTTTTTCTTTTTTTTGACTACTGTACAAATTCCTTTTTCAGATAAGTAAACATTAGATGAACATTGTTCTACCCTTTCCAATAGCCGAAGACGATCAAGTACTTAAGTACGAAAAGTGAAAAAAAAAAAAATGGGAGAAGCATTCTGAATTTCTCTCGTATAAAATGAAAGGACAAGGTTGATTGCACTGTCAGGATATTTAGTAATTTATATCAAGTGCCTAATACTTAAAAAAAAATTGTACAACTTTAATATTTATCTCAATTATATTTTAAAAAAAAATTTCTCATAAAAAATTCCCAACTTTTACTTTTGTTTTAATTCTACTAGCGTAATATACAAACCCCAAACTTTAACATCTATCCCAATTACATCTAAAACCCTTTTTGTCTCATAAAAAATCTCCAATTTTTACGTTTCTCACAATTCAACCGCAGTCACCCTTTCGTCAATAATCATCGTTAGTTAATTCTACATAGCTCGAATTTTCTCACCAAACTTACCAATGAATCTTCAAAATTTGGAAACAACAGATTTTTAGGGACAACGAGATTTAAGACCGTTCATCCAAATAATTAAACTTTCATATCTAGTCATTCTTTGGGCTGTTGAATTTCAAGGATAATTCAAAACACGCCGTTTTGAGTAACTATATATCTCCCGACAATGTGTAAGGGCAGCAGACAATAGAAGAGAAGTTGTGGATTTTTCATGTCATTTTTGCTGAGGTGTAATTTATTAACGACGCGTAAAATGCTACGTAGTCAACTAACAGTAATTTTGGACAAAGCCTACCAGTGGTAGAATTTGGGCAAAAGTAAAAGTTTGAAATTTTTTACGAGACAATTTTTTTTTATTTATAATTGGACATATGCTAACGTTGGAATTTTTTTTTTATTGGACAGGTAGAATTGAGACACGTGTTAAAGTTGGAAATTTTTTTGGGTGTTAAGCGGGTAGAATTGAGATAAAAGTAAAAGTTGGGATTTTTTATGAGACAAAAGAAGAGATTTTGGATATAGTTGGAACATAGACTAAAGTTGGAGGTTTTTTCATATGAATATAGAAAAACCATGTTAGTTATCATCTAAGAATCCATAAAAAGTTTAGAGATTATCGTCCGATTTTTTCTTTAGTACAAAAGCCATTAAAGATATATGTAGTATATTACTTCTCTGTTTGAAAATTTGAAAAAACAAAATTCACTCCACAAATATTAATTGGCCAAGTGCATACAAGAAATGCAATTTCGCTCTACTTTTGAGATCCAAAGAAAAAAAATCGTATAGGTATCTATACATGTTGCTAGGAAAAATTACCAAAAAGTCATAAACTTATTGTAATTATGTCAATTCAGTCCTCAACCATTTGTATTTGCATCAATTCAGTCCTTCCGGCCAATTTTGGCTGGCCGTTGCTAGCGTCAACTCTAGCTAAAGTTGGCTAGAAGTACTGAATTGACACGAATGCAAAAATTTATGATTAAATCGAAAAAAAATAAAGTTGAGGATTGAATTGCACAATTGCATTAGGTTTATGACTTTTCTAGTAATATTTTTTTCCATGTTGCTGTGCCACTTGCGTTTCGCACATGCGATTTTAAGTATCCATACAATTGAGTTTTCCAGTGACATTGATGAAATGACGTAGTAAAAATTTTCATGTCAATTAAGATTTCTGTACCCATTTTCTCTTTCCATAGTTAGACATTTGCGAGTATCTTAGTGATTTATTGGTTAATATCATGTCAAACAAATAAAAATATAGAAAAAATATATATTAGAAAAATATTAGTGGAAAATTACCCCCTCCCGGGGCAAAATGATCCCCATCCATGTCTCGTGCCTGTCCCTACTCCCAGGTCGTGTTCATCGACAATTTATGTCGAGCCTCCATTTGCTTCACAAATTTTCCTCGTATTTCGATATTTGAATCACTTAGGAAAACGAGTCAACGTAAAATATTTTCCTATCAAAATTTAAATTAGAAAAAAACGATTTTCTCCTTACAAAATAGAAATTTATTTTTCAAAATATGGGTAGGTATCGATACTTGGATCATAAATTCTATGTTTGCGTATAGGAATCCAATGCTCGTTCTCGAACCCTTTACAGCTGGGTCAAGACCCCAATGCCCAGCCCAAGTTCCATCTAGTCCGTCCCCAAGACCCTAGCCACCGCGCTCAGGTTCATTGAGGTTGGGTCTGGGACATTGGTGCCCATGCTGGATTCATCGGTCTACCAGTGCTCAAGTCACTAGATCTCGAAACAGAGCAAGTCTATTTAAGAAAATCAATTCCTTATCAAACAACGAAAAATAAAATAAAAATTAGAGCCGAGCTCAGACATCATGATTTAAATGTCTCAATTTTGAACAGGACTATTTTCTGTGCCATTTTAGAGAGATCTTCCTCTGGGGGTCAACGTTTTCCCCTGATTTTGTGCCATAAGGGGAATGGCCATAATTGACAGCAACGAGATTTCAACCCCCATGAAACTAAAGCAATGTTTGAGTCCGATAATCGTCCGACCATTTTCTGTCCCCTTTTGTACCGGCAAAAACTGCCTTTGTCACCTTTACTGTAGCACTCGATCATGAATAAAAGATAATTGCCCAAAAGTTATAAATTTGTCACACCTTTCCAATTCAATCTTAATTTCTTTTTTAATTTTATCAATTAAATTTTAAATATTTTCACATTTTGCTAATTGACTCCATCCAATCGACTTTGGCCAAAAATCACCGATGTGAACGTCGATCGTCCTACGTGACACTACTAGCGCTAACATGTTTTAATAAATTGTCTAATTTTTTATTAATGTTTTTGTTTTCTTTCTTTTCCTTTTCTTTTTTCCATTTCTTTTCTTTGGTTTTTTCTTACTATGGCCAACAAGGGCGTCGCCACCCTGTCGCTTTAAGGAAAAAAAGATTTTTTTAATAATATTGAAGTATAATTAAAACTATTAACGTCAACATCGATCGCGTCACGTAGGACGTCCAGCATTTATGTCGGTAATTTCTAATCAAAATTGATTGGATTGACTCGATGGTAAAATATTAAAAAAATTTAGTGCTCAATTGATAAAATTAAAAAGTTAAGAATTAAATTGACAAAAGCGTAATATGTTTAAAACAATTTGGATATTTTTCTCCTGTGAATAAGCATAAACCAAACTTCGTGAACACATCTTTCTACTTAAAAAGTCCAAAGATTCGCATGCATTTTACTATAAATTCTAAATAGTGTGACTTCACAGGTAAAGGACTGAACAATCTTAATTGGCAATCGAGATCCGCTATTTTACGAATTATTCGAAATCATTTCGAAAAGATTTCTCGAAGCACTTTTATATGCTCGAATCCGGTGCATCACAATCGTTGATTTCGTGGACCTAACATGTTAATGTCATACAATCGACGGTTGTGGTTCGTTTGACCCGTGCAACACTCAGTGGTACTTTAGTACTTTCGCTTTCCAGAAGGGAGATTAAAAGCGAGGGACGATGTACAGCTGTGACTGGCCAGGGAGCGTGACGCCATCTGACGTCACCCGCATCTACTTTCTGTTGCTGTGCCCACGGGAGTTAAGTGCACGTCCTCGTGGGAAATGACCTAAAAGTCCACACAACTCATCCATCATCATCGTCCGTCGCCTTTTCTACTTTATTTTGCCCAAATTGCCCCTCTCACCGTCCAATATTTGCTCGATTCGGTCGTCTCGTGTGATTTTGACTTTGACCGCGATTCCATTGCTTCTCCAACTAACTCTAGATTAACCTCATCTAGAATTCGAATTAAATTCGTCTTTATTTGTTTTTAAAAGAGCCCAACAGACTGTGGTAAAACTACATTTTTTATTTTAAGGAACAAAAATTACATTAAGCGTGCGTTTGTTTCACACAAAAAAAAAAGAGTGATTTGAAAAATATCATACTTAAAAATGATCGTTTGTTTGGCGTATGAAAATGAATGGACGAAAATTATTTCCATCTTACATAAAAATAGTTAAACATATATTATTATCGATAAAAATAAATAAATTTTGTCTAGAAAAATATTTTACAAATGATTCATTTTTTCTAAAATAAATAGAGCTTAAGAGAGATTGTTGGAGATTATTGTTGGTACTTGAGATTAAAACACACTTTCGTAAGGTGTATTATGGTAAACTTGACTTGTAACTGCAAATATATTTACTCTAATCGTACCCCATGTCAGGGAAAAAAAATATATTATGATGACCTCAAGCATATTATCTTCTCTTGCTACTTCTTAAAAACATCCAAGCCGTCATTGAATCCATCAAAACTCACTTCTGGCCACGAGATGAAAGGATGTATGCAGGAGGAGTAGCATTTACACATATTTAGTATGCCCTCATCAAATTGCTTTTCTTTATTTGACACACCTGTTCCGTCGTACTAATACCACTTCGAACAAAAATAAGTTAGTAAAAATGTGATTGCATTTAAATTTTCCGTGAAATAAAAATTAAATGGAGGCAATGTGCAAAAAATCATAGAAATTGTATTTCAGGCTCCGTCTATTTTGCGAAAAAACGAATGATTTATAATCTATTTTCCTGAAAATATTCTCCCGCATCGCTTGAAATAATTAACCAATGCAAAATGTTATCATTGTTGAAAACAATTGTTATCCGAAATGAGAAAATTTTCGTTCGTTCGTTTTAGTAAGCGATAAAAAGTGATTATTCGTTAAAAAATATTTTTTGAATTATTCATTTTTTTGCGAAATAAACGTAGCATTAAATTCGGAACATCGTATTAGCAAAGCATTATAGTTTCAGCATCTTTAAATTCGGGATAAACGGGTTCGGAAAGTGATAATTTGGGAAGTAATTAGATTGATAACTACTAAGATTTACTCGTAAACTTTAAGATACTAATGCGAGGTCGTGAGTCGAGGGAAGATGAACCGCCTATCAAAAAACAAACGCATCGCAACAAACACGGGACTGATCTTTTCGATGTCGGATCGATCGAACCTCTCGAACGAACGAAAACACGCCAACGACACACTCCTTATCCTAAACGACAGGGAAAGACCAAGAGTCGTGTGGTCACGTTAACTCGAACAGGGGGATGATCATCAATGTGAACAAGGACGATGTGAGTGTTGTTTGGAAGCAAAGAAAACGTCCCGATTTTTTAGCAGCTTCGGTCATTCCCACACCGCACAGTGAAGGGAGGGGGGGTTTGTCGGGGCTCGAGCACTGCTTAGCTCTTTGCCTTCTCAGCGTTTGATCCCAGGGCGATGGAAGAGAGAGACGTGAGATCAGGTTTTAACCTCTTCGATGGTGGCCCGCCTCGGCTCCCGTAGGCGTACGCCAAAACAGTGTCGCCGAGGAGAAGGGGTTTGTTTGCATAAAGAAAACAAAAAAGAAATTTTTGGAGAACGAGATTGAGTCTCGTTTACGCCAGGTGGGTTGTCTTATTCGCTCCCTCTTCTTCTTCTTCTTATGTCTTCGTCTTCTTCTTCTTCTTCTTCTTCCTCTGAGATGAGGAGACCCCTTTTGTGCGCGCTTATAAAGAACCCGCGCTTTCCCCTCCCTCTAGACCACACACGCACGCACGCGAGCGATTGAGTTCCTCGCCTATTTCTGCGACTTCTTTTATAAGTCTCTCTGTCTCTCTCTCCCTCTCTCGTTCTTGATCCCTCTTGTTTTCTTGGTTTTCTCTTGCTTTCCTTTTGGGTTCTTCTTCATCTAGCTGCTTTGTGAGGAGTCTTCTTGTGTTTATAAGAAGTCTCCATTCATGGGTCCGTCGAACTGAGTGAGCGTGTGCCTAACCCAAACGGTTAGAGAATTGACCGGAGCTGGAAGATTTTTGAGGGATTTGAAGAGAGAGAGAGAGAGAGAGAGTCATAATAGGCTGTGATTTCAGAGAGAGACAGAGTCACAGACAGAGAGAATGGAGAAGGCGAGCTTTGTGAAGAATGGAGTGCTGAGATTGCCACCAGGATTCAGGTTCCACCCAACGGACGAAGAGCTTGTGGTTCAGTACTTGAAGCGCAAGGTCTTTGCTTGCCCTTTGCCTGCCTCCATCATCCCTGAGGTTGATGTCTTCAAGCCTGACCCTTGGGACTTGCCAGGTAGCTGATTTTGAAAAGCTTTTTTGTTGTTCATAGTTTCCTTTCGCGGCCCAAATTTTCAGTTTTAAGTAGCATAGAGTTATCCGTACATGCTCTTTTGCAATGCCAGACTGATTATGTATCAGCTAGTTCCTCAGGACATGCTAATTTTCAGGATTCTAAGTTTTTAAGGTGGTTGTATTACAGGTGATGCAGAGCAAGAGAGGTACTTCTTCAGCACTAGGGAGGCCAAGTACCCGAATGGAAACCGGTCGAACCGGGCCACGGTCTCGGGTTACTGGAAGGCCACGGGAATCGACAGGCGGGTTGTTAGCTCGAGGAGCCATCAATCGGTGGTGGGCTTGAAGAAGACTCTGGTTTTTTACAGAGGGAAGGCCCCGCGCGGCTCCAAGACGGACTGGATCATGCACGAGTATCGCCTGGTCGACGGTCTTGCCCCCGACACCGCCCAGCCCACGATGAACTTGAATCAGGTGAGTCGGGTCAGGAATGCGCACGCCAAAGGGAACTTTTTATTCTACACAATGTTAGTCGATGTCAATTTGTTGTGAATTTTAACTGACGGGTGTAAATATTCCAAAAACTTTCCTTTCAGAGCCCTTTGGTGCCAGTGGAGAATTGGGTTCTCTGCCGCATATTTTTGAAGAGGAGGAGCACCAAAA
Organism: Rhodamnia argentea; assembly: GCF_020921035.1. Taxonomy (NCBI): domain Eukaryota; kingdom Viridiplantae; phylum Streptophyta; class Magnoliopsida; order Myrtales; family Myrtaceae; genus Rhodamnia; species Rhodamnia argentea. The sequence goes on along the minus strand of NC_063150.1, from coordinate 33,285,368 downwards.
ATGATGGCCACGATCACACCATAGAAAGCTTTAGGACTACTAATGAAGTTAGCAAAGTCGGGGGGACCGGGCCGGTCTTCTACGATTTCATGGCTAGGGATAAGACTGACTTGAATCTCACACCGTGCACCTCGTCCTCGGGGTCGAGCGGCGTCACCCAGGTGTCCTCTCGCGACGGCCGGGAAGAGCACGACGAAAGCAGCAGTTGCAACAGCTTCCCTTACACCCGGAGAAAAACCTTAGCAAAGCTCGATTAGCACTCGAGCCCGGGAATCTCGGTTGTAATAACCCGTGTCGGGTTAGCGTTGCGAGGACTGAGTTTTTTCGCTGCATCTTGCTCCGAGATTACATCTTAGGTTCAGGGACGGAGGTGCACGAACGAGGGAAGCGGAAGCGAAGCCGGCGTTGGGGTTTCTACTGTTTGTTGCTAATGTTGTGAGAGCCATTTTGTATTAGCTTATGATGGTGGTCAATCATGTAATCGGATTCTCCCCAAATTTCAATTCTAGTGAGCTGTTCTAGTCTCCTCTTTTTCAGCATTGACCTGTCAAATTTGGACTTGGGAGAGTTCCTCCTTGGACAGCATGAAAGGAAAAAAGATAACATCTTTAAGGAAAGCCATGTGAATTCCAAGAAGAATGACAAAAGGTGAATGTCCAGAGAGAAGGAACACAAAAAAAAAACTGTTTCACATCTAAAATGACTATGAACTTTGTTCAAAAGTAGGTGCACAGACAGGCCAAGAGTTTTTACTCCTTCAGGACCAAAATGCCTCCCATGTTGTGGTGAAAGTTGGATTGGAATCTCCAAGAAGAGGGGACCCCTCTCTCTCTCTCTCTCTCTGCAAAAAAGTCAAAAATCCGTCATGGACACTCCTATCCATGTCATTGGAAGCAGATGAGGGAGAATCTTGTTCAAAGGAAACAGACATTCTCAATGTGGGGATTCCTCTCCAAAACATTTGTTGCACTTGTCTTCCTCTTCAACCAACCCAAGAAATGTTGCAAGAAAACAGGGTTAGTTTTGAATTTTGCAAGAACCGGTGAAGTTTTAAGTGGTCATGGCGAGCCTACTTGTCAAGTAACCAAATAGAAAAATATCTCATGCCGGCTTCTCTCGTAATATTCATGAGCGGCAACATGAGAAATCATATCAATTCTTATCGTTGCCGCGTACATTCGATTGCAAGTATCTCGGGTATCGAGTTAACTCTCTCTCTCTCTTCTCTCTCGTGTTATTAAGTGGACACATGACCTTAAGCGCTAGTCTTTTACTTCATGTGCTCCAAGGCTGCTTCGTTTTATATGTGGGAGAAGAAGCGATTGCTTGAGCGATCGGAACACCCTCGAATGAATAATGAATTAGCTCAGGATATTTGACCTTCATCGGCAAATGCAATTAATCTAAGTTGTGACATAATTGGCCAGCAAATACCAGAGATTAGCGGAAAGATTCTCCCCCACTATCTTCCAACTACTTCGCAAACTTTGACCCCGAGCCCCTTCCTTATTTTCTTTCTTTTTTCCCTAATGGAAAATGGGTTTTGCTTCGGTTGCTTTCCGCATCACGTTATGATCTCAATCTAAGTTGCTTCGGATGAGGGGCAACCTCGGTGACGAGAGACCGAACGCAGCTCCGGCGGCTCACCCCACATTAGATAATTCCACCCATCGAAGAAATAGTTAATTTCCTTTTTCTTTTCTAATTTTATTTCACGGGAAAACTCCACTTAAAGCGGATAAATACCGGGCTCATGAAATATCCCCTAACTTCTCGAATGAAGTAAAAGAAAAGTTCGGATGCCAAAAAAAAAAAAAGTAAAAGAAAAACGAGCTAGAAATGGAGTGTATAATTCAAATGTGAAATCATTTAGATTTGAAGTGTGCTTGTTTCGTGAAAAATTAAACGATTTAGAAAGTATTTCTTTTAATATTATTACCGGAGATTATTTACAAAAGTGGATGAATAATTTTTTTATTGTTCCCGAAAAGTATTCCAACATAAATTCTTACGCATAACGAGAATACCGAGGAGCTGCCTTTTCGTGCGTCAACGCACTGCTGAGAGTTGACTTTCTGGATAACGTGGCGAAGAAGAAATTCTACCGGAGTGCCAGGTGTACAAAGGTGTCGCAAAGGGCGGCATCAAATCCTCTATATTCTTTCGACCCAAAAAAAAAAAAAAATCCTATATATTCTGGCTAATCTGTATATAATATTCATTTTTTCGTAGCTTGTATGTAATAACATTTTTTTGAAATCAGCTTCTTTGAAAAGAGAGAAGAAAATGCCGACCACAGGCAAAGTCTATCGCGACAGGTTTTGTCGGAGTTCCAAACGTCATCGCACTGCTTAAAACGTAACAGAAATGTAGAACCCACGCGCTAGGGGAGTTTATAATCGATGATTATGTTTTATCGCGAAAAATTAATAATTTGAAATAAATTTTTTTAACCTCGATCGTTATTATTGCTCACAAAAATGAGCTGATAGAAAATATTTTTATTAATACTACTGACGCATTTCTAAATATTAATGTTGATAATATCTTTTTCCGACGTCCCCTTTTTGTTTTTTTAGAGATATGAATGAATGAATAAGGATTTCTTTTCAAATTATTGATTTTCTTTGAAACATACGAAATTGTAGTTGGATTTATTTGTTCTTTTTGTGGTCAAGGGATATAATGAGCAGTTAAGCTAGTTTGCATGGTGGACTAAGTCCATGTGCCCAATTTAGACATGTCAAAATGGGTCATGAATTCATTTCTTAACTCGTACATAATGAGCCGAGTTTTTATATGAGTTAGTTATATACCATAAATATATTCAAATATATTAAAAGTGTTAAATGTGTCGTAAAAGGGTCATAAATGTGCTAACAAGTTACAACTTATCGAGATCTAATCAACTTTTATGATTATCTTTTTATTCTCTTTCGTCTTTACTCAATCTCGCAGTAATAAGTATGTTAAATGGGTCTATTTGGGTCGGCTCATCCCAAACTCAACTACTCGCCCATTCGACGGGTCTAGTCCCATTCAATCAAAGATAAGGCACAGCATTCGCATCGAAAAGAGACGGCTCACAATGTATCACTTCTTAGTTGCTCGTGCGTGGTAAAGATGTATTACTATTTTTCTAGATACACATTGAATTTGGGTTCAATTGTTTCGCATGTTGCCATACATTCAAAATGCGGACGCTGGCACGAGGCGCTCGGATTGGATAATACTCGATTCTAACTTGGTAGGATAGGATATACCGAGCTCCAACTCCTTGCGAGACGAGATTTAAGGATTGACTAGCTAGCCACTTGTATTTATATGTGCTAACTTTATGTAAATTTCAGGGTCATGAATAATTTTGACTTCACAAGAGCCGGTCACGAATCGTCATGAAGAGAATAAGAGCCAATCACGGAGTTATGGAGATTACCAAATAAAGCAATTGAAGTTTTGCACCTAAAAAAAAGCGTGAGACCTAATAGCGAATTTCCTGATTAACGACTTTACCACAGATGATTAAAAAGAAATGGTAAAAAGAGGCTTTAGTCAAGTGTCAATTGATGTTGAACATTGTCCAAAAAATCCTAGATTTATTGCATTTTTGCCAATTTAGTCTTACACTTTTTGATTTTGCCAATTGAATCATCAGTTTTTTCATATTTTGACAATTAAGTTCATCTAATGTGGATGTCGACCGTCCTACACGGCGTAGTTGAATGCTGACGTGGACAATTTTAATAATAATATTATTTTTTATTTTCTTTATTTTTCTCTCAAGACATACTCAAAAAAATAAAAAAAATATTTTTTTTCAGAGAAATAAATTAGATTAAAATGCACAATAAATTGTTATAATATTCTTTAAGTTCTGAATATTTCTTGAAATAAAAAAAAGATTATTAAAAATTACTCACGTTGTATATGTCAGCGGTTTTCGATCAAAATTGGCACGATGGACTCCACTAACAAAATATGAAAATGTTTAGTATTCAATTGACACATTTAAAATGTTTAGGAACGAATTAGGAAAAACGCAATATGTTTAAGATATTTTGAATGATTTTTTGGATAATTTTTTCCCAAAAAAAAAAATGTCAATAGATGTCCCTTGAAGCGGAGAAAGTATTTTTCGTATCTGATGAACAACTTATGTTGCGTAACCAGCCGGTCATGTCTCCTCTTTGATCGACATTCCAACCAACTTCGACGTGGTCATTTCCTCGAATCGAATGTATACAAGGCCCACCCGTGCCTCGTCCTCAATGTCCAAACTATCGTAGGGGGGAAGACGAATCTCTTATCTCATTCGAATTCGTGCAACCTAGAAGTATCCGAAGCTCTGGGAATGTGAAAGCCGGAATCGAATCCGAGCAAAAACTAAAGTCCACTCATCACGAAAAGAAAACACGAAGGAGTGTTAGGGACCAATACTATGACCAATACGCAACAACGCGACAGCTACAATCGCCTACCACGTGCCGCTACTTCCACCGCTACTATGTTTGCATAGTACAACGCGGAAGTTCACGTTAATTTCAAAGCAAAGACGCCCATTCTAGCCCGAAAGAATGGCACAAATAATTCTTGAACTTCGGCTCAATTTTCAGTGTGATCTTTGGACATTTAATTTGTTCGATGTGAACCTTGAATTTTATCTCAACGTGCAATATAGTCCCTGAAATTTTAGTTTGCTCGGTACGATCCATGGACACTTGATACATGTTCAGTATATAAAAATATTCAAAATCTAACCGATCTTAAATTAATGGAACGATAACATTGAACATCTTCATATAATCCAGAGATCGCATTGAGCATATATCAAAAGTTCAGAAATAACATTGAATAAATTAAAAAATCGAGAGATGACGTTACATATTGCGTCAAAGTTTGAAAACTATTTATATCATTATCCCTCCTAATATACCAACGGCTCATACGTTTAGGAGCAGGAAGGAAGAGAAACCCAGCCTTCTGAGAATCGAGAAGACGCGCGAGTTCTGATCCCACGGTCTCTCGCGGAGAGGTCAAGTCGTGTGAATATCTTGTTCCGATGCGAGAGGTACGATCTTATGTCCGATTTCACGTGAACGGGCCGAAGGGGGATTTGTCCGGATTGGAAAAACGGTGAATGATTGATGGAGTGAGTCATTGCGAAGAAGTCGAAAGACTCGAAACGACGTACTAATCTCCTCCATGCGGCACCATCAATCTTCTGGCTTTTATCATCACCTCTCTCTCTCACTCCTCTTTCAGGTACCCACGTACACACACGTCGAATGATGGACCACATCATGATAAGACGAGATTGTAATTACGTACTTGTCCCATCGGGTGTCGCTGGAATTGAAATATGAAATGTCAGGGATCAAACATGTTGAATATCGGGGTAGCACCGTAGCAGGCAGCTACTTCAAATGCTGTTTGACGACGACTTGCCATTAGCTGGGGACTTGGGGAAAAAAAAAAGAAAAAACAAGCACCTTGTCACATTAAGGCCGGCGATCCCTGTAGAAAACAATTGTGTGCCGTCGACTAATCGAGATACCATGGAGTCATGTCTAGGGTTAACGATCTCAAAGCATGAAATGGGACTAAGGTCGAGAGGAAAAGAGAGAAGTCATTCCAAAAACTATCAAAATCCCACTGAGCACAAAGAAAAAGGAAAAGGAGTGTGAGATTTTGCGAGACCTCTAAAAAGTTTCTAAAACAATTGGTACAAGTCATGCATAATGTTCGACCAAAAAAAAAAGTTATGCATAATGTAGAGCAGGAAGTCTCGAATTCAAATCTTTTTTGGCCTCTATTTGCCTCATTCAACCCTTCATATTAGGCAAAGAGACCCGACTAAGCGTGAGGAGGAAGTGATATAATAATATTAATCCAAGCTTTCATATAACGGCTTAAACTTTTAAAACAATTGGCACTAGTCTCGTAATTTTGCAAAGACAAAATGTTCATACAACGGCCCGTTTGAGGAATGGTGAGTTTGGATATGGGCTTTGTTTGGGCCATGGTCTCAGCTTATTATAAGAACGATTCTCCTGTGTGATTTCTCGATGTGGACTTTGTACGTGTAGGTTGCTTCCAACAGTTGTAGAACTGGATTTGAGCCCGTGAAGTTGCAAAATCAACTTGTTCAGCGTTTGGTCATTAACAGTGATCCGGCTCAATCTGCATCCGAGAAGTCCGTTCGAGCACAAGAGATTTGTGAATTGTCTTTTCTCTCTTTTACCGCTTTGATTTTTGCATACAAGGACCCGAGGAGGATAGCATGTTGTCGAGCATCTTAACAATGAAAATCTTGTGAGGTGGGCCTGTTGAGGTTTATTTGCAAAACAAACAAAAAGTTTTTCTTTTCTAATTTCATATAGAATGGAAAGAAGAGTGTAAGTTTCTTTTTTAGTTAGAAAGCTACTATGATATTTCAAAATAAAGAAATAGGTAAGTGGTCTAGATCCCATTATACTTGGGCGCAAGTGCACGATTAGCACATAATAATAAGAACTGTTGAACTCTACTGAAACAAGAATACTATTCACCTAGGAGTTGAAGTTAATTTTCTTATCTAAAAGTTGCAACTTTTAGATAAGAACTTTTAGATAAGAAAAAAATTATTTTTGAGCAATGAAAAGGTTTGATCGAATGAACTATTTTCGGACACGATGTTTCTTTTCAAAATAATACAGTCTTCCTTTTTGATTATTTCCTAGAGAGTTCTTGGAGAATTATTAGAGTTGCTATTTAATAATCTCACTTGAGACTCTGTTGTATTTTGGAGGATTTTTGTCAGTAACCATTAGCAACGTTGTGGGGCGAATAATTCTTCAAAGAATGTGCTATCACACCTCGTAGTCCGATTCTATTTTTCATCCTATTCCCGACGAAATTTCCCAACATGGCCTCCCGTTGGTTAGTATGTACGTGCGATAGATTTAGTTAGTGAGGGCGAATTTTGGTCGAAACAGAAGTCGCCGTTGAGCAAAACATCGAATAACTCGAAAGGAATCGACGCTTCGCCAGTGAAGCATCCACTTAGCATGAAGCCGAAGCTTTCCTTTTATGACTCAAGGTGTGGGAGGCTGCTATACTTGCCCACCTAGCAGCCGCCAGCCGAAACCAACCGGATATCCGTCTTCATCTGTCGCCAGCTCCCGAATTCCCTCCATTCATTTTTTCCTTTCCCGAAAAGAGGATATACAGAGAGAATTTACGGGGAGATTCCTCTACCATATCGAAGAGTTCCTTTTCTTGTCTTTTCTTGAGTCTTTTAAGAACATGCTCATATCCAAATAGGCAGCAAACATTTCTCGAGAGTACCTTCTTCGGCCGAAGACAATCGGTTATTACAGATTTTGCTAAGTATTAATGCTCGATAATAAAGATGATGGATCAACACGGGCACGTGATTGTTGGCTGGCTATCCCCACGATTTCGAGGATTGTATAACTCCTTATAGATTATAGCGTTAGGGAACGTGACAAAGGCATCGCAAACCCGATTGCTTAGGTTTTCTCTTAGGAAAAAGAACGAGAAAAACCCAACTGGGGAGTGATGCGGTAATGAATGTACTTTTTCTGCGGACACGTTGCACCCGTGGACAACGTCTTGAAAAGACGGCGAGTCCAACCGATCCACGCCCGCATTCAATGCTCGCGCTCCACTTGTCCGCCGAGCAAAGTGAGGAAGGCGGCGACGAAGTTACGTGGATAATCAACCGGATCATCGAAGCCACGCCATCACTGTAAATCCGACGTGATGGGAGGATGACTTTCACGTGGGGAGAAGTTTGGAGACGACGTGGTCTTCCCGATCTCCGCCACGCAAAATTTCTGCGAAGCTTACGTGGAAAACGATAGAGAGGTGTTCTTTAGTCTCTGAGCAGAACTAGAGGTCGCAAACAAAAGAAGGAATCATGAGCCGTATACCCACCCCCCCCCCCCGACGGGCTCCAACTAGCGCCTACAACTTTCCCCCTTTTAAGTAGGTGCAAATTCACATACAAGATCAGAATTGGACTCGTCCAACGAGCGAATCAGAGTCGAATCGAAAATGCTCGTCTTCAATTGACTCAATTTTCGTACAACGTAAATTTAATGACTTATATCTAACTTGATTCATATTTAATTTAATTTATTATTTGACTAAAAAAAAATAATTTATATCCAAAATAAGGTAAGAGCACGGAGCGAGATTAATAAGAATGAGAGAATTTGTCAAGAGAAACGCAACACGATATGTCCCGATTTATTAACTCAGACACCAACATGGATCGACCCGTTTTTGCAGGTAACGAAAGCAAAAAAACCAAGCCCGCCGTGACCCCCCCCCAAAAACAAAACAAATCACACGCGCACACATCCAGCGGCAGTGAACCGCCCCGGTGGCCCCCATGGACTTATCTTGTTATATATCCCGGCTTATCCCGCCACGCCGAAAGAAAATCTACAAACATAACATCAGCAAGTACCATTTGGCAAAACACCGACTATTAATTGAAGCCGATCATCTTTTACCTGATTTTTTATGAATTGGAGTTTTTCGTTCGTGTTTCTCACACAAAAAGAGAAGAGGAGGAGGAGGAGGACGAAATCGGGATGATAAGCAAGTGCATGGCATGCTTGCATAATGCCACAGATGGCCTTTTAGGTTTCACTTTTCCCAAAGGAGGGAACAGCACGACATATCCTCTCTCTTTTTTTTTTTTGGGGGGGGGGAATGGTGGGTCTCTGCTGTTTTCATTTCCTTTTCGATGTGGTCTTTTTTCCTCGGTAAATCAAAAGGTGGTGCGGTCCCTCCCAACCTCTTAAAGGGCAAACCCTTAATTTTCAACATATATCGTGTCTTTCGTCGTCTATTATAAATAGAGCGACCTCTCTCTTCTCTCTCGAAAAAGAGAGAGAAACAACAAATATAACAAAACTTTGCTGAAGAGAGGAGGGGAAAAAGGAGGAGAAAAATGGGTTTTTAGGCGCACACAAGCGTGGTACCATCCATCCCACAACTTGGATAAAAGGTGGGGGACGATGCGATGGTGCCACACTGCGTGCGTCTGAAAATATTCGCCTTTTTTCTACTCGAATCGAATCCATGCTCCAATCTTCTTCTGCCTCTTCTCGTGGGAATTCTTGGGTTTTTGTTATTCGCGTGTTTTGGGGATTGTTCTTGACCAATTTTTGCAGGAGTTTGGACCGGGGAAGGCCTGATTTCGAACTCGGTTGGAGATTACCCATCTCGGTGTCTTTGAAGGGGTAGTAGGGGGGTTGTGGTTGTGACGCTGAACGTCTTTCTTTCCCTTTTCTGCAGGAAAATTTTTTTCTGCTTCGGGGTTTCGAATGGACGTCGAAGTGGGGGATCCTTGTCACTTCTCATCCAGTTCACAAGAGCTCTGTCGATGTAGGATTTGCTGGTGTTTGGGGAGGGCGAATGGGGATCGGCGCCGTGCTTGTTTTCGCCGGTCTCTGCGACGTTTCATCTTTGGTTTGAAGTTCCAAGTTTTAAACGACGAAGTCCTTTTGTTCTTTCTTGAGAGAAACTATTTGAGTTCGTGATTGAAGAAAAGTCTCAGGAAAGTTTTGTCGTTACGCTTTTCGATCAGATGATCGAACCGTTCGTATCTTTTAACGTTTGCTTTTGTGCACGCGCTGTTTCTAGGCGGTCTACGCTCATTCATTGTCGGCATGCAGAAGGAAAAGGAGTTCATTTCACTCATTTCTGGATCCTCGAAGTCGCGGCGAGGCGGACAAGAGATAAAAGTCGGCTCAAAATGAAATAAAAGCAGAATGCGCTCGATGCTCGATTTTCAATTAGATCAGCCTTGTCGAAGATGCTTGTAAACCTAGTTAGATTTGTTGAACTTGTTGTCAGGACAACAATTTCTACTTGAGAACAGATTTTATATACTCTTTTATATTTATGTAAATTTTTGTTTATCGATGAGCTTAAATTTTTTGTTGGACTTTTTAATATGTTATTAGAGTAATCTTTTTGTATTAATTTCATTCTTTATTTCTTTAAATCTAAATTGAGCACATTTTCAAGCGATGTGGGGCAATTGGGGAAAAGTGTCATAAAAGTCCTAAACTTATTGTATTTGTGCCAATTGAGTCCTAAACTTTTTTTGTGTGCCAATTCGGTCCTAAACCTTTTGCATTGATGCCAATTGAGTCCTAAACTTTTTTTTTTGTACCAATTCAGTCCTAAACCTTTTGCATTGATGCCAACTTAATCCTAAACTTTTTATTGATGCCTATTCGGTTCTAAACCTTTTGCATTGGTGCCAATTTAGTCTTAAATTGTTTGTATTTATGCAAATTGAGTCAATTCGCCCGATTTTAGCTGGGAATTGCTGATATGGACGTCGATTGTTCTACATGGCATGGTTGGAGTTGATGTGGACATTTTTTAATTTTTTTTTTATATTTTAAATATATTTTTTAAAAATATTTTTAAAAAAACCAAAAAATGCTTAAAATATTTTAAAATACTATAATAATATTACAAAATATCCAAGTCGGCGTCGGCCGTGCCATGTAGGACAATCGACGTCCACGTCAGCATTTCCTTGCCAAAATTGATCGGATTGACTCAATTTGCATAAATATAAACAATTTAGGACCGAATTAGCACAAATGCAAAATGTTTAGGACCGAATTGGCACCAATAAAAGATTTAGGACTAAATTGGCACCAATACAAAATGTTTAGAACTGAATTGGCATAAAAAAAAAGTTTAGGATTCAATTGGCACTAATACAATAGGTTTAGGACTTTTTTGACACTTATCCCCTTTCTTTGACTGATCTAATCCACGAGTGGAAGAAAGGGCATAAAATTCATCAAGGTTAACACGTGATAGCTCCATGGAACGAGGTAATAAATTCAACTCCTTAGAGCCGCCTTAGTCGAACAAACCTTAATGCCCTTAGTCATGGTAGTGTACCATCTGCCATCCGTCGATGGAAGCAGATGAAGACTGCACGCGATCAGCCACAACCTACCGGGAAAGACTCAATTCAGAGCTAGTTCATATTAGAGGCGCCATATGGTCTCAACCCTCAGCAAATGTGATCAGCAAATCCAAAAGAAACACAATGTTTTGTCTATTTGGGTAGATCATTTTCAAGATTTAATTTCAGTTTTTTCTTATTTAGCGAAAATGCCATACCATCTGAAATTTTACGCCAAAAATGGTCGACGAAAGATCTTCCACCCAGGTATTGGATTGTGGTGATTCCGACTTGGAAACGATTGGACAAATGCCACGAACTAAAACTAAGATAAAACTAACTAAATGCAATAATTGGTAACTAAATGCAATAGTTGGTAAAGAAAACTGATAAATAATTGATAAATTGCTAGGAACTTTGACAAGTTGTATTCATTGTCAATCTTGTTATCAGAATTCCTACGGCTATTTATAGCCAGATACGCGAAGAATAACCGTCAACGGTGGTTACTACTTTCTAACCAAAACTACCCTCGAAGATTTGGAGACAAGTTTACCATCTCAAAACGGTTGATCCTTGACTCTCTGTAATATTCGGTAAGTTCTCAGGCATCGAATGTTTCGTTACTTGTCGATTCCCGATACTCACTGAAGATTAAGCTGCGTAAACCCAGAATAGAAGCGGCTTTGCAAGTACATAGGCGAAGCCAGGACTCCACTTCATACCCTGAGACAATCCCAACTTCTGTTGCAAGCGGAAAAGAAGACGATCGCGGGTTATGGCTTTCAGATTAAATACTTCCTCAGAAATCAGACCGTGCCCTCCTACCGATCCTATCTCCCCTTGTATCTCCATCCAATGAACGACTCCTAAAGTAGCGCACGGCGACGAAAGGAAGAAGCAGAAGATTATCGTACCCTTTTCATTTAGGCTCTAACCCAAAGCTCTCTCCCCCTCAAATTTTAGTGCTCTTAAGGAAACAATTTAACTAACAAAGCATTATCCAATTCTGTAAAATAAAGAAAAAAAGAAAAGAGAATTGAAGTGTCATTGTTTTCTTAAATAATGGATTGAAGTGAATCTTGAATTCAAATAAGGGCATGACGTGATCATGATAAATAATAAAGGCTTGACTTTGCTGACCGGCTAAATATTTCGGTCGATTGATGGCATTTTCTTTAAAAAAAAAATTTTAATTTGAAATTATTTTCTTTCTTCTCATTTTTTTTTTTTTGCCTTTGTTGTGCGGCAACCCTTGCTCGTGGATTTCGAGGGCGGCCTCGCCTAAGCGAGGGTGGCGCTAGCTAGATTGAGCGAGGACTAAGGGTGAGTATGGTTTCGGGGAAGAACCGGGAACCGGAACCCGTGTGAACCTGTTCGGTTCCAGGTTCCAAGGTACATAGGATAAGTTCCAAGTTTCAAGTTTCAAAAATTAAGGAACCTATTCCAACCGATAGGTTACGGGTAATGGAACCTAGAACCTGGACCTTGGATCCCGAAATGAATTTTTATTTTTTTGTGGTATGTCTTCGCACGATCTTACAATGTTCAATGACATCTAATGATGAATGTATAATTTGGAGCCAAACAAATTTTTAGATTTCCGGTTCCAAAAAAATGAGGAACTATTCGAATGGATTATTTTCGGGTTCTAAATGTAACATGTACAGAATCTGAAACCACTCACCTCTACTTCTTCTTAGCGGTTGTAGTGTTCACTTTCATTTTGCTTAACTAAAAATGAAAAAAAAGAAATTGGCAGATTCTCCAATACCCTAGAACCGACTCTAGAACCCGCGATATGGTAGGTTTCGGGTTCCAAAAAATGAGGAGCATGTTTCAACGGGTAGGTTAAAGGTTCCACCTGGAACCTAGAACCGCTCATCCCTAGCGAGGACGGCCTTTGCCTTGCTTTTCCGGAGGGCCATCGTCTAAGATCGGCCATTGACGAAAACAAAAAAAATAGAAAATGAAAAAAGAAAGAAAATTTGAAAAGGTAAAGGACGAAAATGGCCTTGATCGGTGGGAAGATTTTGCTGCTCGGTGAGGTCAGACCCATTTTAGAAACCGACGTGGCCACCTCAACTTCTTTATTTGAAATAAAGTCTACTTTAGACTCTTATTTGAGAAACGAGAGCACGTCGGGCTCTTATGTGGAGTTTTCTCTACATAAAATGAGTTAACATATGGCACATGAAGCATTACTCTATCACATTACTTTACACCTTGTAGCTACATTCCAAGTTGTTGCAAACATTGATGATCAATTGAACGACTAGATATATCAAACCAAGCGAAAGAGCATAGAGAAAGGATGAAACGCGTATATGATCGGAAATTTTTGAATAATTAGAATGTAGTCTTATTCTCTTCCTTGTCAGGACAAAACCAAACCGTCGTGTATACATGTTAAACTATGTAACGCATGATGATGATAATTTGGAGTCATTGATAACGTAGATACACACAACAATATATGAACACTTTAACGAAAAGGGGCTTCTTAAGAAATGTTCCTACCGTTCAATCAGAAAAGAAGAAGAAGAAAGAAATGTTCCTACCGCACTTGATAAGAAGCATTAATTTATTTTGGAACTTTTACTTCTATTCAGTATTTATCAAATTTGTTCCTATTTAACAGAAATGTGCATTGAAAACTGCTCTTCCCTTATCGGCACGCTAGCTAACATGATCCCTATGAATAGGTAAATTTTTCGAATTTGGATAATCCTTAAGGTTCATCGTTTTGCTTGAACGTGTCCAGTCTCTGACACGAAAATGTTGACGCCGAAGAAGGCCCTTGTAAATTCCCCCTCCCCCCAAAAAAAAAAAAAGAAAAAGAAAAAATAACGGCCTTTCTGTAAAGGGGTTTTTTTCTTCAAAATATGATTAAAAAAAGAATTACCAATTTACGTTATTTAAAATTTTTTTTACCCATTTAGGGCATGTGCACCTCTTTGAGAGACGTAGAGGAAGAGGTGCTGGCAGGCGCACGATGCAAGTGCTCTTGCCATAGAGGCGTGTGCCCCTCTTATAGAGGCGCACACCCGTTATTTTTTATTTTTATTTTTGTGGTCGTAAATTTATGTTTTTTTAACTTTTTTTTCTTTTTATATTTATAATAACATTTATTTATAATGTTTATATTTATACACCTTTATAAATATAACGTTTTTTTCCTTTTTAAATCTCCTTTTTATAACATAATTATTAATAATTAATTTAAAGTTTATTAAGACATATAATTAATAAATAATTTAATATTTATGTAATTAATTTGTTTAGTATGTGAATAATTAATAGATATAAATAAAATTGCTAAAAAAATAAAAAGCACAATGCATAAAATAAATTGGTAAGATACATAAATATGAAATATCCAGATTAAAAGAAAGTGCAATAGTAGATAACAATTCATAAACCGAAATCGGGTTGTCTTCGTCGTTCGGCAAGTATAGTGTTGTACTGAGGGCGAGGACGTTCTGGATGAGCAGAAAGTGTAGATGACGAGAGTATACCTTGTGATGAGAAGCATGGACTATTTTTCCATTTTGATGATGTATTCGCATCACAACCACGCTTGAAAGGAAGAAGATGAAGAAGAAACGCGCCTCCGGTCTTGTCCGTAGAAATTTGTTCGCATAAAGGTCGCAAGCTTGCTTTGCTAGAGTCCCACCAAATTGGACACTTAAGAGTAAGTGCCTCTTGCAACCGTTAGCTTCCAAAAACCTATGGGGCCAACTAGGGTTTTAGACAACACTATCAAATTAGCAGATTATGTGTTTGTCGTCAAGGATAAGATAGTATTAAATTGAATATGATCGTCCTCTCACACATATGGAGGCATGCGTGTCGACGCACGCACGAATAGATGAAGAGAGGTGATTAAAATTTAGGCGAGATTGCAAGAGGAGTGACGTCACGGGTGTAATAACAGCGCGTGATACCAACCGTAACGACGCGTAGTTCTTTCTCCAAATGAAAATGATTCGCTCTCATCGCTTCCATTCGTCAATTTTTTAATCTTTAATTAAATGTCATTCTATCCGAACAGGATAGTTTTGTCCTATTCATTCATCTAAGGCATAAATTATCCAAGATCTTATTTGTGTACACCATGACTCATCATGTCCACATACGTGCCATCAAATACAAGATAAGATAACTCCTTATATCTTAGAGTTAATATCACGAACAATCCTAAATCGATACACCCGTGATAAATTTACAATCCATAAGTTTCCGTTAAATTACGTTAGTACCACAAAAATTTCAAACTGGTACATCTATGACAAATGAAGGGTAACAATCCCAAATCGGTACACTCGTCAACAAACAAATGGTAAAATTATTACATGTGTATCAATTTAGGGTTTTAGGTTGTAAAAGAATGTTATGAAATAAATTTATCGCGTAAGTACAATTTTGTGGGTTTTCTTGGTATGAACCCTTTATTTTATCCAACTCCTTAGTCGGGCTACCATGCAAACCCTAACAACCAAGAGGGAATTGTCATTTCTCACGACCCGAAAAGAACTAAGTGCTTCTCCATAGCTGCTCCTTTTGAATTTCCGAATTTTGATGCTCAAGCCCTTGCGAACCTACCTTGTCCTGATAAAATGTCAAACCGATTTTTACACACATATATATAACTCCGATTCCAAATCATAGGAACATTTCCTACAACAGGGCAACAACACATTCCTCCTCCCCAACAGTCTCACCTCAAAACACTACCTGCTAAGCCAAACAAAAACATTCTCTGCTGCAATAACTTAAACAGACACACCCCACACACAATTCATGGTCAAAATATCAAGCAAAAACAGCGGAGACCTTGCAATAAATGTCAACCCACTAATTTTATCTCTATCTATTAATTATTCACATACTAAAAAAATTAATTACATAAATATTAAATTATTTATTAATTATATGTCTTAATACAATTTTAATTAATTATTGATAATTACGCTATAAAAAGAAGGTTTAAAAAGAAAAAAAATGTTATATTTATAAAGTTGTATAAATATAAACGTTATAAATAAAATTTATTATAAATATAAAAATAAAAAAAGTTAAAAAAATATAAATTTACGGCTAAAAAAGAAGAAGAAGAAGAAGAAGAGGCGCACACACCTCTATGGTAGGTGCACACACCGTGCGCGTGCCGTGGAGCACACAGCCCCATGTACGCCTCTCGTTGTACGCCTCTTTGAGAGGCGCAGAGGGCACATGCCCTAAATAGGTAAATTTTTTTAAAAAATCACGTAAAACGGTAATTCTTTTTTTTTTTTAACCACATTTTGAAAAAAAGCCCTCTATAAAGTCCGGCAACAACCATCCACTATGTTAACGTAATTTGCGCGTGCAATAATGTAATTCGGCCCAAAAAATTGGGAAAAAATGGTCCTGACACCAACGGGCCCAGTCCTGGAACGGGGCCGTCCCAAGGCCCGGAAATAAAATATGTGGGCCTAGGTTACTTATCTTGGAGGCCCAACATGTGGGCCCAGTGAGGTGGGGCCGGATGACCGCGACAGTTGCCGCTACGCTCTCTCTCGCTCGAATCTTCCCGGGGAAAAAAAAAAGTGTCCAAATTCAAAACAGAGAGAGAGAGAGCTGTAGGTGTCTCCTCTCATCGTCCTCCACGTCGAGACTTCAACCTGATCACCACCACCGCCCTCTCATGGCCGCGACTACGACTTCAGTAGCTTCTTTCCTTCTCGTCTCACCTCCTTCTCGATCGCTCTCTCTTCTTCGTCTAATCAGGTTCGTCTCTCCGGAAAATCGAGCTGATACAGCTGGTTTCCTCTCTCTTTTTGCCCCGGTAGTTTTGTGGTCTCTAGTAATCTACCAAGACGTCATTTCCGAGAGCTCAGTTTCTACTCATAGGGATAGCAGCGGCGACGACGCTTTGCCGTCCCGAGTTGTCTAGTCGTGTAGAGTCTTCCTTCTCTGATCGGCGCCGTAGCGACGTTGTTGACAGCCTTGTTTCCGTGATTGTAGTCATCCGGCGGTGAGAGCAAGTTCGAGTTCGAGAATCGAAAGCGCAAGATGTTGTCGATTCTGAGGCGAAAAGCCACTGCCGGAGGCTCGGATGCAGTGGTAAATTCGCGTGGCAAATCTGCTTTCTTGAAAAGCTTTAGAGAGTAGATTAGATTTCCTCTGCTTGTTGACGGTTGGAACTTTCACTGGTTTTATTTCGTGTGGAAGACATGGTCGTTAGGTGAGTATTCAGCAGCTGACATCAAATCCGATCAATCTGTTGCAGTTGTTAAGAGAGAGGCTGCGGAAGAGTTGCGCCCCTGCGACCACACGGCTACAGGGTTATGCCACTGCGGCGAAAGAGGTAATGCGCGACTTTACTTTGTCGCGTATTTCCTAATTTTGATCGGGTCTCTTGTTGATAATATTTGCCTAATTGCTTAGCCAAAGCAAATGATTGATTGTGTATTGCTGTGTTACTCGGCATACTTCTGCTTCTCTTCAATTGCATTTTTAGGATTTAAGATGGCGCGTGTTCTGATTGGTCATACATCTTAGAATCATTAATTTGGCGATTTTTGATACCAACTTCTGCAGCTGCAGCATGTTCGCTTATTGCTCAGGACTGCACGCTACGCTAGTGCATGATGGTGGGAGGTTATGTATGGGAAAGAAAGCAATACATTTTGAGAGGAATGGGAGTGATTATCTAATGAAGTGGATGTAGTGGTAGTGGGTATTCATTAGATATACCCATAGCTAATCTCTTAGCCATCCCGTCAAATAAGTGGAAATGGGTGGTTACTCAATGAAATGAGTTTGCGAAGTAATAAGAGTAGTATTGGAATATGTGATAAGTGAGAGAGTGAGTGCTTAATGATATAGATAATGATTTAGGAATGTTTTATTTCCTCTCCTGGACAAATTCATTGTGTCTTTCAGAAAGGGTCTTTACTTCATTGATAAGTGCGTTATCATCTGCGTAGATGATGGTGAGAGACGCTCTGAATACTGCTCTTGATGAGGAAATGTCTGCAGATCCTAGAGTCTTTCTAATGGGTGAGGAGGTGAGATGGCAAGACATTTATTCAACATGTGGCAATATTATTTGCTTTATATTGACCCTGTGGTGGGTTTCTTTTGAATCTAGGTTGGAGAATACCAGGGAGCCTACAAGGTTTGGATTGCTAATGGAATAAAGAACAAACCATTTTCCCGTTCTCAATGTTACAAATCCTTACGTCTTATGTAGAATTCCATTTCCGAAAGCTTATAATACGTAATTACGTAGGTATCTAAAGGTCTTTTGCAGAAGTTTGGACCTGAGAGGGTTGTTGATACTCCAATCTCAGAGGTAATTCATTCTTGGTACATACTGCTTCGTCTGTGTATTTTGGTTATTGCCTTCTAGAGATAACAAGGCTACTGTTGAGCATCATTTCTATTAGTAATGCTTAATGGAATCATGACCTGACCTGACCTGACTGTTCCATGTATTTGTCAGGCTGGTTTCACTGGAATTGGAGTCGGCGCTGCTTACTATGGTCTCAGGCCTGTCGTGGAGTTTATGACATTCAACTTTGCTATGCAGGTTATAATCTTGAATTTGTAGACGTGTAGCATAAGAGCATTCTTCATAGAACTATGTGCATTCAATGCCAAAAGATAAATGCAATTGGTTAATTGATCACTTCATTCATGTCATGATGTCCACAGTTTTTACTTTTTTCTTTTTTTCTTTTTTGGGTCCGATCATGACGTCCTTAGTTGCAATTGTCAATTATTGGTCAACTCCTTATGCTATTTCACTATCATTGAAGGTTGATGACATTCAGATTAGATCACTAGATTTCTCTTTCTGAATGTCATTTGGAGTGTGGATCTATTTTAACTTGTCTTCGGAGATCCCTGTCAGTTTGGTCCGTTTTCCGGCTGGAAATTGGTGAATAGGCCAGTAACTGCTGAATTTATTATGGATATAAAGATGTGACGAGAACAGGAAGGAAGTAGAAGGAAATGTGGAGGGAAATGGAGTTCATTGATAGACCAAAATACTATTTGTATCGTAATTGTTTGCCACCTTCTACTAATAATGTTCTTCGAATGGCAAAAAACAGGAAAGAGTTGTACATCATTATCATCCATTTCTCTCCTATTTTGGAAAGGAACTTTTGTAGGAATAAAGATTAGTAATTTTCTCCATTTCTCCCCAATTCCCTTCCTTTTTCTTTATCTAAACTACGAGATCTTCTTCCTCAAAATTTTTTTTTTTCACTTCCTTTTAGTTCCTTCCAACCAATCAAGAAAAAGATGCTAAACGAAGTGTAAAGGTGTTGATCTTATCGTCTCAAAGGCTGGCATGAGAAAGTTACATTCTCTTGTTTGATCATGAGAAGATAGTCTGGAAGATTCAATGTTCACTAGATGAATATTTGATGGGGAAGGAATCAGAATCAGCACAGATTTCTTGATTGTTTCCCAGTCTAATTTATCTTATGGTGCATGGTTTTGAAGACTTGAGAAGTATATTGAACTTTTAAGTTGTTCAATAACTTCATAACAATGGTGCTAGGACCTCCGTTCCGGAATGCAGTGTGCCATTTCGTTTTTGATTCATGGTTCTGGTCTGGAAATATTAATGGTTCTCATCCAGCGTTCTCTCTACTAACACCATTTATTTGACTTCTTATATTGACCTCAATTATCACTTGTTCTGCAGGCAATTGACCAAATTATAAATTCTGCTGCAAAGACAAACTACATGTCGGCTGGCAATATATCGGTCCCTATAGTTTTCAGAGGACCTAATGGAGCTGCCGCAGGAGTTGGTGCCCAACACTCTCAAGTACATTGACTCATTTTCCTTATGCATTTTTTCATGCCTTAGCTTGTCTGCTGTTGATAAATTCACCGAATTTAAATCAACATGTAGTCTCTGGATCATCTCCACTCTACAATCACCACACTTTTTTTGGAATCTGTGCAGTGTTATGCAGCATGGTATGGCTCGTGCCCGGGTTTGAAAGTTTTGGCACCCTACTCATCGGAAGATGCTCGAGGACTGCTAAAAGCAGCAATAAGGGATCCTGATCCTGTTGTCTTCCTTGAAAATGAGCTGATGTGGGTGACTCAATGGTAGCTGATTGTCTTTTCCCCTCATCATTTTTCACAGACCTCTATGTGATTTTATTTATCTATCTATTCAGGTATGGGGAGCGTTTTCCTGTTTCAGCGGAAGCTCTTGATTCCAGTTTTTGTCTTCCGATAGGGAAAGCCAAGGTGTAATATCCTCTAATTTTATAGAAACAGAGACTGTTGTTCTTACTTCAGTAACATTCTGTTGACCACACACACACTGTTTCTAATGGTCACAGATTGAGAGAGAAGGAAAGGATGTCACAATTACTGCTTTTTCGAGAATGGTTGGCCTTTCTCTCGAGGTGCGTGCTAGTTCTATTGCTTGAAGATGTTAGTGTGCTCTAGGTCGAGATTCTCTGTACTCATTTATGGAGTGTGTCTGGCTTTTGTACTTTTATTGGGTGATAATCATGCGTTGCAAGGACTTGGCTGAATCTTACAGTTCTTCAGTGGAATTCACCAATTAGTGGTATGCGTTGGGGTTGTGACTTACAAATTCAGTTATAGCCAAGATGAGGGACCAACAGCCCCTCACTCACCCCCACCAAAACAATTGATGGTTTTCAAATCTTTTGTGACTGGATGAGCATCTGTTTCCTTAAAGTGGTGTTGTACTTCTCTGTAATTCTTGTATAGAGAATTTTCAATAGTTCTAAGAAAGGTTTCGTCATTTGGTCGGGGAAAAGCGCTCTAATGTAAATTAACTGATAAGAATATCCAAAATAGGTAAGAGTCCAAAAAGAACCAATGTGAAGTAAAAAGACTGATCTGAAAGAATTTTTTGCTTTTGGTAGAAAAAAAGAGCTTAAGATGAAGAAACTGTGCTGTTCCTTGGTGTGAAGCAATACAATGAGTTGTAGGAAGATTTCATCCATGTTACGAGACTGTGGGTGTGGTAGAATTTTTATTCTATCACCTCAACATGTGGCGGAGCTGAAAATTTTCGGAAGGTTGCCAAGATTTGGCCTGGGGTCTCTTGGATAGCTGCATATAGACTTGCATACGAGGGGCATTTGCAGTAATTTTCTCATATTTATTTCTTCAATCAGCTGAGCATATTCCTTTCTTTGTTTCCTTTTGTATTCCTTCATTTTGAGTTCCAAGGTTTGAGAGAGAACTAATTAGATATGACTTGGGGTTTAATTTTCAGGCAGCTGAGATCCTTGCAAAGGAAGGAATCAGTGCAGAGGTATACTAAACTTGAGAATTAATGTGTATGTTAGTTTGCAGTACAGACGATCCCTAATCTTTCTGAAGCAGGTCGTAAATCTGCTCTCAATTCGACCACTGGATAGACCTACGATTAATGCTTCAGTCAGGAAAACCAACAGACTGGTAACAGTTGAGGAAGGGTTTCCCCAAAATGGTGTTGGCGCTGAGATCGGGTTTAAACTCTTACTCTGTGATGCATGATTTATTGTGTGACACGAAACGTGGTATGGATATTTATACTTTTTGCCTCTTACTCTGAGCAGCATGTCGATTATTGAGGACAGCTTTGGTTATCTTGATGCTCCAATTGAGAGGATTACTGGGGCTGATGTTCCCATGCCTTACGCGGCAAACCTGGAAAGAATGGCTCTCCCTCAGGTTACTTTTGTTTTAATATATTCATAATTAGCAGGTTCGCGGCAGATATTTGTGCACTTGAAATCTTTTAAAATGGTGGCAGTGTACATATTCATACTTATATTCCTTAATTGGTCGGGTCGGATCGTCCTTCATTGCAACTTAACTTAGCCTCGGTTTTTGCCTTGTTCCTTTGATCCGATTCTCAAGTTTTGTACAGACTGAGGATATTGTACGGGCTGCAAAGAGAGTGTGCTACAGATCTTTACCGATGACTGCAACTGCTTAAGCTAAACAACTCTGCACACAGAGCTTTCGATCAAACTTTGGTTTTCCCCCTGTAATTGGACTCTTCAAACTGCGGGTTACGATTTTGTTTATATGAAAGTAAATAACTTGCCTAGTTTCCTTTCCCCATTTCTTACGAGAGATAGAGATGTCACATGTAATTCTCTGCATCATAGGTTGTGAGCGGCTGAAGTATGTCACTTGCTGAGAATCTTTGTAACCTATTGATATCCCACTGAAAGTGCAATAATTCCTATTCCATGCTAATTTTATCTCTCGAGTACTTCATTAAAGGCATCTTCATGGATTATGTTCGTTGTACCTCCGGTATATGACATCGTTAGGCAGGAGAAGGTTAGAACTGTTGTATAGACATCTTTCCTATGCATCAAACCGAATTCCCAAGTTAAATTGTTTAGAACTGGGAGGCCACCGACAACGAAGGCAATTCCAACTGGCGAGCTCGGGCTAGACAAGTATTTGAAATCCGCTTCCTTTACTAGAGGTCAGTTGCCACTTCTGCCTGCACTGTTTACTATTTGGGAAATTAGCGTAGATCTGCACGTTGATTCTGTGAGATGCAATGGATTACATACTAATCGTTACAAACTTTTGCAAGAGTCTCCTGGACTGATCAGTCGAGGAGCCGAGTTTGTGATATAGATCGGTGGGAAAAAAAAAAAAACCACGATAAAACAAAATTGCTTTGCAGTTTCTGAACCTGCTCCTAATTTCGTGTATCCATAAGACATCAAGTTCCCACAAGAAACACCGCCTCCGTGAGTCCTTTACTTAGCAGTTTCTTAGTTCTATACATAACCCAAACTCAAAACGCAAGAACAGGATATCCTAGCTTTTTATGTCTCGATTTCAGGCTTTTTCTTTACTAGGTGGTCAGTCGCAACTCCCACCAGTGTCGTATCTCACGAATCCCATCAGTTCTGGTCCTTCCAATCTAGGGTTGTTCACATAACTGCATAGAAAGAAAGCCAACAACTTAAAATCCACATTTCAACCTAAACTGAAAAATAAAAGAGAATAAAATTGCAATGAAAACGAATTCGAATAACCTTTCTTCTGAGAACTTGGAGAAGGAGCCGGAGGTAGGGATTGTACCACACAAGTCGTTGTTGGACACGTCTCTGTGCAGATTTGGCAGCAGTGAGTTAGAGAGAAGAGAGCGAAACGAAGGAAAACGAAGGTAAAAGAGTCTTGGGGGACCCGATTGAAGCGATTCGGGCTTACAGGATCTTTAAGTTGCCAAGTTTGGTAAGCTCTCTTGGGATTCTCCCACTCAGTCTGTTCCCGTTCAGTCGCCTGCGCAAAGACATTGCGTGAGCCGAAACCCCCTCTAATTATTTGCTTCTGTTCGCGTTTTCCATGAAAGAATGGCCGGGCTACTCATAAATGACCAAGGTAATGTATGTCCGCTTGGATACATTCCCACAGAACGAAGAAACTGAATTGTTCATGCACAAATCGAAGGAGAGTGCTCCAAGGGCATGTTAATAGGTTTTCAAGTCGTTCATAAAACCTATCAAGAACGTTCATAGAAATGATTATGTTTTCGACTCTAGTGACTGGATGAGTTTATTTAAGGTGTGCCCTTCCCTTTCTCACTTTTTCCCGAATTGGATGAACTGTTTCTCCACGGCGTGTCATCTTATCGGTATGAGCATTCGCCTACATGTTCTCCTAGTTGTCGAGTTATCACGAACCTAGATTCTTCAGCCGATGCAATTGTTTGTGTGTTTCGAACCCCAAAATTTAAAATCATTATTTATATTTCAAAAAATTATGAAAAAATTCCACGAAATCTGTGTCGCCGTTTGTATATTGCGAAAGTTTAATGTGTCTCGGGTTTATGAAAAATAGTTCTAAGCAATCAATAAATTTGCCAATGGCCTAATAGTTGGTGTTTTTGTGTTTGTGTGTGAGAGAGAGAGAGAGACAGAGGGCTCACAGAAATTTGAGATTAGAGAGCTTGGAGAGAGAGGCGGGGATGGAGCCGGTGTGGTTGTTGCGGTAGAGATCCAAGCTCACAAGGCTCTTCAGCCCTCCAAGCTCCTTTGGAATTGGGCCCTCCAGGTGGTTCATGTACAGCTCCCTGTAATTCATGGGCATCACCAAACGCATTCAATTTTCTCCAACCTATGAATTTATTGCAACATCTAAGGACCCAGATCTATCATGGTCCAGCACCCATAATGACACTTGACTGGTTTGAGTGTTTGATGTAGGGAAAAAGTTACTTCACATCACCAATCCCCTTCCATTAATTGTTCTCTCCAAAAGAAGTTACAACCCCACTTCTGCCCTTCCTCCTAAGCCTTTGCCTCCCTCTGAACTGGTTATAAGAAGATGTCAAAAAGTTAACAAACACTTACCTCGTCGGTCGGTCGTGTATTATCACACAGTGATCTATTGCAATCCCCAAATTGTGATCTTAGTTATACGAACTTAGGTAGTTTGAGCTACTTTTTCGTAAAATCCCATCTCCAAGAGACTAGCTTTGTTGCGGAACCAGACTCCTATGATTCAAAGGCAATGGATATGAGGATTTTCACTTACAGATACTGGAGACGCTCGAGCTTTCCCAGTTCCGGAACCAGACTCCCCGACAGCTTTGCATTTCCGAGGTCCCTGCACGAGTCGATTAAGCCGTCAATTTGATTCCCCTCTTTTCTTTCCTTTTGCTCAACAACTCTCCACCATTAAAAATATGTACATAGCACGAAGGAGATTGTGCAGATGCAAATGTTCTTTATTCTTAGAGAGAGAGAGAGAGTTACAGTCGGGTGACGCGGTTGTCGCCGTCGCAGGTGACGTGAAACCAAGTGCAAGGATCGACGAGAGTGGGGTCCCAGCTCTCAAGAACACCGTCCGGGTCCTTCACGGCCCTCCTCAACGCATATAGAGCCTCCCCTGCGCAGGTCATTTCAACCACAAAGTCGTCACAAAGGCTTTTTTGAACACGATATCAACATCTTTCTTCCCCCTCTGCTAGTAGCTACGTGGGAAGGAGCCGTACCTTCTAAGTTCGCGTGGGTTGGGGCTAAAGACGAGGAGAGCATCAGGAGAGCGAGATGGAACAGGAGACAGATCGCCATAGGAGGGGTGCGGCTTCGAAACCTCTGAGCTCAGGAAGATGATGGCTGAAACGGGGAAACCTGCAGTTATATAAAAGAAGAGAGAGAGAGAGAGAGAGAGAGAGAGAGAGAGATGGTGGTGTTTTTAAAATGAGAAAGCAGGGAAGCAAAGGAATCAAGAATCTGTGTTGGGTTGTGGGGGGAATAATTATAGAGCCCATAAAAAAGACACTGCTGCTCACTGCTCGAGTGCCGCACCACTTTGGAGGAGGAGGAAATAATGGGGGAAAAAAGGACCGACAGAGTATTATAGTCTTACACGACCCTTCACGGTCTCTCTGCTGCGCCAAATGAAAGAAAATTGAAGATTTCTGTTCTTTTGAGATCACAAGGACATTTGTCCTGAACAGGGCAAATCTTTTTCTTTCTTTTCTTTTTTTTTTTATATTGAAAAGGATAAATACTACGAAAAATTTTATATCGATACTCACTTGATAAATTTATCTCAAATTAATATTTTGATCATCAAAAACCTTAACTGTCTTTAAATTTTATCGTCAAATTGCTGAGTTTGATGATATGCGACGGTTGACGTGTGTATCGATTTGCAATTTTTAGGTGTACTGATTTGGAGTTTTTCATGGTATTAGTTCAATTTAATAAAAATTAATGGATGGTAAATTTGTCATAAGTATATCATTTTGGAGTCTTTGGTTGTCAAAACATTAGATTAATGTGAATTAGTGATATGTGTACCAGTTTGAACTTTTTGATTGGTTAAAAAATTAGCTTGGGATAAATATGTCGCAGATGTATCGGTTTGAGATTTTTGATGGTATTAAGTGGTATTAATCCTATTGAAAAATTGATCATTTCTATTCTTTTGAGAACACAAGGACATTTGTCCTTAACAAAGCAATTTTTTTATTAAAAAATTTCAAACAATGACTTGAAGTTTCAAATAATGGCCCGACCTTACCGGTCGGCTAAATATTTTGACCAATCAAGGGCATCCAAAATTATTTTTATTTCTTATTTTTCATTTCATTTTTTTTTTGCTACCGTGAAAGTGGGCCCGGTGGCCATCGCCGGCCTCCCTTGTGGCTTCGAGGGCGGCCTTGCCTGCCTCTCCTGTGGCCAACAAGGGTCACCCTCGATCCTCGCCCGGCCCTCTTCTAGCATCTTCGGTGGCCGACAACTAGCCATCGGCGAAAAAGGAAAAAGAAAATTCAAAAACATAAAGGACGAAAGTGTCATTTTCTAGCGGGAAGGTCATGCCACTTTAGGCCTTTATTTAAAATAATGTCCATTTCAAATCCTTATTTGATTTTTTTTTTATTGAGGACTTGCAGATGCCGCTATTTTTTGTAGAGGATGTTTAAAGTAAGTATGGAAAACATTCCAGTTATTTCATAACCCCAGGGGGTAAAAGGAAACAGGTGGGGGTGGTCTCCCTTGGTCATATTTGACTGAACTTCATATATCCCAAGAATTGAATGTCCGCATATGCCCACGAGAATAGATGAGTACAAAGAAGTTACAACAAAAAAAACTGTTGTGGCTTTGTTTGTCGGTGTGAAGCCACGACTTTCGAAGTAAGGTTGCAATGCGTCGAATTGGTCACGAGCCACTCGAATTTGACTCGGATTCTTTTGGAGCTCCAGTTGATTTTTAGTAGTTCAAAGTACATGGTCCAGCAAATATCGATCAAGCTTTGAGCCAGTATAGTCAGAATTCGAGCAGTATAATTGTGTCGACTCGAATCAATCCGCTCCAAATCGGAAGCGCATTGCTTGGAAGTTCTAAATGTACTCGTTTCAAATCTAGGTTTATTTTTTTCATATTTGAATAGGGTGTCCAAGAACACGCTACTAATCTCATCGAGGGGCTGATAATCCTCCCGTTCCGCGCATATCGGATAATTACCCCGAGACAAAGTCATTACTTGTATCGATGAGAGGAAGATACCAAAGAGAAGAGGACCTCCTCCTCATGTAAATCTTTTTTAAGTAATTAAGAAAGTTGGCGCCATGAAAGAAGGGTCTCACTAAGAAGGAAGATTGCAAGTGAAGGAAGGCTAAAAAGGACCGGTTGACCTCGCTTCGAATCGAATCCGACTCCCCAGTCTCCAACAACAGCAAAACGTAAATTCTTCCTCATAAGTCACACCCCACTTCGGAAGTGCGCACTGAGGAATAGGATGAGCACAAAATGGAAATTGGCTTCGCTTTGGCACGAGGGAATCGTTTGACTTGGAGATCAGTGGCAGCGTCGGGAAGGCGTTCTCCAAGTGCGTTTTACCTTTGGCGATGATTCTTAATCTTGAACTTGATCTTGATCATGTCTTTGTTCGGATGTTCTTGAGAATGTGAATCTCGTTCCCTTTGTTTTCCACTGTATTTTCCGTTTGTGCTGCGACCCTTTTTCCATGTTGTTTTTTAGCGAATGGAAGTGCTTTGCCTAGGTTCTCGTTACGTGTGTGGCGCTGTTTTGTGATGAAATGTCATGCATTCATGTCCGACCGTGCTGCGCTACCTATGAAATAGAGAAATTAGGATCTCAAAGGGGAAAAAAGATATATTTTTCTATGTAATCTCCGCTTACGACCTCCATAATCAAGGCCTTTAATTTCTTTTCATTGGCCGGCTGTCTTCTTTTTCCTTCTACCGCTGTCAACGGATTACTTAATTAATGGGGCAAATTCATAATCTTTTTACTGCATATGAATTGGATAAATTTATGTCTTATTAATTGGTAGGAGTTAATGTTTTTTGTCTAAGTAAATGTTTATTTTGTGATTTTTTTTTAGGAAACTATATTTAGATGTTTATGGGGTTCCATTAATGAGGAGGGGCCAAGTTTATATATTTACGAGATGTATTTTGTCTATGTCTAACTAATCATTTCTTTTGTGATTTTTTTCAAGTAAAACGATTATGGATTTTTATAGGGATCATTAATGAGGAGGAACCCCCTTCTTTCTCTCTCTCTTTACACACACACACACACACACACACACACACACACACACACACACACATATATATATATATATATATATATATATATGAAATGAGTCAACAAAGCCTAAGTATAGCATAAATAAGATTTCTAAAATAAAAACAAGTGGTAAAGTAAGATCATATTATGCGTAGTCTCTCCTTGGACAACCACTATGTATATGTTGTTTCCCATAGAAGATATGTATCCACTTAATATAATAATAGAACGTTTTCCTCTTAATAAAAAAGGAGAGAAAAACAAATAAAAATCAAATAAAAAGTAAAAAGGTTCTGCAAAATAATATGATTTATAAAACAATTGATACAATTTGACTCCTAGCCGCAATTAGTAGTACCTTTAGAGTCTGCTTCTTCCCCATACTACGAGTGAAAGAGAAAATGTAAAGACTACCATTAAAGTAGCCCAAGCAAGACTTACTATATCCATGTTAATTATGTCCCTTAAATGAATAAGAAGAAGCCCTCTCGACTTTGGATCTTAGCACCCCAAAAGTGTGACTGTACAAATGATCTAGGCCTATACTCGGAGTTTCCCTAGGGTTGGTAAGGCAAAATGGGGCCACCCTAGCCCATTGACTGCTCTACCTCGAGCCATCGACATCATACACTCTATTGAAATGGATTTTGTGGAATACTTAGATTTGTTGGATTTGTTGCTGAAATATCTGCATTAAATCCGAAACTCTCGACCGATGGCTAGCGACCCAAGGAAATGAAAAATGGTATGAATTTTTACTTTTAAATCAATGAAATACTGATATTTCTACCTATGCTATTCAATTATTCGATCTAACAAATTCGCGAATTCGTCCGTGTAGATTGTATACATGCAGAATAATGATAAATAAAAGGAAGAGTAGCATTGATGCGATTTATGAAAATGAATTGGTTAATATGGAGAGACTGTTTCTTATTTTGTGCCAAAGCAATTTTTAAAGCATGGGCTAAAACAAGTTAAATCAAAGGGCATTACTTGAGCGCTACTACAATTATATGCGAAGAAATGATCAAAAAAGCTGTATTTACTAGAGAATTGAGAGTTCCTATCGTAATGCATGACTACTTAATAAGTGGATTCACTGTAAGTACTAGCTTGTCTCATCATTGCCGAGATAATGGTCTATTTCTTCACATCCATCGTGCAATACATATAGTTATTGATAAACAGAAATATAATGAAATTGTGATGGATTTGTTCATATTGCCCTTCGAGGGTAGATGGGCTCATTAGACCGTTTGCTTATTGATAAAGTCTATTGATTCTTACTTAAACTTATCTCGAATTGAAATAAGTTTAGATTACATTTCGGCCTTATATTTACCCGTGTTTGCAAAAGTTTACTCATTTCAAATGAAGTCCGCTATACTCTTCACAATTTACATGCAAAAAGCTATCGGTAGGGCACCTAAAACCTAAACCCTAGAACTAGTAGACATCTTTAAAAGAAAAAAACCATAAGTTGATATGTTTAGTTTGATTATGGATGATAATGCATGATGTGACACTAATCAAATATCTTGTCTCCGATTGGACCAATATATATATATTGTCTCCAAAGAAAATGGAAAACAGCCTGCAGGGGAAACGAGAATAAAACAACAAGGGAGACAAGGGTATGATCTTGGCCATTGTTCACACGAGGTAGTGAGCTTCAAACGAATTAAGTGATTAGTGAGCTGTCAAGAGTTAAACCTGCCGATTGACTATTTGGGTCCGTCACTATAATAGTAAGTATCGACTCTAGATGCGCTTCAAATATGGTGATGGTACAATACAAGACTCCTTGTACAACTCAATCGGGCAGTTTGCCTCTCTTCACTATCATAACACTCGAGCATAAACTCGCAAACCCTAATAATCAAAAGTGCTTTAGCGAATTCTCTGGACTAATTCAAGGTTAGGCAGGTCCACAAAAAGGAGCAAAACAACTCATTCTTGGCATGTGAGGAGACTCGTCTTTTGATGTTATTTTTTGCTTTGACCCCATTGGGTTGATCTCCCTCCCTCTCCCACGTGCCATCTTGAGGCCAACCTCAGACTCGTGTTCATCTCGTTAACCCCGACAATGGATTGTCGGGTGGGACAAACGAGATCGATTATAATTTCAACCTTGTCATGATGTTTCCCATCTCAAAAGAAGTGACTTGACAAAGCCATGCATAAGCACTGCTGATAAATCTCAGCTTTCTTCTTTGGTCTTTTCTAGCCTTTTTGGTCCGATCAGGAGTTGAGGACAGGTAAAAGTGGGTTCAAATCAAACTATGAAAAGTCATCTCGCATCTGTACAAAGCATAACCAACATGATGAAATTAAAGAAAGCGCAACTGTGCAATGGCTCCATCAACCGTTCAAATTTAAAAAAGAATAATGGGATTCTCGATTGTTTGTAAGCAAAGTACATCTCCATAGCAAACATGAACTAATAAGATAAGGCCGGACGACCAAACAAAACCCGAGCAGGTCATTTACATTTCTCATTCTTGGGCGATGAAAGGCTCCACAGTCAATTCATCGTGTCGTAGACGTGCCGGCCTCCGCAAGACTCCAAACATACGTTATTTTGGGACAAATGAGTGAAACCAAAGCCGATCTTGACCTTTAGAGTTCCGGCTAAACCTTAGGAGCAGTTTCCTACCTATTTGAATAAGTTGATCTTCCAATTGAATGTAGCGATAAGAGCAAAGGAAAAAGTTTAGGATGGCCGTCCCCGAAAGCACGAAAAAGGGAAGCGTGGCTAATCATGAAGCACACCCAACACCTGGAAAAAGGCCGTCTAGGGTTTGGTTAGCTCGCGACCATTATGATCTTCTAGTCGATTAGATAGATGTGTCCAAATTCAAAAGCAACGAGGAAATGGTCAAAGCTGGGGGAGTGGGAAAAGGCCCTTTTTCCCTTTCTTTTTTTCCCTCCAGTTTGAATGAGCAAATGAAGGTGCTGACCAACATTATCACCATCAACGGAAGCAACTTTCTGATACCTTTTCCCTCCAATTTCCATGTCAAATCTGTCTTTTATGCGCTGGTCCACATGCATAATTTCTCATTCCAATCATTGTTAGGGAAAAAAGAAATTAATTGAGTCAAACGTACTATTGCCACAGGGGTTTGAATATTCCTTAAAAGACTTAGTGAAAAAGGGAAAACAAAGAAAAGTCCGAAAACACAATTATCAATATGAAAGGAAGATACATATGTCGAGGAAATGTAATTATTGATATGACGAAGGGGTTCGTTCCGACTTTCTTTCACATGAGCGGGCGACGCGGATGACTACCGATCACGCTATATGATCGTAAATTTTATTGAGATGGGTATTGAAAATGCCAATCCGAACACTTTATTGTACCACGAGACGATGCTTCCGTCGTGAATTCGTCTAGGCGCTTCCAATCTTGGGATCTTGCGTTATGGTCGTGACTGCGTATCCTTCAAGAGACCAAAAAAGAAGCAGCACTTGTCGGTTAACATCTATCAGGCACGTGATGAATTGGTACTTGTAACCAGGACAAGAACTGGCATGAACAGTTAAAGAATGGAGCCAAAGAAAGTAGAAGAAGGAGGAGGAAACCCTAATTAACGAGATCATGCGACACATATTCATGTGTACCTGTAGGATCACCAGCGTGGACTCTCCCTTGGAAAAAGTTGTCGGATACATTCCTGATAAAAATCACCCAAAAATCATTCATTCAGACATACATACAAACATCTTGTTTGCCTTTCTTGAATGCGTCCAAGAATGAAAGAACTCACAGGGTCTGCAAATTGCCCCAGAGAACCAGTTCCAGCACCTCGATGGGTATGGTCCCGCTCAGCTTGTTACTGTTCAGGGTCCTGAAACCACAGCATTGGAAACAAATTTCCCCTCATGCCTTTGGACTTCTCCTCAATCTGAAAAGTTTTGGAAATGGGGAAGATGATAATTACTGTTTGCTGTGTGGGTACGTACATGAACCTCACGGACTTCAGCTGGCCCAGAGATGCAGGAATTGGGCCGGAGAGTTGGTTCTGCTGAAGCCCCAAGCTCACCAGCATCTTCCAGTTCCCCAGCTCCCCAGGAATGGTCCCGCTGATCTCGTTGCCGAATACCATACTGCCAATAATTTGTGAACTTTAGGATTTCCATTTGATTTCTTCTTATACTTGATCATACGTTTGGCCGAGAGAGTTTTGCTTACAAGTACTGCATATTAACCAGGTGACTCAACTGCGGGATCAAAGGTCCTGATAGTCCGGCGTTTCCGAGGTCCCTGCAACCAATAACTCGAATCACGCATCGTTTACGTTATTTCGATAGATTATGTTGGGCAGATAACCTAGGATGATTCTGAAAAACACTAAATAAAAACCAACGATTAGGAATTTTGTAGGAGCAAAATCCAAAATCTTACACTCGGATGACGGAGTTGTCGCTGTTGCAGGTTACGTGATACCAGGTGCAGGGGTTAAACAGAGTCGGATCCCAGCTTTGCAGCACCTCATGAGGGTCCATCAGTTTTGTCTTCCATTCATTCAACGCATCTCCTTTTTTTTTCCCCCCCGGGCACAGTTCATTCACAAAGGTCATATGTAGATTGAGTCAATATCCGACTTGAAAATGGTTTAGAAATGGACTGTGACACCGCCGGTGTTGATGGGCAACAACACCGCGATCGAATTACAATGAATTTGAAGATGAAGAGATTGCTGATCGTAAGTGAAACGGACTGAGAAGGTACCTTCCGAGTTAGAACTCGCAATTCGGATAGCGACTGCTATAAAAAGAGCCACAACCACCATCTTAAACCCCATCGCGCCCAATTATGCGAGAAAACCACGACTCCACCTTGTGCATTTTTACATGAGAAGATGCGTGCCCCCATTTATACTTGCTCAAATTTTGTCGCCGGGTGAAGAAGCTACTGCCCATGGTAAGGATTCAAAACTATGAATTTTTCCCCCACTACGATTTCCAGCTGCTGTAATATTTTTACTAAGATCATTGAAGATTTCGACCCCTTTCCGATTATTTAATCAGTAATTACAAAGGAAAGACTTACGAAGATTGGATCGCTGACTGAAGGCAATTTTGATTATACAAAATAATAATGTGGGGACACATTCCAGAAGCGCCATCGTTGAATGCTTCTCCAAGTTTTACTCCATGGGTCAAATAACGATCAGAGTCATAGCTTGATTCAAAAGTCTACTCCTCGAGAATTGATTGTCTGAAAAATTCTCTTACAAGGACAAAGGCATTGTCTCATGTTAGCTCTAGTACCTGGCCTGCAATAAGGGAATAGGGGACATTTGGAGTGCCAACCGAAATCAACATTGACTTGTCTCTAAATTCAAGAATTTCAAGTCAGATCATGACGAGATTGCACAAATAGAGCGACCCCTCGAAAATATTCGGAAGCAAAAAAAGCGAACTCTGTTAGGTAGGCGCAAAATTGCTCGATCAAAAATTCATCTCGTGTAAAAATAAAAATAAAAAACCACTCTGAACCATATAGCGTTAATTAAAGTAGGATTACATATGTTTTGAGAAACGGAAAAGCATCAGCTCGTTCATGTGTGAGTTCAGCCATTAGGAGCTTCCTCACTAGCCTTCACAAAGCGGCCTTTCACTCGCTTCCTAGTATCAGCTCTGGTCTTCCTCGACTCATACCGTATGTGCTTTTCAAATCTGTCCATAATAAGATGTAGATTTAATAGGTGCTACATATCGCATGCAAGTCCAGATGTAGAATGCCAAAGAAACAGGGAATAAGAGAAGCAATTGCAGAATGTTTACCTTCGAGTTTTTCTCTTCTCCTTGTAGCGGAGCATGGCATTGCCTCGGTGCTGGGCTAGCAACTCCATGTCGGCTTTCGATGTAGCCAATGCCGTTGCGCTGTCATGCTTCATGAGCACATTTGGTTCTCCGCCATCATATTCTCTCGAGCAAACCGAGTCTTCGTATTTAGCAAGGGCTGTACCTGATGTGGGTTGGGGTACTGAACATATATTGCTTTCAATTGTTGCCAAACCATGTCTTACAACTGGGTTATTCAAAATATTCTGTAATTTAGCCAAATATAAACCGGGATTAGCAAGTCCATTAGAAAAGATTCTCAGTGTGACAGCATTCTAAAGTCATTAAGCGAGAACTAGGCTGAATAAATTGTGTATTCTCTTCGTATTAAAATTAGAGCAAGCAAAATTTTCACCTGCCTGCAATGGAAGAACAGAAGAGTAGGCATATATAACCATGCCTGAATTTCAAAATTCTGGGTCGTCATCATGGTTAATAGCTAGAGGGGAAGAGTAGGTTTTCCATCAGGTATCATTCTCAAAAAAGCTCATGATCTCTGAAAGTGATGGACATATACTTTTTACAATATTCTCAAAGATCACTGAGCAATCTCCCACTAAAACCAATCATTAATCTGTTCCTTTTCTAATAAGATCATGTACAGCAGCAGGCTAAACAAGTGGTTGCCCCCTTACCCCAATCTTGGTTAATCGACATAAGATAGTATTTTAATTCTCGGAAACTATGAAGTCGCAAAGAATTTCTTTCAGTGGTATAATTAGAAACTCCAGCAAGGTTTCGGTACAATGTATTTTCTGTTCACTTCTGACTTAAGTACAGGAAAGGGCATGATAAAAAGCAGGCTACAATTGAGATATCAAATGTCGCCTCAAGTTCAGACAGCAGCAACTACATACTTTAATTGACTACGGCTATGTAAAAACTGCCACTTATGATTGTTTCTAGGTAAGAATACAGCATAATTGGATTCTGACTGACCATAATGAAGGCGTAGAATTGACTCGAGTAAGCAAATCAGGTCGTGAGTATAGAAAAAAGCTTACATTCAACGATGCCATAGCTTCGTCCACCAAAGAGCAGTTCACGTGATATAGTTCGTCTGAGGCTTTCGACGTCAGCAAAGGCACTTCTCTCATGAGCTCATCATAATTCTTGATCATGAAGCCTTCGCTGTTTGTACCGAATTCAACTTCCCCCGAGCCAGGTTCTTCGTGACCCCTCAGCCGTCCCAAGTTAAAATCCCATGTCTGCCATATTCAGAATCTGATCAGCATCCAATAATGTTAAAGAGTATAGCAGTCTAATCAAGAAAAGAAACAACAGGGGATGAAAATTGTTCTATGGGGAGCACGTAACTATTATTACACTGACCGACCAAAAGGAACGAGGAATACCGCTGTTTCATATTACAAGGATGAATCTTGCCGAGTAACCTGGACAACTATGTCTCAAGAGAAACCAATTCTTCAGGACCAACCAATGGTTTAGCTATAATGAATGGCATGTAAAACTAAACCAGCGGCATCATAATTCATCAGAACCACACCGAATTGAACATCATGGAAGCTTGTTTTGGCAATTGGCATCATTCAAGGAGAAATATATTAAAGAGGATGCAAATTCAACAGAAAGCAAAGAGAGAAAATGCAAAAGTAATATCTTTAGAAGCAAAGCCAAACTCATCCGGCCAAGCTGAAGCACACAAGCCACGCATGAACAAGAAGAGCCGATCAGAACACACAAAAACGACCTGAGTGGTTTGATTGCTAGGATGACAATCCCACATCATCTCCCTCTCGAGATTCTCTTCCCAATCACTCCGAGACGTCGACATCAGCAGCGACTCGAACGACGTGCCCTGAATCTCCAACAACCGCTCGCACCCACCATCGCTACCGTCCACAACCTCGCATTTCCCAGCAGCGTTCGCCGCGTTCGGCGTCGCCGGCCCCAGATCCTCCCCTCTTCCACCACCGCCCGCCGAACAATCCCTCTCGAACAACTCCATCAACTGCTCGTGTACGGCCCGCTTGCGCCTTCCGCATTGCTGGCCATGCCTCTTCCCAATCTGGTCACGCAACTCCAACGCCTTCTCGTCCGGCACCGTCATCTCTTGAACGCCGAACCACGTCTCCGAGACCAGGTCCCACAGCGACGCGAGCTCGAGCGAGGACGGGCAGCCCGAGAAGCCCTCTGCGGGGTCGCGGGCGTGGGAGGCGGAGCAGCCGGCGTGGGCGTCGAGGTCGCAGTCATGGCAGAGGGCGAGGTCCTCGGCGGAGCAGAAGGCGGAGGCGGGCTCGGAGGAGCAGGCGTCGCAGATCTGGGAGCGGAGGTGCTTGCGGGAGAGGAGGTTGGCGGAGTGGACATGGCGATCGCAGGGAAGGCAGAGCCTGGCGGAGTCAGCCCGGCAGTAGAGTACGGCGGCGCGGCCGACGCAGAAGTCGCAGGGGACGGTGGCGTCGTCGCCGGCGGTTCTCGATTTGGGGCGGCTCATGACTCGGCGGGAGTTAAAGCTGGGCTGTCGATTCCCGGGATGGAGGAAGATTGAGAGTAGTAGCAGCAGGAAGAAGGACTTGCGATTCGGAGTGGGAGGAAGTGATGCTGGACCGGGGACTTTCAATTCTTATATAATTTCGTAAATTCACCTCCACTTTTTTTTTCCTGTAAAATTACCCAATAAATAAATATATATATATTGTAAGAAACATTTTTATTTGCTAATTAAAAAATCATTTGACGATTTATGTGTCAAAACTTCGTAACAAAAAATTAGGATATAGCTCTAGGTCTAGCCAATTATTATGAACAATTCCAAAAATGACCCTTGATGACTATATAAGTATAAGCACCGTCTCGGAATTTCAACTATAAAGATAGAGTATCATGTCATATGTTGGGAAAAGATGCAATGAATTTTTTTTTTTTCCTTCCTCAAATCAAATTCTCTTTGTACGTACTCAATTCGAGCTCATCCAATGTCAAAGATAGAGATCTCGAGTATCATTCCAGAATGGATTTGCTTGTCGCAAAATCGGAATAGTAAGGATGAACATCGATTCTCCTAATAATCGTAAGAAAAATCGTCAGACGATGGGTCGATACGTACTAGAATTAACGAGAAATTAATATGAAATTTTTTTTTCTCATTTTGGTAGAGTGATTGAAAATACAGAGAGAAATTAATATTTGCTAAAAGTGGAGCCCCCTGGGAGAAATATCTCCAAAGAACTTTTGGCTGAGCTGGCGTTAGTTGCGAACTGCTATAAAAAAAAAAGAAAAAGAAGAAGAAGAAGAAGACAAAACATTGGCGATAAATATCAGTGAAAATGGGAAATGGAAATAAAAAAAAATCAAAATTGGGTAGATAATGCATGATTTGAGAGAGTGTGGGGACCACTAGAGGAATTTCACAAATCGCCATCACGTGTTCAAGGCGGGGTGGTGGGGGGCTTCGACAGATGAGCTCTTTGCTCCGCCTTTGTCGCGTCATTATTAACACGTTTTGTTCTAATTGGAGAATTTGTCGCGAATTATTTTTGGATTTTCACACGTTTAGTTTGTTGAGAACAATGAGTCAACGGAAAATTATCGAGAGATTACGCATGCTTAAAATTAGGAAAAACCGAATGCTCTAACCTCGAAATGGGGGGAAATATATTTTTGGAAAAAAAAAATCTTTTGCCGCGAAATTTTCAATTGAAATTAGAATGCTACATGCTTTTTTGGAATCAGCAGAAGTCATAGATTAATCAAATGGCAATGTTACCGTTTTTACGAATTCTAGATCCTCCAATCTGAGCTCTAGCTCGCGTCTTACCGAATCTATGAATCGAGTAAGGTATTTCATGAACCAGTTCTAGCTCACGTCTTATATCAGTACTCTATGGCCAATAGGCAAGCAGCTCTGTTGGTAAAAGGATTGGGGGTGGAGACGTCAGTATCACAGAGTGCGAGTTCAACTCCCGTACATCTTTAAAAAGCAAAGAAAGGAGAGTTTGGGATAAGAACAGATCAAAAAATTAAAAATAAAAATCAATCAGTCACCATTCCGAATTAGGTCATTGTACTATTTTCGTCTTATTCTTAAGTAAAATTTTATGTGGGCATCGACATACGTAATGAGTTAGATTGCGGATCGAGAGATTAATTAGAGAGTAAAGATAAGGAAGACGATTCGTATGATCTATAGATTATCACAACCGTCGATCAAACATACTTTAGCCCCTTCAATAGTCTAGATCACCATTTGATTGGCCAACAGACAGATTGTATTTTTGAAAGGCCGAACGAGCGTTTTCCCTTTCTCTTTACGTAATTCTTGGTAAGCATTTCTCTTAGAGCTTGCCCATGAAACTGCTAGATGGGCCCGTCGTTTTGGTAAATGGACGGGTCCAATCTCCATCTCTCTCATCTTCTTTCTCCTGCAATGGATTCGGCCCAACCGTAAATTGTACTATAAATATACCTACACACTCTCTCCAAAAATGGTCCAAAAAATCTTAAATCTATTATACTTTTGCCAATTTAGTCAAATAACTTTTAAATTTCCCAATTGAGTCTCAAATCTTCTCACATTCTACCAATTGAGTCCATTCGGTCAATTTTGGCCAAAAATCGATGACGTGGATATTAGTCATCCTACATGGCATTACCGGCGTTGGCGTAATAATTTTTAACTATATTTTAATATTTTTTAAAATATTAATTTTTTATTTTACCTTTCGTTTTTCCCTTTTTCCCTCTATCGGGCCTCGTCGATGGCCGACGACGGGGGAGGGTCGCCCTCGCCTTCTCTAGATCGGCGAGAGCGACCCTCGCTTGAGGCCGACTAGGGCATCCTCGGCCGACCATCAATGAGGTCGGGTGGTGGCCAGCGGAGGGAAAAAGGGAAAAAAATAAAAAATAAAAAGGAAAAATTGAACAAGGAAAACACAAAAAAAATTAAAAAAAAGTTCGAAAAATATTAATATGTTATTAAAAAATGTTCACGTTAGAGCCGGCCATGTCACATAAGACGATTGTCGTCCACGTCAGCAATTTTCAGCCAAAATTTATCGGATATACTTAATTAGCAAAACGTGAAAAGGTCTATGACTCCATTGACAAAATTAAAATGTTTATGATTAAAGTGACAAAATTAAAAAGGTTTTGGATGTTTTTATACAATTTTTAATAAATTTCTCGGTGTAGAGTTTAGGGTTTAGCCGCCAAAGCCTCAGATGACCACATTCATATCCAAGTAGTTTCCTTGGACCGACGCCCCGATTGATCCCCTTAGAGAGAAAAGAAGGGTACCACTCGAGAACTTTGCCCGATGAAGATTAAACACGATTTCTATTGCACTGGACTTTGTTATTCTCATGCTAGGAGTAGAGTCTGCACATCTAAATCTAACATGGTTTCTAATAAAATAGATTGGCTCTTGAACGTTTAATTTTGTCATTTTTGTGCGGGACCTCCCACAAAAGAATCAACAAGTTTGCGTGAGAATCGCGAGTTAAAGAAATCCATCGTCGTTCATAAAGCTCTTAACTTTGAATGAATGAAGCTCTTAACTTTGAATGCATGGCTTAACGTCAACAATCTTAGTTACACCCCCAAAGTTATGGATGCCAATGGAAAAGTTAGGAAAGTGAAGTACTACCAAGTCGCCACCATAGATCCCAACGGGGACGCGTGGCTTTGACTACTCGCGAAGCCAGATCGGACGTGCTTGTCGGCTTTTTCGAATCGCGAGATTACTGAGGAAAAAATATCGGGCGAGACGGTCTTGCCAACTCAGTGGCGAGACACTCCACTTGGAGGATTGACTTTGGCTCTTCGCGAACTGGGGGTAAGTGGAAAGAGTTGAGAGGAGAATTAGAATATTGAGATCGTGAAAGTTGCGAAAGACGGAAAAGAATCGTAATCAAATGGTGTGACTAAAATCCCCTCTCCCTTTACGAGTCCCCAAAGGTCCATTTACATTTGGGAAATGGCAGAGAGGTCAGACGCATCTTGCAACACCCATGAGCAGCGAGTCATCGATGAGCTTCACATCAAATGCGTACCACAATGTTCTCTTTTCGGTGTTGAGCACGACCCGAATATGTTCCATGCTAAGAACGATATCGTAAGCATCATGCAAATTGGTACCTGTGTTCGAGGAGAGGTCATTCCGTTTACTTTGCGATTGATTCGGCCTAGTGGGTCGATGCTTCCCGGCTTACCGTCCCGGCTATATATAGGGGCTCTAAGGTCGTCGCATTAGGCATTAGACCGGGTAGAATGCTAGACCCGGTTGCGTTTGGAAACGAGAGGACTAGAAGGAAGGCCCTACATGAGGATCGAGAGACTTGTTTTGTAGCCAAGGATGACTTGCCTGCGGTCTCTCGAGGGGCCTCTTGGCGATGTCGGAAATGCTCGTGAGCTCGAGCAGACTGTCGAGTACTAAAAGGAAGCGGGAGGGACGAAGCCCCTAGGTGATTTACAGGCAGTCTCCTTGGCTAACGAGACGGGCTCTTGTCTCTCATGCCGGGCTTTCTCTTCTATCGTTCCACCTCTAGACATTCTCGATAGCAATGGCAATTGGTAAGGTCTCATTATTGAACTTTTGCTGAAACAGGGGTTCTGAGTTAAGCCGACTGAGGTTATGCTGTGGTAACTCGGACTCATTGCATCCATTTTGTTTTGTAAAGTCGACCAAAGGCACGGTTGTGGAAACTCGCTTCCTAGAGGCCCATGAAGTATCCTGCCAGCATCATAAACAGGTTAGGTCTAGACTTTGACGTGTGCATATAGCCCTAAACTAGCACTGTTTGCATGCGGTTGGTGAGATAAGAAAGGATGATCTTCAGTTTCTGAGCTAAAAATCTGCCCCCACGCAACCAATTGCACCGATCGATGCCTTTTATTCAATTGCACACACGATGTCATGCATTTAGCTAGCTAGGATTCGTTTAGTGAGTATAGTTAGATTTCTGCAATGAGTATAGTTAATTAAGCTAATGGGTATGGATTATTTGAAGCCCGAACATGTCGACTCGGTCATTTAGAGATCCATGAAATACCATACAAACCAGGTGAATTGGTTAAGTACAGGTTCTTTGACCTTTGTATGAGGTTGTGACCCGGGCTAGTTTGCAAGCACTCTAAGTGAGATATGAACAAACGATCTCCAGTTCTTGAACTGAAAGTTTCGGCACGTCCCAATCAACTATGCCAACCCCGAGGAATGATTATAGTTGTTAATGTGTGTTGAAAACCAAGTTCTTTTCAATTAAACTGATCTGCATCAATATGTATGAATAAACATTCTTTGTACTTGTTTTTTTTTTCCTGATCTTAGTAGTATCATAAGTATACTTTTATTAATGAAAGCCGCTAGCTCGACAATCCGACAGATCTGTCATTATTTTTTGACCCTACGTTGTTCCAATTAATGAGTGCGTTATGCAAAATACGCGGTGATGATGTGTGGATCTATAGTCAGAAGTAATTAACAAGTATTGTCAGACTATCAGGAAATCATTTTTCTTTATTAATGAGACCCTTTATGCAATCATAAAGGTTTGCTATATTTAGAGTTTCATTGCACATTTTCGGCACTTGCTACACCTCTATAGCTTTTTTCTCCTATGACTTACATCTTTACCTTAACAAGTATTAAAGGTACTCTTGTTCCTCCGATTGAACAGACCAACAGGTGATACAAGTCACCTTCAAACAAAACAACAAGTAGGAGCATAATCATATACTTGTCATTTACAACTAAAGTTCCACAAAAAAAAAAAAGAACAAAAATGATTGACGGGAGACCTATATATTCTAGCCCCCACTACATTTTGATGTGGTCCAACTCCAATTTGGCCACCGAATAAATTGTTGCTAATTCCGGAAGCAAAAAGAAAAAAAAAAAGTATGCTAATTCATGTTTCTTTTGTTTTGGTTTGCTACGTACTTAGCATAATTTAATTCGCCAAATGTTGAAAAAAATTATACCTTTATCCTTGTTCGTTCACGCTCTTTCTAATAAAATCTTTGTATTTTTAATTTGTCCGATCAAATCATTCTACTTCCATATATTTTATAATTAAATCCATCCAACGTGAAATCTGTCCAAATTCAGGTGACGTGACCGTCTTGCAATGCGAGAATACGACGTGGATGAAATTTAGTCAGAGTGGACGCCACCGCGTCAAAATTTATCTTGCGTGAACAACGTCGGGGTACGATGCAGATTAGATTTAGCCAATGTGGATACCCAAGTGGACATCTATGTTGGAAAATTTTGCATTTCTATCACGCTATCAATGTCATGTTAGCTAGTTTTGGCTTCGGAATGACTTGATTAGAAAATATACAGAAGTAGAAGAACTTGATTAGACAGTTTAAAAGTACGAGACTTGATTTGGGGGGATATAATCTAAACTAATTTAACATAAAGTAGTGTCAAAATCTACATAACAAAACAATTTAAGCTCATTGAGCTTCGATTTCACAAAAAAAAAAACCCATTAATGGCCAAGCAAAAGGTAAAAGGAAAGGCATTTGCCTTTTTGTGGCTGCCTATCAAATTGGAATGTCTCCTGGCAAGGTGCAGAATCAGAATATGTGGTCGAGTCAACATCAAAGTAGAGCAACTCACTCAAATTTTTACCTTGTAATTTTGCCAACTCGAGCTTTGCAGTTCCTCTTGTCGCGTTCCAATCCGGTGGGCATCCCCCAATCTTCAGACCATTCTTGTCCTCACGTCCACCGGCCCAAGCCCAACTGTCCACTGTCCTAAATGTTTCTGTTGATTTGAATTTATTGTTATGCCCCTGCGCCTGCGGCAGAACAGATATCATCAATTGCAAAAGTGAAAGTTAAACTTTGTGCTTGTTGAGGATAAGAAATGTAAAGTACTTTTTTTGAATGTATTGAACACTGGTCTGTAATTGAGCAGATCAAAAGGCGTGTTTCCGACCGTTGATTCCCTTATCCCTCCTCACAAGAATTTCAAATTTTTCTCCCCCTTTTTCACCCGAGCGTTGATTCCCTTTTGACGTCTCGCCGTGACCATAAGAGTTTACCCATACGAGATGGTCATAACGAAAGGCTTAGCAATCGATGGAAATTCAGACGGTAAAACCTCGTGCATAAGCAAAGCCGAGGTCGGTGAGGGTTGATCGATACGATTGGGAAGATTGAGACAAAGAAGACCCGAAATTCGATCTATATGTATATAAAAAAAAGATATGTTTTTGTAAATGTACCTCCTATCGGGCCTACCCTAAAAAAAAAAAAAAAGTTTTCTTCCCAAGTTTCTACCTCCCTCTCTATCAAAAGAAGGAGCACATTTCTCCAACCTTGCCAATGATGGACTAGGGGGCAGGCTGTACACAATTGACATGTGGACTCAACCAATGACTCAATTCACATGGATTAGTGCTAAGAAAACGTGTTTAGCTCGTCAATGCAAGAGCACTTAATTAAAACAAAAAAACAGAAGATGATTAAAAAGAATTTAACGTGGGAAGGTTATGAAAAGGCGAGCCCATGGGAATAAACAGCTCTACCGAGAAGCACGCCAGGTGGAGTTGAGGGGGGGAGGGGGAAGGAGGAGGAGGAAGATGTTCCTTTCAAGAAGTCCTTTAAATCTTAATCTAATAACTTCCCGATTTCCCATCGCGGCGTGGTGCAAAGGGAATGAATTGGAAAGCCCGCCCGAACATAACCCCCCTCATCCCCATGCGTTCCTAATTTTTTTTTTTTTAAGCAAACGAATTCTTTTTCTGGAAT
The DNA here is from genome assembly GCF_020921035.1 of Rhodamnia argentea. NCBI lineage: Eukaryota > Viridiplantae > Streptophyta > Magnoliopsida > Myrtales > Myrtaceae > Rhodamnia > Rhodamnia argentea. The sequence goes on along the minus strand of NC_063150.1, from coordinate 33,241,760 downwards.
AATAACAATAATGCGTTTAATCATGTTTAGGAACACCGTATATACCCTTTTGTATTGACCGGCGATCAACTCCATTCGTATGGTGAGACTTTGTGGAACCATCGCAAACTGCCCTTGAAAAGCTCGAGCTGTTAATTGAGTGCGTGGCTTGATCTTTGATTGTGTTACTTGTCTTTTTGACTGATAACGAGATCGGGAAAGATTTTGAACTCGTGACCTTCGGTCTTAAAAAAAAATTTTAAGCAGTTAGGTTAAAGCGTGGTACGATATTTTAAAATATTCGATCGAATATCTCCGTGGCTGCTGGGCTGCTAACGCTAACCCTAAGACAAGCCGGAAATGGATAAAGAAGAGAGGGTTGAATGGACATGCACGCATTATGGACTGTCCAATGTGAACCCCCCAGCCGCAGCGAGTAGGCCACAAGGAATATTACTGTACTGTAGAGAGAGAGAGAGAGAGAGAGAGAGAGAGAGAGAGGTGTTGCTGTAGGGCAAGCTGGTGTCAGTGGGACTGGCTAGGGTTTGCACAGTGGAGATTCCACGAGCCACGCAAGGAGTGATACGATAATACCCCCAGCTCAACTTCAATTTCATGCAGCATTACAGCCCGAGTTCGATCAAAGAGTCGCGTTGGATCGTGTAACGAGGATGTTGTCTCCTTCCATCGTTTCATTTCTAATCTTCCCAACATCCTCTTCTTGTTCCAGCCACCACAACCCACAAGCTCCGCGCTTTCCCTTTGTCCGAACTCCACTGCCTGCATTTCAATCTTATCTCCCTGGTTAAAAAAAAAAAAAAACAATCTTAGGATTTTCTCTCTGATTTGTCTTTTTCCAACCAAAACAAAGCGTTAATAATGGGACTAAAGGTGTAACCGAGTTGAATCGACGCGAGTCAATACTTGGGTTAGATTCCGCTTCCAAGTCAAGACTCGATGCTCGACTTGATCGAGTTCTTGATTAGCTCGATTCCGGCTTTGATTCTATTCACGATCAGCTTTTAGTCTAATCTCAGATTAAACTTCAACTCGAGCTTGAATTCTTTTTTGTGAGTGCTGAAGTTTTCAAAATAACTCCAAAAACTGTTTAAGAAAGTTCCGGCATTCTTTTTGGTAATCACGCGCGTTTCTCGAACCAGATCTGCTTCTTGCTTCTACTTTTACCATAATAATCTAGCCTTTTTTAATTTAAAGAGGTCATTAATAAATGTCTTGAGATACTTGGTAAGCATATCTTATTTAGAATAGGCCAGATTTTTAAGATTGTGATTGTACATAGCACCAAAAAAATAATAATAATAATCAATTGATTGAAAGTTGTAAAATTTCCTTAATTAGTTGGTTAACATTAGCAATCTTCTCGGAGATGCTCATTAATGAGGAACTGGATCCCCTAACAATGTTAGGGATGACATGATTGATTCAGAATTAGTCCACTTGAAAAAAACAAGAATATCTCTAAGGAGGAAGTTGTTTACTAACAATGAGGGAGTTGTTTACTAACTTCCCTGACAATGAGGAAGTTGTTTAGTAACTAATTATACCCCCAGTAAAAAAAAACAGAGAGGTTAATCCAGATCTAGTCCAGCCGTGACCTCACGCGTCCCCGGTGCGTGTAAAATATCTCTAAGGAATATCTGAAGAGCAGACGCGCTGATCCCGGCTGTGGGCCCCACTCAGGCTCCTTTACCCTGATTCCCCCACGCGCCGTTTCTAGGCCGTGATGGAACGCTCCTACTCCTCTTTTTTTTTTTTTTGTGGTCATACTCCTACTCCTTTTTTAAAAAGCAAGAATTGCACCCCCCACCCACAGATGCTCCGAATTACCCAAAGTCTTCTTTATGTACTTATCGAAATTACCAAATAGCCCAGAGCAGATGAAGAAATTAACAAATGACCCAAAATTCTGTTTTTTATTTCACAATTTCCCGTCAAATCTCTCTCTCTCTCTCTCCTCTTCTTCTTCTTCTTCTTCTTCTTCCTCTTTTTTTTTTTTTTCTTTCTTTCTCTGCCGAGGATTCTATTGCAATATAATTCCACAATCTCCACTCAGCACAGACACTTTCTTCACCTCTCTCTCTCTCTCTCTCTCTCTCTCTCTCTCTCTCTCTCTCTCCCTCTCTCTGCGCTTGTTTGGGGGTTATAAATCCCCTAATTATACGCTTAGCGAATCTCTTTCACCACCAATCTCTGGATTGGAGGCGATGATGAGAGCTCCAAACATGGCCGCGATCACTGCTTCCCTCGAGCAATCCCTACAAAACTGCTCCCTCAATCGCCACCGTGACGGCGTCGCCGCCTCCTCCGCCGACGGCATCGGCCGCTCGTCTAGTTCCGACGATCTCACACCGTCGACCCACAATCACCGCCACGATGAGGCCGCCCTCGAACTCAACTCCCACATATCCCTCCCTTACCATTGGGAACAATGCCTCGATCTAAAGGTATGGTTTCTCTCGCCTATTTCTCCCCCAAAGACTCGATCTTTTATCTTCTTTTCTCTCTCTCCCTCCTGTTCATTAATTGCTTCTAGGGTTTTCATCTCCCGTTTTTTTTTTTTTTTCTTTTCGTTTTTGGAATTTCGCCTGATCTGGGTATTAATGAAGGGAGAGGACTTTTGCTTCTTATCAGTTGTCTTGTTTTAGACCCTTTCCTCTTACAGCTTTCAATAAATGCAAAAGCCAATGTTTCAGATCTCGCGCTTCCCTGTCTGTGCCTTTGGCTCCCGATGTTTCGTCGTGGTGGGCTTCTGGTGTGTGTGTCCTGCATGCATTTATTGCCCTCGTTGATTCGCTTTCCACACCACGTATAATGCTCCCAGAAATCAGAACAGAACTAGGGTTCAGGTGTAGGACATGTAACCCTAAAAATGGTCGAGCTTTCGCTTGCCTTTTTCTCCTTTTTCTCTTTGATTCTGACCAGTTTTTCCTTCCCCAAAGGCTCGCCGAAGGAGAAAAAGAAAAAAAAAAACTGTAGCTTTGACCGCCTTTGGAAAGCCATTTGATTAGCAGAATATGAGCAGGGAGAAAAAGGTTTTAACTTTGAGAATTCGTGAATCATCAGTTATGGCGTTTGTCACGATCATTTGAGGAAGAAAAGGATATGTTTTTTCTGGGTTTAGCTCAAAAGTAGTGTCTGTCATGATTACTTGTTATAATTGCAGCTTTACATCATGTTCCTCGCTCTCCAAATGATAGTCCAAGAATCTGTTGACTTGCCCTACGGTCACGCATTACTTCTCTCTTGTATTGTAGAAGAGACTTTTACCGGGTTCTGGATCAAAGTGGTGTTTCTTGATGTCTAGTCTGAATGATATGTGCATATACATATGTTTGGGCCGGGGTGTTTCATCATCAAACTATGATTCATGTGCTTGACCTTGTTATACAGACATTCTTCTGGATCTGTATCAAAATAATGTTTTTTGAGTTCCACAACTAATTGACATTGATTTTCCCGAATGAAATGTGCGGAATATACATGTTTTCCAGACGGGAGAGCTATACTACATTAACTGGAGAAATGGGACAAAAGCGAAAGAAGACCCGAGGCTAAAGCTGGACGTCGGCCAAGACGATGAGGACGACGGGGGCTTCTATTCGACGGACGAGAGCTCCTACGACAGCGAGGGATCGTCGTCGGAGTTGTCGCCTTCCACATCAAGGACGGCGGGGGCGGGGGATCAGCAACGGCGGGTCGAGAAGGACCCCGTCCTGGTCGTCGCGGGCTGCAAGATCTGCCTAATGTACTTCATGGTGCCGAAGCGAGTGGAGGATTGCCCCAAGTGCAGCGGCCAGCTTCTTCACTTCGACCGGTCCGACAGCGTCTCGGGCTCCCCATGATTTGTTCTCTCATCTCTGTCATCATCTGTTTTCTCTTGGCATATTTGGTGATTCTTCGTCCATCTCTTGCCTCCTTCGTTCCTACGTTTCTTCATCTCCTGATTTTCCCCCTTTTGCTCCATCCCTCACAAACCCTCTGGTCCGAAAGAGGTTTTGGTGCGGATTGATGAAAAGAGAGACGGGTGTTGCAAAGTTTCATTACTCGACTATTTCTTGCGGTTCCGGTTCCGTTCTCGTTATATCTCAGCTCATTTTTGCTCTCGCTTTTCCTGTTTGTTTAGGTCTTGTCTAACCGGTGGAGTTTATCTTGGGAGGCCCATTGGAGGTGGAGAGAGAATAAGTATTGTTCGTAATGATTGCGGCGTGCATAGCTGGTGCCCCTCTTTTTCCTCGGTTTCTCAAATTTGTGTCCCCAAAGTTTTCATTTTTATGTCTTGCAATGCTTGTTTTTCCCATAGTTCTTTTCTTGAGTATATTGAGAAGTCGCAGCCCCATCGAAATCCATGTTCACAGACAGGACCTTGGTTCAATTTGGTGACTTTGTAAACGACAGACCAAAAGCAAAACTAAACTCTTTTTAAAGAAGAGCTTCATTGTATCTGTCTCCTTGGGCAAGCATTGACTCCGATTTCATGCTTTGTTTTGTGTCGTCATGATTGATTGTACAGCTCAAAGACGAAGAAGAAGTCCACCACGTTTTTTTTTTCTATTCCGTTGGGTAGCTCCCCCGGAGCTCATTTAGTAGGTGCACCCGGATTTTTTTTTTTTTTTTTTTGGGTCGGAAGGTGTATCTGGGTCAAGGCGTGTGACTTCTCGCATGATTTCAAGTACATTCGATCTCGGATCCGGTAGAATTGTTAGGCCGCCCATTTGCTCAACCGATCACCAAGCGCGAGATATTATAATTTTCATCGTTTTTTTGTTAAAGAAAGCTGAAAAGGAAAAAAGAAATAGCATATACGTACTCCTTAATCCCAAAAAATTTATGGTAAACGGAGTATGGACAACGATAATGATATAAAAAGGAACAGTTAATTGGTGATTAATTCGTTCAACATAGTCTCGAATCATTCTTAAATGTCGAGTATATACACCTTTTGTTCAATCAAACGAGAGAAGAAGTCACTTGTGTAGATTTTTTTTCTTGCGCTGCATATATGGGCCATTTTTCCACAAAGGAATAGATTTGAAAGCGATGAACTCAATCTCTTGGAAAAAGAATGGGGATGACTTCTCCTCCTCCTCCTCAATAGAGAGAGAGAAGAGGTTCGTGGAATTCTTATTCTTTAAAAGACAAAGTCATACAACGTATCCGACAATATCTAGTACACGGGACCACATACACTTAGGAAGAACGGAGGAGTACAAAAAAAAAAAAATCATAAACCCATTTTATTAGTACCAATTAAGTTCTAAACCTTTCAATTGGATCAATTTAGTTTTAAACATTTTCACATTAGTATTAATGGATTTCATATGGCCAATTTTGGTTGGAAATTGCTAACCGTCCTATATGGCACGACCGGCATTGACGTTGACATTACTTTATAATTTTTTTAAAATTAATTTTTAATGTTTTCTAATTTGTTTCATATCTTTTTTTCTTTTCTTCTCCTTACCTTTTTTTTTTTTTTCATTAACCTCCAAAGAGCTCGCCACCCACCGAACGAGGGCGGTGAAACCCTCGCCGGCCGCCTCGCCAAGATTTCCTTAACGATGATCGGGGCGAGGCGCACTCCCCGACCATGGGCGAAGGTGGCCATGGCCTCACAGGTCACGGGCGAGGCCGCCTTTGCCCACGGCCGACTAGGCCATGCCGAGGCTACCCTCGCCCGCGGCCGCCCGCTCCTCGCCCTCGTCCGGGTGAGAGCCGCGACTCTCGAGGTCATAGTGGAAAAATAGAAAAAATTGAAAAATTTAATAAAAATTCGAAAAGAAAGAATTTAAAAATTGAAAAAAATTGTCTACTCTAGCGCTAGCCGTGTCACGTAAAATGGATGGTGTCCACATCAATAATTTTCGATTTAAATTGGCCGGATGGATTGAATTGGTATCAATGTAAAAATGTTTAGGACTAAAATATTCCAATTAAAATGTTTAAAATCGAATTGATACCAATAAAATAAGCTTATGACTTTTTTGGTATTTTTCCCCAATGGGTACACCATCAATATCATGCCTTGTTGGTTCAATAATACTTAGCTACTGACCTAAAGAAACGAGGTTCTTATCGACGATTGAAATGTATCGGGAAATCGAGAGAAGTACCATCCGAGTATATCCGTTTAACCGAACGGCTAAGTAGCATCGACGCGTTGGTCGGGAGGTCATACACATTACCGATTCTTCAGCCTGGACAAACACAAATTAAAGTCAAACTCACAATGGAAAGCCAAAACCAAACCGCGCGGGACGCATAAAAAGTCAACTCCCAGTGCAAGTTAACACCAATAATATCCATCAGATCGCATCCAATGAGATAACCTCGTAATATCATTACACTTTAAGCTAATTTAAGCTCCCAACATCATTGGCCTGCAGACCATGATTGATCATCTGTCAAGAATTCGAGAAGATCAGTACCATTTGCTCTGTCCTTTACACTTCTTCCCAATCGAGCTGTAGGGCATATGAACGCCACCATGTACGATTGTCCCCCCGCCTCACGAGGAGGTAATCATGCTCGATCGGGGTGATGTAAATCGTTTTACACGAATGATAGAGCTCCAAAGCATGTGCAATAGATACTTTTAACATTATGGAACCCTTCACTTGGGGAAATTACTGTATAAGTCCTAAGCATATTGTAATTGTACTAATTCGGTCATAAACCTTTTTATTTAAATAATTTAATCATAAAATTTTAGATAATTTGTCAATGCAATCTGTTCAGCCAATTTTCGCTGAAAGTCATTGAATGTGAAAGTTGGTCGTCCTACCCGACATCGCCGACATTAACGTGGACAATTTTTATAATTTTGTATTGATTTTTTTTATTTTTATTTTTCTTTATTTTGTTTCTTGTTTTCCCTTCATCCTTTGTGGTCACCTACCTAGCCTCCTTGATGGTCGGCGATCGACCACAGATGAGGGCCAGTGAGGGCCAATCTTGCCTGCTGAGAGAGGCTAGCCCTCATAGGGGCGAGGTCACTTGTGGCTGGGGATGGTCAACCTGGCTAGTCTCCCGTGAGGGTCCACCTCGCCCGATCTACCAAAGGTGAGCCTCGCTATAGGCCAATGAGGTCAGCCCTCATCCGTGGCCAGCAATCGCAAAGGATGAAGAAAAAAAAATTAAAAAATTAAAAAAAAATTGGCCACGTTAGTATCAACGGTGCCACTAAGATGGTCACCGTCATGATCGGCAAATTTTCTGAAGCTTCAGTTATTGTTCCCTCTTTTCCCCCTTTTTCACAAATTCCCCACGGCCGTTCACTAGTTAGGGTTGAGTACCGTTCGATGCGTTCTTGTGTAGAGTTTAAAACTCAATTGAATGAACAAATACAATTGGGGAAATCTGCAAATAAATAGAAGGAGCGGGATAGCAAATATTGAATTAAAGAGCATCCACAAAAAGTGTCCGTCCAATTGATTGGCTTGGGAATGACCGATTACACACCAATGGCATGGAGGTAATTTTCTCGAAGCTTTAAGGGCAATTCTGGTTCGTGCGTGACTCGCTTTCCCATTTTCTTGCTAAAAAATAAAAACATCGAAGTTGCTCTTGTATCTAAGTGGCGTAAATATCTAAAAAAAATTCTCAACTTTAGGTCCAATTCTAATTCTGCCCCTAAACTTTTTTTTGTCTCGTAACAAAATTTCCAACTTTCACTCTAGTTCTAAATTTGTTATCATATCTAAAAATCGTCACTAATTTCTTCAATATTATAAACATAAGGAGGTTGTTATTGTTTCTTATAAAGTAAGAGTATTGATGATGGCGCTAGTTTTGATAGTGAACTTCTAACTAGATCCGATGCCGATAGTTATGAGTAAACTATTGGCGTTGGCGGCTGTGAGACTGGAGTGAAAGTTAGAGATTTGTTTACGAGACAAAGAAAAAGTTTGGGATAAAATTGAAACCGAACTTAAAATTTGAGATATTTTAAGAAATTAGATCCTGTCTAATTTATGAAGCAAGCCAAACCGAAGAGTTCTTTTGCCTCAAGAATGAGACGATTGATGCATAGTGCTCTTCTTCCGATATATCAGAGCAAAAAGATAAAATCTCAGAAAGAGAGGGAGAGGGAGAGAGAGATGCTGCAGTTGCTTTGTCTGAGGAAAAAGAAGGGCTCTGTTCTTAAAGATTCTATTTGTCAGACACCCAGATGAACAGAGATGAACAGCTACAAAATGCAAACTAAAGAAGAGGGTAGGGTCGAAAGGAACATGACTTGAAGAACCCAATCTTCTTCTTCTTCTTCTTCTTCTTCTTCCTCCTCCTCCTTACCCAGCTCCTCCTTTTCCTCTTCTCCTGTATTTTATGTTTGTTTTAAAAAAGAACAACCTTTCTCCATGGTTGGTTGGCAGAAAGGAGGGAATCTGTGCAGTCCCCTGCTTCGGAAAGAGACTGATGGAAAGTGTGCTGCAGATGGGGACTCCATTGTCAGTTCACTTTTTCTTTTCTCCCCTCTCTCTCTCTGTCTCTCCCTGTCTCTCTGGCCTATATGTAGGTTTTCGTGTCAAATGCATAATCTGTTTTGATGGTTCTGCATGGTAACCCTAACCCCCCAATCATTCTCTTTTCCAAAATAAAAGAGAGCCAAAAAAGATCAGGGCTTATCCATTTCTTAATAATTCAGTGCAAGTCACATCCCTTTTTCTATTATCACAAACGAGTTTCAAAAATATAGAAAATTGGAGCATGTTTCCACCCCTGCAAATATTCTCCCTAGTTTCCCCGTTTTCCTAGACCTCAAGTCTTTTCTCTGTCTTTCTTTCAAATCGGCTTGGTCAATGACAAAAAACCCCTACTGATAAGACACGCCACTTTGCTTTCCTTAAGCCTCTTTCTTTTTGATCATATGTTCATGGAGGAATCTCTGCGCTCTGCGTCTGTTCCTCCGTCCTTATTATCTTGTCTTTCCTTCCCGATCTGCATCTTTCTCTTCAGTATCTCAAAGCTCGCAATGCTTTGGCAGCGCACTTTCTTTCTCACTGTGTGCTTGAGTTGGTATTGCGAAACCAGTGACCGAGTCAGCTCTGGGGATTTAACGGGTTTCGAAAGGTGGGACTTTTCGAGGGGGCAGGGTTGATCAGGCCCGACTTTCATTTTCTCATGCTGAGCAAATTTATTTACCTGTAAACTTGATGCTTTTGACAGCACTCGTCCTGAGTCTCTGTCAGACAAGGCAAGTGCTCTGTTCTTGTGTGCTGTTTGGGAGGTCAATCGGTCTGTTTAAGAACATTCCTCCCAAGTCCTAAGTCCTAAATATTCGCTGTCCCGGTGACTCTCATCTGCTCTCAGTTGACATCTCACTGAGACATTACAGATCATGTTCAAGCTCAAGACTTAACCATTACCCATGTTTAATCCCAGCTCCAAGCTTCGGTTCACATTCACCGGGTGCATCCATCCAAGTTCAGACAAGACAGAAACATGGAATCCATCATATTTGACAGGGGATTGATGGTTTAAATGGGTTTTGGTACATAAACCCTGTGGTGAATTTTAGCAAGATTTCACCTTTTTTGTTTCTTTTGCAGAACAAAAAAGGAGAATGCCGCGTTGGGCTTTTTCAATGGGTAGAGGTGTCAATATGGGTCACAAATCCATTTTTTTAACTCGGGCCAGGTCGAATATGGGTAATTTAAAATTTTAAAACACATCAAAAATGTGTTCAAAACACTGGAGCCCAACTTTATATGGATTGAAATTGAATATGGGTCTATTATAGACCCAAATTCAACCCTTTTAAGTTGTTAACTTAAACCCACATGTAACACTGTGGAACGAATCTTTGACAAGGAACGTGAAGCTCAGGTCAAGGGACTCCACTCGCTGTTGTTGCTCATTCCTCGAGCATCGCCATCGTCGCCCATCGCTCGTAGCTTGTCACTCGGACACAGTCACCTTCCTCAATCGCTCGTTGCTGTTATTGCTCGATCCTTAAGCATTGCGGCCATTGTCTGTTCTGTTTTACATCTCTCTCCCAGACTCAACTCTCGGATCTAATGCCGGCAAAAGGTTTGCGACCTCGGATTAGAGTTTTTGGACCTCCAGATCAGCAAAGATGGAGGTTCACGATGTCCGATTTGAGGTCGAGGTCCTCCACCGGTTTCAAATGATAGGCCGAGGACCTCCATCTTCTTCGGCTATGGCGTTGGGCTCGGTTTTCCAAGGGTCCTTTAACACGGGTTGGAAAAAAGGCGACCACTTGAGGAGGTGGTGTGCATATGCTAGTTGGGGGAGAAGACAACATTCTGCAACAACCATGCCGTGGAGTTGTCTTCACTGTTTCAAACTTCGCTCACCTGGCTAGGCCGGCGAGCTATGGGGATGCGGCTGGTGGCCTGGCTACCGGCCGTTGCCAAGACCTTGCAACCGGCAAAGGGAGGGAGGAGGAGTAAAAGAAAAAAGGAAAAAAGAAAAGAAATAAAAGATACCTTTTAAAAAATTTTAAATGAAAAAACTCACTAAATTTGTATTACATAAAAGTATTTTAACAATATCATTTTTTTAATCAAATTATAAGAAACAAGTATTGTATTATTTGATTAAATATAGCAATGTTTAAGAAATATGGATGGGTATGTGTTGGGTATGGGTCGGGGAATTTTGTATTATATGAAAATGGATCAAAACGGATTAAATGGGTTAATATGAGTCGGATCATATTTGACTCGACTCAAATCCAATCCAACCCGACCCACTCCGTTTGACACCTCTACCTATGCATTCTATCAAACGTCAGCCCAATAAAGCTCAGAAACTAGGAGGATTCCTTGGGCTAAGCTTTTGCATTTATTAGAATCATGCATCTGCAAGCAAGTTCTGTAGCCTTAGACAAAAACTGCATAGGTCTAATCCACTGTTCTATTACCAACAAGATTTACAACAAACATGAATATCTCTGTAGTATAGACTGAACAAACAGGGGGAAGAAAAAGAGTAGCAACACACAAACAATGAAGCACCGTCACACCCTCAAGACTGCTGTACACCATGTCGAAATTTCTCTGCTTACAAGAACCGCAGAAGACGCAACAAAACTGATTGACGAGCTCAAAATCAAGGTGCATTCGATGGGTGCGTAACTGGTGGGACAGTCCTGAATTCCGAGAGGCTGTTTAGAAGGTGGTGTGATGCCTTGTCGAAATTAACGAATCCCATGAACCAGAAGTCGTGACCATCGGCCGTGACGATCTGAATGTACTTCTCAGGGGGGTTCTCCTTCATGACAACCGGATTCACCGTCCCAATGTTCGCTAAAGGAATCATGACCTGTTCGAAACATAACCAATTAGACAGTCAGTGAGTATGAAAACATTCAGATCAGGATCTGTTATGGCATAACGATTCGTCTGAATGTTTGATGATTTCCATCTTTTAGAATTTGTACGAATTTTATCTTGTAGTAGCTCCAAGCCTCCTGACCCGATGGTGCAGTGAAGGACAGGGGACGGTCGCTGCAGAACGCTGCGCGAGCGGTAGACAGGTACAACGTTCCCGCGACTGGGCCTGTTGATGTCGAGAGGTAACAAGCGAACATCTTCTTCAGCTTCTCATTTGGATCGGTCGTGAAAATCTGCTTGAAAAGCGACTCGAATCCTCCTTCCGATATCGCTTTCGCCGTCAGGTTCACCTTGCCCCACGCAGCTCCGGACACCGATTGCCCAGTTTTCACTGCAGATTTATGCGCACAGCAATTATCAATATCGATGAAGCAAAAGAACATTGAACTTAGTTCATCGATGGCGTAGTGGATCTTCTGCTGGTTAATGTCCAAAATTTTCATACGAGAATCAACATACGATTGTGCGAGAAGTCGCAGACTCTAGTCTCCACACCTTCCTAAATTGTAATCCTCACAACAGCATCTTAAGCTTCAACTAGGTCATAATTCAGCTCAGTTCTAGTATCTTGGCATAATTAGATTCTAAATTCAAGACCTACCCATCAGTATGTAAATATGTTGGAAGAATTTAAGTACCGGGGTGAGAACTTAGGTACTTACAATTGTGCCAGACGTTGCGGGCAATGGTCTCGGCCCTCTTGCTCCAGGTATTGAACATGTTGATCACGGATTCGAGCGGGCTGCTGTTCGACCTATCGATGGGCTCGTACTGGACGTAGGGCTGGTGGCTGATCTGCTGGTGGTCGGCGGCGTTCCAGGAGGCAGCCTTCTGGTTGTCCGGGTGGACGGTGGGGACGGCGGGCGTGCCCATGACGTGGGTGCCCCATTTCTTGGCCTCCTCTTCACTCAGCGGCTGTGCCTGAGAGGAGGAGGAGGAGGAGGAGGATGGCGCCGGCTCGGTCGGAGCGAACGGAGAAGAGGGCTGCTGTGGCACTGGCGCAGCTGCCTTGGGAGACGACGGTTTCTCAGGAGTGCTGCCTGTCATGGCTGGTCGCGACGAGGAAAGCAGAAGCGATTCGGCTAAGGTCCAAAGATGGTATGCTTTTGTCTGAACAAGAAGACTTCGTTTGCTCTATTGCAGGAAGAAGACACAGTCGATTTTATAGAGGAGGCGATTTGTGGACTCCTGTGATGCAATCTGCAGCTTTTTTTTCGGCTCACACGGTTCTCTCGATTTCTTTGCGATTAAGAATGAAATGGGAACCTTCATAAAAGCTTAAAACGTAAGGATTTAAGATAGATAAGATCAAACTTGGCATACAGTTCTTTTCCTTCGAGAAGGGGCGTTTGAGCAAACGGATTGGCCAAAAGAAGAAGCGTTTCTTCGACGTGGCCCGTTGACCCGCGGCTGCTTTCGTCTTACCAAAGCCATAGAAAGGAAGCTTCCACGCGCCTCGTGAAATCAAGATCAGCAACAGCAGCCAATCTTGTATAGAGCCATCTCAGCTTACATGGGTTTTTGCCTCGTGGTCGGTTACATTGACAAGGTGGGTCCGTGTGTCTCGAGCTACCATATGAAAATAATAATAACAACAATAGTCAAAAGCTAAGAACACGGAGCTAATTACAGGTGTCAAAATGAAAATATGGTCGCACAAGCTGCTGTAGAAAGTCTCGGAAAATACTGTGTTCCTGGAAAATTAGACCTGATCTTGGGCCTGCGCAGGCCCGGCCTGTATCACAAGGGCCCGAAGACTTTTGGGTGTGGATAACGGTGTTTTGATCAGAAAGCCCAGCCCAAATATTTGCCTATAAAGAAATTTACAGTGGGCAATAATTTAGAGTTGCTTGGACCGGCCCGACCTCACCCATGATCACCTCTATTGGAAAATTGAGGTTGGGGTGAATTAGGAGTTGAAAGGCACGCGGTATCCACGTGTCCGTAATTGGGTAACCACCTCAGCCGGTAAAAAGAACCCGTTAAAAGCACGTTCGGAGCAAGTATACTCCACGCCCAGTGCGAGTCTGCGATTCCTAGGAGGCATGGCATGGCGTGTCGTGTGCTTCTCACCGTTGGATCGAAATGCCCCCCCCCAATTAAAAAAGGGCCTCTCACTAATTAATTAGAGGCATTTTTGTCATTTACTTTTTTGAATTTTTGAATTTCTTTCTTTGTTTATTCATCTTATAGTTTTCTAAAAATTAAAATAAAAAAAAAACATACAAGCGAGAGGGGTTGTCTCTCACCCGTGGGGCGGCGTAGGTTGTTGTCTAGGTCACGGATGCCTCGGCGAGGCCGGCAACCCCGTCGATCGGCCCTCGCCACAACCGCAAGAGAGTCGTGAGAGGGAGAGGGTCGTCGGCTCTCGCCTAGGTCCAAGGAAGGGCCGCCGCCCTAGCCCAGATCTAGAAGAGGGTCACGACCCTCTTGCAATAGCGGCGAGGGCCTGCCGGCCCTCAATACCGGTAGGCGGGGTTGCCGGCCCCTACCGAGAGGCCGGCGACTCCCACGACAACCTTTGCCACCCCACCACCGATGGGGCGACGCCACGGGTGGGAGGCGACCCCTCCCGCCCATGTATGTGTGTGTGTTTTTTTAATTTAATTTAACTAAAATATTAATTAAAATCGTATTTTGATGAAAATATCCCTAGCCGGCTTGAATATTTAGTCGGGCGGCTTGCCGACGAGGAGAGACCCTTATTTGAAACATGCATAATCACTTTATGCCCTTGGTTAGGAGGGCACTTCAGGCTTTTATTTGAAACAAAAATCACTTCAAGCCCTTATTTGAAAAAAAAAAGGTATTTCGGGCCTTTAATTGAAATTTTCTCTAAAATATTATGTGATATCGTAGTCGGGTTCTGCCCAGGTTATTCCGCATGTTCGCCCCGGTCTGTCAACTTTCATGCGTCGTTCCGAATTCGGCTTGCACATGAGAGGGAGTGTTAAATATTTCAGGATTTATGTATAGTCCTCCTTCAACTAATAACTTAAATTCTTGGATTGGACTTTTCTTTTTTTTTTTTTACAAAATTAATGAGTACACTTAGAACAGATCATGGGCGTGCCGCGGGTAGCTGGGTTGAATGTTTGTTGCGCTCAACCACCGAGAGACATCGTTGAGACATGTGTACCGCGGCGTCTTTATGCCGCTCAGAGGAAAAGCAGAGTCAGCCACGAACTTTCCTGCAACCTTCCTACTGATAAGTACGTTACGACAGTTTCACTAACCTCGTTATTTATGCGGTGAATCGATTGTTTGTTTGTTCCTTCCCAGGGCTTGATCCCATTTCTTGCCCGCGTTCATAAAAAAATTGAATCTTTTGTCATTCGATTGCTCACTCAGCTCTCCGGACGCTCGCTAGTCTCGTCCCCTGAAGCTCCTCGGCAAATGAGTTATCACCCGGTTCCTCCCGATCCATACGGCCCGCCGCCTCCGCCCCCTCCGGGTACGCCTGCTAGTTGTGTTCTACGTTTGTTATTAGCGCTGTGATCGCTAGGAATTTTCTTAGTTCGAGTTTAGGAAGTACGAGTGTGGCTGTGGTTGAGAAGTTAGTTAGAGAAGCTGGGGCTTCACCTTCATGCGATTGCTGAAGATTTTGACATCTGGTCATCGGAAATCAGGTCTCGAAGAGCCCTATCCACCGCCACCTGGGTACCCGCCTCCGCCACCACCTCCGGGATACCCGCCTCCGCCGCTGCCTTCTGGTGGGTACCAAGGATACTTTGATCCCCCACCTCCTCTGCCTCCACCGCCGCCGGCGCCTCCACAAGAGGATGAGCGAGATGATTTCTACTGCGGCTGTACTAATCTCATTAAAGGATGGTATGCATAATCTGTCTCTAAAAAAATATAAAGATTACAATGCATAGATCTATCCAATCAATCATGTTTCCTTCCGAGATTGAATGTGGCATGGGGGTGTTGTGGTTTCTCCATCTTATTGGCTTGAGCTAGGCAGAATAGTCTCGACAATAATCAAATCATCTGCATCTGTTTTTCCACTTGCACACGACAGAATTGGTGTTTGAGCAAACGGTGTGGGCAAGGGAGTACATACATAGCAGTAGCTGCTTGATTTCACCGCCCTGTATCCACGTTATTCAGGAGTAGATGATAAATGTAGAAGCAAATTGTACTTGTCAGTTCGTTTTTGAGAACCAAGGTTTCCGAAAAGGGCCACCTTAAACTGAATCAAATCATGAAAAACTGTGCTTGGTTCAATTTGGTTCGGCCTTTTTAAGTATTTGTTGGCTCGAGTCCAAGGTTCAACTTGAAGAACCCGTGTGTCACAATGTACTAGGACTGTTTGCTTCTTAGCGTCATTCTGGTTATGGATAGGTCCTGGAGTCTCCAATTTCTCATAGCGGGCGTTTTGTATTTGCAGCTTGGCTGCAATCTGTTGCTGCTGTGTACTGGAGGAGTGCTGCTTTTAGGCGAAATTTGCCTATCTTTCGCAGTTGAGACCACCTCTTTTAGATTGATTTCCTTAAAATCTGGACTCGTTAGACTTTTCCGGGCTGTTGATGGGGAGCGGCGATAAAGGCCAAGATCGGTTAGTGTATTTTCATCTACTGTCGAAGCAGCACAGCCATCTGGGCAAGAAGATGATGTCCAGGGCTTGTTCATGAGAGTATATCTTCCAATATTGATCTGAACTGGCTTCAATCTGCAGAAGAAAACAACAGAACCTGCATTTTAGTCTCGTTTGTGATTGCATTGTGGGATAGAAGAGTTTATTGGATGCTCAAATAGATTAACGCTCGGCTCTTAAAAAGCCGTTAATCTTCGCTTAACGATCGGCCGCGGCTGCGTAGGTTCTCATTCGACGAGCTTCAATCCAATCAGTGCCTCTTCCTAATCTATGTTGAAATAAGCCTAATCAAAGGAAAGGGTCTTTCCTTGGGTTCTCTATATTGACTTGAGGAATGAGTCCATATTTACCGGTGCTGGGCTGGGCAATAATACTTTTCTCAGCATTGCCGCACACCCCACTTCTAGAAAACTGTCCTCTTCTAGATAACTTAATGGTCGAGATCGATCGCTTGATATGATTCGTACGGTCATGTCCCCTCTTCCGCTTCCACCTTAACCCTTTTTTGTTTTTTTTAAGGGAAGACTTTCGTTTGAATCCTCAATTTCTCGTGTCCATACGTCTCTCCAGATTCTTGTTAAACATGCAAAATAAAAAAGGGTCTAATATCCTAAAGAAACCTTAAACTTTAGTTCTTATCCTAACTTGATCTTTTGTCTCATAAAATATCTTCAACTTTAGGTCCAGTCCCACATTTACTATGAATTTTTTGTTGTCCCATAAAAAATCCTCGGTTTTAGGTTATGCCCCAATTTTACCATGAGCTTTTTTCATCCAGTGAAATACTCTCTTCTTTAGGTCTTGTCTCAATTTTACTGTCTGTTGCAACCTCTCCTTTCCCCTCCCGAGGATCATTTAGATTTAGAGGCATTACCTATCGGTTTAGGTGTATATTCTTCCAAATCTTACCTCGCACGACATTTGACTTCATTTTTATGAACTAACATTCCAAACCATTAAGAGTCGCCACTAGCCTTTGGGATCGACTAGAAACCAATCGAGACACGAGAGTATTATTTCAATTTCTACGCAACCAAAGCATCTAGGTTCGGGGACTTATTTACGCTAATTATTTTAACGAACGCCCTTTCGGTACCTAACGAATTGGTATTCCTAAAATGACCATGCATTTTACCCATTACATCGAAACTTAAAGACGTTTAACCAGAACTAGGTGACTAAGCATGATTTTTTTTTTTTTTGTCATTTTCATGTAATTATCTATTTAGTTCTCGGGCTAACATTCATAAGAAGGAGTTTTAATAGAAAGGAAACCTCAATGCAATTTTACTGAGATGCTGGACGTTAACTAAAAGGAAAAAAGAAAATGACTATTCATTAACGAAAAAGTAAACATGCGGATCAATCTAAATGAAATGCAAATTCAAATAATCTGACACGCAAAATGGTATATAACGAACCGGACCGGAATGGACATCGGTCAACTCTCATTGCAAAATAATGACAAAAGAAACTAATTCGGCGGAAATGCAAAAGCAAAGATTGTTTGGTTCTTCCAAATTTTTTTTTTTTTTCGAAATTTTTTTACTTTTCTTCTATAAAAAAAAAGTTTCCGATTCTACGCTAAAAAAGGGCTTCGTATTAGAAGAGTGTGAAAAGGGATGTAAAACCTAAGTCAGGTATGAAAATAAAAAAAAAAGGGCAAGATTGCACAAAAAAAGAAAAGGTTCCGTCTCTCCCTTTTTGGACATTTGCTCAACACTTGTTAATCACCAATTACTTAAAGATGGTCTGCAGGATGTTTTTCATGGCCATGTACTTTGAACCTTGAGGACCAAATACAGTAAGTTCAAGTATGCAAGCAAATTAGTATGTACACAGAATGGTGCGGGCTAAGTAGCTGTAATTATATCGAACGAAGTCGGAACAAAAAGTCATCTTTATGCGGTGAGTTCAACAGGTTTTAAGAATGCTGAGTTTGAAATCGGACAAATGAACAGGTTTAAAAGGTTTGATTCAAGTTAAAAATCTTTCATATGTGCATCACAAAAAATAGAACGTTTGGTCCGAATGAAACTAGGTAACTTGTAGTTTCCAATGCATCAATCGGTTTGGGAAAGAATTGGACAGACGCACGTAAAAAGCATTGTGAAGGCGACAATGCGAGAGACCTCTACATCGGGCCATATAACTACTGATCTACATATTTGCAACAGCAAAAATCACACGCAACAATCAAAAACAGAACATTACCAAGAGAAAATGAAGCAATACGCAATCACATCACAACATGAACAAATTCCACCTTACAAGAACTATGGTATCAACTTGAGTACAAGTTCGTCGAATCGAGAAAAATAGGGGTCTCGACCCGGCGAACCCGAGTAATAAAAAAAATAAAAAGACCCAACAACGAGTATACTACCTGTTGAAAATTGGAACAAGCGTAAACGATGGCGAACTCGACCTCGGGAATCGTAGGGACCTTCCTTGTCTTTTGTTATATTCGGGTCTCCCTCATTCTCTCTTTGTTTTTTCCATTTGTTACCGTCCTCTTTTGTTGCCGAGGGAGAGTCAATTAGAGAGAGCCCCCCTTTTTTACATTTTGTCTCCTCTTTTATAGTCTCCTTCAGCTAGAAATATATTGTTCTCATCATTTCGGGAATCACCTTTCTCGCATTGCAAGAGCCGACGCCCTCCAAATCCTCTGCTCCTATGTCATTTCAACCGAAAAAATCCTGCAGCTCATTCTTTGTAGATTTTTTTTTGAAACAGTTGCCTCAATCTGGCTCCAAAAGTAGCCCACCTCAGCTCCACATCATCTCCAAATCTCGCTACTTGTGTGGTTGGTCATCACTCTGTCTTGCTGAAGGTGTTCTGCATCTAGTCTTGAGCCGAAATTTTCTGCTCCTCGTTCTCCGAGAAGTACCCCAAGCTAACCTCTAAGAGCCATCCACATCAGCTTCACGTCGGTTCCATATCAATCCCGACTTGCTTGCTGATCTAAATCATCATTCCTTTTGCTGCAACGGATATTCTCCAGCTCCAAGTCCCATTCACCTCTCTCAAGAACCAACTGGGTGGTTTGCAGCTTCTTGGGAACAAGCTAAACTCCTAGCCACTCGCCTCCGTAATTTGCTTCAACCATTTGTTGCGACCCTCCTCGATTCGAAGAGGAAGAGGGCTAATGGGTCGCCCTTCCGGTCCAGTTGCGTGTGGACCTTCAGACGCAGGCCTCTCCCAAGACCCATTACCCAAATCGCAACGGAAGATAAAATTGGGTCGACCTTTCAGTGTGGTCTAATGATATGTATTACATGTGCATGCCAATGAGTCGCCACCAATCGTTTCGTGGAAGGTACGATTGGAAACCCTATCAAATAGTCGGGAGTTTCTATTTGATTCTCACGAGAACCGAGAAGTGGGTTTGGGGAGTTAGTTACGCCGATTACCTTAATTGATGTCCTTTCGGTACCTGAGTTGAATGAATTTTTCTAATCTCGGATTTCATACAGACGAGTGGAGTACGAATTCTAAATCTAGGAATTCATGTAGATGAGAGTGACTATCCTAGCAATCACAATCAATTAAAGTAAATACGCAAATCAAAGAATCCATAACATGCGGATAAATCGCATCAAATCGACATGGCATTTCTAGTATAACCCTATTGGCTTAGGGAAAGGACAGTTAAAGCATAAGAGGAAGTCGGGAGTGATTTGGAAGCGATTCGCCCATGAGGGGCAAAATCGTAATTTTGAAAAAATATGGTGACGATTTGCCGAAAGGGAAAAAATCGTCATTTTGGAAAAGATATGGAGTGAGAAATATTGAAAATAGGATTGGCCGTCTAAACTAACCCATTTCCTAATTTTCGAGTTTTTTTAGAAACTCGCGGGAAATTTTTGGAGACAAATTACCCCTAAAGGATAAAATTGTCATTTTTGAAAAGATCGGGAAAATAAATCTCAAAAATAGGATTGGCCAGTTGATTGTAGCCATTCCTCAATTTTTAAGAATTTCTAGAATTTTTTTTAGGAATTTTCTACAATTTTTCCTAATTTTTTTTTGGATTTTCTATTATTATTATTTATTCCAAGTTGGACCGGGTCAACCCGGTCAACAGACCGGTCAACCAGATCCAAACCCGCGCTCGGCCCGACTCCCCTTCCAAAACGGCATCGCTTCTGCATATTATATTCGGATTTTCAAAAATCCCGCCCAAAGTTGAACAATGCTCTAGATTGTGCCACGTGGTGCACGCCCGTCGGTCCGATTTCCCGACTAAAATTGACCGTCCATATCAAAAGGAGACTCAATTGCCACCGCACGATCTGATTACCGAGATCAACGGTTGAGATCAAATAGCGCGACCAAATGTGACCGTTCGATCTCAAGCGACGATGAACGGTTCGGATCGAAAGGGTTTGATTAAATCTCAACCGTTCGATCCGAGAATTTTTTTTATTTTCTGAAAATGAATTTTATTTATTATTTGAATTTCCGAAAATTTGATCCAACGATCGCAATAGTGACATGTTGCCAAACCCGATCAAAAAAATAGGATTTTTTATTTTTCGAAAAATGAATAATCTCGAAAAATCATTTTATTTTCCAAAAATCTAGGATCGTGACACGTGGCATTATTTCAACCGTCGGATCTAAATTCTATTTTTCATTCTGTTATAACAACTTGCCGACGTGGCTGCCACGTCGGCGACACATGGACGTTGACCAGGTCAACTTTCGTTGATCGGTCAACATCTTCGCTCGAGAAGACGACCGGCGCCGATAGATCTTGCCGGTGCCTCGTCGGAAGGCCATTTCCAACGTCCAAACTCGCGTGAAATCGTTCGATTTTTACGTCAATCTAAACCTCTTCTATTCTATATCAACATATGTCATAACTTGAAGAAACTAACAATAGAATCGCTATGAACAAAGCTCGAGAAAGCTCTCGGCCATGGCGGATATACAGTGAACCATTAGTCTAAAATCAAGCTAACAAACATCAATAATAGATCTATGAAGGTCTAGAGAGTTTACCTACGGGCCGGATTGGCCCCCGGAAGTCTGTGAAGACCGAGAGACCGAGTTGCAAGTTTGGGCATGCCGATGAAATGGAGGTTGACTCGATACATTTTTGTGTAGAGATCATGCAAATCAAGCACCGAAATGCAAATAGAAGAACATAAGAACCAACAAGAACCAATAATCTCGAAGAAACAATAGCACGTTTGAGCTAGGTTGTCGGAAATCGAAGCTTCGAAAAAACAATGAAGCTTACCTGTTTCGGAAGTTGCAGAAGAGTTGGTCGTGCTCGGCCTATTCCTAGGGTTGAGGTGGAGCTAAAGGAGGCAGCGACGTCGCCTAGCGTTGTTTGGATCGTCGTGAACTGAAGCTCCAAGCCCCCCAGGTTGCGGAGCTCCAATGGCCTAAAAAAAATGATTCCCTCTCTCTCTCCCTCTTCGGTTCTTTTCGTCCTTCCTCCTCCCCCTTTTTCATTTGTGAGCCCCCCCTATATCTCGTTAACCTCTCCTCTAACCGCCCGCTCCTAACCTTCTCGAAGCTTCTTTTTGTTGAGAAAAACCTTTCGAGCAACCGACCTCCTCCCTCTATCTTGCGCTCATGGAATTTTGGGGAAGACGATGAACAGTGCCGGGTTGTCGGGTCGGATCCACCCAACCCGACCGACCTAGTTCGTGCGAAGGAATGTCAAATTGACATAGTAATTAGCATTTTTTTCACAAAATTGAAGTCAAAAAATGTTTTCCCAACATGGATTACCTCTAAAAACATGATTTTCATGAGAAATACCCTAGGAATTGAGTGAAATCCCCAAATGTTGGGTAGGATCCGAAAGTGATTTTTACAAAATCGAAGTCCTTAGTGAAAGAATTAGCGTCAATTGAGCCCGTCATTAGATTCAAAAGGTCGAAAACTATAGGATAGGAGTCTTAGGGTTCCATGGGTATCTCTTGAGAAGATTTAATTTCGGATTTGGTGTGATAGGGACTAAAATGAAAGAATTTTTTGTGCAATTAAGTCCCTAGTGCTGAAATTGAGCAAATTGAAGTGCAATTGGATCAGAAGGTGACATGGAATGTTGAAGAAACATGTCACTATTCATAAGAAGTAAAAAAAAGAAATGAAATGACTCGGATGGTGTTTTTTATGTCCAATTCGAAGGGTGCGTTTGTAAAAGAACATACAAATCCGAATTGAAATTTTCAGATTTTGAGAGATCAAGATGAAAAGGGAATTAAAAGAAAAATGATGGCTATTTTTCTGTATTTTTGAGACCTCGAATGGTATTTTTCTTGATTTTTTGAGAATTTTCCTATTCTTTGAAAAATATCAAAAAATGTGAAAAATATGAAAAATTAATTTTTTGATAAAAAAAAAAATGGTTCCTTGAGCTTGGCCAGGGCTACCAAAGTTGATTTTGCAATTTTCCAATTTTTTATGAATTTTTTATGAATTTCCCAAAAATAAATTGAAAAAAAGGTTAATTAAAAACCAGGTGTCAACACCATCATTTCATTTTTTTTTTGTTTTCTTCCTCTAGCAAGCGCGAAGGGGGGAAGAAATGAATGATTCAACTACAATTTGTTCTTATCTTTTGTTGGAAATCTTATCCACTATTGAAGCGGACATTCTTTGCTGCAAGCATTCTTCCTTTCTAGTCCTTCAACCGAACTTGGCAATCAATCTTCATGCCAACTTGCTTTGCAATTTCCTTATGTAGCAGATATTTTGCTGTAAATCCTTCTGCTCTAGCTTGCTTCTCTGCTCTAGCTTGATCCTCAATAATCATTCCTCTCTGCCACGGATATATATATTTTTTTGCGGCAACTTGCTTTGTAACTTGGCTTTGCAACTTGCTCTTTATCCATGCTATGCAACCGATATTCGTATTCAATATTATACGCTACAAATATTATCTCATGATGTAGATAATATTTTCATATATTCTCGGTAGATGATATTCTCACCTGTAGATACGGATCTCTCTCTCTCTCTCTCTCTCTCTCTCTCTCTCTCTCTCTCTCTCTCTTAACCGTGGCATCATCTTTTCTTTTCCGACTTTGTCTTTGTCTCACTCAATGACTCGATCCGACAACCTTCTTCTTTTTTCCATTGTTCTCTTTCTCTTTTTCACTTTCTCTTTTTCTTTTTAAAAGCACAATGGGTGTATTTACATGAATTGACTTATTCTATTTTGCAGTGAAAAATAAAATACAAGACCGATAAAATTAGCATTCAACACCATCCAATCCCAATTTTACTTTAATTTTTTTACAGTCTCGTAAAAAACTACAAACTTTTACTTGAGTAACAAATTTGCCCTTATTAACCCTCCATCCAAAATTTCTCATTGACAATTGAGAAACGGAACATTCCGAAGCACGAGAGATTGATGATCGAGTGCAAAATTACTAAGGGCGATTTTGGTAGAAGGTTAATGGAGGCAGATTAAAACTCAGGCAAAAATTGATGATCTTTTGTGAGACAAAAAAAATAGCGTTAAATTGAAACTGGACATAAAATTGAGATTTTTTATGAGACAAAAAAAAAGTTTAGGGTAGAATTGGTACCGGACCTGAAGTTGAGAGTTTTTTATGAGACCCAAAAAAAAAAAAAAAACTTTGGGATAGAATTGATATTGAGCCTAAAGTTGCGGTGCTTTTTATAAGACAAACATAAAGTTTATGGTAGAATTGAAATTGAACCTAAAGTTGAAAGTTTTTAATGGGACCCAAAAACAAAAAAAGTTTAGGGTGAAATTTGGATTGCACTTGAAATTGAATTTTTTTTTTATAAGATAAAAGGTGAAATTGAGACTAAGAGTTAAAATTAAAGGTTTTTCAGGGTATCAGACAGGCAAAGAAGTGCTCGACTTTTAAAAGCATTAGTTGTGCGTGTCGTGGAGAAGGCTTATGCACTAAAAGTTGCAACATATTTATTTATAGAGATGACTTATGCACTAAGTTGTCACAAAGATCCGACAACATAGGCTGATGGAGAACGCCAACCCCGAATCATCAAAAACTTCGAATGCCCAACTAGTTGATACCAAGTCATCACCACTCATCAAACAAAGGGTGACGGGTGCGGCCATTCTCTCAAAAGAAAATCAAAAGGCCTTTGGGAAGAAGAAATTAACGAATCTTTATCCATAATTATGACTTAATCGATTACAAAATTTTACCATAATAAAAAGCTCAAAGCATGTGGGATTATTACAAAACCTTTATTTGGAAACAATATTCAGCTAATGTTATTCTTTGGTTGAAGAATAATATCCGTCATTTCAAAAATTACAACTAAATTGTAGATAATATCTCTTATCGTTTAAATATTTTGATTAGTTTCTTTAAATAAGGCAAGTAAATCGTTCCCTCTCTTTTCCATCAACAAAAATTTCGTGGCTGAATTTTGACCGTCCCTTTCTAATATTAGGGGGGCACGGTTACGCAAGCAATTTTCTTTGAAGTCAATCCCAAAGGAAATTCCCAAAACGCACTCTCCTTTCGCGGCTTCGCTCTTAAGTCAGTCCAAATCCTTGGCCTCCAAGGAAACCAGTCCACTATAAAACGTAACCACCGAAGCCAAACCCACCAATCCAATCCCCTCAATTTATTCCTCATCAATGGCTCCTCCTCCTCCTTATTCTCCATCGTCTCCCCACCCCCTCCTCGGCCCCCCCGAATGCCGCAACCCGCCGCCGCCTCCCGAAGCCCGGCCCGCTCCCACCGACCCCTTCACCGACCTGATGGTCGCCAACTTCAACCACGACGGCCACGGCAACTGGCCTCGGAAGGGCTACACAGAGAACAACTCGGCCACGTTCTACTCGACCGGCAACCCGTGCCTCGACTTCTTCTTCCACGTGGTCCCCGACACCCAGCCCGAGTCCCTGACCCAGAGGCTCGAGTCAGCCTGGGCCCACGACCCGCTTACCGCCCTCAAGCTCGTCTGCAACCTCCGGGGCGTGCGCGGGACCGGGAAGTCGGACAAGGAAGGCTTCCATGCTGTGGCAAGGTGGCTATTCAAGAACCACCCCCGCACCCTGGCCTGCAACGTTGGGGCATTCGCGGGGTTTGGATACTTCAAGGACTTGCCGGAGATCCTCTACCGCCTCCTCGAGGGCCCTGACATCAGGGCGAGGCAGAAGCGCGAGTGGCAACAGCGGAAAGGCACCAAAATTGGGAGGCGATTCCGATGCCACAATAAATCCAGAAGAAAGAAAGGGAGAAATAGCTCGAGGGCGGCCACAACTTCGGTGCCAAAGGAAGTGAGGGTCGCAAACTCGGCAGCGCGTGACCGGGAGCTGAAGCAGAAGGCAAGCGAGATGAGGAACGAGAAAAGGATCGCCATGTCAATGAAGCTCCTGGAGCGGTACAAGCGTGACGGAGACTTTCGGTTCCTCCACGACGCGGTGTCTGGGCACTTCGCGCATTGCCTGACGGCTGACATGGAGTTCCTGAAATCCGGTGAGACCAACAAGATCAGCCTCGCAGCCAAGTGGTGCCCGTCGCTCGACTCGTCCTTCGACCTAGCGACGCTGCTCTGCGAGAGCATTGCGAAACGGGTCTTCCCGCGGGACCGGTTCCCTGAGTATGAGGGCCTCGAGGAGGCGCACTACGCGTATAGGGTCCGGGACCGGCTCCGGAAGGACGCCCTCGTCCCACTCCGGAGGGTCCTGGAGCTGCCGGAGGTGTACATGAGTGCGGGGCGGTGGGGCGACGTCCCGTACAACCGGGTCCCCTCCGTGGCCATGAAACTCCACAAGAACAAGTTCATGAAGCACGACGGAGAGCGGTTCCAGAGCTACCTGGCCGACGTGAAGTCCGGGAAGGCGACGATCGCTGCCGGCGCACTGCTCCCTCACGAGATTGTAGCCTCACTCAACGACCCAGACGGGGGCGAGGTCGCGGAGCTTCAGTGGAGGAGGATGGTGGAGGATCTATCCAAGGAGGGGAAGTTGGAGAACTGCATCGCTGTGTGCGACGTTTCGGGGAGCATGTCAGGTACGCCGATGGAGGTGTCAGTGGCGCTCGGGCTGTTGGTGTCGGAGCTCAGCCAAGAGCCGTGGAGGGGCAAGGTGATCACATTCAGCGAGTGCCCTCAGCTCCACGCCATACGAGGCGACGGCTTGCGCTCCAAGACCGAATTCATCAGGAGGATGGAATGGGGCATGAACACCGACTTCCAGAGGGTGTTCGATAGGATACTAGAGGTGGCCACCGCGGGGAAGCTGAGGGCTGAGGAGATGGTGCAGAAGGTGTTTGTGTTCAGCGACATGGAGTTCGACCAGGCGTCCTCGAACCCGTGGGAGACGGACTACGAGGCGATCGCGAGGAAGTTCAGGGAGCGCGGGTACGGGGCGGCGGTGCCGCAGATCGTGTTCTGGAACCTGAGGGACTCGAGGTCGACGCCGGTGGGGGCGAAGCAGGCGGGGGTGGCGCTGGTGAGCGGGTTCTCGAAGAACCTGATGAAGATGTTCCTGGACAAGGCGGGGGACATAAGCCCCGTGGCCGTCATGGAGGCCGCCATCTCGGGCGAGGAGTACCGAGAACTGGTCGTGGTTGATTGATTCAGTCCTTTCTTTTGTTTACTTAGGAGTCTTGGGAAAGAACGACAAAAGCCAGCGAAGACCGGGCTGCCGCTGCCATGTGGTTAAAATCGTATTTTTCCTTGGTCAGATTGATGAGGTCACGAGCGATGAACCCCAAGAGCTAAGCTTTGTGTGGATTTTTCACCGTTGCTAATTTATGATCAGACCGTGAAGTGATCCGATTTCCTCGGTTTCAGAAACAATGCTTTCACGTTAATTCCTGATCACGAGCTTTCTAAATCCCTGAAGATCGGGGTAGATCTTGAGTCTAATTTGGGCCATAAGAACGGTCACGTAATCTTTTTTGGATTTGCTAAAATTCAGCGAAAGCATCGACCTTGGAACTGGTAAACCGGGAAGCCGTTGAAAAGAAGGATTCGTCGTATTTTGAGGAGGCCTTGTGCACGTTGCAAGCAAAGACTACTTTCAATTCGGTTACTCAAATGAAGTTCAACCAATTTCAGGTTCCTTAATTTACTTCAATTTCATCCATTCACATCGATGGAGTTTCAAATATATTTAATCCGGTGCTGAAATGAACCTTGTCGCCTCACGTAAAAGGAAAAAAACGGGGTCTAGCATGGATGACAAGAGCTCGGCAACTTAGGAAAGAACACTGTACCGCAAAACAAGCATCGAGTTTTTTCCCGACCTACCTACCTTGAAGATCTTATTGCTAGAGAAGCCAAGTGATCACCGGCCGCCAAATGAAACTTATCCTCAGAACAATCTACCTCTAATACCACCGCGGAAGATAGAGCCCAACATGAAAGAGAAGAGCCCGTCTAGCTTAGCCAAGGAGACTGCCTGAAACCAAGCCCCCAAAACATTTCCAAAAAGGGTTTTCTCCGTTTGTGTTGGCAACATTTCTCACGTTGGAGCAGGCAAAGCCATGCTTGGCTACCAAACAGAGACTCTTTATCTTCATGTCGAGGCCTCTCTTCCCAATCAAATCCGAACTTCTTGCTGTTCATAGGCCTTTGACTCCTGCATAGTTCATATAGACAATCAGAGAATAAAGATCAGATCCAAATTGCTGCATCAATTTGCCCAGAATTTTCTCTCCCTCCTATTTTCAAAGGTGACGAATTTAATGATTGGAATATATATATATATATATTCAGCATAGAGAGAAAAAGTGAGGGAGTTCTTGCATGACTACTTGTCCCTCCAAAATTGATATGCCTCTTCTAAAAAAGTATCAGCCCGCTGATTTGATCAGAGGAATTTTTGTACATTAGAACCACAATTCTCCGTAAATAATACTTCCAGCTTGAAGTAAAATAAGATAAAGGGGAAATTTTCAAATAAGAACCAGAAATACTTTCATTTTCTCAAATAAGGGTCCGAAATGGATTTTGTTTCAAATAAGCGCATAAAATGGCATAGCAAATTTCAAATAAGGGTATAAATTGGCCATCTAGCCTCAAAAAGTGGCCATGTATTTTTTTTTTTTTAACTTTTATCCTTTTAAATTATAAAAAAAAATAAAAAAGATAAATGATGAAAATGCCTTTTTTTAATTTTTTTATCCTTTTTTAATTTTTTAACTCTTTTACTTAAAAAATAAAAAAGGAAAAAATTTAAATTTTAAATTTTAAAAATAAAATGATGAAAATGCCCTTGAGGTCAACCTCTTTTTTGAGATTACATGGTCACTTCAGTCTTTTATTTGATACAAGGTTCATCTTAGGCCCTTATTTGAGCCAAAGACCATTTCAGGTTCTTATTTGAAAAAATAAGGGTATTTTAGGATCTCATCTGTAATTTTCCGTAACATACATACACGTGAAGAAACTTTTGGCTATTAATTGTTTTGTTGATGGATTGTAGTCATTTCCATTTATGCTGGTGTTAGTTTTCATGTCATTAAAAAAAAAAAAAGAGAGAGTCAAAGTTTGGTTCAATATGATGAAATGATTTTCATCATTAAAAGGCCCAAAATTGTAAAGTCATATCACTGTCAAGTTATTTATGTTTATGCTATGTCCGGTTGGGAATCGGGATTCTCTCCATAAGGTTGTCCTGTCGAAGTTTGTTACCCCTACTATATCGTCACACTCTCAAATTAAGTCACGAGTGTTAAGCCAAAATTAAAGAAATGTTTTTTGAATGATCGGTGAGATTAGCTCATGGGCTCGAGAAATATATGTGAAGTGCGTTAGAGGCCTAAGGCATCCCGAAAAGAGAAGCCTAGATGGCCTCACCTCCTTCGTAACCAAACGAATATGCAGCCTTACTTGAGCATAGTCAAGCGTCGGGGAGACTGCGTGCCTATTTGGGAGAAAATTACTAAAGAAGTCATAATATACCTGTTACACTTGTGCCAGTTTACTCCTAAGCCCTTTGACGACTTTTCAATATTGTCCTTTCGGCCTATTTTGACCAGAAAATACCGACATGGTGATCCAATCGGCTTCGGCCGAGTAGTGTGGCGTAACGACGCTTACATGGATAGCTTTGAATATTTGTTTTTATTTATTTATTCCTTTCTTTTTTCCTTTTTTTCTTTCCTTTTTTGGTTGATGCTCGATTGATTGAGTGAGGGAGGGCCTCACTTAGGCAAGGCGACCATTGGGTACCCAGGCGAGGCCGGCCTCCATGACCACGAGCAAGGGTCACCCTTGCCAGATCTGGGAGAGCGTCATGACCCTCACGGCGGCCGGTGTGGGTCACGGGCCCTTGCAACAACGGAATAATAAAGAAAAGAGAAAAATAAAAAATAAATGATTTAAAATGTAAAAGAAATTCAATTTTTTTTAAACTACAAAAATAGTCCATGTCGGCATCGACGATTTTAGGATGGTCGATGCCTATGTCATCGATTTCCAGTCAAAATTGGCCGAATAAACTAAATTAACAAATTATCAAAAGGTCTAGGACTAAATTTGTCAAATTAAAGAGTTTAAGACTAAATTGACGCAAATGCCATAATTGGTAATTTTTCCACCTATTGAGAGGCCTCTTTTTTTTCACTTGTGCACACTCAATCAATGTGGGCGCTCCGTCCCAACCTAGAGTGATTTTGATAATTGATAAACTAGTACCAAGTTTGAGAGAGTTATTGAGACTAGCTCGCGGGCTTGAAAAACGCATGTAAACATGCTTATGGAAGTTTAATGCACGCTAAAAGGAGATTTTTAGACGGTACTACCTTTTGTAATTTAAATGTATATGGGAGCGGCTACGATGATAGTAGAGTGAGGGCTGACAGCATAACGGTGAAATTCCAGCCACATAATCAGAAAAGGGCTCTGCTTTGACTTTTATTTTTTCTTTTCCATAATTGCAATTAGTTGTTGAGATTTGACCATGCCGCTTTCTAAGCAAACATCATGATCATGCAAGCATTTCCCTATATATTATTTGTGCACAGTCAAGCCACGAGGCTACTGGCCTTGCGGCGTCGTGGAGATCGAAATTCTCAATAGGCCGAAAATGATTGGTTGACTTCTGATTTTTGCGAAATGAAAGGCAGAATGAAATCTCGTGAAAGGCTTGGTGGGTATTATGCTTAAAAGGAGCTTTTTTAACGACTTCACGATGATCGGGTTACTACGTTTCATAATCTCTAGGTACTCAAAAACTAAATCTTTTGTCGTTTCATAATTGCACACGTGGCTCGCTGGTCCCTCGCCAGTCTCGTGCCGTGAAAATCCTCAGCCTACAAGTTACCACCCGATTCCTCCTGATCCATACGGCTTGCCACCACCGCCTCCTTTGCCGCTCGTTGTGTTTTACATTAATAAGTAGGGGTGAGTATGGTCAAGATGGGTAAGTTCTAGACTTAGAACCTATACCCGGACCGATTTGAACATGAACTGATTCCCGGATCTGTTTTTCAGATGATCCGATCCGGTTTCCGAGTAAACCCGGTCCGGTTGTACAGTAATACCATGATTGCTAGTGATTCAAGTTCAAGAAGTACAATTGTGATTATGTGGTCGAGAACTTAGTTAGAGAAGCAGGGGGCTTCATGCAATAGCCAAAGATTTTGACTTCCGATCATCGAAATTCAAGTGTCCAAGCGCCTTATCCACTGCTGCCGCCGCCGCCGCCATCTGGATGCCTGCCTCAGCCACCGCTTCCTGGTGGCTGCAAATGATACTTCTATCCTCCACCTGCTCTGCCTCCGCCCCCACTGGCGCCTTCACAAAGAGGATGAACGAGATGATTTCTACTGCAATTGTGCTAATCTCATGAAAGGATGGTACGCATAACATGTCCTTCAAAAAGGGGAAAAAAAGGAAAAGAGATTACTACGAATAGATCGATCCAATCAATTATGTTTGCTTCCGAGATTCATCTGCTGTCTAAGCACTAAGCAGTCCTACCATCTGGGAAAAATTATAATTTCATGATAATAGATCCTTCAATATTCATCTGAACTAGCTTCAATCGGCAGAAGAGAACGAGACCCGCATTTTAACCTCAGATACTGCGATGCACGAGACGACAGTTCTTGAGCCGCGTCAAAGGTGATTGGCGTTCAGTCTCATTTGTGATCGCATTGTGTGATAGAAGACTTCATTGGATGCTCAAGCTCGGTTCTTAAAAGCTTAACCTTCTCTTAAGGATCGGCCGAGGCTGCGTAGGTTCTCACTCGATGAGCTTGGGTGCGGGGCGGCAGTGCCGCAGATCGTATTCTGGAACCTGAGGGCCTCGAGCTTGACACCGGTGGTGGCGAAGCAGGCGGGGGTGGCCCTGGTGAGCGGGTTCTCGAAGAACTTGATGAAGTTGTTCCTGGACGAGGAGGGGCACATAAGCACCGTGGCTGCCATGGAGGCTGCCGCCATCTCAGGCGAGGAGTTCCGGGGACAAGGGGCACGTAAGCCCTGTGGCCATCTTAGAGGCTGCCATCTCGGGCGAGGAGTAGCGGGACCTCATCTTGGTTGATTGATTGATTCGGCTCCTTCCTTTGTTTATTTAGGAGTCTTAGGAAAGAACGAAGAAAATGTAAAAAAATAAAAATAAAAAGAGATGATTAGGTTACAAGCTCTTATATTTATGAGGAAATAATGTAAATATCTTCATGAAAAGTTGAACCAAACGCACCAAGCCAAGCTTGCAAGGATTTTTAATCATACTAAGTCGATTTCCCCAGTTTCACATTATTTTCTGATCACGAGCTTTCTCATTCCCTGAAGATCAGGGTTAAGAGTCTAATTTGGTCATAAGAAAAGTCATATGTTCCCTAGTTTTTTTTCCCAATTTTAAAGCAAATATTTAGTTATGCGACCGTTTAGGATCTCTAAAATTCAGGAAAAGCATCAACAGTTGTCGCCTCTGAATCCGGACTTGCGTCGGACAAATGAGATTTTCAAATATTTTTAATGTTGTCTTGGATTGCAGCAAACATACGATGGGATATTCGAACCACGACAAATGAGAATTTCAAGTACTTTTAATTCTGTCTTGGATATCATGGGGAGATTGCCTTGGGCAAATGCGAATTTCAAACATTTTCAAATATTTTTAAACCTCTTGGGAATTACACCAAATAGATGATGGGATTTTTTTACAATCCAGAGGATATTAGGAAGAATCCTAATTCTATCTTATCCCGACTATTGTCAAATACGTTCAATGAGGAAATACTCGATACCCAAAAAATATTGATCGCACACAATGATCAACAGAGATTTTTTTTTTTTTTTTCGGGGTCGGGGATCAAGAGAGTTTATACATTGAAAATTGTATTGTTTTCTTGCATAAGTGCTTAACAATTCGTTGAGCCGGAGTCCTTTCCATCCAAATCCTATAAATATTGAGAAATATTGGGTGCTCCTGGAGTGCCACGTCATCTCTAAGACACCCCATTTAATGATCGACACGTGTCCAGCGAAGCCCACATTTCAGATTTTTTAAAATCTGTTTTTCTCTCACATTTTTCTTTCCGTAAACGCCCCCACAGCCAGCCCCCTCTCTCTCCAAGTTTCTGCAAAACGTAGGACGGCATTTCTGGGCGGTGAAATCATAGGCGCCGCCGTCGACCGGAGAGGGGGGCAACCACCGCCTACGGCGGGCCACCCAGGACACCCTCCGGGAGCAAAGCCTCCTTCACACTAATCAGTCCCCTCACCTTCATCTTCACATCTTCAACCAACAGCCGGCCGCAAGGGAGCCGCGGGCTGAGCCGCCGAAATCGCGGGCGGCGAGGACACGGCGGCGGCGAGGCCGAGGTGGAGGCGGCGGCGAGGCCGAGGTGGAGGCGGCGGCGGGGGTCAAGATGTGGTTGAGGGCGAGCTTCGCGTTCGAGATCGCTGCTCATCGCGGCTGAAGCGACCTTGCACCCGTCTGCGGCGGGCGACGAGAGAGCCGCGAGCCGAGCGGCCGAGATCGCGGGGCGGAGAGGCCGAGGCGGGGGTCCTCGCGCCCGTTTGCAGCTCACGGCCCACTTTCTCTCTCCAAGTTTTTGCAAAATCTCTTCTCGCCGCCCCCGATATCTCTCTTCTAATCTCTGTTCAAGTACTCGGCCTTGCCTCCCGCGATCTCAGTGGCTCAGCCCGCGGCTCCCTTGCCACCGGCTCCCTCGCCGCCCACTCCCTCGCTGCCGGCTCCCTTGCCGCTGGCCACAGATTCGGGCACGAAAAAAAAAAAAAAAAGATGAAGGTGAGGGATCCTGTCACTTGAAGAGGGAGAGAGTGGGCCGTCGCCATCGTTGGAAATGCTTCTGGTTTTGCTTATGCTTCGCATTCATTTTCCTCGCAATCTTCATCATCTTCTTCTTTTTGCAGATACTTGGAGAGAGAGAGAGAGAGAGAGAGAGAGTGTGGGCCGTGGGGGTGTTTAAAAAATGTGAGAGAAAAACAGATTTTAAAAAAATCAGAAATGTGGGCCCCGCGGAACAAGTGTCGTTCATTGAATGAGGTGTCTTAGAGATGACGTGGCACTCTAGGATCACCTAATATTTTCTCCTATAAATATTACTCTCGAAAGCCAAAACCCTCGGTGGTCAAATCCTTGACCTCCAAGGAAGCCATTCCCTATAAATAAACTCTACCAAAACCCTAAATCCGATTTCGAAGATGTCTCTTAGAGGCATATCAAACACCTTTTCTAGGAGACGACCTAAGATACTCCAGAATTCCTTGATCCCCCTCATGTATTCTCCATCTATGGCTCCTCCTCCTCCGTATACCCAGTCATCCCTCCACACCCTCCTCGGTCCGCCGGAATGCCAAAACCCACCCCCTCCCCGAGCCACGCCTGCTTGCGCCGCCTTCACGGACCTGATGGTTGCCAACTTCAATAACGACGGCCAATTGCCTCAGAAGGGCTACACAGAGAACAACTCGGCCACGTTCCAGTCCACCGGCAACCCATGCCTCGACTTCTTCTTCCACGTGGTCCCTGACACCCCGCCCGAGTCCCTGACCCGGAGGCTCGAGTCAGCCTGGGCCCACGACCCGCTTACCGCCCTCAAGCTCGTGTGCAACCTCCGGGGCGTGCGCGGGACCGGGAAGTCGGACAAGGAAGGGTTCCACGCAGCGGCCAGGTGGCTATTCAAGAACCACCCCCGCACCCTGGCCTGCAACGCTGGGGCCCTCGCGGGGTTCGGGTACTTCAAGGACTTGCCAGAGATCCTCTACCGCCTCCTCGAGGGCCCTGACATCAGGGCAAGGCAGAAGTGCGAGTGGCTACAGCGGAAAGGCCCCAAAATTGTTAGGTGGCGATTGCAATCGCGACTTAGATGCCGCAATCAGTCCAGAAGAAAGAAGGGGAGAAAGACGTTGAGGGCAGCGCCCCAGGAAGTGAGGGTTGCAAACGCGGCAGCGCATGACCAGGAGCTGAAGCAGAAGGCAAGCGAGCTGAGGAAGAAGAGG
Organism: Rhodamnia argentea; assembly: GCF_020921035.1. Lineage (NCBI taxonomy): Eukaryota > Viridiplantae > Streptophyta > Magnoliopsida > Myrtales > Myrtaceae > Rhodamnia > Rhodamnia argentea. The sequence goes on along the minus strand of NC_063150.1, from coordinate 33,207,398 downwards.
AGGATCGCCATGGCAGGGAAGCTCCTGGAGCGGTACAAGTGCGATGGGGACTTCCGGTTCCTCCACGATGCAGTGTCTAGGCACTTTGCGCATTGCCTGACGGCTGACCTGGAGTTTCTGAAATCCGGGGAGATCAACAAGATCAGCCTCGCAGCCAAGTGGTGCCCATCGCTCGACTCGTCCTTCGACCTCGCTACACTGCTCTGTGAGAGCATTGCGAAGCGGGTCTTCCCGCAGGACCGGTTTCCTGAGTATGAGGGGCTCGAGGAGGCGCATTACGTGTACAGGGTCCGGGACCGGCTCCGGAAGAAAGCCCTCGTCCCACTCCGGAGGGTCCTGGAGTTGCCGGAGGTGTACATGAGTGCGGGGCAGTGGGGTGACATTCCATACAACCGGGTGGCCTCCGTGGCCATGAAACTCAACAAGAACAAGTTCCTGAAGCATGATGGCGAGCGGTTCCAGAGCTACCTGGCCGACGTGAAGTCTGGCAAAGCCACGATGGCCGCTGGCGCACTGCTCCCTCACGAGATTGTAGCCTCACTTGAGGACCCCGACGGGGGCGAGGTCGCGGAGCTCCAGTGGAAGCGGATGGTGGAGGATCTATCCAAGGAGGGGAAGTTGGAGAGTTGCATCGCTGTGTGCGACGTCTCAGGGAGCATGTCAGGTACGCCGATGGATGTGTCGGTGGCGCTCGGGCTGTTGGTGTCAGAGCTCAGCCGAGAGCCATGGAAGGGTAAGGTGATCACATTCAGCGAGCGCCCTCAGCTCCACGCAATACAAGGCAACTGCTTGCGCTCCAAGACCGAATTCATCCGGAGGATGGAATGTGGTATGAACACCGACTTCCAGAGAGTGTTCGATAGGATACTTGAGGTGGCCACCGCGGGGAAACTGAGTGCGGAGGAGATGGTCAAAAAGGTGTTTGTGTTCAGCGACATGGAGTTCGACCAGGCGTCCTCGAAACCGAGGGGAATGTACTACTGGGGGAACCCGTACCCGTGGCAACCGTACTACGAGGCGTCCTCCTCGAACCCGAGCCCGTGGCAACCGTACTACGGGGCGTCCTCCTCGGACCCATGGGAAACAGACTACGAGGTGATCACGAGGAAGTTCAGAGAGCACGGTTATGGGGCGGCGGTGCCGCAGATCGTGTTCTGGAACCTGAGGGACTCGAGCTCGACCCCGGTGGTGGCGAAGCAGGTGGGGGTGGCGCTGGTTAGCGGGTTCTCGAAGAACCTGATGAAGGTTTTCCTGGACGACGAGGGGGTCATAAGCCCCGAAGCCCTCATGGAGGCCGCCATCTCAGGGGAGGAGTACCGGGATCTCGTGGTGGTTGATTGATTGATTCACTTCTTTCCTTCTTTATTTAAATCAAATATTCATTTTCACATTATCATGACTAGCTGTGAGAGAGAGAGATCCGGTTATGTAAATCTTTTAGGATCTCTAAATGTTGGAACTGGTTAATGGCGAAGCAAATAGGGATATGTTGTCAGCAAGCTGGTTACAAGCACTATAGACAGGTCAACAACAACAACGAGGAACCAAAGTTCCGATACTCATTCAGGCGCGACTCACTACTATATGAGCCTATCAGTAACCATCCGAAGCATGGAGTCTCCCTTCTCTACCGTCATCCCCAAGTTGAAAGAAAATATTTTTCTTCCGGAGTAGCGTCGAATTTTACATATCCCAAAGTTTAGATGAAATAGTTTAAAGACTTGTTCGGGTCCAAAATTCAAGAAACTAGTGAATCGGGAAGCCTTTGAAGAGAAGGATTCGTTTATAGTCAAGCTGGGACTAGCGTAGTTGGTAATTTGAGACCATAATCTACTGCAATGAAATTCAAGCAAAGAGTACTTTCAATTAGGTTTTTTGTTACCACAATCAACTTCAAGCGATCCATCAAAATCGATGTAGTTTCAAGAAAAATCTTTAATTTGGTGCTGAAATGAACCTTGTTGCCCTACGACATACGTGCGAGGTAGCGAAACCCCATTTTGGGACCATTGGATAAAAAAAAAAAAAAAAAAACAGGGTCTAGCATAAGAGCTCAGAAACTTAGCAAGGAACAACATACCCCCAAAACAGTCCTCAAGTTTTCCCCGACGCAGGAGCCGAATCATCGCCAGCCGCCAAACGAAACTCGTCATTTCACAAATGGACATCTTTTCCTTAGACGGACAATTCCGTTCCTCGACGAACTATTTTTCTTGATGAACAATCTCGTAACGATTTCGACGAAACCTCTAATTCTGGCGCGAGGAGAATGGATTTTTCTCCCTCATCAATTTGCCCCCAATTTCCTCTCCATCATTTTCAAGTTATTCATGTTTATGCTATGTCTGGTTGAGATTCTACTCATAAGTTTGTCTTGTAGAAGTCTGTGTTATTGACCGCTGCCTGGTTACCAGCCTCTGCCACCACCACCTGGATACCCGCCGCCGATCCTCCATCTCCTCTGCCTCCGCCGCCACCAATGCCTCCACAAGTGGATGAGCGAGGTGCGCCAAATTGCGACGCATGAGACGCGAGTTCCTGAGCCGTGTCAAATGCGATTGATGTTTGGTCCCATTTGTCACCGCATTGTGTGATAGAAGAGTTCATTGGATGCTCAAATAGATAAACGTTATGTTCCTAAATTCTTAATCTTCTCTTAAGGATTGCCCCTAAGTGTGTGGGTTCTCATTCGACGATCTTCCAAGAGTCGAGCTTCACAACAATTCAGTGCTTCTTCTTAATCTATGTCGAAATAAGCTACTCAAGGAACATGAAAAACCAGGACGATGAGTTTATGCAATATTTGGCAGGAAAACATAGAAGAAAACGGGAAAAGATTGTGATCACGTGGCTCGGACGTATGCGACTCATCCGCCTTGTAATTTCTCCTTTTCAACCTCGGTTTTTTAACTTTTCTTTAAGGGAGGTGGTTTTTTTTTTTTTTGGTCGATTTGAGGGAGGTGTTGACCTGCTTAGTTTTTTTTGTGGTCCGTGTTTTGTAGTCCGAATAAAACAACAAAATATTATATCCGATATTCAGCAGCATCATTTGGACAGGATAAATCCATATTTATCTTGATAAATTCACGGATAAAAAATTCAGACTAGGAGGTGGGATAAATCGGAATTGTACTAAATAGTTACAAAATAATAATTAGGGCGAGGCAGAAGTGCGAGTGGCCAGAGCGGAAACGCACCAAAAGTAGGCGGCGGCGATTGCAATCGTTTCCAATGTCCAGCCGTCCTAATAAATTCAGAAGAAAGAAGGGGAGAAATAGCTTGTCTTCGTTGCCCGAGGAAGTGAGGGTTCGGTCGCGGCAGCGCGTGGCCGGGAGCTGAAGCGGAAAGGCACCATAGTTGGGCGGGGATTGCTATCAATTTCAGTGTTCAGCTGCCGCAATAAATCGAGAAGAAAAAAGGGGAGAAATAGCTCGGGGGCGGCGACGTCTTCGTTGCCCAAGCAAGTGAGGGTTGCGATCGCGGCGGCGCGTGACCGGGAGCTGAAGCAGCGTGACCAGGAGCAGAAGCGGAAGGCAAGCGAGCTGGGGAACAAGAAGAGGATCGCCATGGCCGCGAAGCTCCTGGAGCGATACAAGCACGATGGGGACTTCCGGTTCCTCCACGACAAGGTGTCTGGGCACTTCGCGAATTGCCTGACTGCCGATCTGGAGTTCCTGAAATCCGGTGAGATCAACAAGATCAGCCTCGCACCCAAGTGGTGCCCGTCACTAGACTCTTCTTTTGACCTGGCTACGCTGCTATTTGAGAGCATTGCGAAGCTGGTCTTCCCGCGAAACCGGTTCCCTGAGTACGAGGGCCTCAAGGAGGCGCACTACCCGTACAGGGTTCGGGACTGGCTCCGGAAGGACGCCCTTGTCCCACTCCGGAGGATCCTGGAGCTGCCGGAGGTGTACATGAGTGCAGGGCAGTGGGGAGACATCCCGTGCAACCGGGTCCCCTCCGTGGCCATGAAACTCCATAAGAACAAGTTCCTGAAGCACGACCACGAGAGGTTCCAGAGCTACCTGGTTGACGTGAAGTATGGGAAGGCCACGATCGCCGCCGGCGCACTGCTCCCTCATGAGATTGTAGCCTCACTCGAGGACCCCGACGGGGGAGAGGTCGTGGAGCTTCAGTGGAAGCGGATGGTGAGGATCTATCCAGGGAGGGGAAATTGGAGAACTGCATCGCTGTGTGCGACGTGTCGGGGAGTATGGAGGGCACTCTGATGGAGGTGTCGGTGGCGCTCGGGCTGTTGGTGTCGGAGCTCAGCCGAGAGCTGTGGAAGGGCAGGGGGATCACATTCAGCTCGCGCCCTCAGCTCCATGCGATACAAGGTGACGGCTTGAGCTCCAAGACCGAATTCATCAGGAGGATGGAATGGGGCACGGACACTGACTTCCAGAGGGCGTTCGATAGGATACTAGAGGTGGCCACCGCAGGGAAGCTGAGGGCTGAGGAGATGGTGCAGAAGGTGTTTGTGTTCAGCGACATGGAGCTCAACCAGGCGTCCTCGAACCCGTGGGAGACGGACTATGAGGCTATCACGAGGAAGTTCGGGGAGCGTGGGTACGGGGCAGCGGTGCCACAGATCGTGTTCTGGAAACTGAGGGACTCGAGGTTGACGCCAGTGGCGGCGAAGCAGGCGGGGGTGGCGCTGGTGAGCGGGCTCTCGAAGAACCTGATGAAGATGTTCCTGGATGACGAGGGGGACATAAGCCCCGTGGCCGTCATGGAGGCTGCCATCTCAGGCGAGGAGTACCGGGACCTCGCCGTGGTTGATTGATTCAGTTCTTTCCTTGGTTTATTTAGGTTATAGATGATGAGATGACGAGCGATGGGATCCAAGAGCTAATTATGTCAATAGCAAGCTAAGCTTGCTAGGACTTTTAGTTTGGATTAATTTATGCTCAAGGTGATACGATTTTCCCATTATAAATCTTTTAGGATCTCTAAAATTCACTTGAGATCTCTGTGCACGTTGCAAGCAAAGAAAACTTTCAATTAGGAACTCAAATGAAACTATCTGTTTTATTTTCAACTAATTTCTGCTCCAAAGTTTTACTTCAATAGATCCATCAACATCGTTGCAGCTTCCAAAATACTTTGTTTCTTAAATGAACCTTGTTGCCCCACTAGATATTATTCCAAACCCCATTTTCGGACCATAGGATAAAAAAGAAAAAGGAAAAAAAAAAACGGGGTCTAGCATGGACGACGTGAGCTCGGCAACTTAGCAAAGAACACCATACCTCAAAACAGGCATCAAGTTTTTTCGACCTGTCTTGAGGATCTCATTGCTAGAGAAGCCGAGTCATCACCGGTTGCCAAATAGGAACTCTTCCTTTCCAAATGGACATTGTTTAGCGAATGTATCATAGTTCCTTGCTCTTTGACCTATTGAAAGAGGTGGTTTTTGACCTATACACTATGCTATAAATTCACACAGTATAAATTGAATTAAGAAATCACAACCTTAGCCGTAAAGTATGTGGCACCTAAGCTTTTCTCTTTATGTCTAAATGTGAAAGGTCTTCCAATTAGTGATGTTATGCTGAACGCCTCGATTATCGATTCCCGAATTGCGAATGTGCAATTTTGATTCACAACTCATTTATCAATTTACATTGGACTAATGGTTATATGTATTGGTTCAATGCACAAAGCGTGTACCAAAAGCACGCAAGGCCCCGCATTTGAAGATGACTCTAGACGATGCACCGATCCACAGTTGCTCCTTCCGAGATTAAATTAGAGTGTGAATTATGGGGCGACGAAAGACTGAACACGCTCACTTCTTGTAGATGCCATCCTTTTATGCATATGCAGCGTAAGAAATTATTACACTAGTTAGAGTATGTACAAAATTGAATCTGGACCATTAAAACTCAACGCGGATCTTATCAGATCTGACGGTCCAAATATACCGATCTGATCGAACGCCCCCCTCGTTCGGTGTACATTGATAATAAGTCCGCACCAAGAAAGAAAAGCAGTGAAAGAGTACACTCGAAGATGGTCATAAAAACCAAAAAGAGTACACTTGAAGAGGTAAATCAGCAAAAGCGATACGGGGGAAATCAGGGGCCCAGATTTCATGGGAGAAAGCAGAGACCGGTCAACCAATCGCCGGGCGCCACTTGTTTTTTCGGCCCATCACTCCAGCCCACTAGTCAAGAATGGTCCCACTCTTTAAAATCTTTCCATCTTCCACATGCTTACTACAGAAGTCGCAGCTCCCTCTTCAAGAGCCCCATTAAAGTAAAAAGAAGATAAAAATCGATCAGAAAACCAACTGTACGAAGCAAGGATTCACACCAATCACGCGAAGGTGGAGTTGAGGGATTAAACTGGATTAAAGAAGCGACCCAAGTTGAGTTGTCCAGCAGCTGATTGATCGAAGTTTCAACGACTTGCCTTTAAACAAATTTGGCATATGTACCTTGCTTCAGGTTCCTGCGTCTCCGCCATGTGAGCTGCGTCTCGATCTCTGAGCTTCTCTCTCTCTCTCACTCTCTCTCTCTCCCTCTCCCTCTGGGCCTTATGGGATGCAGGGTCTCGACTCTTTCAGTGCATCCTCGAAGCGTCACTGCCATCTCTGTCCTCTCTCCCACACCGTGTTGTCAGTAAGACAATTTCAAGATCCTCTGTGCTGTTTTTGCCATTATTTTTCTTCTTGCTTCTTGTTTTTTCACCTGTCATTTTGCTTTCACCCAGATGATCATAATGCATAGTGAAGGATGCTTCTTTTTCACCTCCATTTAATGCTTCTTCAACCATAAAAGTAGAAGTTTGCTTGGAGTTTGCATAGTCGGACTTCTCGGTCGCTTCATGTGCTCTTCCCCTATAGAGTTGCACCACCACGCTTACACAAAATCTAGTTCTTCAGGGAAAGAAAAATAGAAAATTCATTCCAAGTCGATGTTGCTGTGTTATGGAATTAAAAGGGTAAGCTTGAATGATTGATTTTTGCTTAGGATGCTGAAGGGCGAGCGCTGCCGAAACAATGGGTTGCACTGCTTCTGTTTGCATGGTTGGGACGAGGAGGAAGAAGTTGAGCATCCCGGAAATCGCCGTGTTCGTCCCTTCGATGCGAGTGCCGGTCCAATCCAATCTTCAGAGGGCTCTCAAAGGACTGGTCCCCCGGTATCTCGTCGATAGGTTGTCAGCGCTGCGGAATCAGATACTGTTACTAGCAGAGGACACTGGTTAGTGCTCTTAGAAATTGCTTTTGATCGCAACACCATTTGAAAGTTCCGGCATTGTTTGATCGATGAGGAATTGGGGCAAGGGTTAAGTTTTAATTGGATTCTGAATTTTAGATTAGAATCAAAAGAGTAGTACCATGATTGATTCTGTTTCAGTTTCAGAGATTGTAGCCAGTTGATGAAAAATTCACCTTCATAGCATTTGCAGAGAGTGAAATGATTTCTGTTTTTTTTTTTTTTTTTTTTTGGGAAATTAGATGGATCGGCCGCCAATGAATTGAAACGACCTCTAGAGGAATACTTGTCTCTTGTCATTGGGCTGACAAAGAAAGGTTTGTATTTTGCAATTGCAACCTCTTTTTTGCAATGTGAATGCTGCTGGACTTCACTCTGCCCAACTCAACTACGGGTTTGATTTGCAGAACACGGTCTCGTTGAGTCGGTGGAATTTAAGTGGAAAAACCTTTGCGATGGATGGCAAGTAAGAAGCTTATGTAGATTTTGGATCCTTTAAGTTCTGTCTTTTGAGTTGTAAGTGATAAGCAGGGCCAAAATTTGATGAGCAGGAATCCTCCATGGCGAACTCCTGGTTAGAATTGCTGTCCATCATTCACATGATGGCCATGGTGGCACTATTCGAGGCGGATTCGCTGATGATCCCCAAGGATTGTCCTGGCTCTGAAGTGAGGACTGTTTCTGCAGGTACAGGATTTGAATTCTTGCCTGAGCAGCTATTACTGATTACCATTATCTTTATTAATTTGCATGGAATTTTTTTTTTTATATCAGATTGCAAGAGGAATGCTGTCGACTTGTTACTGAAGGCGTCTGGGTACTTGGACTTTTGCATCCGGGAGGTACTAATACACATCCCGCCCGGGCTAAAGTATGCCACTTGACCCAAATCCCGGATTTTTCGTCTTTGACGCTCAATACTTATATGATGTTTCGGGGCTATCTTCTTCGACAGGGATAGATTGCCAATAGATTTGCAGGACGGTGTACTGGAGGCTACATACATTCAAGCTCTAGGCCAGGTAAATATGTTGCATTACAGATCCCAGAACTGAGGTGGGTTCAGGTGAATAAATTTTAGTACAGGCTCTTTACTGTGTAATTAAATATGGCAATGTTCGAAGGAAAATCGGTAATCATAGGATTCTAAAAAGCTCAAATGCAGGTAGATATTTTAGTGTGCTCATGCTCGTGTACTGTGTTGACACATTCAGGGAACTGAAATACAACTGGGATTGGCTGTTGAGAGCCAAACAGCCAGCTTGTCGGTCAAGAGGAGGTTGGCGTGCGAGCAATTAACCTATTTTAGCCAGGTCTGTGAGAATTCGTGCTGCCTCATTTCAACTTTGGATTGACGAACCACATCGTTTTGGTAGAAAAGCTGTTCCGTTTTATTTGATCGTAGTACGAATTTAATTTATATTATGAATGAGGTCTCTCCTCTGTTGGTTAGGCTTATACCTGCTTGTCCGAGTGTGATCTGAGTAACGGCTATGGAAAGAAGCAACTGCTGTTCATCAAGTGGAAATACCTCGAAGCAAAGGTTCCTAATTCTGTGTATTTTCATTCTTTTCACTTCAATTTAAAGAACTTCGGTCCACGTCAATTGTGCAGCAGTGCAAAGTCTAATTGCTGTGAAAATTATCAGGCCGCCTCTTACTACTACCATGGACAAATCGTTGATAAGGCAAACGAACCGTCCTGTCATGTTAGCGCCTTTTTTTGTTTTCTGGCCGCTGAAGAACTCCTAGCAGAAAGCAAGAAAGCATGCCTAAGCTTTTGCCTTGCAGTTCCCGTCTCTAGGTTGGTTTCCGCAACGCTGCCTTAGTTCCAGTATGTCGCTTTTCCTTATTCTCTTGCACCCATTCGTCATCGATTGGCTCCTCTTTTCCCTTGGCAACAGGATCCCTCCGCTCTGGGGTGTAATGAAGTACTTATATCAGAAGATTCCCGAAGTCGTGTCGAGGAAATCACAAACGTATGGATACCTTTTAGAACAAGAAAAGTAAGGGCTTTTCCTAGTACTCGCATTCCGGACAGATTACACAGCTTTGGGCGATTCGTGTCATGATTTCAGAGAACTCTTTCTTATTTTGGTGTCACAGGGCCCTGCAGACTCTGCCGGACCTGCCCGAGTTTCAGTTGTCTTTGAGACCTGACGACTACGAACTACCCGAGATCGATCCCGTGTGGGACTGTGGAAAGTGGGAGATCGAAAGCCAGACCCTCAAAGAACACCTCAAGGATTATGAAGACGAGATCGAATCTTGAGGACTCGGCTTGTATGACCGGCCGAACCTGCGACCGTTCCTCGTTACTCACTTTCCACGAGAGTTTTAGAGGAGCTGATAGATATACTTGAGGAGAGCAACACATAGCATCAAGCAATAATCTGTCATGAAAGGACCTATTTCATGACCGGTGAGATTGTGAAGAATTGACTCAAGCAATCATCTCAAGACAGCCCCTTCAGCAATCATAAGCCTATGCATATACTGGAGATAGCCAACAAAGCAATCTGCTCGAGTTTTTGTTTGTTTGACGGTTTGGTTTGGATCGGCTTCTGTACTCGGGACAATGTTACTACGCCGTACCTTTGTAAATTAGGGGACTGGTTGACTATTAACATGGTCATGTCACAAGTTTATGATACTAAGAATGATGCTTGTTGGATCTTCTCCTTCCTCTTGCTACCGATGATCTTGTCTTTAACCTTGTTCCGACTGAATGAGCAATCAAATCCATAGGCCGGTATATGGAATTTCAGAATTTGGTCCACCCGCACGCGATGTGGCTGCTTTAACCTTATTACTGAATGAGGCGAAGTACAGATTTAGTCCCCTGAAATTTCAGCATTATATGCCCTGTTAAGTTTTATTTCGTGCAATCAAGTCTTTTAACTTTCTGGATTTGTGTAGTTTCGTCTTTTTAAGTTTTATTTCGTGCAATCAAGTCGTTTAACTTTCTTGATTTGTGCAATCAGGTGCATTGCTTTCTTCTCGATTGATTTATGCTCATTTGGCGTCATAATGAGCATTATGTGTCATTTTCTATCGCATAGGCAATGTCACGCCGTTAACTGACATGACAATTTAGACGCGGATGGTTGATTGACGGATTTGATTGCACAAATTAAGAAAGTTAAAGTACTTGATTACACGAATTAAAACTTAGAGGATCAAATCACGCAAATCCAGAAAGTTACAAGATAGAAGTTAAGAGGACCCAATTGGACGAACGCTGAAATCTAAAGGATCGAATCTTTACTAACCCTCATCGAATTGAGCAACCCACGACTTCGAGTTTGCTTCTTTGTTTCTAGAGATGAATTGGATGGGCCTCAACCATGAGTCGGCCCAACTCCCCTTTCCTCCCCATCTTCTATTTTTATTTTTCTTTCCCTTTCACAATAACAAATGGGATAATCTTTTCAGTGACGGAGTTTAATTAATTAGAATATTCACTTAATTGTATTACCTAACTAAACTAAGTATAAAAGGGCCCCTGCTTGTATTTTCTCATGTACTTCAATAGAAAGAGACAGACAAGCAGATTTTTTCGTTTTTTGTCTGATTAAGCCGGGATAAAAATCGGTTTAGTTTCACGCGTTGCATTATTTGTCAAAGGAAATAGCTAGACGCTTTGCACGCGGCGATGCCGTTTACTAGGCTTCATTGTAACTACGAAAAAGGGGGGGGAGGGGGGGGGAGGGGCGACTTGGCTGAGAAAAATTTTCAAGTGCTTGATCTTAACCCGACAATGCTTGATGAAAGAAATAATTTTTTTCTTACCATCAATAAACAAGTACCGATGGAATGAGTGTGTCGAACAAGATGAGAAGACGGACCGAAACGAAATCCAATTGTCGCGAAAGCTAAAGCTATGAGAAAATGGTACTCGTCCTAACGCGCGGAGTTTTTTTTTGTTCCCATTATAATGAAATAAATTTGGTTTTTGGTTAAAAAAAAAAGTAAATGACTTATTAGCTGGATTTTTCACAAGCAAAGATTAATTTTACTTGTAGAGCAATGTGTAGTCAAAATGCCCAAGATCGACATAATGTAAACGTGACAAATTAAGCTTAGCCGAAGTAATTACGAGATCATCACGTCTTGGCAAAAGGAAGCCTAAGAGAAAAGGACGTGGCCGATGCTAGTGCTGTAATAATATTACATTAGATGCACTTCCTTCCTCGATGGAAAAGCACTTTTTTTTTTATTTAATTAAATTTTTTTGGAAAATTTATTTTCTGGCCATGCATAAACCAGGTAATTATTTACAATTACCAGCAAAGAAAAGACAACTACCTAATACGAACATGCATCCACATCCGCAGACGCAGATCACACTTGAAGCCTTCGGTTCGGCGACATGATCCGGGTGGAGATCCGATGATCATACGATGAAAAGAAGCGAGGGATTCGTGAACCCCAAAGAGACTTTCAAAGCAAAGAAGGTGTGTGTTTCGAGCCTCCTGCAACTTTCCCCGTCAGAACCTGCAGAAACGATCGAGAGCTTCAACACTTTTTGGTTGAACGTTCCCTCCGCCTCTGCTGCAGGTATCGGCAGAGATTTCGGTGGCTCGCTGTAGCGCGAACTGTGTGACTCCCTTGTGTGCCATCGTTGCCAGAAAACGAAGGAAGGAAACAGCGGAGTTCCGTAAATCGTCGAGAAAAGAAAGAAGAGGAAGAAGAACGTGCATATGAAAACCCACTTATATGGCTACTTTCGTTTTCTATCTTCTGGTTCTTTTTCCCCTTGTTTTGAGTTTTTTTAAGGTGAATAAAAAGAGCGACGGAATGCATCAGAGTTGCAGAAAATTAGGGAAGGAATGAACCATGTTCATCGACTTGATTGACATTTCCTATTTCGGAGAGTATCATCATGTGCAATGAGTTCATCAACAATCAGCATAGACATATCAAACCCTGGTCTCTTCACATGTTCGATGTACTCCAACCTCCAACCGAAAGAAAGAAAAAGCAAAAACTGAAAAACCCAGAAAGTCCTGAAGTCGTTTTAAGGGAAGAAAGCAGAAAGGACGCTCTTTTTTTTTCACTTCTTTTCTCTATAGATGCAGAGAGAGGTCGAGGTTTACTCTGTCGTCATCAACGTCGTCGTCATCCTCGCCGCCATAGTCCATTGGGGAGCTCATCTCCACGAACCCGTGGAGAACCGGGCTGTGGCCGTGGACTGTCTGAAGAGGGTCGAGCCATGCGGGCTGAGGAGGCGTTGGGAGAAGCGCTGGCGGCGGCATTCCGCGGCCCGGCACGACGTCAACGAGGAGCGGCTGGTGGCCGCGGGCGGCGGCGCGCTCTCTCTTGTGGGCGTTCTGGTGGCCGCCCAGGGCCTGGGAGGTGACGAACTTGCGCGAGCAGTATAGGCACGAGAAGACCCTCGGCGGCTGCGAAGGCGGAGAAGGGGGCTGGGATGGCGGAGGAGGAGGGTAACTGACGGGGTGTTGGTGCATTGGCAGCTTGGGGTTGGAGTGGTGGTGGCCGGTGTGTTTCGAAGCTGGCTTGGAGGAAGGAGATGTGTGGCTAAGGAAGTCGTAGAAGTTGTAGGAGTCCGCCATTGATTTCTCCAGTGGATTCTAACGACTACTTCTCTGAGTTTGCAGAGGAGGAGGAGGAGAGGATGAAGAAGAAGAGAAGGAGAGATAGAGAGAGAGGCGAAAGAGGAAGGAGGAGAGAGGGGTTTAAATGGGGGTTTAAGTGTGGAAGGACGAAAAGACCCCGGCTTCCGGATAAGAAGTTTCATAAAATAGGAATCCTTTTTTCTCAACTTTCCCTAATTTTATTTTAGAGACAAGGTTTCTTTTTTATTTTTTTTTTCATTTTTGTAGACAAATTTCAAAACCTATATGTTAAGTGGTTTAAGATAACAAATTATTCATCGGTCTTGTGAAGGATGTTTGTCCCGTTGAAACTTTCTATGTGAGTAATCTCATTTAAATTTCTGTCTGGAATATTTTCTCTACAATCTATGACCTCAACCTTTCAAATTTAAATAAGGGTGTAAAATGATCGAGCGGATAGGACTAATTTGGCCCAACTTGACCTAATTGGGCTCGACTTTTTTGGTCGCGATCTATAAGTCCGACCCGTGATAAGGAAAAACAAGGCCAGGGCCGAAATTACCCGATTTAGTTCAAGCCAGTTCGAGTTTTAGCTCGATTCATCTTGCCTATCATTTTTTTTCTGCAAGAAAGCATGATCCATTATCAACTTTAAAGGTTTACCATACAACTCTCCTAATTTTTATTCCTTCTTTGATCCGTCAAAGGAACCGAATTCGCACGGGCTCAATTTTAACAAGGAATAAATTTTCATCGCCCCCATTGAAGTTTAACAGTTAATTTGATGTACTTACGCTGTTTATTGAGGTTTATAGGTACCAAAATGACTAATCTTTTGAGTCTAATACCACCCCACTATTTAAGTTTGAGAAGCCAAGGACTTGAAAGGGGGAGAGAATGTGCGGGGATCTCCATGGAATTACCAAACAAGAAATGGGAATTGGAATCCGTATCGAAACGGAATGATGACAGGAAAGGACATGAACTCTCTCTCTCTCTCTCTCTCTCTCTCTCTCTCTCTCTACAACTGTGGTACGGCCACGTCTCCCTCTGTCTCCCCTCATACGCTGCTCGGCCTGAAACGGCGAGAGACGGCTACGAGCAGACGCGTGGACGAGGAGGGATTGGCTGAACCTCCACCCTTTTTCGAACGCTTTCCTTCGTCCACCTTCTCGCCAATCCCCCACCTGCGGAATCTGTTCGTCAGCCTTCATCACACGCGGTTCAGACCTCCCCACCCAAACTAGATTAACCGACAATAATCACCCTCCATTAGCGTCACAATCATCATTGTCTAACTCTCTTCTTCTTAGGCTTAACTCTCTCTTCTTGCACGTTCAATATCCGAACGATGTCGCATCACAATGAAAGTGCAGACAACCCACCCAGAAGGAGCCGTGTCATGACATTTTAAGATGGATTTGCAAAGTTGGTCTTTTTATTATCTTTTTCCTCCTCAGAAAAATAAAAATCAGAACTTTTTCAGGAAGTGGGTGCTCTTGATTTAAGTATTTCGCGTCTCTTTCAGAATGACACTACTTAGCGTATGGACTATTGGAGAGAGTCCCCCCTAGATGAAATCCACTCTGTTAAGCAGCACATTCATACCAACCATTTGTGGTGGGATCCTGTAGAGAGAGAGAGAGAGAGAGAGAGAGAGAGAGAGAGAGAGAGCATCACAAAGGACAATACGTTTCCTTAAAATGTGGACACAATCATCCAATGTTTGAACCGGGTATGCATAAAGGAAAAGTCGTCCCACTTATGGCATGCTTTCAGATAGGTTTCACTCGTTTTGTTTCTTCTGCTGATTTGGTCTATACTACCTATTTGCACATTCGAAAAGGGCAGAATCCTAGTTTCCAATTACTCCATCATTCGACCCTTTTCTCCCCCTCAACACCACACAAGCACACATTGCACTTCCCAAAAGCTTGTGAGAGGTGATGAGTTTGTTTTGTTGATGCAAACATATCCCTTGTTCCATCACTTGAGTTACAGTGAGCTTTTATATTGGTCCATGTACTCCCCCCCTTCCCCCTCCATCCAATAGTTTCAAGTCTTTTCAGACGGAACAGTCACGTACATAACTTTATCTCAATGTGCATTGTGCAGGCCGTTGCAACCTTGTATTTAAGTGACAGGAGATATGCTTTAGCAGGAGGGGTTCAAGATCCAATATGATTCGGAGTTGATCGAAATCGTTTAGGCCAATAATGTCTGCAATTTTCCGCGTCTCGTCTCGCGCTCGAGGAGATTGACAGTAATAAACAAGACAAAGTAGGTCCTTTTCAAGTGTATTTATCAATCGTCTATCAGGAAGACTCTTGTTTCAATAGAGTCATTCCCAATCTTGAAAGTGCAAAAGGACAATTGTCACTTTTACTTAACACAAAACTTTTCAATCGCGAGTACTTAATTCTAGATGAAAGTGATGCATGTTCTAGGATGAGAGAGAGAGAGAGAGAGAGAGAGAGAGTAGGAACGAAATTTCACAACAAAAAAAAAAAAAGGATTAGACGATGGAGAGGAAAGACAAGTGCGGGTTAATTTGTAATCCATTCGAAGAAAGTAATCTATATTTAAGGGATAGATTCGCACTTATTACAAGCATATTTGTGAGTTTTTGCAATAGTGGTGTTCAAAAGAGATGATGTATCAAGACGCTAATCGTGAGATTGAAAAGTAAAATTTTTAATCGGGATGTAAAATGTTGTCTTCCCTCTTTCTCTATTAAGAATCCCTAATTAGTATTTTCCACTCATTGCCCTCATTAGGGCTTCATTAAACCAGGTCAGTTTCACCTTTTGAAGAAAGAGAGACAGAGAGAGAGAGACGTGTGATGTGGCGACGGATCCTGTTGCTAAGGTAGGGGCTCAAAAGCGAGGCCCCAAGGGACTGCCGTCATGTCCAGTGACCAACCTAGGATCATTACACTCGACTGAGGATGATCCTCCATCGTGGGGTCACGATCAAACAGTCCCCCCAAAGGAAAACAACAAAAGCCTGAGAGTAACAACAAAAACAGTCTACTCTCACTCCCACCATCAGCATCGAATGGGGATTACAGAACAAGAACCGTCCCTGGGGCTAACTAGAGGACACGTACCCTACTCAAATTCCTGTCGGGAGTTTCTTTTCCCCCCTTCCTGGTGACATTCCTTTGACGAGATTGGTGAACAAAAAAAGATGGCATCTTGTCAAAAAAAAAAAAAAAAACGAAGAAGAAGAGCTGAATTGGGTGATGGCCAATCCCAAAGGCCTTGAACAAAAAAAGTTGAAGTTTTCTTTTTTTTAGTTCCTTGGAGAAGATGTGGCTCTCGTGGATGAAGAAACTAGGGACGTGTGATCTGAGGGAGGGGGGGCATCGTGGGGGTGTTTTTGCAGCCTTTTTCCTCAAATGGTTTGGTCTTAGGAGGGTTGTTCTTTTCTAGGAGTCGCCCAAAGGTTGGAGAAACGGTGCAAGTTTTGGCAAGTTCCTATGATGTGCAGGCCGAGTTGTGTCGCCCATCTTTTCATTGAGCTTGGCTAGCAGTTTGAGGACTAAAGGGAGGGTACACCAGCAGGTAGGGCAGATAGCTAATTATGGAAATATTCGGTCAAGTTTTGTCTGTCACCATAATTTAACGTTTGATCCCTTCAAAGTTGTCTACTAGTTTAAAGTCTCAGTAGATCAGTAGACAGAGACTTTGCCAGTAAGTCCTGGACTTATCAGCACATTGAAGATTGGAATCCCCTTCAAAAGTGTGTGTGCTCAACTTGTAGTCCTGCAACAAGACTAAGAGATCTTAGACTAGTAGTTTCGGACCGAGCAGATCGGTCGTGTAAAGAAATTCTTTTTTTTTTTTATGTTTTTACGGGCGAATCTAGACAGGATTTTCTCGGCTCGACCTTGGAGCCTATGCTTTTTCCCAGGCGTGGCAAAAGGCTGCGTAAGTCCGTCCATTCGAAGGTGTATAATCACCTTAAAGATAGTGGTGTCGTCGTGGAGATGCCTTTGTTGTAGGCCTGATCATGTAAGACTGGCGTCCCACGGGCACGTCCAAGCACTTATCACCTCTAGTTTTATGATTGGTTGTGGTGATGTGTCGTCATTTCAAGAGAGTAATTTCATCTCCCGGGAGAATTTTAATCAAATCTTTCCAGAATTCATTTTCAAGCCTTACATATAAGAACAACAATACATCGATTTTGCCTTTCGGCAATCTAAACCTGCTTCCTTCGTTAGTCGAGTGGTGAGTTGCCGCGGCGATACGAGTATCAAGGAAAGCAGTTTGATTTGTTTCATTGTCGTTGTTCTTGAGCACTCCTCTGACGGAAGGCTGGCTTTGGTGACTGATATTTCCACAAGCAATTTATTCAGTGAGTCGCTTTATGGGAAAAGAACGATACCGCAAGCAGCAGTTCAGCCTACCTTAACAAGTCCGGGACATGGGCGCCTAAGAGTTCTTACTACACTAAATTATGGTTTCGAGGGTCGTCCGCTACGAAAAGATCTTCCTCTGAGCGGATACATGGAAGTATGCATTCGATCCGGTCCCATTCGGCCCTTCCTAGCACGGAGCTCGAATTGCCGTATCCATTTTCCTTTTCCGATACGTAGGCCTTTTCTAAACTAATGTGAATACTCCAATGTTGCTCCTTGCGCTCAATCTCAACGACACGGAACGTCATTTTCTTGTAAGGCTTGGGAACACTTTACGATGAACTCGTGCTCGTAGTTGGAGCCATCGAGGAGGATCGTCTCCTTGGGAAGGCGGTTGCTCCAGTTGGGCGATGGGTCCTTCAGGGGTGAGTTTAGGCGGGTCGGGTCCGGGTCTTGGCAAGGGCAAGGCGTTGATGAGAGGAATGGGGAGGCAAGAGCGAGACGATGAAGTGGAGTTGGGGAAGGAGCATTCGAGCTATTGGAGAAAGTATATCTCAACAGCAAAGTAATTTTAAAGATTGCTCTCAATTAGATCAAGACCAACCAAGCAATTCCAATACTTATGGCAAGTGCAGCGAGAGTTTCCAAAGTTGACAAATACTTTTCTTTCTTTGTATATAGGATTTTATTTTTCCATATATAAAATTCATAGCTTAGGATAGATATTGTATTACATTTATTCTAACTGATATCTTTCCATAAAGTATTAGCTATCATGTACTTTAAATACTTGTAAAAAATAAAGTAATATCATCTCGTTTAATTCTTACATGGTATCGAGCCTACTTGCTCACAAGCATATCGTTCATTTTTTTTTTCAATGGCAGAAGGATCCTCAAACACTCCTACGATAGTCACCGGCCCTTCTTCAAATAACGCCACCATGCTTGTATTGATCAATGCAGCTGTGCAACTATCTTTCAAGTTAACTTCGATGAATCATCCGTCCTGGTTGGCTCAATTTAATTCTCTGCTCTTGGGCTACGACTTAATGGGACATGTAGATGGAACGCTATTGTGTCTGTTTAGCACCATCATTACCGATGGAAAAACTACCGTCAATCCATCTTATTCTCATTGGGTACGCCAAGATCAACTATTGCTTCATGCAATCATTGTTTCCACTTCAGACACAATCGTTCCTCTCATTGCTTCTGCCAAAATAGCACATAAGGCGTGGAACAAACTCTCGCATCTCTTTGCTAATAGGACACGTTCGCATGTTATGAGTTTCAAGGAAAGCTTAATGCTCACAAAACGCGATACTCGATCAGTAGCTGAGTATTTGCAAGTCGTCAAAGGTATTGCCGATGAACTTGCCATCATCAATTCTCTCACTAGTGATAATGATTTAATAATACACTTTCTAAATGGGCTTCGCTTCAAATTCAAGGAAATTTCTATTGCCATTAGAGCACATGAATCACCCATTTCCTTCAAGGAACTCCATGATAAATTTGTCAATTTCGAGCAATATCTAAAAAGGGAAGAGAGTTGGGGTGAATCGACTATTATCACTACAAATTTTTCCAACAGTGGTTCTTACAAGAACACTAATCGGGGCTATATTTCGAATCGAGGTTCGAAATTCTACCCATCTACGCGACAACCTCATTGGAGAAGGAGCAATAATTATGATCATAACCAGCCCATTCAAAAAGCTTGAGTCGGGTGCCAATTATGTGAACAGGTAGGTCACTCGGCCAAGCAATGCTATCAGGCCAAACAATATTTCTCCTCTCCTCCTACTACAAATAGCATAGTGTTATCTCACCAAGCCAAAGAAGGATAGCTCATGGACTCTAGAGCATCTCATCACGTCACTTCAAGCCTGGAAAATCTCTCTTTGCATTCCAATTATGAAGGCGCGGACGAAATCGTTATTGGTGATGGCTCGGGTTTGCAAATAACACACATAGGTTCAACTAAACTTTCCTCCTCCACTGCTTCATATTTATTATCGAATGTTCTATGTGTTCTTGATATTAGTATAAACCTGATATCTATTTCAAAGTTTTGCAAGACTAACCAAACGTCCGTGGAATTTTTTCCCAACCATTTTTTGGTGAAGGATTTGCGCACGGGGGTGACTCTCACACAAGGCCTGAATAACAATGATGTTTATGAACCTCCATCTTCCCTCCATGTCACTCATACACCACCCTCAATTATGATTGGTGTCCGTGCATCCTCTAGTGATTGGCATCCACATCTTGGTCATCCCTCTCATCATATCTTAGAGTTTCTTTTCAAGTGAAAGTCAATTCATTCTCTTTCCAAGTCTAGTTCTAGATTTTCTGTGAGTCGTGTTAATGTAATAAAAGTCATAAACTTCTGTTTGGTGATTCTACATTGTCTAGCCGACGACCTCTTGATCTCATTTACACTAACGTCCGGGGTCCCACTATAGTGAAATCAATAGATGGTTTTTCGTATTATGTTATTTTTGTGGATCATTATACCACATATATGATAACTCTATTTTATATAGAGTTTATTTATTATTTTAGACTTAATATTTGCTTAGTTTCAATTGAATTTGATGTCTACTTTATTTATTTTTAATTGATTTTGTAGGTAATTCGATCTTCAGCCATGCAAATTTGAAATCAACGAGAATCAAGCTTTTCTTGGGGAGAAATTCAAAATCCAAGCTAAATTAGGAGTTTTATTATTGAGAGAAGTCTATTTTTGGGAAGAATCTTTGATTGCAATCCTATTCTGGTGTGATCGAGATTTCTTTTTTTCAAAACAAGAAGATGGCCATATGCAGAAAAAAGAACGTGATATTTTTTGAAGAAGAGAGGTAGAGGAGACGTTCACATCATACGACGTTTAGGGTTTTGCTTCTATTCTTCCTTTCAATGCCGAATGCCAAGTGAAGAAGAAGAAGGCGAATTCAAAGTCAATCCTTGATTATTCTTGGTGAACTTGTTCTTGTTTTTCATCATGTTTAGTTTATTCATCGTTTTTAATTTAAGCTTCATTATGTTCTAGACTACTTCTTGTTAGAGCTACGATGTAGCTTAACTATGATTGATTAATTTTCTTGACTCGTTTATGCAATTTTAGAATTCATATGTGGGAGTTATATATCATGTTCTTAATGCTTTTAAGTGTTTGATCACCACTTGAATGATTTTTGTTGCATGTTTGAGACCGAAAGGAGATTCCATGCGAGTGCTTTATGATATATAGCCATGAATTCATTATAGATAGAGATATCTTAAGTTTTTGTGTGGTTTCGGTATTATGTAAATCGAGGGTGGTTTATTGAATCCGGGAACGTTCATAGATCTTACTGTGTTTGGATTTACTTAAATTCACATGGAACAAGTGTGGGTTGCTAAATCCAAGTAGGGTCGCTATACCGGATCAAGGATAGTGATTTAAATTAAGAAGTTCTACCATCACACTATGAATTCAATTTGATTGCATGACGAGATTGGTTAATTAATCTTGATTGGTTAAGTGAAATCGGATGCTCTAACGTTTTTTTTATCCTTAATAGAAATACGTTGTTCTTTGCTTCTTTATATTCGAAATTTCTACGTTTAGTTTGTGCATTCTGCCTCGGTTAATTTATTTTTCTTTAGAATTTTGATTCCTTCGTTAAATTTTTAATTGGTTAGATAAATTTGAGAATTGTTCACCTTTAGTAAGTAATTTGATTGATTTGTCTACAATCTCTGTGGGAACGATACTTTTATTCATCACTTTATTACTTGTTCGATACGTGCACTTGCGTTGCTAATCAAGAGAACAATATATCTAGCTATACCCAATTAAATAGAAATCTGACATTTTCTCTCTATTTCCAAAATTCAAGAAGCTGGTGGAAAAGTACTTTCAAAATCCCATTGTATCAATTTATTCTGATGGTGGAGGAGAGTATAAAAAATTAAAAGGATTTTTCTTATATTATGGGATTACACATTTACAAACACCTCCAACACAATGGGATTGTTGAGCGTCATCATAGGCATGTTGTTGAAACCGGTCTCACATTGCTTCATCAAGCGTCTCTTCCATCGTCATTTTGGTCTTACGCTTTTCAAGCCGTAACATTTCTTATAAATCGTCTGTCTACACAGGTCTTAGGACTCAAAACTCCTTTTGAGTCTCTATTCAACTCATGTCCAAATTACTCGAAACTTCGATTTTTTGGTTGTTTGTGTTATCAACCATATGCAAAACACAAACTTGAAAATTGATCGAAACCTTGTATCTTTCTTGGTTACTCTCTCAATCAAAGGTATGTTACGGGGTGGGTCACGTGTCTACCCATGATCAACTCGCGGATGCACTAACAAAACCTCTTGCACGATAACGGTTTACTCATTTATGGTCCAAGATCGGCATTCGCGATGGAACGCCTCTCTTGCGGGGGCGTATTGGAGAAAGTATATCTCAATAGCAAAGCAATTTTAAAGATTGCTCTCAATCAGATCAAGACCAGCCAAGCAATTTTGATACTCATGGCAAGTGAAGTGAGAGTTTTCAAAGTTAACAAATACTTGTCCTTCTTTGTACATAGGATTTTATTTTTCCATGTATAAAAGTCATAGCTTATGATAGATATTGTATTACATTTATTCTAGCTGATAACTTTCCATAAAGTATTAGTTATCCTGTACTTTGAATACTTGTAAGAAATAAAGTAATATCATCTTGTCCAATTCTTACACGAGCGAGGAGCATGGTATTTTATTTAATTACAATACTTTTCCACGAGTCAAACCACGGGTGGGATTTGACTAGATAAAAACGCGTCACATGCACCGCCGACATGGCGCTTTGATGCCACTGAATATTTGTTTCTATTATTCAAATCTCTCTCTCGCTTCTCCCCGTGAAACATATCCCTCATTTGCTTACAAAGGAAAGTCGTGGGGGCGTCTCCGCAATTTGTTATCCCAGGTGGTCGGAAACTTCTTGACGGTGGTGGTGACCGCGGTGGAATATGAGGCCCGGTTTGTTCTTCATTCTTCTCGGCGGACCAACTCCCCGGCCATGATTGGTTGGACGGCTCCATACGGACCCTCTCCGAAGGTCCAATTTACATTGGGGACCACCACCTGACCATTGTACGGTGGGACAGAGTACACCAAGTGCTGCTCTATAGTCTCTATCTTATAATTTCAAAAATAAAAATTTTAGGCAATTTCAATAATCAAATTCGCTAAATGATCCGCTTGCTCCAAAATGACCTAGCCCAATAGAAAAATCCTAAAGGAAAAAAACTGTTCGCTATCCATATATCTCATCTTCTTAACAGAGAAAACACACTGAAAATATAGCATTGGGGATGTTTATCTTATCGAATCGCTATTCCCTATTAAAGAAAAGAGGAATATAATAAGATATGACTCGCGGCATATCAAGCCCCGATAAGGTTCTTCGCTTTGCATCGACCTTGTGGAAAGGTTTTATGCATCTGTCCTTTCTCAATGTATTTCTTAAGACAAAGACTCGGTTTTTCCTCTTTTCGGATGGTAAATATTTCTCTACTCATTTAAGAATTGTTTCAAATGAAAAATTACTTATTGTATTTCAAAATTATTAACATCTGAATATTTGCAAAATTATTTCTAACCTTGAGGAGTTGGTATTCATGATAAAATTAATAGTCACTTACCGGGAAAAACTTATTTTTGAATAAAAAGGCTAATAAAAAAATAAACAAATAATATGCCCGCAATACGTTGAGAATTGCTCATTTAAATGAAATTTGCCAACCACGACTAAAAGTTACTAAATTCTGATAGTTTCAAAATTACGTTCATGTTAAAAGGTTATTAACGGTACGGCAAAGTTACTCAATTCTGATGGGAGAAACTTACTTTGCAATAGGGGTGTCAACGGGCCAGGTCTCGGCCCCGCCCAAACCTACCCGAAACTTAACAGTACCAAGCTTGGTCCGGCCCCAACCCGGCCCGAGCCCGAATTACATGTGCCCCAACTCTTCGGGTCGGGTCGGGTCGGGTCGGATTCTTTTTTTCTTTTATTTATTTTTTATTTTTTGAAATCAAAATCACTTAACAAACCCATCAAATGAAAGAATATGAAAAAGGAAAAATAAAAATAAATTAAATTAAAAAGAAAACATGGGTGTTAAAAAAAGCTAGAGCCGCCCGGGTCGGACCAGCGAGACCTCACCGGGCCCAAGTACCAAGCCCGGCCAGAAAAAGCTAGAAAATTAGGTGAATTTTCGGGCTAAGCCAGGTCGGGTCGGGTTGATCCCGGTCGGGCCGGCGCGGGCTTTTCTGACACCCCTACTTTGCAATAAAAAGAATGGACCAAACTCTTTCTATGCACTAAAAAAACTTTCAATATATCTACGAATCAATGGTTTTACTACAAGGGAGTAACTTTTATAGAATTATGAGGAAATCATGGTTATGCAACTTTCAATGCTTCTCCACCGCACTCTTTCGGCACCACATTTTTAATTAAGTCCTTGTAAATACTGATGCGAGGCCGCCTTCGCCCGCGGTCGCAAAGCCGTGGCTCGCAAGAAAAAGAAAGAGAAAAAATAAAAATAAAAATTTCAAAATTCACTATTAGCATTATTCAGGGTTTTGTAATTTTTCTATTTTTTTTGGATTCCGAGACCTCTTGATATGTTTTTGGGTTCAGATATATTTCCGAAATTTCCGAAATTCACTGTATATTTTTTTTAATTATGCCTTTTATATCGGTGAAACTTTGGTTAACTCTAGGTCGACAATTATGTGTTTACAGACCTCCAAAGTTGATTGGAATGTCGTAGGCGCCACTGGATGGCTATGAAACTCGAACAAAACCAAACAGCTCCGCTTCTCTTCGAACACTGTTTGGAGAGATCGTGTGTGAAGAAACTCCATAGGCATCTTTTTTTTTTTTTTTTTTTTTTTTTGCATGTCCTACTCTAACATCCTCTCTTCCAGACTTTTATTCCGCTTCTTTGCAAAGCATGAAAGTCGAACCCAGCGCCTGAAAATTAGTTATAGGTTCAGACTTTCGACCGTATCCGTACATGCGCTATTGGCAACAATTTATGTTCTCTGTAAGCGGTCTTCAGAATTACAGGGTTGATGTATTCTTCGAATGTCCCTATTCTCAACAAATTCGACACTTCTCTTCTTCGACTCTGCAATGTAAACAAGGAGCTGGGATGTTAAATTTCAATCTTAGGGAAATCCTCATGCCCTTCACGTCTTGCAATATGAGTTGCCTTCTGTATTGCTACTGTCATTTGTTGGTAATATAGATACACGCAAGGACATCATACCTCGTACAATTCCTCGTGACGGGGATTACTTCGTTCTCGTAGCTTTGGTTTCTCTCGCGACTTGTCATATAAGCTGAAGAGAGTTGGAAGTTGGGGGACTAGCGACAAGAGTTTCACGTTGCTAGGAAGCCAGAGAAAGTATTGGGTACTCTAGAGTGCCACATTGGATTTACACATTGTACGTTTTGATTTGAGATGTAAATGCCAAGTAAGACTCGCTCCACCTAATTTGAACAAGACAAAGATGCTGTGCACAACTCGGACCGTACGAACAAGCTATTACCCTAGAACTAGGCAGGGTATCTGCTAATTATCTTTCAAGTGGAATTGTTGACGTCCACGACATCTTCTCCATTTTGCTCTTCTTTTTCGATGCTTTAGTCAAAAGAGCAAACTTCTCTTCATTTCTTTTTCTCAATCTTTCAAAGGCCTTTTTTCTCACAAAACCAACTTCTCTGCATAGAAAAAAAAAATCATGCTCGCTCAAGCTCTGAAACCGGAGCTTTCACCGTCACTCATCGATATTGCTCTGTACATCTCTCTCCATGTACAAGCTAAAAGATTCATCAGGTCACACCGATGCTATGTTGTCAAATTTTGAATACTAGTGATATATCCCATGTCCCGATATGCAGATTAGATTGACTTTTTGTTTGCCAAAAAGAGGATTAGTGAAAATTGGTTTCAAATTTATAGTACCATCACGTACTACATAATGCGAACAAAATTGTTTCCATCATATTCAGTGAGATAATCTTTGGGGTCGAACTCGATTTACATGACTTTTGTCGGGCCAAGTAGTTTATTATCACGTTTTCCATAATCTAATCTTACCTAAAGTCCAATCTGACCAAACATATAAGAACATTTAACTCCATGGAAAAAGCTATGCATGTATGTGAAACAAATGGATCTCTCTCGTCTCACCGGAACGACATCAAGGACTATGACACGGCCACATCAAGTGCTAACCACACAAAAGTCCAATTGACTGCCAAACAAAAATTAGTGCATTTGCCGAGCATGACACAAATTAATCTTGGTCATAAGTAACAGACTAACAACCATTCCGTCTAAGTCTTGCATTATCTACTGCATTTCGAAAAATAGCATTAACATCAGGAAAGAACCTGGCGTCATGAACTCTTCTATTTCCAGCTTTCCATAGATGATAAACCACTGCGCACCAACATTCAAAGTTTAAGCAATTTTTGCCAGTAATAAAAAGAGTCAGTACAACAATAAAAGACCAGAAGCTCATTCCCTTCAGACTATAAGCCCTGATCCCAGCAACCTAAAGAAACCCTGCCTAGAGAAGAAGATTCCAAATGTGTGTTGAAAAACAGGCAGTGTTCCAAGACCACCCCCTCATCTTTGGGCAATATGCTTAATAACTCTCTTAGGAAGAACAAAGATATCAAACTAGTAGTTAATTACACCATGTATGATAGTAGAAATAAGCTGGAGTCTTGCAATACAAGAGAGTTTCTAATGCCGAAATTTCTAAGAATTTGATCGGAAAGTAGTTTGCATTCACTATCTTTAAGACTTCTAGGGATTAAAGGAAGACGTGAGTACCTTACTACGTAGAGTAAGTAGCCAAAATCCAAAATTTCTTTTTACGTGACTTGGCACAAACCAATGGCCAATGGAACATATTGCACCACATTTCGACTAATTTTAGAATCAGTAATCAGATTGAAAGTTTCCTTTATTAGATATTTAATCAGAATTTAAACAGATCAAACTTTCTCAGTCCTATTGTAAGGGAAAAAAAGATAAAGCAAGCATCAGTCAGCCCTCTTTATAGCTCCCCCTCCCCCCCAAAGAGAGAGGAATACAGTGAAGCCCTGGCTACGAAAACATAGGACTTAAAGAGAACGTGGATTAATCATGAAAGTCCAAAACCCTTGAAACATGGAAGAATTAACAGACTGTGCCTTCTTCATATACTTTGAGGAAGACAGACGTTAGGTGAGATGTTAAATGACAATTGAAATAACACTGCACAGGGAAGTATTCAGTCAA
This sequence comes from Rhodamnia argentea, assembly GCF_020921035.1. Taxonomy (NCBI): domain Eukaryota; kingdom Viridiplantae; phylum Streptophyta; class Magnoliopsida; order Myrtales; family Myrtaceae; genus Rhodamnia; species Rhodamnia argentea. Next base: position 33,180,870 of record NC_063150.1, on the reverse strand, counting down.
GTGTCAAATGCCACCATGGTTATGCCACGCATGATATTTGGAGAACAGCCAGTAAAAGCACTTCAACAAAAGTAAAGGCATACTGTAAGTGAAAGATAGAAAACCTACCCTGCCTTCATCAGCATCCGAATTTCGTTGAGCAAATACAACCCTCATGCCATTGTCTGAATGGAATCTTCTTTCACTATCTAACGACCTTTCCTTTGGTAAAGAGAGGGGATTAGATTTTCATCTTACGACTGACCTATTACTCTCGATGAATTACCAAATGACCATGGCCATCACCTGCCATTCTAGGTTTGCTTTTCTTCAAGCCATAGTCACCCGAGCAAATTTGGATACTAGGATTGAATGTTTTTGGTACTCTAAGACCAATCAGAATCCACACCCATCAATTTGATAAAAAGGAGTAAGATGAATGATGACGATGATGACGATGATGACGATGATCAATCCAGGCCTACCAAAAATATAGACTCCAGCATCACAAGGACCTAAAAGGTTTTCATAGTAAAACTAGTAGCAGCACATAGTTCTGCATAACATCAGTCATCAAGACCAAGTGGGAAAGGCACTACCCACTTTCCCGTGGAGTGAAGGGCGTGGTCTGACAAAAGGATTCTGCATAACATCAATCACTGATAACCTGGCAATATCAGAAGTACACTGCAGATGGTTGCAGCTTCATGTATTTTGACTCGTGTAAACCTATACGGCCTCAAAATTTAAATTAAGACACGAGAATCAACGCCTTCCAACAACTTTTGCGCATTCCAATGATAAAGCCGTAAAACAAGGAAAAAAAAAAGAGGGCTACAGAGTAATGTCCACACTGCACAGCAATGATCGTTCATGTAGAAGAAAGAGGAGCATAGTAAAATTCCTCTGTTAATCTGTCACCAAAGAAGCGGCTGATACACAAACATAGGAAGATTGGAGTTGGACTAGCACTGGAAACAAAGAGAGAGGCACATAATACACCAAGCAGGCACGTCACAACTAACCATTTCTCCAGATTGTCCACTAAGCTTGATCCGTGGTTAAAAAGTGTATATGTATTTAGCTCCACACCGAGGTTTTATGAAATGCTCCTTACATATTGGTCAAGATTTGTATTGAAAAGGTCACACCTTCAAAAAGGATAAGAAAAGGTGTAACAAGAGAAAATAACAGCTTCTGCAGTTATGCAAATATAACTCACGGAAAGAAAAGCAATGGTCACTAAGAAATGTCTTCATCCCAAATTCCGAATCACATGTCCACAAAAGTACTGAAAAAAAGATGCAACCTAACCGATTACTTGTATGAAAAAGCATTGGGACAGTGCAGGGTTTATTATCCAAAATGACAAAAAAGTATCATTGATGATTTTAACAGACAGATATTTCTAGCAGACAATCTCACTATTTTTTGACAAAAAAAAAATCTCACTATTTTGGCCCCTTATAGAACTATATTTCAACCAATGATCATCAACATTGACGTATGTCATCTAATCAACCAGTTTCAACCAACAAAAAGTTCATCAGTCACCTGATAGGAGTTCCTGGAGAGTAGAGAGGGTTTTTAGCCACATATTCAACATATAGACTGTATATATACTTCAAAGCTTCCCGTAGATCACCAGTCCTAGGATGTGTAACCAATATTATCTGCAAAGGCATGACGAATAAGATGAAAAAAAAAACAAAAGAAAAAGCAGATTGATGGTTGGTGAGAGCCTTCTAAAGATAAGTACACTAATGAGCCAAGATCTGATCCAAGAATGCATTGACATTAATATATTTGCTGAAGTTGCAAGCAACAGAAGCATAAGGCAAATCCACAACACTGTAAAAGTAAGATGATCTCGCAATGTGATTTTCAGCATATTCATTTTGCATTACTGAGCATAAATAATAGGTAGTCAGTCCACAGATAATAGAAGTTAACACGAGCAAACCATTTTTCTCTTGTATTATGCGATTAAGGAACCACAAACACCTTCTAATTGTGTGGTCCCTTTAGACATATCATTAGAGGTGTCAGTTTATTAATAATGCTCAGTTCAACAGGTCTACCTAATTTGCTAAGATCATATAAGTTTTTTAGTGCAAGCTCATTATAAGCAACATCTGAGGTAGAAAAGTACTCCGAGATTGCAGAATTCGTTTAACTAACCTTTATACCAGAAGAACTTTCCATGAAACTAAGTTTGTACGTGTTAGTGTGGAAACTGTGAAATGAACAACCCTGGCCTGGTAACTGCGGCACCCCAAGATTTCCTTTCTCTGCACTGCAAGAGGAAAAAACAGAGTGGGTGTAAGTTAATCACTGATCATCCGGTTCTCCCGTATCTTCTCCTGCATACTTGGCACTTGGCAACTTTAAGCTCACGGTACAAAAAACTCCTCCTACTTACTAGCTACTTGAGCTTGACTAAGTGACTACACGAATGTTCAGTTCAGTTGAGTTTTTCGAGGTTTGCAATGCTTAACTTGTGCAACCAATGAGTTACCGAGTAGTTATGTCTTATGTGCTTGTCATATGTTTGCATGTACGAGGGAGCCTGTGAATGCGCACAAACAAAAGAAACGCAGATATCATATATTCCAAAAATTTCTACTGCAGGTTCGACTTCTTTCAGATTTTTCTTTTTCTTTGAGCCCGAACTCAACTTGAAAACCTTCAAAGTCATTTCTATCAAAGGTTCGCTGAACATTAGCGAGGATCAACAGCAATTTAGCGAAGAACAAGTAAATTACCGAATAAAAAAACTGGTTTACCATCAAATGGTGCCTGAATTAAATATACATGATTCAAAAGGTCACTCATCTCAGCAATTTCGGCGATATTTAATCTCATTTAATCATCTGGGAGAGTGTTGAGAGACCAATGACGTGGGGATCAAAGTCAAAAGCAGATCATCAAGCAGCAGGACATCATATACATTCTTAAGACAGTGCATAAAGATCTACATTCCTACACTAGGCATGTAAACCACCCCCACCCAACCAACCCATTTTCGACGGACCGGAATCCAAGGAAGAACAACGAAAAGATCGAAGACATAGTTTAAGCATGGAATACCTGGTGGGATCCATCTTAGCGGCCAGCGATTTGAGGTCGGAGGGGGCGATTCCACTCCCGGTAGAACAGGCACACGCCGTTCCGATTGAACATGTACATCACGTCGGCATTGTGCCCGGACGCCGTCGGCGCAGGCGGCGAGGGGCTGATGTCGGAGCCTCCGAAGAATTGCATCTCCTTCCGGACCGCGATTTCACCTGAAGACTCCCGCAAAACCAGTTTGCAAGAACGATAGCGTTCAATCAGTCAAGAGATGTCCAAAGCCAGAGCGCTTCGTTTAAGCTTTCTTTCGTCTTCACATCAAAAAATGGAAGTGTACAAATGTTTTCCCGTTATCTTTTAGAATTTAACGCAGTTTTACTTGGAGACCGCAGACCAAGTTCTTAACCTTCTTAATCTTGCGATTTTCTTCTGACCAACTTATAAAATAAAATAAAATGTTACATTACTCTAAATTGATTTAGATGGGTGGAGAATTATAAACATAATCATCCAGCTAACGAGGCCATACTTATGGATTGTCAGAACGCACATGACAACATTTCCGAAGTCGAATTCCTGCTCCATAAGTGCTTCTGAAATAAAAATCCGTTTGGTAACGCAATTTCTGAAATATAAATCCGTTTGACAACGTAATATCCACACGCTCCCTAAAATTGATTTCTTAATAGGACATATTGAATTTTTGTGTTTTATTTAATGGATAATTATACGAGTTATCTTTAAAGTATAAATTAATTTTTAGAGCAGAAGTGTAGCTATACGCTCCCTAAAATTGCTTTCTTAATAAGACATATTAAATTTATGTGTTTTATTTAATGGATAATTATACGAGTTGTTTCTAAAATTTGGCCTAACATATAATATGATCCCTAAGCTTAAACACTGGATGCGGGATTGGTTTCTCGATACGCTTCTACGTCGGATTATTCAATGGCATCAAAATACATGAGAATGTTGACAATAGTAATCCTCGCCGAGTGGCAATGGCTGACCAAGTTTTTTTTTTTTTTTTTGGTCGAAAAGCTGACCAAGTTTGACATGTCGAACCTTTCCAAATCCGAAAACTGGTACGAGGCAATGCGATCCGGAACAGCCCACCGTCTTCAAGAATCAAAACCTAACCGCTGCTGTGGATGAACCCATCACCACCACCTGACTGCTAAACTGCCAACAGATTCTCTCTCTCTTTCGCTCATGCACACGCCTACTCACCAACGCAAAACAGCCCAGGGGCTTGAACCGTTCTATCTCAGCATTTGTATCTGTCAATCCGCACATCTTCCGTTCCAAGCCTCCCATTTTTTAGGGCAACTCAAGAGCCTGAAACGCTCGCGGATATAGTCGGCTAACCCACCACTCGGATTTTCAATCAAGTTTAGTCTTCTGACGGTGTACGTAGTATGCTCATAGTTGCCAGGGATCTCTGACCAACTTACAAGTCATGATCTTGGTGTATCATGTCTAGGATCAGCCAAGTTCGCATCCAGACATTCCCATCTCTGAACCATACCGCTGAAATGCTCTTAGAAAAATGGGACTAACTAAGAATCTTAACTTAAAATCATAACAAATGTGGATCGGCAATTTCATTTGATACAATTGGCCAAGCTCAGGTCGAAGTCATAAAATACATATAATCTCGAAACAGAAGAGCTAAAATGATTTTGAAATTCCACACTACATGCAAGAGCAAGTCCTGCATGCACTCGGTGCATATGCCCATTCCATCTCAATCAGTAGATCATGTGGATCTCACGTGAGGTCTCTACCACTTAATGGTTGAGATGAAGTGGACTCGCATGCTCCGGGTGCGTACAAGAATTTTTCGATGAGCGAAACATGTTTTCAACAGCTAGTACACCCCCATTCCAGTTCTTCGACCACATATGCACCATACTTATGGCCCGTTTCAAGTCTCATACCGCATGTAGTTCTTGTTTGTTCTATGACATCTGTTATTTTAACATGCTGTTCTTCATCCAATGTGCTCATGAGTGGGGTGCCGATATTTCATGTCACTTATCCATAGGCTTCATACGAGCATTAATCATATATTCTTCTTCCGCCTAGTTGCTTAAGCTTTTAAATTGGAAATCAAATAGTTACATAGAGTACTTTCTTCATGACTGCAACAAAAGAAGTAAAGAAGGATCCATGAATGTGAAATAATATTAGCCACTTGTGGCGTACGAGCTAAAAGCTGTATTTACCTTCTTCTTTTTTAGTGAAGTGCTGCAACCACAAAATCAATAAACATATGTGAAGCAATTTGGATAAAGTCCTAGGGGGTCGAGATAAAAAGACAACCGTAACTAGTAAAATTTTGAAAAGACCAACTAGAGAACTTCGACACCTTGGGGAGTCGGTCTTCATAAAAGAGCGCAAAAAGCACGGGGAAAGATCTTCTTTTTGGCAAGGTCTCCAGAGGCCCCAACCACCGTGATGCGGGAAGTATATATACTCGTTCTCGATTTTACTTTCCACCTCGGGCAAGGTCAATGACAAGGAGTCTTTTGTTTTCTTCAATGGAAGTTCATTTTCTGCACCTATGATTTAACAAAAGCTGAATAAGAAGCTAAGAACCAAGTTCCCCATCAGTGGATAAAATCTGAAGTTGGAAGGTAGAGATACATTCATTGGGCAGAAGAAGATGTGCAAGAAACTCTCACTTCCTATTTTAGTCTTCTGTTCAGCTCACCGAAAAAAGAAAAAAATTTGTCTACCCATCTTAAACCTACTTCAACGAAAATCTAATTTCATACAAATCGAAAGTGCCAATGCAAATAAGCTACAGCTGAATCTACTCCTGTCAAGTTCGATTCACATTCCCGCCATGACTTGCAGCACCAGATTGATTACTTCCACTGCCTCAATCATCTCGAATCTTTTGGAGAATTAACTTTCTGAAAATGGTAGATATGAACACCATGTCTTTCTTTATAATTTACCCCCATGACTTGCAGCGCCAGATTGACTACTTTTCATTATGATACGATGATACGGCAAATTAGGAGATCGTTCTTCTTTTCGCATGGTGCAACACGTCAATGCTGGCAAAGTTGCTAAATACTGGCTAGAAGCAAGTCAGATGAGGCAATTAGGTTGATATTTTGTTTCCTTCTATATTTCATAGAGATGGCTTGGCGACTCAATCAAAGAAAGAAAAGATGGCAGAGATGGATTTGGCGTTATATAGCAGATGTTATTTCACTTGGTGCTGCTGTGTAGGTGTGGTCGTACCTCCCAACAGGACAAGGATCCTCCAACACCACTAGCCATTCTCTGGTTACTGCGCAAAGTAATGAAGCCAAACAGCGAATCCCTTCTTCTGGACTTCACACAGTTGCAAAAGGGAAGGGTGCTCTCAACTCTGCGTATGATTTTTTGAACTACATTGATGCATCGTACGACAAATAATAAAGGAGACATAAGCTATTGCAATGCATCATCTAGAGGCTGATGAAGGGTGTGACTATTTTTAAGAGATCACACCCAGTTCATGTGCTTTCATTGATGCATGAGACAGGTCGCCATTGTGTTCCAAATGTGGCTTTTACGGGAAAGTTTCAGCACAGGACATAGTACAGATCGTTGCAGTTATTGCTGCGATCCTAAGGAAAATTTGTGGAAGGATTATGTGCTAGAGTGGCTGGTCAACGTGTCCAGGCAATTGTTTCAGGAAGCTTTTACGTTGTTAGGATAACTCGTTGCTTTCATGGTGGGGTCGGCTGGTTAGAACCATAGGTCGAAGTTCAACTTTCACCACAAAGCCAGTGCTGAATCACGTACAAAAAAAACCCGAAGCAGAAGCAAGACGCACCCAGAACAACCACGATTCTAACCCACAAAAATGATTCGAAAGCTCTCGGCATGAAAGCACTCCAAGACCAAAACCATAACGCTGAGAAGCCGATCTCAGGAAGGCGGCACCCACGACCACCTGGCTGATTGTATGGAGTTGCTGTGACACCCGTAACCATGACTGCCAAAACAAGTTAAGTTAAAAATATCAGAATCCAAGCAACATTCTCAGTTTACGTTTAGCAGAAAATTCAGCCCTCCAGGGAAGAGTTGTTCCAATAAGGTAAAAGATGGTTATACCAAGCACTGTTTATAGGTAAGAATTCTTAGATTCTTCACTTTAAGAGTAAGTGGTTAGAGTCGAGATAGATTCAAAAAGCTAAAAATGTGCTTCTTTGGGATTTCACCCGATAAAATGAATTAGTTATACAGCTGACAGGTACATTTCTTTGAAACTCTTGCGTTATCATGCATGCAATTCCATGAAACTCAATCAGACTTCCAGTCTTGCAGGAATTTTGGAACTGTACCAAGCATGAGATTTAATACTAATCATCGGAACATTTATAAGTCAAGTGTATGAACGAAACCATGGGCTAGTTGAGGAAAATCATAACATACATTGACTTCCTAAGAACTGAGAACTACTTCACACGTAACTACAACACTCTCAATTTGATTCTATGCTTCTGCATAAGAAACTCCATACGATCTGGACGACAACTTTTAAACACTACAATAAGTATTTATTTGGCTGAACAAAGTTTGAAAAAATTGACACTAGTGTATGCATATGCGAGAATACAACTTTTCAGAGTTTCGGCATACTTAGAACTTACGAAATTCCAGCTTTAGGATTATTTATGGAGATAAAAGTTGAAACATTTGAAACTCTTGAAGCTGCAAACACGACTACACTAGGCAAAAGGGGAAACACAGGAATACTTACTAGGTATGAACCAAATGCCAAAACAAGCCCACTGATAATCACAGTAATCTCGTTAATTCCAAGCCATTCGCCTACTGCATGAGCATACAGGAAAGCCAACATCAGAACCTCAAAATTACGATAAACAATATTGAACTTCACAAAATTGAGGTTCTGAGACTATCGCCCAAAGTTCATCTGGAAAAAGTCGAATGATGCATAAAAGCTTCCTTGTGCGGTTGGGATCAAGTGGAACACCTAGGGGAAAAATTCACAACAAAGTGTTGTCGCGACCCATCTCGGGAGCGAGAGCGGGTTTAGAGGCGATCGCGAATTTCTATAGATCCATGGTGATCCATAAATCGGTTTGGACTCTCCCAAGTCCTCACCTCGCGCGACGACGATTTACGTACAGTTTCGACCTTTTAGTGCGTGGTCGGGTGGCATGTGCGTAAGTGTACATGCTTTGGAGTCGCCATCAAATTTTGAGAAAGACAGATTGAAAATCTCGTCGAGCGATGGGAGAAGTCGCCCAACTCATACGGAATCAGAGATTTGGAAATGGAGACTTAATTACGTCAATGTCGTTATTGACGCCTTTTCGGTACCTAAGTTGAACGATTTTTCTAACTCAAGTACATGCAGATGATTTGGGGTGAGGAGAGTCCTAAAATTTAGGAGTTCATGCAAATGGGAATGTCTAACCTATCAAACACAATCAGTAAAGAAAGTACGCAAATCAAGGATCCAAACATGTGGATAAAACGCATGAAAGCAATGCATGGCATCCCTAGTAAAGCCCTAATGGCTTAACGAAGGGGTATTTGGAGATCGGGAGGAGTTTGGTAACGATTTGGAGACGATCTGCCCATAAGGGGCGAGATCGTCATTTCGAAAAGAATCGGAAGGCAAAATCGCCACTCATTTCCTAATTTTTGGGATTTTCTAAAATTTTCGAGAAAATTTGAGACAATTTACCCTTAAGGGACAAAATCATCTTTTTTTAGAAGAAAGATGGGGCAAAATCACCAAAAATAGGATTAGCCTGACCCATTTCCTAATTTTTGGAAATTTTTTATTTTTTTGGAAACTGATTTTTTCCCTTTTTTTATGATTTTCTCGGAATTTTCCTGTTTTTTTTTTTTCAAATTCTTTATTAAAAAAAATATCCCGACTGGGTTGACCCAGCCCACGCCTCAAATGTACATTTTTTCAAATTTTTAAATGTCCAGGGCAGCCAACACCATATGTCTTCACTGGCGTAAGTGTTAATGCTATTTTTTTTTTTCGGTTGTTCGTTTTAGATGCACATTTTTCTTTCTCCTAGATGTTCATTGTTCGTTTCCGGGTGGAGGGAGACCCTCTGTCCGGTGTGTTCATTAATAGACTCATATTTTACGGCGAGGCCCCGAAACCTAGGAGAGGAACTAAAACTGGACGATGGGAAGACACTTCTTTCTGCCTTCGAATTTACCCCACAAGCAGCAGGTGCCGGTGTCGAGGAAGAGGAAGAGGCGACACCCTGGTTGAGGAAAACATAGTCGAGGGTGGAGGCGGCGGAGGGAGAAGCAGAGGCGGAGGCGGAGGCAAAGTTCTATTGCTTGTGTCATGCCTCCGTAATATGCTTCCATCTCTATTGCTTGTGTCTTGAGATCGTTAGTAGAATGTCCCATTTACTAGGTGATGTTGGACGTGTAAGAGAAGAAACATGGACAATATAAGTGGTGAGTGAACAGAATGGGTTGGCAATTCTATTTTAGCAACAGTTCAAAGTTTAAGCAACTTCTTCCGGTAATAAGAAAGAGCGGGTCGAAACAATCAAAGACCAGAAGCTCCTTCCCTTCAGATTATAACCTCTAATCACGGCAATCCAAAGAGACGCTGTCATTGGAAAGAAGATTCCAAATGTGTCTCAAGTCAAGACCTCCTCATCTTTGGGGAATGTGGTCAAATGACGCTCTTAGGAAGAACAAAAGGTATCAAACCCGTTAGCTCATTACACCATGAATGACAGTAGAAATGAGCTGAGTCTTGCAGCATAAGAGAGTTTTTCTGATGCTGAAATTTCCGAAGAATTTGATTAGAGAGCAGCTTGCCATCTTTAAGCCTTCCCGGGATCAAAGGAAGGCACAAAATACCTTGCCGGGTAAAATCTCTAGCTACATCACTAATAAAGAACCTGATTTAAAGTGGCCATAATCCAAAATTTTCTTTTCAGTTTACTTGGCACAAACCAATGACCGATCAAACATATTGCACCACCTTTCAACAATTTTAGGATCAGCAAGCAGATTGAAAGTTTCCTTTATTAGAGATTTAGACAGACTTTAAATAGATCAAACTTTCTCACTCGTGTTGTGAGGGAAAAAATGAAATAAAACAAGCATCAGACTACATTGTGCCTTCTTCACATACTTTGAAGAAGACAGAAGTTAGGTGACATGTTAAATGTCAATTGAACGATACATGAAGCTTCCTTGTGCCGTTGGGATCAAGTGGAGCGCTTGAGGGCAAAATCATAACCGAGCGTTAAGCCCAAAAGTTTAGGGATTTTTTTTTTTTTCTGAAAATTCATCGAGCAACAATTGGGTTTGCCAGAAATGTGATTGGCAAGAATCTCTATTTTGATTGCGAAGAGACGTCGTTTCACTCCCTCCACCGAGGTGAAATGCCCATACTGCCCTTAACTCACTATGCTCTAGCAAGGAAAACATTTTCCACCAATGAAAAAAAACATCTTCAAATGTCGGGGAAATATTTTAAACTAGTCAAGGAAAATATCTTCTCCCAACGGAAAGAAACATGTTCAAATGTCGGGAAAATAATTTCCTTTTTTGAAAAAACGAAATTATTTTTTCTCATCTTTCGTCCTTGCACTCCTTCATATTTTTTTTTTGCCTTTTTCTCTTTTTGCTTCCTTGGCTTGTCACCAAACGTCACAGACGTAGGTCAGCGAGCTCGAGGCTCTCCTGTGGCGGCTAGCCAGTTGAGGTGGAGGAAGAAGGAAAAAGAAAATAATAAAATAAAATTAATAAATAATAAAATAAAATTAAGAACTATTAAAAGTTTTGCTTTGTTTAAAAAAAATACGTAAATTGTTCACTTAGCACCGGTCGCACCACGCAAGAAGGCGGCAATTTCCGAACCAAACGTTGACACAGAAAATAAAATCAGATTTTCCTTACCAAACGACGAAAAATATTTTTCAATTTATTTTCAGGTCTCAATCAAATATCGAAAAATATTATCATTTTTTCTAGAAAATGACATCCCCGCCAAACAAATGGTTAATTTAAGTTTTTGTTCCTCGTCTACAAGTCATGCATGGCTAATTAAGCGACTCGAAAGGGTTTTGCGGTACAATCGACAAATTGCCTGCCAAGGTACGAAGTCGGAGACTACAAATTTCACATCTTTGGTCTCCAACAGTGCAAACAACATCACACTAATCTCTTGGTGGTTTCCGCATTAGAAATGAAAACCAAAATGACCATTTTGTCCTCATTTGCGAGTCAACAAGACATTATTCATGAAACAATTTAATCCAATAGCTCACAACATTCACATCATAAAAGTTCGTGGCTATTCCTAATTTGCCATTGAAAACCAAAACGTATCACAAGCCACGTGGTCCGGTGCACTAAGGACACGTAGCTTTCTTATTTCACACGTGTGTCTAAAGACAATAATATAACCTTGTACATCTCTCAAAGGATATCAACATTGAACTTTCTTCTTAATCTCTTGGTTCCTTCCATTTAATAAAGTGAGCTTTTAAAAATCAAACGTGCCGCAATGTCTTCACACTACGTGCTACATAATTTCACCTGTGTGCAAATCACATAGTATCAATCCCAATGCGGTTCACATCTCAATTCTTCCATTAATTTAGGTCTAGTTAATGCCATTCATTTTCTATTTGTTCCATATGATCGTCCTATTGACAATGTTATACATGTCCCAAATTTTGTAAAGTAACCAAAATAACAAAATTTTCAAAGTACTTCCGCAATTAAGTCAAAATTTTGACTAGTTCGATAAACTGTGTAGATTAGACAATTAATTGTATGATTACCTAAGAACTACCATCGTAAGCATCCTTGACATGTAAACAGCCCCCATAGATTTTCAGTTTTAGAATATGAAACCTCTAACTTTTTGAAATTACAAAATAGCCCGTAGTCTAGAATACTTGGATTTTTTAACCCCGATTTCTATTCCTTTAATAATCTAACTTAACCACTAACTGATAAAAAATTTAGTTAGTAAAATTTCCTTACTTATACAGGATTTTATATGCTTTTAAATTTACGTTTTGGCATTTATACTGCACAAACTACTATTTTACCCTTTTTACATGCATAGTTCCATCTCTCTAGCACTTGTACTCATCAAAGTCATTCAAAATCCTCTCGAAACCACTTAACCATGTTCTTATTCATTAAATATGGTCATGATGACTCATACGTATATAATCTCACCTCATAGCAAGTTACAATGGTATCAATAAACATAGCTTTAATCTTATATCGACAAAGCAATAACCGTTGCACAAAATCATCTACAGTCACTCACACATATAGTTTTGCCCCTTATTAGCTCATCATGTAATCACTTATTCCATTTAATAACATGTATCTATAGTGCTATCCATACCTTAAGCTAAAATCAAACGAGGATCAATAGTACTAAGTATATCAACCCACTTTAACCCCTGTAGATTCACTTACCTTGGATGAAAATTTTGTGTGTCCTTACTAAGCAAAGCTTGTGGTTATAAGAGTGGGGAGAAAGAATGCGATTGAAAATAAAGTAAAATGTCAAACGATATAAGAAAATGAAGCAGGATAAATTCAAATCAATTCATGACACTCTTAATATATATCAAGATGTTTTGCAGGTCATAATTATCCAATATTCATAAGTGAGTGCTTATTTGATATTTATTTTGTGACAAAGGTCTAGAAAAGTTATTTTACTATGTATTGCGACTGCCTCTACTTTTATAAAGTTACCGGGAACGTTTCCAAGCGAAAGGAGGTGAAAGCTAGAGCAATGAGTAGCAATTGCACCTTCTCGAGAAGCCCGGAAAAGTATAAAAAAAAGTCTTAAACCTATTGCATCAGTATCAATTCGGTTCTAAACATCGTAGTTGGAACAATTTAATCCTAACATCTTTATTTTGGTACCAATTCAGTCCATCCGGTAAATTTTGATCGGAAATTACTGACATGGACACAAGCAATCCTATGTGCACGTCCGACACTGAAGTGGATATTTTTAAATTTTTTTTAATTAGTTTTTTTTTTTCTTTTTAATTCCTTTTTTTATTTCACTTTGGCTGATGAGTATCGCCAACAACCCTCATTGGCCATTGGGCAAGGGCTAGCCCGTCCGTAGCCGACAAAGCCACAACGGCCATGGGCGAGGCCATCGCTCAAATCTACTGAGGGTTGCCACCCTCACCAACGGTCGACAAGGGCTGGCTTCCTAGGGATGAGCATAATGGACGAATCGAACCAGGAACCCCCTCAACCACATTGTACTGGCCAATTTGGTCCAATTCTTGGGGGCTTCGGTCCGATTTTCGATTCCATAAAGTTGAAACCGATTATGGTTGATCTGGTTCCCAATTTCATAAAATTGAAAACAATTACGGTACGTCCGATTCCCGGTTCCATGGGAGGAACAGCCCGGATTGGACCGAAAAAATATTTTAAAAAAAAGTTCTTGAACATAAACCTATACATAAACCTAAGATGTTCAGGATGCTTAATATGACTTTCAAATTTAGTAACAACGTTATGCAATTAACGAGATATGGTCCAATGAATGTGTCCTTAACGAGAAAAATTTAACGACAATTGACAAAAAAAAGAATGCAACGGGTCCAATAATTTAACCATCCAAGAACTAGACCGAGAACCAATCACCCTTAGGCGGCCCTCGCCTAGTGGCCGATGAGAGTTGCTAGTGACCTCGCCGGCAAAAGTGAAAGAAAAAGTAATGAAGAAATAATTTCTAAACACTAAAAAAAAATTAAAAATGTCCACGCCAGCACTAGCCGTGCCACATAAGATGGCGAGGGTCCAAGTCAACGATTTCTAATGAAAATTGACCAAATAGGTTGAATTGGTACCAATGCTTTAGATTTATGACTAAATTGGTTCAATTGAAAGGTTTAGAACTAAATTGGTATCATGCAATAGGTTTATGACTTTTTTTATACTTTTCCTTGAGAAGGATTTGTACTTTCTTTTTTGCTTAATTGGTTCCGAAATTTAAATGCCAAATTCATTAATTAAAGCAACTCTAAAATCATTGATATAACAGTGCAAAGAAGTATCAAGGTTATACTACCTAAAGCTACAACGATTTGAATCTAACCTGTAAGTCCCAACATATATTTTTATATCAATGATAAGGGGTACAACCGTAATTAATCAGCTATTTGAAGGGGAATTAGTACCAAAGTTCTTCAACTTCCTCTAGCCGGCCCTAGTTCTCTCTTCTCCCTCTTACCCTTCACAAGGCTTTCTTCTTCAACTTCCATTGAGGGAAGGGTTTGAGCAACATCTCTCCCTTCCCCCAAACCCAACCCAACCCTTCCCCCCCCTCCCCAAAACAAATTTTTCTTCTTAGGTTGTTTTAGTCCTCCATTTCTTTTTCTTGTTTTCCTTTGGTTTTGAATTTTTTTCTTTTGATTTAGTCTAGATCTAAAAACTTATGTCTCCCATTTTTACGAGATTTCCATCCCAATCTGGTCTAGATTTGGGGTTTATTGCATATATGTATTTTGGGGTTTCGTTTTCCTCGAATTTCGATGATGAACAAGTTCAATTTTAAAGAAGATCGGAGAAGCTTCATGCAGGTTTCACTCTCATAAGTGCCAAATCGATGTTCATTCAATATTTTTACTCTGCTTAGTGATGGTGTTAGAAACACGAAACAAAAGCACGCGCCGCCGAGAGGCAAAACCGTAACATCGGATAAAGTTCTTGATGTGTGCTCATTACTGAAGATAGATTTGGTCATAAGCCATCGATTTTGTTGTGAAAAATTCAGAAATGTATTCTTTAAGCCTATGACATATTATCTTGTTATGATGATTTCTCTTATTATCTAAAGTTTATTTTGTTTTTTTTCTGTGATATGTTTTGATTTGAATGTACTCTTTAAATTGAGATGTTTTTCTATCGAGAAAGTGAATGAAATATTATTTTGATTAAAAAAAAAGAGGGGATTGAGAGAGAGGGGGGGTGTGTGTGTGTGTTTGTGTGTGTGTGTGTGTGAAAAATAGTACCGGAATCCATTCCACACTTTCATCCGAGTTCCCGTGGGCTGGAATTGAGCACACAATCATTGGTTCCTGAGCCGAAAGCATTGAAATGCCCTTGCTACCGAGTTAACTTCATGATAGGCACCCAACAAGCTAGCAAACCCAGGATTCCCTCTTCGAATTAAGGAAATCTTAAGCTTATTACGATGGGATTGATTTTGTCGAACCCCTCCCTTCTTTTGTATCTTAAATCAATGAGCTTCTTCTTAAGCTCTTAGCGATGAACGTTGAAATGAGCCCCCATTGATATGATTTCTCTGCTGCATCCCTTAACTCAAATCACCTTGAGAAAAAAGAAGAGTATGTCTTACTGGATCCTAGGTAGTGCCAACGGGAGATTAATGGGGAAAATGGACGACAGAACCTTTTCGTGCTAGAAATGGAGCGATGCTGCTGTATGAAACCAAAAATAAAGTCTGCCTCAAAAGAACACCGATTTCAAGCACGAACTGCCAAAAAGGCAGTGAGCCCATATTTGATATTAAAGCTGCGTTGACAAAGTAAACTTGTACATGGAATGACGAGGTTAACATTATTGAGAAACTGGAACCTGTACAAAAGGAGGAATGAAGAAATTCGAAAAAGGAAGACTGGATTATGTACAGCACCTCCAGGATTCTATTGTGGAGGTAGCTTGAGACATTTCAATTGCCGAGGTCAAAGTATTTTGGATCTTCTGGGTAGTGATAGTCCACCTTGAACTGCATTAGACGTAGCGCACTCATCAGATATAATAGAGAATTAACACCACCACGGACAGAGTTACTTATCCCGATGGATGACAAACCAAGCATGTCGATGTATGTAACCATGGGCGCCCTGGGGTTATAATCAGAACTATAGCTTCATAATATTACCAATTCCGGTCTAGCATAAAAGGTCGACTGAATATGGCCAATCGAACATAATGCACCAGATTCCAACGAGCTAATTTTAGAATCATTGAACAGATTCAAGCTTTCCTTTATTTTAGATTTAGAAAGACGCTAAACAATGGAAAAAATTCTCCGGATAGCACTCTTCATAGGGTCACTATAAGGACAGAGAGAGAGAGAGAGAACACTGAAGTCCTGGCTACATAAACATGGAACTCAAAGAGAACATGGATTAATCAGAGGACATCTGGGAGCCGCCAAAAAGGAGATAGAAATAGACTTGAAAGTTCAAAACCGTAAACATACAAAAATCAACAGAATGTGACCTCTTCATATGCTTTGGAGGACGACAGAAGTTGGGTGAGATGTTAAATGACAATTGAAATAACACTACAAAGGCAAAACTTCAGTCAGGCGTCAAGTGCCACCGTGATGCCGTACATGATATTTGAAGAACAGTCACTAAGAGCAATTCAGCACAAGTAATGGGCCAAAGACAGATCATACCTTGCCTTCATCAGCATCTGAATGTCGTTGAGGAAATACAACCCTCAAGTCATTGTATAAATAGAATCTCCTTTCCCTATCTAACTTTTCTGTTGGTAAAGAGAGCGGATCAGATTTGCATCTTGCAACTGATCTTGCACTCTTTTTAGGAAAAGGGCAAAGAAAACGGAGGTGAAGAGCATAGCGCAAGGCACCAGCTCCGGTCATGTTCTCATTGACCTTTGAACAACCATGAAAGGTTTTTCTGTCGCTACTGTTGCAACTATCTTCGCAATAACAGTCGTTACCAGGTTTACCAGCCCTACACCCATCGTTAAACTTAGAAGAGGGGATATTTTGCTTTCGAAAGCTGTCAGGTTTCGCAGACTGAACACCTGTCTCCACTGAACCAACCACATCAGAAGTTTCATTCCCAGTGACATTGGATTGTGTAGCATCAAATCCAGACTGTACAAGACGATTTGACATTGGAGTCACTACGTCTGTGACTTTCGAGTTCAAATCTATCTGCTCTTTCAGCTGCGCCGAAGCTGAGCAGGGAGACTCTAGCGTGGCCTTCTGGCGCAAAAATGTCTGTTTCATTTATCAGAGTAGAGCAGAGAATAAGATTCTAGTCAGACTAATCATATCATCACTAAGTGCGTGTAACTCTAAACAGAAACGAGCATTTTCTTTTGGCCGGTGGAGAACACAAACCAGAATCTTGAATTGATTAATTTAAAGCCTTTTAGTTTTCACTTAAAGCCATGAGATCGCAGGTATCAATAAGTACAGCAAATTACATCCCAATGAAAGAAATATTCAACCAGAAACTAAATTCTCCAATTTAAATGACATGAAAGTCTGAGACAAGTTCCTTACCAAAAAAAAAAAGAAAAAGTCTGAGACAAGTTAAAAGTGGGCTTCAATTCGACAAGTAGATTTCACTTTTCAGTATAAATACAAGGCAGGACTTCAGACTCAAAAGCCCACCTGATCCTATTGCAACAAGATTGGGCATTTCTCGCAACTAAATAAAGATTTAAGGCTGCATTTCACCTCCTCCTGGTCACCACCCCTCCTCCCCCCATCCCGTAACCTCCTTTTTTCTTTATACCATCCTCAAAAACCAACACTCATCCCATATGTAAAGCTCCTTCTAAACCATTTCTCATTGCATGAGAAGATGAATTGTGACCTAAGGAGTTTTCACGGAACCCCAGATAAACTACTCCAATTCCTGACTTTAAAAAGTTAGTACTCAGGTTGTGTGGAAGATGGTACTAACAATGATTTTAATCGAGTCCCTTTATACTACCTAATGCAGTACCCCAGATATCTGTAGCTTATTACATTGATTGAACAGTCTCTTTTAAGGGACTGAAGTCCTAGGCTCATCTTGTGCCAAAAGTTCAAGAGCCCTTACAATGTGTCTTTGAGGGAGGAAATATTTCATGCATCTAATGCATCACATGGTGGTGATAACTGAAGAAGCAAGCTAATCATAGGTGGGAGTTTTTATCATCCAAATGTAGAGTTGGATGGGATGCTACCTCGCGGGCGATAGATATGGTTGTTTGCACCATGTCCCCCGTGTAATTGGTATGTGACTGTTTTCTCCTTTTAAGTGGTTTAGAGTGACAAAATCCCTAACATCCAAACAATGCCAATCTGCTTCCAAATTGTCTTGACAAAAAAAAGAGTCTAAGAATCTTTCTTTGGTTTGGTTCTCCCTCGATCAAACCTATGCAAATGGTTGACAAGTGCACACGAAAAAATTTCAATTGAATTCAAAAGAGAGAATGAATTTCTTCAGCAGGGAACTTTTTTGAGTTCCTTAATTCTGGAGAGCTAGGCACCTTCCCCACTGTGCTGTTTTAAGAAGATTGATCTGCTTAATATCTTCCACTTCCTAACCTTAAGTGGGGAATTGGGTTTTGTAGGTTAAGAGGTTTCTCTGCAACTTGAGGCCGAATGAGACAAGTTATATTCCTTCTTTATGCGCAGGTAGTTGCCATCGTTCTTTGTTATAGAGAAGTTCATCCAATCAAGGATAGAGTAAATAGATGTTTTATCGAGCTTTGCAGTATTACAACATTCACGGAGGTTGTTAACTTTTAATGCTGTACATATTGTGTTGTGTCATACATATCTAACTATTATCCAATACTAATGTAAGTTTCATCGTAGATAAATAGCTTTATGCTTTAAAATTCTTACGTTCCAAGTATTGGTTAAATCCACAAGGCACGGCTACTTAGGCATTTGCATTTGTGAGCACAAGCTTATGGATGAAAATATAATACTTGACTTGAGAGAATATGTGAATCTACACTTTGAGAGAAAGTGTGCATAAAAAGGATGAGACGTGTATTAGTTTCGGTTGTGCACATAGTGGTTTGGAGGTGGCTAGATGATTGGGGGTAGTTCCTCAAGTTTCTAATGGGTATTCGCATGGGTTGAGTGTGTTCTAGTTGCCCCATCAGGGACGTAATTCTTCATTGTTCTTTATCCCATTTTGTAGTGTGCATTTTTCAATGAACAGAGGTGCACGTAATTATATCTGATGGCTTAAAAACGGGAAGATTAGACACTTTCAAAATTTCCCCTACTTGGTAGGGTTGGTATAGCTGGAGACCTTAGAGCCACTCTAAGTCCCCTAAGCTCGCAAAGTACGGAGCTATACGGAATTTCCCCTAACTAACACGGTTGGTATAGGGAGCGTAAAACATTTAATCATTCTAAAGTTCTTTGAACCAGTTGGTATGGTATGTCATTGCCAAGAATGAAAGTTATTGATGTTGGACCCGGTGGACCAAGCTTTTATTGAGGAGGATCCACAGTTAAATGTACATACAGAACGTTGTGTTGATGAGAGATGCACTACACTATTAATTATTTGTTGCTGGTATTGCCACCCATACTGGGATCAATGTCAGCCTCTTATTTTTATTCTTGTAGTGAGTTGATTATATTGATAGGATGATAGCCTCGGCAGAATTGACTCTTTTGATCCTAGGGTTATGATATTCAGTTCTTTTCACTTTCATGGGAAGCCTAGCTAGCAGACAATTTTGTGATCACCTAGATGTCTCAAATTATTGTGTGATAGTTGATACTGTACAGGATAGTGATATCAAAGCTAAACAAAGAAATGCTAGTGCTTCAAAAATTCCCTTTCTTGAATGCTTTCTAGTGCTTCTAGTATATTTTACAACGAAGATTTGTGATGTGTAATGGGTGGTTGCCTGATTGTTAATTTTTCCTAGGCCCATTTACTAATTTGAATTATCTTTATAGTGTATGAATGCATAAGTAGTGGTATGTTTAAAGCCAGTTGGTAGAGCAAGACCCAATGGAGGAATAAAACATCTGTGGACGAAAACGAGAGCAGGGAGTAATATCCAAAATAAAAATTTGTCTGGCAATACAAGATCCTTGAAGAGCAGCCCTATTACAAAAGCACCTATTCAAGTATAAATCTTAGAGTTGTATTTCAAATTTCAGCCATACTTTAATTCACAATAAGTCCTTATCTCATAATGCTTCCTCTTTGCCGTTGAAAGGTACAGCATTTTGATTGGGTGTGAATGAAAAGCTTAACAGACACGGTTACGGCTACAGAAAGCATGGCAAGACTCTATTTGTGCTAATGGTGAGACCACATTGAATTTCTGTTTCATTCACTCAGCTAAGCATGGGTCTACTGTTGTCCCATGTCAGGTCCAAAATACTCATGCAAGGCGAACACAAAAAAAACAGGTTCAGCTTAAATTGAAACAGCTGGACCAAAAAAAAGCCAAGTACCTCGATTCAATTCATTCAGTCTCATTCAGCCACCATGACTTCCAGACAGAAAATCCAGTTAAGATGATTAAGGGATTGTTACACATACCTTGGTACCCAGAGGCATGTTGCTCAAATCATAGTTGCAAAGAAATGTGTGAACAGGTGTCTTCTCGGGATTGCTGAGAACCTATAAAACACCATTACCATTTAGAGTTGAATAAAAAGTTCTCAACTATAATGATAGGTCAATATGACAGGTTTTTATCTTCCTAATAGGAAGAAGAGATCATGACAGAAAGTAGAGTGATTAAAAGGGAATTTTCCATGTCCATGCTCCAATTAAACAGTAGCTTCCTAAGATAATATCAACTGGTAAGCCACTCCACAAGAAAGACGCCAAGTACCAGTTGTATGCGCCCTTTCATAGGAATACGCAAGCGGCTCTTGACAGTTTGCGAATCGTCACAGCTGAAACCCTTCCCAGATTTTTGGCGCGCGCACTTGTTTGAAGATGAAGATCCAGCGAGATCGATGGATGCAAAGTACAACAGAGAGCAATCTCCATCCACACTGCTTACAGAGAATGGAAGCTTCTGTGACTGCGGTGAGAAACTCCCTCCAACAATGCTCAGCACAGCAAGAAAACCATCAATTTTCTGCATGAATCAAAACCAAAAATAGGGCTACAAAGATCAATTGTCCATCTTCACAAGATAATTATTAACTAGTTAGGTGTAAATCCTAAGCCAAAACTCATGAAACTACAATCAAGACTAACCTGACAGAGTTTCCCAGAGAGAAGTCTACCAGATAATAGAGACTCCTCAAAGGAACCAACCAACGACCTCCTAACAGAAAGTCTACTGAAGCTTCTAAATGCATGTCGAAATTTAGGAGTTGATTCTTGACACCATGGCCAAAACACCTCAGCAGCACTTTCCAAGGAAGACGGACGAAATTCTTTGTTTAAGAGATCAACATCTTCAAAAGATCTGGTTACTGCACTGAAGTCATCCTCTTCAGTCTCAACACTAATGTTCGTATCTGATTTGTGGGCAAAACTCTCTACGTTCATCAAGCTCGAAGAATCATCAGTAACATTCATTAAATTCTTATTTCCTCCTGTAGCTTTTATCCTTTCAGAAAATTTTGGGCCAAGAGGAGATGAAGAAAGAGTAGATGAAGTTATCTTTTCAGTAGCCAATGGTACCACCATGCTTTCGGATCTTACCTTACTTGATTTTCTCAAGTCCTCAACTGCAGATGACAATACACAACAAGCATGACTTAGGGGTTCCTTCTCTTCCAGCAAAGGCCCATCAGTGAAAAAGCTAGGAGCCGTTTTAGTGTCCCATGGAGTGTGCCTACTCTCTAAGCTTCTTGATAAGGCCCAGCTTGGGATGGTACCATATCTTGTCGTTCCAAAATTTGCTTTCTTGTAGTCTTTTGCCGAAGAAGAACTGTGTGTATCAGTTAAGGCAGTGGAATTTGTCTGGAAACTGCCACGGCCAATTTCAAGAGAATCCTCACCAACTTTTTCTGAAGAAAGAACATGGCTCAAAGGTGACAACAAGCGTTTCCTGATTAAAGACCCGCTGGAATCAGTCTCGTTCATTTTTGCACCAGGCACGTGAAAGGATCGTTCACATTCAACTGAAACCCCATCAAAGCCGCGGGTCACCCCACCAGACTCAAAACCCACGACTCTAGATATAGGATGCTGAATGCTCTTCTCACTTCTAGGAGTAAGCCAACTTGCCTTATCTGCCAGACCGATCCTAAAACCATTAGCATTGGATGCAGCATTCATCCCATACTTAAATGAATCACCTTGAAACTCAGAAACCTCCAAGCTAATCATTTCCTCAGTATCTCGTAGGTCAACATCCTTCCTGCTCATATCTTCTCCATGCATCCCATCCAAATCACAGGTGCTTACACTGGCAAACTGTCGCGAACCTTGTAAAAACAAACAACATGAGGCCGCTGCATTTTCATCGGCACCTTCACCGGGGCAAACTTGCGGCAACCCCATTGCTGAAATCCAATTCACTTACAACTTGTTCCCTCGAATAACTACATATGCTTGGCTTTCCCCTCTTAGTCCTTCATCCCAAACTCCTACATGCAGTTTTCACCTTACCTAGGCTGCTAGACTATCTCTTCTTACCATTAATTTCTTACCTTAGACACAATCAAATAACTGTCGACAAGCATTCAGAGTCTCCAGTCACATCACCGCCATTACATGGATATGCCCATAGATTTCACGATTCGAAGAACAAGCTATGAAAAGTACCGCACTGATCTAAAAAGAACCTATATTCATGTATCTATGACAGGCATCCACATTTCAACCAGATTCCCACTGTACGAATGGATATAGAAACACAAGCATGTACTAAGCATCCATGAGAATCTGTCTCGCGATGGCGTCTGATATATGTTCCAGCAGGGAGGAATAAAGGGCCTCAGCTTCATACTTGATCTGAGCATTAACCCCAGCAACTGAGACTGCCAAAAACAAATGAGTGCAATTCAGCTGCTTATGCATCGTTCAGCAAGTAAATAAAGGTCAAAGACTGAAACCTACAAACTATGTGTAAAGTCAATATGCCCGTAAATGCCCACATTCATACCAACAAATGACTCTATTTACGCGCTACGCACAAAGCCATTGCCCATGTAAATGCCAACATTCAGACGATCGTGTGCACTCATAACCATGAAATTCCCAAACGATCAGCATCTAGGGAAGCATTATAACTTGCATCCGTGATGCGAGCATCTACTCAACCAAGATAGCAACTGCAGCTAAGAAAACGACTTAGGACAATCGGCCTCTGATCCTACCATTTTTCCAAAACAAATGCAGCAACTTTTGCAATTTTTCGCCCAAAAAAAAATAAATAAATAAATTCAACTAGGAGATAAGCTTCTTAAATAAAGAACATCCGATTGCCTCAAACGATCGACTGAGACAATCGCCGGCATGCGAAGCGAACTACGCAAGAGGTGCCTTGTACGGCATACATTCACCAAAACAAAGGGAGGTGGGGGAGGCAGCACCGGTTCCTCTTCAATCCATCATCTCTCCTTCCAGGTAAAGCAAAAAAGAAAACTCAGCGAAATCGAAGCTCGGAGAGAACTCCGAGCCAGAGATGCAAGCCTCGATCACCGACCGGAAAGCAAAGGAAACGAGGAGGAGAGACGAGCGAGCGAGTTACCCAAACGCGCCGATAATGCGAGTGGCGACGGAGTAATCCGGAAGACAAGTCATGTCATCGACGCATCCATTTGGAAAGAGCAATCGCCTCCGGAAGCCGGAACCGGCAATGATCGGTCCGGGAAACTTTTCCGATCAGACGACGAACCGAGGAAGGTTGAGAAGTTAGAGAGAAGAGAGAGGGGTCAAAGCGGTGGGATGGCTCGGTGGGGTTGCGTTTATAATGCGATGCTCAAAACTGCGAAAGCCCCTAGAATTCTCTTCTATTTTTCCGGCTGTCATTTGGACAACAATCGAATTGGGTTTTTATCTCGGCTCGGCTTAATTGCAATTACACTATTCATTTATGCTCCAGTGAAAATGAATAATAATTGCATTTGTTTAGGATATAATCAAATAAAATTCAAAGCACGACTTTCGATACATACACGTAATGTAATTTATTTTTTTTTGTAACCGAAGTTTCCCGCGTGAATTATTCCTTGGGGTGGTGGGGTATGAGCGCCAATGCCACCGGTCAAGTCCTCCAAGACGCTGTCGGAAAAATTCAAACCCGGACCTTATCGCTTTAACTGTCTAAGGTCCAAGGATCTCACTAACTCAATCAACGCCTCGTTGACTTTCAAACTCTTTTTGTTCTTTGAAAAAGTAAATAATTTTATAAAATATATATGTATTTATAAAAGCGATATTGCAAAAATTGAATAAACGAACAAAATATTTTTGGTCGTCATCGTAAATGCCACGATCGCCGATAAGTGACTATTTTGTTTACGTCTTTGTTTCCTTTCTTCATGTTTTTGGCCTCTCGATCTTTTATCGCTAGGCTGGTTCCCCCTCACCCTCTCGTTCGTCCTCATGTCCCCACCCAACTTTTGTTTCCGTTTATACATCGCGGGGAAAAAAGTACAGCCCCCAGAATATTAGAAATAGAACCAAAAAAGAAAAAATGTGCTGCTGCCACGTGTACAGTATATGTGGCCAATTTTTCAAATTTGAGATGTACTTCACAAGACGGTCGAAACGCTTTTGTCACGTCTCGATTTCCGTAAAAGCAAAACGAATATCGCAGATGATCGGAAATGAAAACCCGACATCCGAATTACATATTCATTTTCTCGTGTCGGAGGGTGTCCAAGTCCGTTTTGAACCGAGCAGGCGCATGTATCGCTCCACAAAGCAACCGATCTGCATCGTTGATGTGGGCATTTAGGTTTCATTTCCACAATCGCGCGTTCACTACAATGAAATCGAAATTGATTAGTTTGAGTTTCGACAACAAAAAAAAAAAATCTCTTAAAGACATTCGGTGGAGAGAGAACAATTTACGAATTAAACGCGTATTGTGGAAAAAAAAAAGTAAATGTAAAGAAGGCCAACTAAAATTCAAAAGTGCACATAGCAATGCAAGTCGTAAATGTCCTAAAGAGCATGTATACCAATTACAAACCACGACCCGATCGAGCCAACTAATATTCAAATCCGGGGTGGGCCTTCAATCTAGCGTGGCTGAGAAGCTAAATCCTATTTCTGGTCTAACTAGCATTATTCTACAATAAAGCAGACGCCACGAGGGCGATTCGGCATCGTGATCCATGCAACGCATGGCCGATTCCACTCATGAAACCGTCCAAACATTCAACTAATTCTTTAGAAAAAATTAACAAAACCGATTGTACGGACGTCGATTCAGTCATAAACCTTTTAATTCAACAATTTAGTCCGAAATCTTTTGACAATTTGCCAAGAAAGTCTTTCCGACCAATTTAGGCCGGAAACCACCGACATGGACACTGGCTGGCCGGCCGACCGACATAGACAAATTTTCTTCTTCTTTTATTGTAATTTTTCAGAAATCTGAATTTTTTTTTTTTCTTTTTGTTTCTTTTGAGGATTTTTTGCTAATGTTGCTTGAGGCTCGGGTGGCTCTTAGAGAACTTTGCTGTAGATTAGCCTGTCGAATTCAATTTGCCGTTGCTTTTCGTTTGAATGGCTCGAAAGTGAAACGGAGCATTTCTTTTTTCTATTTGCTTCTCCTTTTGCTACCAAACTTTGGGACCATTGAATGAAGAGTAGGAATGAATGGAGGGGGCGGGGCCTTTGGTTTGCTCCCAAGTTCATGCCTTTAATGCTTAAAAGACCAACTTGGGTTTTGCTTCCTTTACCACTTCTCCTTCGAGACCAAATCAAAGTAATTAGAGTACTAAACGCGGGGGATTAAGGAAAATGTGAGTGGGAACTTAAGAGATCAACATCTTCACGGCTTTCTCCTAGAGTCGTTTTCAGCTTAGTATTTTTTTTTATTAATTTTTAATTTTCAGACATGATTAGGATGTAGGATGTATGTTACATATGTTTATGTCGGATGCGTGACGTGTCCGCACTAAAAATATGAATAGAAATTCTGATTTCTCTGTAGAAGTGAAACGGATGAGGTGGTAAAAACTTAATCGTACCGGAGAAAATAATATATATTTCTGTTTAGAGTGAAGAACACATTCATTGCACTTCAATTTGAACCGAAATCATGTGTATAACCAAATTATATTTATTTTAACATTGAAGTTGCTAGACGTGTGTCATGGCTTGAATCGCCTTCCTTTTTTTATCTCAAGGAAAATGAGAATCAAGTTGGACGAAACCAATGCATGTGAAATTCGAAAAAAAGCTGGTGGTGGGGTTAGAATTACTAGGCCGCACCAAACTTCGGTGCTGCCGAATCGCTTCGAAGTTTGTGGACCACCGAGCCCAATTGAGGCGCAACGACAGCCGATCACGTGGCGTCGAAAGCACCCAACAAAGAGTGGGACGTGGCAGTGCTGGTCCTCGACACCTGGCAGGCTACTTCTTCGGTTCTCGAGGCCCTTGGCAGCTGGGCCGGGTCCTCGGCCCCCGCCATGTCCATCAAGGTTGGCCCGGTACTCTGGTGCCTTGGCCTAGGTCTATCTGAGCCGCTGCACCTGAGTCCATTGAGGTCGGGCTTGGGATGCCGTTGCCCCTGCCCGAGATGCCAGGCCTGGTAATATTGAGGTTGAGCACGGGTCCTCGACGCCCTTGCCAGGGTCCATCGAGGCCACAACTCTTTTGGAAAAAAAAAATAATTTTTAACTTTTTTAAATTGAGGAAAAGACATAAATGATCTTCAAACTTTAGCACAATGTGCAATGTGGTTTATAAACTTTTAATTTAACCAATATGATCCCTTAACTTTAGGTTATTGTGCAATGTGGCCCTTAAACTTTTAATTTGTTTAATGTGGTCACCGAACTTTTAGAACAATTTCAACTTAGTCCCCGAATTATAAGAAAATACCAAATGTCATTCCTAAATTAAATTAAAAATTCAAGGACTAAGTTGGATATGTTCCAAAAATTCAGGGACCATAATGCTCAAATTAAAAATTCAAGGACCACATTGCACATTGCGATAAAGTTCGGGAATCATATTGATCAAATTAAAAGTTCAAAAGGGATTATATTGCACGTTACGTCAAAGTTCAAAAAAAAAATTATATTGCTTGCAATTCATGTTGCAATTCGTTATGATCTCAATCTTTGACTTGCGAAAATCGATTTCTTAACCGGATGAAGCCCATGTGATTCAAAATTCAAATGCTCACCCCTATTTCACCTTATCAAGAGGAATTTGTTTTTGCAAGCCATGAGGGAAAATTACCAAAAAAAGTCCTACTTTAATTTATACGAAGTTTGGATTCAAAACTAAGATTCGGACCAAAACATCTTTAGCAATATATTTCATGTTTTAACCACGTCATCACGTATGGAAAAATAATAATAAAAAAAGTTACGTTAAAATTTTCTGTTAGCCAAATTAGGTAAGAATAACGGAATAACTCGATTGCATCAATTTGACACTTTTTACGACTTGATTATACTTTTAATCAATCGAAAGCATGAACCGAACCAACAACCACCGATCTCCGAGCCGAAAGCATGGAAACGCCCCGTGCCGTGGAGCGGATTACATAACGGGTTAAGCACGGGATGTCTATCGCATTATGATTGGCGAAGGGGCGGGGATGCTTTTTGGTGACGCCCATGATTGTTCGCTTTTCTATCTTTTGTGGCATGTCTTCCTTGGCTCTTTCGTTTGCTCTTCTTCCCCATCTTCAGCTCTTTTTCGGCAACGCTCATCATCTTCGTCATTGAAGGTTCCAACTCTTATTCATTGATGTTCAACCCAGCTTTATTCCAGATTCTCTCTCCCCTCATCGATTTGAAGATAATCTCTGAAAATTTGATCAATGCTCTGCATGGTAAACCTCTTGTTAATTATTTGTGCTACGATGGTTTGATTCTCTTTCCTGTTCATCTTCGACAAGCGAAATTTCATATATCAGTTTTCAAATTTTCGCACATTCTAGAAATTTGACTTATCGAGGTCAATTGGAGATTCTACCCTACCTCGAGAGATATAAGGTAATCTATTTAAGTGCTTGAGCTTTTTGCTCAATTTATCATTGATTTACTCGAAGTTTCGTATAGTTGCTTGTGTAGAATTTGATTGCTCATGTAGAATTTGATTGAGTAGGTACGTGCATTATGCATTTCATGTTTTGGTTCACCTAGGAGATAGACAGTATGATGATTTGTTGTTTCTCCGAACTATGCGAATCAAATTGTTGAAAGCATGAAAGACATCTGTCATAATGTCAATGGGAAAGAAAAGCGGTTGATTGTAATTTATTGCAATACCTAGTTTAAATCGTTCATAAGCCTTGTTGTTTGGTATTTATCATCGCGCAAATGTTGTTGCTGCTAGGGGTGTCAAAAAAGCCCGCGCTAGTCCGACCTGGCCCGGCCAGAAAATTCACCCTAATTTTCGAGCCTTTCGGGCCAGCTTGGTACTATTAGGATCGGGCTGGGTCGGTCCGGCCCGATTCAGGCTCTTTTTTTTTACCCACGTTTTCTTTTAATTCGTCTTATTTTCATTTTTAATTTTTATATTCTTTCGTTCGATGGACATGTCAAGTGATTTTGATTCAAAAAAAAAAACCAATCCGATTCGACCCAGCCCGAAGATGGTTCGGGCCAGGTCGAGCTTGGCACTATTCGGTTTCGGGCCGGCTCGGGCAAGGCCAAGACTCGGCTCGCCTTGGCCCGTTGACACCCCAAGTTGCTGCTGCAAGTTTAGCCCTCCCGAGCCTTATAGAGATTCCTTTAGTAAACTTTGCTTGCATCAACTTAATAAATTTTATGATATGATTGTTCTTTTCAAAAGTTTTAAGACTTTCAATACACTTATCCCTTATTAAATGTCAAGTTAAGCTGCACTTGTATTCACTTTTTTACATTATTTTTATTTCGCTTGAATGTTTGCTGTTGGGTTTACCTTTAAGATGAAACACTCGTCTTGACTAGCGCTGAGATTAAGAAATGAAAATCATAACAATGATGTGAATGGAGCAATAATGGGTGCAGCTACATCAATAATGGTAATTGGTATGTTAGTTATGGAGGATGCATCTTTTAGGTGCCACATACCTAGTCTGCCTTTGGGAAAAGAGATTTTGAGAGGAAGGTATTCATCACTCGCAATCTTTATTTTGGAGTTACCAATTGTCTCAATCAAATACGTATGAGACCACAAGTTAGTTTGTTTTTTTAATTGTGTAGAGTTCTTGTGTCAAATAATTTGCCACGCGAAACAGTAAATATGTCAATCAAAGAGTAAAAACTATTTTTTTTTTTCATATTTTAGGGCATAATGTGAGATTCAAAATAATTAATCTTTTGTATCGCTTATAGAAATAAATGAACAAAAGGTATTTTCATTGCTTATGATAATGTCTAAACCTAAATTGTTGTCGACAATAAAATATTTTTCATTAATTCATTATTTCAAGCGATATGAACGATTATTTTTACAAAAATATTATTTCAAATCATCTATTTATGAGAAACAAACAGAGCCTAGTTTGTTTGTTTTTTTTTTTTTTTGGGTCAAATAACAGTGCCTAGTTTTTTTTTGGTCGAAATAATAACAGAGCCTATTTCGAATTAACTTTTCTCAAACATTATATCTCTTTACGTGAGAGGTACGTCACGTTTTCTATTTATGTAAATTTGTCAGCCGATGAATGAATCAAATCATTACTTTTTGTGATCACAAATTCAATTTCCATACCGCAAATGGAGTGACTTTATGCAATTATCAAGTGTCACAAAGGGTTAAGGCTCTTTTCTCTTCTTGCAATAGGCAAAGTTAAAATTTTAGCAAGAGCAATTATATTATTCTGACACGAGCTTACGATGTTTTGAGGAGTGCAGGTTAACTCATGGCATAAAGGTTTCGAAAATGGGCCCAAAGTGTATGAAGCCCGAAGGTAAGCTCACTTGGGCCTTTAATGAGAATTTTGAGATGGACCAGATAATTGGGCTGTAAGGTTAGCAGAGCCCAGGTACGCAGGTAGTAAACCAACCAGAGATTATAGCCGAAACGACTATTTAACTTAAATGCATTTAATTTAGGCTTCATTTGTTTTGTGAAAAGTAAATAACTTGAAACTTAAAAGTAATCGTTTGTATCACTTAGAAAAACGCATGAACGGAAATTTGTTAAACAAGAGTTGTTGTCGATAATTAAAATATTTTTATCAATTAATTTATTCAAGCGATGCAAGATATTATTTTTAAGGAAATATTTCTTAAACCATTCATTTTCTCCGAAACAAATGGAATGAAAAGATCTTATCACTTTTTCCGGATTGAATTTTAGTATTTTCCCAACAAAAGCAAGAAATTAAAGGAAAATGTCTTAAAATCTCAAGCTAAATGTAGATATACTAGTGAAATTTCATGTCTAGTAAAATACACTATCGACCGTATACAATCATTATGGGATAGAGAGGAATCTATTTTGTCTTTCGAGAAAGTTATAAAAGAAGAATTTTCCGAAAAATCAATATTATAATTAATATCATATAAATTTAATCTATTTAAGATATTGAGTTATTGGACTCCTTGAGAATGAGAGACTATTCATGTTGATAGATTTAAGTAGAGCTGACTCTATTAGGCACAACATGTTATGCAGTAGAAAGAAAGAAAGTACAAACATGTGTACACAATGGTATTGATAGAAAAACCGGATTTGCTGCTAAAAGTATAATTTGAAGTAGAATTGACTCACATTATCCGAAACAATATATCGCGAATAGACCCAAAAAAAAAAATCCATCATAGTGAAAAATCTACCATATTAGCACGATGAATCAATATAGAGCACGAAATTATTTTGATGCATAAGGGCAGGGCTCATGTCAATATTAAGCACATAGAAGCGCATGCAGTTTGTCATTGGTCATTTGCATGGAGTAAAAGGTGATGATTAAAGCTCTGTTTGTTTCACTGAAAATAGATGATTTTAAAAATAATTTCTTTAAAGCGATCGTTTGTATTACTTCAAATAATTAGTCAATGGAAAATATTTTCAATGTCGACAATAATTTATGTCTAAACATTTTCGTGAAAGATGAAGATATTTTTGTGTTTATTCGTTTTTGTAAGTAATACAAACTATCATTTTAAGTAAGATATTTTTTAAACCATTCATTTTTCGCAGATCTGTTTGTTTGAAGGAGAACTATTGCTCAGGAGTTGTTTTTATGACTTTCCGATGTTTGGATGATAGATTACTAATCGATCTACAAAAAACGTTTTTTATGAATTGAAAATAACAAGCTTAATTTGGGGAAATTGTTAAGAAGAAAACCAGTTTTCCTAAATCACCAAACAAATGAAAAGTAGCGTGAAAATTGTTCAAAAAGCCCTAAACCTATTGTAAGTCAGCCAATTCAGTCGTAACCTTTTAATTTTTCCTATTTAGTCCTAAACCTATTGCACAACAGCTAATTTAGTCTTAAATCTTTCAATTTTGTGTATTTAGTATTAAATCTTCCGGCGATTTGCTAATTTAATCCTGAATCTTTTAACGGATTGCCAATGTGGTTCTTTCTGCTAATTTTGAACGGAGATAGTTGACATGGCCGTGCCTCGTGGGGTGTTCGATGCCGACTAGACCGCCACGTTGTCAATTTCCAGTCAAAATTATCCGAAATGACTACATTGGTAATTCATTAAAAGGTTTAAGACTAACTTGGCAAAAATTTAGAAGGTTTAGGACTAAATTTTCATAATTAAAAGGTTTACGACTTAATTGAAATTTTATCAAACGGTTTAAGTTTAAATTGTCGCAATTGAAAAGTTTAGGATTGAATTAGCTATCGTATCATAGGTTAATGACATTTTAGACAATTTTATTGAAAACTAATCATTGAAAAATATTTTTCATGAAGTTTTCAATTAAAAAAACACGCCCTAATTATCGAAAATGTACGAGGATCGTGTGCTTTGTGCAAGAAAGTTTATTCCACAGCGAAATTCAATCTTAGAATTATTTGATGCATTATTCGAAGTCAAAGAGGATGACAAAGGCATTAGGTCAAGATATCCTTTATAAGAATGCATGATCGGTACAAGTGGTGTCAAAACCAAACAATATACATTAATCGACACATGAACTGACCCGAAATTTTGAGTATTTGCGGTTTGGGTGGTGTTCGGGTTGGGTAATGACTTAAATTCTGGGACTTGTAAAGATTTTGGGTCGAGACGTGTTTCAGTTAGGGTTTGTCAAGTGTGAATGTTGCTCTCTTATCTAAATTTGATTTTTCACTAACAAGTAGTCATATCGTATATTATTTTGCTTCACTGATTTTGGCATCTCTGATTTTTGTTATTAAAAAAAAAAAGAGATATTCGGACGAATGGATAATACTTTGCCGAGAATCTCATTTGACTAATTGAAATATAAAAAGGAAACAAGGGAGGATTAAGTTCAATGGCAATGCACGCAAGGAAGGTCAAGCACATTCCTCTGTTGTTTAGTTTTTACACCGAATGTGTGTGAATTTAGTCTACCAAGCACGATTCTAACTTTTTTATTTATTTTTACCTATATTGGAATACCAAATTTTCTATTTTCATAGATACACAAGCAAATGTGAATAAGTGTCATGGCGTGTGCAAAATATCGAGATCTATAAAATATTAAGCAAATTTACTCTATTATGAAATAGTTGAATCATTACATAATGGAGCGGGACTATAGACAATAACTGTAAATCGTAAAAATCATATACATAGAAAGAGAAGAATATTTTAAGCCACGATTTGCTCGGCAAAAAAATGAATGATTTAAGAAATATTTTCTTAAAATTGATCGATTATATCGCTTGAACTAATTTGTCGATAGAAAATGCTTTCATATCGACATCAATTTCTTTTGGTTGAAAGATAACAATTTACGTCTAAACATTTTCGTGGATGATAAAAATATTTGCCATTCATTCATTTTCTTAAGAGGTACGGGCGATCGTCCGGAAAAAAAAGTGAAACAAACGGAGCCTTATCATTAAAATTCTAAAAAGAACCATGAAACCCGACCCGACCTAATCTTTTTGGATTTGACCTAATCTTTTTGGATTTATGTCTTTAGTGTTTCGGGACGGGTCGGGCCAAGCACATTCCCTATTACTTCGGGTCGGGTCGGGGTATCGTGGAAACACGACTTTACCCAACCTATTAACACCCTACAACCGTACAATATACTCAAAACCTCACTTGATATTATGGGATCACAACAAGACCAGCTTTGATAGTTTGGGAAAATTGTTCAAAAAGTCCTAAATCTATTGCATTTTTTTCAATTCAGTCCTAAATCTTTTAATTTTATCAATTGAGTCATAAACATTTTCACGTGTTGTCAATCGAATCCATTTGACCACAATTGGTCGAAACTTGGTGATATGGATACCGATCACCCTATATGGTATATTTGGCGATGACATGGACAAATTTTGAAGATATTTAGAAATTTTTTGAATTTTTTATTATTATTTTTGTGCGTTTTCTCTTCTCCTTCTTTTTCTCAATGTTGCTGGTGAGGCTCGCCGGGCTCTCGCCGGCCACTGGGCATGACTGGGGCTTCAATTTCACCCGGGTCGTTGAAG
Organism: Rhodamnia argentea; assembly: GCF_020921035.1. NCBI lineage: Eukaryota > Viridiplantae > Streptophyta > Magnoliopsida > Myrtales > Myrtaceae > Rhodamnia > Rhodamnia argentea. The sequence goes on along the minus strand of NC_063150.1, from coordinate 33,147,321 downwards.
AGCACCTTCCTCATCCCCACGCGGTGCAGCTTTCAACAAAAAAACGTTTTTCCACATCACATCATAACCCACGAACAACAATACAATAACGAAGTTAAAACTAGGATCAAGAACGCTTCAAACCGCAAGAGACAGGCATGTGAATCCAAACACACGTGCCCAAACAATTGGCAACGTCGATGTCCAAATTGAAAACGGAATGATGGGACATCTCTCTCTCTCTCTCTCTCTCTACTTGGTCGCTTCTCCGCTCGGCTAAAGATACCTTTGCCAACGAGAGTTCAACCAAGAGGAAGGATAATTGACCATGTCAAAGTCCGGAAAACTTCTCGCAAGGAGCTCAACCGAGAGGACAATAGCCTGTTTTTTTTTTTTGGGCATTTCTCCGTAAGTTTTGTGCAATTCGACCGCGTCGAAGTCGGGGAAAACTTATTAACTTCGTTCGAAGCAGATAAGCCCGAGTCATGTGTTGCCCCCTTAGATTATGTGCATATCGTGTGGAGCTTACTTGATCTGACGACGGATGCGAGTTGGACTCACGTGATTCGAGTGCACCCGGAATTCGCTTGCAAAGGTCTTCATGCAATGCATCCGACGGTCCCAACTTTCTCATGATACAATATCTCAAGTCGTGGCAAATCGGTTTTGAAGTATCGTGAATCATTGGCGCTTCATTAAAGATAATAATTCACGCAAGCATAACTCAATTGCGAAGTCTTCATTAGCGAAGCTGATCTTGTAGCATGAGGCCTCCCGGCTTTGTCTGCGCTAATAAAGGATCGAACATACCCTTAAATCACAAATTTCATCGTAATTTCGAATGCCAAGTGTTTTTTTTTTTTTTTTTGAACCATGAGATAGTTATTCATCACCACTTTCTTGAGTCGACGAATGACAAGAACAGATACATGTTTTTTTTGTTGTTGTCAAAACAAGAACAAATACGTTAGAAACACCATTTCCGACACTTCTTAATTGACCAGTAAAATTACGTATAATCACCGCTGACTATTCGAAAAGTTTAATATTTGATTATACTATCCTAACAACAACTTTGAGGATGATATGAACAAACTCATGAATTTCCCGACCTTATGCTCTCACATGGGGTCAACGGCCATGCCTGCCTTTGACAAAATAGACCATGGCAAAAGTCAGAATTCTACGCCCAAAGACGAATCTGCTTTGAACTTTTGGTCAATTTTTTTTTAAGCCGTGATCGATGACAGGCAGAGCAAAATTGGCCTTACGTGCAAAGAGAATCCAACCAGATCATGATTCTAAACCTCCACGGCAAGAAATCCCCCCCCCTGGCTGACTTTCCCTTTCACTTTCCGAGGATTTTGGGACGTTCAAGTCGTTCCTTTTCTTGACGGTATTTTGGTACGGCAAGGGTTTCCCCGAAAGGCATATGACCTCTTTCGTTCGTTCTTTAAATCTTAAAGGGGCGGGCTTAGAACCCTTACGAAAACGTCATGAAGCGGTCCTCACTTAGAACGGTTTGCGCGTAGTCTGTGGAATTTGAGTATGCGACTTCAGCCTCCGGACTGATCATCCCCCCGGACCCTCGAACCGGCCGTGCCGTTCCCGAGGGTCTAAAGGCGGGCGTGATCTTTTTATTCTAAGTTAATACAAGATCGCTATTAGGCAAAAAGTTCCCTATAGATTTGTGTCTTTTCTGATGAATGTTTAGCTCCCAACACCAGGCCTAGTGTGCAAAATCAACCATAACTGCTCTAGGAAAGGCTTCGCACCCCTCCAGGTCCAACCAAGGCTGTTGAAGGTCAAGTCACTATCCCACCCATCCTTTTAGAGATCACACACGCCTCTGATCAATTATCAAAATCTGTACCCAACATCATATTTGTTTGTTTTTTTTTTCCTCTGTTGTTGGTGATTGCCTAGGAAGCTGAAGCATACATTAAATCTTCCTTGCAAGAGAATCTCATTCTCTGTGAATTTATATGTTTATCCTGATTCTGGAGCATTCAGTAAAGAAAGCATACACGGTTTGTCCATCTTTGTTGCTTCCAATGCATGGGGAATCAAAATTGCTCCGATGGAAAAGGGTCGAAGAGAATGGGTATCTTTCGACTGCAAAGCGTCCGTCACGAGGGCGAACGCGATATGACTATTCGAATGGTAGTGTGAAACGTAGAGTACCGGATAACGGCTCGCAACAACTCCGGTCAATCAAGCGCCTCCGTGGAAAACAAGTTTCGGGTGCTTCGGAAACCCCAGGCGGTTCTAGATGATTTTAAGTAGAGATTTATTTATTGACTTTCCATCAAGGTGAAAGCTAAAAATCATGGAGGATTTCCCATAAATTGTAAATCACTTGGAATCATGGGGAAGAATCCTGGTAGCCAAAACCATTTTCCTATCTTGTGCTCTTGCAGACTCCACCTTCACTGGGTCTGGTGCTGTGAAATTCTTTCTTTAATGCTCTCTCTCTCTCTCTCTCTCTCTCTCTCTCTCTCTCTCTCATGAACGAAGGAGGAGCAATCCCTATGATTTGAATAAGGAACCTATGATTTGAATAAGGAACCGAATTGAACAGTGGTCTGGTGTGTGTCCATGCATGATGCACTGAGAGATTCCATTCGAGCAGCATTTATAAGTGGACCATTAGTTTGCAGAGACAGCCAAAAAAAAAAAAAATTTATGGGTGGGGGGAGAAGTTAGACCCCATGTGAAGATGCCCTTCTTCCATAAGTTGTGTCTGGTTTTTGGTTGTCTTTTTATTGTTCATGTGCCCACAAATGGAGGGCATAACTTTCCAGTGAAGTCATGATTAAGCAGCACGCAACCTCTTCCATTCTTTCCTCGGATGCGCCTCTCTTTGTACTGATGCTTTCTCTTTCTTTTTCTTCTTTTTTTGTGGTTTTTTCCATGTAACATATCCTTCGCTGGACCATCTTTCTGTCTGCAAAGTCATTTGCCCTTTTCGGATAAAAAGGCCAGATTTGGGGGTTGGAGGGGGAGCACGCCCTCCTTGGCACAAAGTCACGGTTACAAATTATGCGCGAAATCACGACATCGATCGCGTAAGATTCATGTCGCACGTTTCCTCGATCGCGCCTGGAGGTCGTGTTAGTTTCGTGGAGGAAACGATGCGGGCGAGGCAAGAACCAATGTAAAGAAGATGTTGAGCGCGCTTGCAAAAGCAAAAGCACAAGCAAGAAAATTCTCCAATTGAAATGTGAAAATGCACTTCATTTCTCCCCGCCCGCTTTTGGGCCGGCCAATTTGTGATTTCGCTGCGCAAGAAAGGTCTAATGATTCGGCAACAAAGGAGAGGTCGATTTTGCCGCATCTAAATTCTAATCGAGACGAAAGAACTAGCGAAAAGAGCTGCTGATATCCTCCTGATCCAACATATTACCAGAAGAGGAAACGTCAGTGATGGAGCTTGAACATGGAGATGGTGGAGGAGGAGTGCCTAGTGAATCACCAACGGAGCATTCACTCCCAAGATCAGTCACTGAGCTTCTCTTCTTCCTCTTGGGGTGAGAAAGATTGCCATTGCCATTTCTCTTGGCCCTCATTTTCTTCTGAAACAGCCGATAGACCACCCAATTCGCATCTCCGGCATGAGCCATCTGCAAAATTTGTATCAATCCAAAACAGCACGTAAGGACCAGACCACACAGCATGAACAGCTAGCTTAATTCAACTGCTGCAAGATCCAAGAAAATCGGGCTATCTTGGTTCAAAATTTTCTTTTCCCCTTTCTCTTTTTTTTTTTACCGTTGTCGATTTCGAGTTTTCCGGAGTTGCTGCGAGGCTGAATTCATGCAAGATCCATCGAGTGCCAGGGACATTGCCAATGGAATGCTTCCCTTCACGGAAAGCCAGAGTCTTCCTCACCCCGATGACTTGGTTTCCAGTGCCATCAGAAGCTAAGATTTGCTTGCTTTTGGCTTTGTACCTCCAATAGCCAAAACCAGCGGCAACTCTTGTGCGTTCATGGCCATTGGAACTCCTGTTTCTTCTGCTGAAGAAGTACCTCCTCTCCCTCAAACTTCCTAAACGCGATCAAATACACGCAAATTCGCTCAGACACGATAAAACATAGACCAACACAATCGCAAGTTTCAACATTTTCATTTTGACCATTCAAAGGCTCAACCAATTTTCCCTGTCGTTAGCACATGCTTGAGCTTCCTGGCCATGTCGAACTGACGTTATTCTATCAATTCAGACACAAAGAGGTGACAAGACGCTACAAAACAACAAATTGCACCGGCAATCGCAAATTGCACAGCCCAAAGCATTGAACCGATTGCTCACGCCCTCCAAAAGCTGCGACGATAACGACAACTTCTCACCAAAATCGATTATATTTTATAGAAAAAAAGGAGACAACTTTAACAGCCGAGACAGACAGGAGACCAACGGGCAACGATGCAGACAAACAGGGTCAAAGGCCCGAGCTGGGTTCCACGCGAGAATACCTGGCAAGTCCCAAGGATCGGCCCGAAACACATCGAGCTCAGGAATCACAGAAGCGGGCAATGGAACGGCCAGAACTTTTCTCTTCAGGTAATGAACCACCAGCTCTCGGTCCGTGGGTCGGAACCTGAACCCGATCGGCAGCTTAATCCCTCCGCTCACGAAGAACCTCGGCACCTCCATTTTTTCCCCCCCAGAAAAAACAAAGAAGGAGAAACTCGCGACCACCCTCTCGACTCAGCGAGTTAGAGACCAAAAATACATGGCAAGAGAGAGAGACCCAGAGGGAAGAAACGGCTGAGAAAAGCTAGAGAGGCGTTTGGGCGGTGGTGGTGGTGGGTTAAGAAGAGAGTGAAAAGAGGGTTATTTATATGCAGAGAGAGAGAGAGGGAGAGAGAGTGGAGGAAGCTCCTCCTGTCTCTGACTCGTGAACTCCTTCTTTGACAAGGAGTGTAGCGTTTGGTTTCTGAGCTTTGGGGGGTTGTTTGTCTTTCGGATTTCGGATTTCAATTTTGACGGTCCGAAGCAAACGTGTGAGAAGGTGTGTCGGGGATGGCCAATGAACAACTTGCGATGGTGGTCAACGCTGGGAGGGGGCAGCGTCGGACCGTGTCGTTTTACTGCTTGTCAGACCCATGTGTCTCACGTTGCCCTGGTGGTGATTTCAATTAGTTTAGCCAACTCAAGTTCCAATTGGTGGGGCCCCCCCAGTCTCTTATTTTTATTTTTTTGGGTTTATTATGGAAAATAAATGTTTATTTTTTCTGGGTCAAATTTATGAAAGTTTTTCGCTTTTTGGGGTCAATGAGTTTATGACAGCGAGTTACCCGAAAATTGTACAGGACAGGACAATGTCAGATGCACCGGGTGTATTTTGAACTTGTTATGTTTGATGGATGCAGGTGAACATAGAGATTAAGCTTTCTTTATCCGGTGTTTAGCGTCGCCCTCTAATCTTGGGTTTTCTGTCTATTTTAACGAGGATCGAATGGATCATACTCTAGCATTGTCGGATTATCCCCAGACTAGAAGGACTTACATTCGGTGGCGTCGAGGTGAGTTGAAGAGAGAGAAGCCTAATATCTTCTTCCCTCTCGCTCTCTCCCTCCCTCCCTCTCCGACTTCATGCTTGAAGCGCTTTATAGTTCCCGGAATCGACCATTTCAAGCAACCTTCCTCTCGCTTCCATCGCTTAAGATGTGACTAGTCCTCCCGCCCACGATCAGACGTGCATGAGAAAGAGACCATCGCCCTTATCTCGTTCGTCGAGCAACCGAGAGTTGGTAACTGCCCTCTTCTCACAATTCTGGAGTCGCCCATTGTTGGAGGAAGAGCGATAGAGGCGCCTACTTTATCGCAGGGATGTCGCGTTATTTACGTGCCCAAGAGACTCCTATCTAGCCCTTTAATGACATTGTTGGTTCGGCCTCGATAGGAAAATAGAATGAAGCACCTAATGACGTATTTTCACAGATCAAAAGCTACTATATTGCCCATTTCATTCGTGTGATGGAGAGATCGTACCATTTGAGCGTTTTTTTCGTACCTTTCTCGTTAGTTTCGAGAAAGTTGCAATGATGGAGGGATCGTACCATTCAAGCGTTTTTTTCCGTACTTTTCCGGTAGTCTGGAAAAAATTGCAATAAATATGATTTTTTTTTACCCTCCCTTCCCAAAATGAAGTATATGTAATTATTTTTTCCTTTCTACAGGGGCCAAGATATTGAATCTAGCCGTAAAAATTATGCTTGGATGATAAATAACTCGTTTCTTGGTCTTCAACCCCCTCAGTCACTACCAACAACCTCAAATGGTGTAATAAGATGTGCCTATTTATCTATCTCTTGACTCCAAATGGGAGCAAAGAATCTTTAGAGTATCTAAAATTGGGCCGGAAAGGTCCATTTAATGTAGGGCATAATTTCGGCCAAGAAAAAAAATAAATCAAAGATATATAGGCTTTTTTCTCCATACCAATAGGTACCGGCCATTTATGCTGTATAAACAAATTTATGTTTATCTCCACTCTTATGTTGATGAATGGGGAAAATTGTCCAAAACATCCTAAACTTATTGCATTCATGCCAATTCAATTTTAAACTTTTTAATTTTGTTTATTGAATCCTAAATTTTTTCGTGTTTTGTCAATTGAGTCCATTCGATTAATTTTGGCATGAAATCATCGATGTGGATGTTGGCCATCCTGCGTGGCGCAATCGGCATTGACATTAATAATTTTTATTAATTTTTTTTCAAACTTCTTGTTTATTTTATTTTTATTTTCTTTTCTTTTTTACCTTGGCATGGCCTTGCCCAAACCATCGTGGCCATGAGCAAGGAAGACTTCCCGGTGGCCGGAAAGGGCCCGACAACCCTCGTCAACAATAGTAAGAGAAGAAAAATGAAGAAAAAAATAGAATGGAAAAAAATAAAAAAAAATACTATTAAAAATTGTTCACGTCGGTATTAATCGTGCCACGTAGGATCGTCGGTGTCCACATCAACGATTTCTAGCCAAAATTGGCCATATAGACTCAATAGAAAAAAAGGTGAAAAGTTTAGAACTCAATTAACAAAATTAAAAAATTTAAGACTAAATTGACAAAAGTGCAATAGGTTTAGGATTTTATAGATAATTTTTCCACATTAAACTGTATCGAAAGCCTGTTGACCATATTGAACAAATCAAAAGTTCATGGACCATATTGCATATCGGGCCAAAGTTCGGAGATCATTTATGTTATTATCCCATAAAAGAATACTTACGTTTGCACTGTGCCCTTCAATGCCAACAAATACAATTTGCACCATAAGCTCATACAAATACGAAACGCAACGAGGCGGTCGGATCTAACAATTTGGTTCCGATTTAAAAGAAAAAACTACTAGTAAAGCTACATCTCATACATTCGGCGCACTTCGTGTAGACATTTACGCCACGCGATGTGAAAATCAAAGAATATTCCGACCCCATATAATAAAATAAAATAAAGGAGTCGAATAAGGAGCCTAGTAGGGAAAAAGCTTGGATTCCGGACCGCAGATAAGAAGAATGAGAGGGGGACCGAATACTTGGCATCTAATCCCCAAAGTCGAAGAATTGAGGGAGCTGATGAATGATAATGCACTCATAATTATGCTAAGCTTTCCCCTTCTGCTTTATTCTATGCGAGGTAATGGCGTCTGAATTTTGACTTCGTGTCCCACGATTCTCACAAGCTCATGTGAAGTGAACTAAGCTGTTCAAAATGAAATTGGACATTAGGGAGGATCTCGATCCCCGTCGTGAGATTAGGGGTGAAGAGACAGCTTTTGACTTTGATGGTAAGTGGGGGCAAATCTTCGGCCTCGGGGGAGTCGGGAAACATTGTCCATAAATTCATTACATTTTGACCAATTGAGTCCTAAATCTTTTAATACTTTCCCAATTAAGTCCGGTCGGTCGGTTTTAATTCGAAATCGCTGACTTGGACGCCGGACATCTTATGTGGCACGATCGTCGTTGACATCTTAGTTTTTCTTTCTTTCTTTTCTTTTTTTTTTTTCCAGTCAAGTCCGACGAGGGCCATGAAGCCCTGGCCAGCCACGGGCGAGGGGTCAAAAGGTTTCCAAAATATTGTATAAAAAAAAATAATCCACGCCAGCACCGACCATCTCACATGGCATGACCGATATTCAAACTAACGATTTTCGGTTAAAATTGTCCAAGTTAACTGAATTGTCAAAGTGTCAAAAAAGTTTAGGACTCAATTTGAAAAATTTAGAAATTCATAACCAAATTGATCATAGTGCATTGAGTTTAGGACCTTTTGAATGACTTTCTCGTGAGTCGGCTCCTTGTTCTTGAAGGAGCCGTGCTGGTCGAAGGGGGCTACAGAAGGGTTGAGCCCATGGAGTCCTTCTTCAGCCTTTTCAATAGAAGATGCTTTTGTCTGCCCCAGCTGTCAACGCGCGCCGCAGGCCCGCGGCCGCGCGTGCATTTCCGGAGAGTCTTGGGTGAAGGAGACGGACATTTGACTGAGATACAAGCCATGCTTGAACATTTTCGTGGCCGAAACGTGCCACGTTCTATTTTTGTTGGAACTGAACGTCGTCGGCCGCGGGTGAGGGCTGCGACTCCTTGACAACTAAAATTCGTCCACGTTAGTGCATGTCGTGTCGCGTAAGATGCCCATCATTCATGTCAATAATTTCCGGCCAAAATTAGCTTGATGAACTAAATTGACATAATGCGAAATATTTAAGACTAAATTTTGATCCGATTAAAAAGTTTATGACTAAATTGGTACAAATACAATATATTTAAGACTTTCTTTGATACTTTTTCTCTCAAATGGCAAAGCGTGGTTGATCGTTCGTTGGCGTTTCTCTTGCCACGCCAAATTTTGGCTTCGGGACCTCGATCGCCCGGTGGTGTTTTCGGGGTCCCCATCTTCAGGTGAAGGGGACTACAACCCCCTCAAGCTTGTCATGACGCAATTATTTATCCAAATCTCAAAAGACAGCATTACTATTTCATGTTTAATCTTCGTTCCATTCCTCGTAGAGTAGGCAATCGTTCGGATAATGCAGACTCATAATTAGAGATGGCAAATTGGGTCTAGAACCCATATTTCATGGTGATGGGTCATAAATGAGTTACTTGAAAATTTAATGGGTCCTATATGGATTTTAAATAGGTCATAAATCGGTTAATTAAGGAAACTATACAATATATTCCTTTTAGTATAAGAAATAATTTTCTCTAAACTGGATTTTAATATTGAAGTGTTTTAGGGCCTACATGGTAACCATTCTCATTCTCTGATTCTCATCCCATAACAGTAAAAAATGAGAATGTTGTTTGGTAACGTAAATAATTCTGATTTTGATTACGTTCCCAGAATCGGTTTTGGAGAATCAGAATCGGTTTTAGAGTAAAATCCAGAAGCAAAAAAAAGTTGCTTCGGGAAAAAGAATGTCTTTCGAAAATAGCAAACATAATGAAGTCTCGCATCTTTCACTTTTTCCTTGTAATTTTATCGTCATTTTTTCCCCTCTACCTAATAAAAATAAAATAAAATATAATATAATATAATATAATATTTTTAAAAAATAAAAAAAAATTTAGAAAATACTAAAAAATAGAAAAAGCTTAGATTATGCTAGTTTGACCTTATTTTCATAAAGTTAGGCCTAAATTTCATAAATTTCATAGATTTTACTCTCCTACAAAGAATATGCAAAGGATGAGGGCATCCAACATGCATACTGGTAGCCGTATGTCACAAGATGTTTATATGTATTTAGAAAACACAACATTTAAAGAACTTTAAACGTCATGTATTAAAATTTGTATTTCATTCATGACATGCTAAAAAATAATGTATTTTAAATTATTTGAGTGTGCATTGAAAATTAGTCTTTAATTTAGGATGAAATTTTATAAATTAACCGCATAGTTATTTGACTTAAATGAAAAAAATAGGGAAAGAATCATTTTTTTGAAACATAAATTTTGTGCGATTATCAAAATCTGATTCTCTAAAACTCATTCAAGAATAGAATAAAAAAATTTATTTGAACCAGAATTAGTTTTTCCGGATCAGAATGAGAATCAGAGAATGAGAATGGTTACCGTGCGGGCCCTTAGAATATGGGTCACTAGATTTGTATAGCATGAAAATAGGTCAAAACGGGTTAAGTGAGTCAATATGGATTGGATCATGTTTGACCTAATCCAAATTCGATCCGACCCACCCATTTGGCATATCCATTTATTTGGTCGTTTACCAAATAATACCCTATCTATACGTTAACGTGGACGAATCTTATCTTATATAGTAAAAATGTCATCGGTGCATCATAAATTTCTTTTCTTTTTGCATGTTTGAGAAAAAATATATATAGGAGCTATAAAATAAGATCGAGAATTTCAATTGCATAAAATTTTCCCGAGGAAAATTGTCCAAAAAAATTTAAACTCATTGTATAGCAGCGAATTTGACCCTAATTTTTTTAATTTAGCCAATTTAATCCTAAAAATTTTGGTGATATGCAAATGCAGTCTTTTTGGCAAAGCTTGGCAAGAAATCACTAATGGGGACGCCGGTTGTCTTGCGTGGCACGGCCGGCGCTAACGCCGACGTGGATGATTTTTGTAATTCTTTTAAAATTTTCTAATTTTTTTTGCCATTTTAAATTTATCTGAATTATATTTCTGAATGATCTAGCGAGGACGTCACAACTCTCGCCTGTGATCGTCTATCCTCGAGGCCCCCGATCGACCGATGGAGGGAAATAGAAAGAAAAGAAAGAAGAAAAAGAGAGAAAGGAAAATGACAAAGAAGACAAAAACAAACAAAAATTTTAAAAGAATTGCGGAAAATCGTCTACGTTTGCGTTATTGCAGCTCAAACTTGCAAGTACATTTTTTTTTTTTTTTTTGTAAAAGCTGCGTCATTATAGGAGTGGCAAAATATAGCGGCGTAGCAAGATATATGATCAGATGATCGTAGAGATTGAAAACCCAACAATCCTAAAATCAAAACGGTAAACTCAAGTTTGATACCGTCGTAGTCGTAGAAATCTTTTCAAGTTATTGGCAGCGTGTTTTAGGATTTGCAAAGTTAGATAAATAACATCATGTAATTTTAAACGGCTTTAGGATGATTTATGAAATTACTTTATCAAGTTGGATTCTCGAATAAGCCGTTAGTTAAACCTCAAGCCCATTCCAGACATTAATAACGTAAAGATCACATGACATTTAAACCCGTCCCGGATATGAATCTCGAAATTCATATGAAACTATTCGGATAATGATTAAACTCGAGTCATTTTCATAGTATTTCATGCATTTTGTCATTGTCATTTACTTTTTTTTTACATTTCTTTTTTCATTTGCGCTTTTGGGCCAGGGTGACATACGAGTTTATTGCAAACTATGAAACACGCATGAAGTTTTGAGGTCACGAGAAGATGGTCCTGGGTAAAAGAAAGAAATCCAGCCAAATCAGCAGGAAACCAGCTAAACCAGAACGGGATCATCGACTCCTCCAAATTCCTGACCACATTTCTACATTACTGTCCCCTTCTTTCCACGTGAAAAATACAGTCTTCCCCGCGAAAATCATTCCCACTTTCCCTCGTCTCGTCAACCGGGTTTCATCGGGATCACGTTAAACTTCGTGAGGATTCACGAGAAAGCGTCTAGCATTGGCATCATCGTAAAGGCACGAACTTTGGCGAACGTCCTTGCGATTTGCGTATGACCCATTAAAGCGCTCTTCTGCATCTGGAATTGATTCTGCGTCGGGAGGCGGGTTGGTTCTTGGGATTATCCGTTCGATCCATCTGGAGCGGCCGAAGAGTTCCCATCTTTCTACGTGCCCAGAAACTAGTAGCGGATCTCTGGGGTTTTGATGGATTTGGAGCCCGTCATTTCAAGAGCTCTCCCCGTTCTTTTCTCCCCGGTCTCTCGTTTCTGGGTTTATCTTGATTGATGAGGCTACAAATGGATCTGTGTCCTTGTTTCGGCTCGAAGAAAGGGAAGAAGCTGAAACGCCAGGAGGACACAGATTTCAGCAAGGGATCCAAGCTTTCAGGAAATGTTCCTCCTAATACGTTCCAAGGTTCTGTTTACTTTTGCTCTTGACTGCGTGTTGAAGACTCTGTTTATGTTTGTGACAAATGACAATTCGTGTGTTAATTAGTCTGTCAAATATTCAGGTTTTCATTGATATTTTAGTATGCCAGGAGGAAGTGATGCCCTTTAGGAAATAAATTTCGTTTCTTTTCTGACCATCTATGTATGACATGTTCTAAGTGTGTAATGAGTTGATCGATCACCCTTTCACTTTCTTGGTTGATCATGATGAAGCTTAGTTCATGTAGTTTATGACTTTTGAGGCAACACTGGCCTGTGAAAATGACATTTCTGTTTAACAATCACACGTGCGTCTGCATATATTTTGATTAACTTAAGCTAGTACTTCCAGAGATTTTTTGACTTGCAGCAGTTTCCCCTTAATTTGATTGTATAAGATTTGTGCCATACCTGCAAGATAATGATCACATCAATCACTGGCTCGCCTATGTGAATGTCGAGCCTTGCACGCCCGAAAGACGGAAAAGACGGAAAGGTTGATTAAATTTTCCTTGTGCCCATCCATCATTCATGAAATTCAAACCAGGGATCCTAACTTTCTAGTTCCATGCTGGAAACTAAAAATAGTGAAACATAGTCATAGTTCTTCAGGATTGGGGATCTCCTATAATTCCAAGAATGCATTTATTGTTATTTAGTTAGATTGGATCACCGTATGAGAGAACATATTCCGCTTCCGCCTAGAAATATGTGCTCTTGGCGAAAAATTGATTAAAAACCGTGCAACATAATATCGTACCTTATATGAAGCATTGCTGACTGCTCAATACTGGTGACAAATGCATAGAATCGAGATTGGAATCATCGGTTTCAAAAGAACGATGCGAGGTCACCCACGAGGCTCAAGTATTTAGCTACCGGGAACTTGCGACTGCGACAAAAGATTTTAGGGACGAATCCTTGATCGGGCAAGGTGGATTTGGTTCCGTTTACAAAGGGCAATTAAAGACAGGTCAGGTAATGTTGACTGGCTGAAAAGCCGGACCCCCTTCTTCTATGAATGGCATAACAAGGCAAGGCCGCTTATCCTAGTCGTACCCACAGTTTTTTGGTCTCAGTTAGGTTCTGTTTTAAGTATTGCCATCCTTGATTTGTCATGTGTTTAAATAGGATTGCTGTTTTTGTTTCGATGATGACTTGGCTCTGTACTCGAGCAGGTAGTAGCCGTTAAACAGCTGAACAAAGCCGGTCACCAAGGTCACCATGAGTTTCTGGTGGAAGTTTTAATGCTCTCTCTTCTGCGTCATCGTAATCTAATCAGTTTGATTGGTTACTGCGCTGAAGGCGAGCAGCGTCTGCTTGTGTACGAATACTTGCCCATGAAATCCTTGGATGATCTCTTGCACGGTAATATATCCAATCTAGTTTGTTTCCAGTTAACAAGATTATGGAGTAATGAGGAATCCTCTCATGTTTCATAGCAACTATATTGCTCTCGGAGTTCCAGAAAAGTAAGAGAGGATACACCAACTAGCAGCATCCTTTGAATGATTGGATACATGAAAGGAGATAAGACTAGATTCCTGTTTTAGAATTTTCCTTATTCTAGTTCTTTGGGGCCTCCACCATGAGGACTGGGTTGTTACTCTGTTTTTTTTTTTTTTTTTTAGTGATTTGTTGTTCCTGTCCTGACTGCTAAACGAGGATTATCAACACTGTCCAAGTGCTGCAAAATACATTTCTCCTTTGCCTGTGATTCTAAGTGTCTTGTTCTTAATTACTCAATCACGCTGGACTTGAAAATCCTTTGACTTCAGTTAATGATAAGCAGAGTCTCACTTTCTTGTACAGGGGAAACAAGTTTCTCTTACATTTCTGACTGAACTCATTAATGATAGTGCCGCAGATGATGATTCGATGATCCAAAATTTCTTTGGTCTCCATGATTATACGATGATGACGTGTAATGATCAGTGTCATGCAGATCTTCCTCCTGATAGGGAGCCGCTTGATTGGAACACGAGGATGGCCATAGCTGCCGGCGTGGCAAGGGGATTGAACTATCTGCACAATGAAGCGGATACGCCCGTTATCCATAGGGACATGAAAACATCCAATATATTGTTGGATGAAAAATACCAACCAAAGCTTTCTGATTTCGGTCTAGCCAAGTTTGGTCCGACTGGGGATAAAACACATGTCTCGACCAGGGTTTTGGGAACCCAGGGCTATTGTGCCCCCGAGTATGGACTAAGTGGGAAATTGACGAAGAAGTCTGACATCTACAGCTTCGGGGTGGTTTTGCTGGAGATTATTACCGGGCGTAGAGCTCTGGAATATGTCGATGGTCATGCTAATTACATTGTTGAATGGGTAAAATGATTTTCATAATCCTACATATTTGGTGCAATGCCTGATTATCATGCGTTCTTACAAATAGTCCTATTGCTTGTTTCTTGATCGAGTATTGTATCTGAGGAAATCCAGATTTTCTGTGGCTGCAGGCGCGTCCAATCATTAAAGACCGCAAGAACTGCGCAGTATCGGCAGATCCGATGCTCGGAGGTCAGTTTCCAGAATCCATTTTAAGGAAGGCCCTCGACATGGCGGCAATGTGCATTAGAGAAGAGCCGAGCAAGCGTCCTCCCATCGACGAAGTCTTGCTCGCTCTCGATTACTTGGCGTCCCAAAAGTATCATCCCCACACATCCACCAAGGTCAGCACAAAGGAAGCACACAAGGACAGACCTCCGAACGAGACGACGGCAATGCTAGACAAGGAGCTGGAGCGCGAGCAAGCCATAGCAGAGGCCAAAATGTGGGGGGAGAGCTGGAGAGACAAGAGACGGCAGATTACTCTAAGCAACCCCGATGACTTGAGTAGGTGACGGCTGGGACAAGTCGCTCTATGCTGGTCCCTCTTTACGTTGAGAGCAGAGACTTCCGGGAATATCGGTTTCTGATATATTAGCCTAGATGGTTAGGCACTGGTAGCGAGACATTGCAACATCGATCGATGCTAGCAACTCTTCACATCTCGAGTGTACGATCTCGTTCGATGTCAGGAAGTCAGGAGCGACCATTTTTTTCTTTTTCAACTCTCTCCTTTCCATCTTGCCATGTACATTCGACCTTGTCGGGTTTGAAGCATGCTGGCCAAGAACAGAGACAGATCTGCACTCACAAACTCGGCAGCCTTAAGTCTTTTAGCTGAACATCATATCAAAATTCAAAGATAATGTGTCCATGTTCTGTGCTGTTAGTTTGACACCCTTTTTCTCTCTTTATTAAAGTTATGGATCTGGAATGACAGGAGCCTTAACCATTCATGGCACGAACAAGATCTCCTGTCTGGTTTCAGATTCTCTTCAGTTCCCAGCTTAATCTTCCTTTAATTACAATTTCTTGGATAACGTGACCGGTACTTCCGTTGTCGTCCAGCGGTTAGGATGCCTGGCTTTCACCCAGGAGACCCGGGTTCGATTCCCGGCAACGGAAGATTTTTTTTTTTTTCTTTTTTTATCTCGAAATACTCGAAAATGTAATTGGCGTTAAAAAAACAAAGACAAAAAAGTGCAAAACGAGGTCCTACCGGGAGTCGAACCCAGGTCGCTGGATTCAAAGTCCAGAGTGCTAACCACTACACCATAGAACCGATTCCGCCTTTAGGGAAAAAATAATATAACAAGTCGTTAATTAGTTACGTCTAATTACTCAGCATTTAGACTCCGTTTTTTTTTTACGGAAAAATGAATGCATTAGAAAATATTTTTCTAAAAATAATAGCGTGTAACAAAAACGACTGAATGTATTATATTTTCGTTGTCTACAAAAATATTAAAAAAATTTTGTTGTTCAATGGTGAACATTTTTTTTTTTCATTGATTAATTATTTTAAGCGATACGAGTAATTATTTTAAGAAAAATGCAATCCGAATTTTTTATTTGTGCGAAACAAACGAAGCCTACGATTCACAATCCAAGAGAGGAGAGAAAATTGGAGCCGGTTCAATTGAAAGGTTGGTTTTATTTTAAATCTCCTAACCTCTATCGAGGTTTGAGACTCGAAAACTTCTAGAAGTTAATATCAATAATAAGACAAATATCCAAATACATTCGACCTAACAAATGTCAAAATCCTAAAGAGGAAATTTCATACGTGGAAAACATATCGTCTCCTCGGATCCCAAGTTTTAGGCCTCAAATAACACGGGCGGATCCTGGCACTCAGTCACGGAAAGACAACACGTGGTGTGGAATCTACATAAAACCTTTTACCTACCTAAATCCAACATGGGAAATTTGTTTAAAAAGTCACGAATCTCTTGTTCAGTGGTCAATTCGGCCATAAATCTTTCAATCGAGTCAATTTAGTCATAAATTTTTTTGACGATAAGTCAATTCAATCATAAAACCTTTTAGTTATGCCAATTTAGTCCTAAACCTTTTGACGATTTTTCAATACGGCCCTTCAATAATTTCCGATCAAAATTACTTAGAAGAACTAAATCGACAAATCATTAAAAGGTTTGGGCCTAAAATTAACAAATCTTCAAAATGTTTAGGCCCTAAGTTGGCATCAATGAAGGCATAGGACTAAATTGGCCGCAGCACTTTTCGGACAATTATATCAAATCTAACACCGACGGCATGTGAAGAAGGCATTAGCTAGCCTGGCGACGTTTTGTTTCACCAAGCAATCGCGCTACTGATGGAAGGGGGCATTGATTGACGATGACCACACCAATTGGATTTCCTCCAGAAGAAACCCACCATTTCAAAACAGAGCGTTTATGATGACATGACTCTGGTGTTCTGCAGGTTTGGACCACACTATCCCTACTCCCTCTCTGCTTCAGCTCCAATTTGAATGTGCATTGCTTCAAGGATGATGACCCCTCTCTAACACCGATCGCATACAACTTTCGGTAAACTCGGAGCTCTCGGCGGACTAATCCATCGGCCATACCGGACACGAACCTTTGTTCTTTGAAACATACAGACGCTTAGTGTCGTTGGAAACCGGTTCCTCGGGGACGTAGAAGAAACCTCAAGGAGATCGATCCCGGCCCAGGGACATTGTAAAGGTTTAGAGGGATCTATGTCTTGATCTACCTAGTCAAAGCTATTCATGGAAGAGAGCACCCTGCCCACCCACCGTCTCAAGCCAATCTCTAGTTTTCTCAAACATTAACTCGACCTCACATGAGCTTAACTGCAGCTCTCCTGCTTGCTACAGACAACATATATTTATAAGTATCTGAAAGTCAAACACATGGGAGTGTCTGTCCAGTCAATTCTCAAAAGAGAGAGAGAGAGAGAGAGAGAGAGAGAGAGAAATCCTTGGCGGAAGCGTCATGTGAAGCCAATCCTTATTTTCTTCAATACTTTCTTGAAACCTTGTTGCATAGGGAAAGCTAAAATTTTTACTGTGTCATTTAAACGTAATTTCCTTGGTTAAGAAGATTACTGTTAAGAAAAAGACAAAAAAAAAAACAAAAATGGACGTGCAAGCAAATTTAGCTCGGAGAGAGTTCCAGACAAACAGAAGCAAAGCTCAGAAGTGATTCCCACTTCCTGGTTCGTCTTCGTGTTTCTCTTCAGGAAAGGGCAAAGCCTTATCGTACTTCTCACTCTTGTTAACTACTTATTGTTCCCCAGAGCCAAAAACACAAGCCAATGTAAAGGGCGAGCAATCAGGAGAAAGTACCATGTTCTTAACACCCTCTTCTCTCGTTCAGATTCTTTCATGTCTATGATGATTTTGCCTCCACAATTAGTTTTCTTTTTTAGCAAGACCAAGTGGTTTCCTTCACTGTGGTTAGTTTGCTTTGTGGGCAGATCATGTACAAGAACCAACTGCAAGAACTTGCGCAGAGGAGCTGCTTCAACCTCCCTTCTTATGCCTGCATCAGAGAGGGACCGGATCATGCTCCGAGATTCAAAGCTTGTGTGAACTTCAATGGCGAAATCTTCGAAAGCCGGAGCTACTGCAACACGCTGAGGCAGGCAGAGCATGCGGCTGCAGAAGTGGCCCTCAATGTCCTCTCCACAAGGGGTCCTTCAAGATCTCTCACTGCAAGAGTCCTTGTAAGTCTCCTCAAAATTCGTATTTGGGTATTTTTCATCTTCGAAGGGAGTGTTTTTCAGCATTGTTTTGAGCTTTTTTAGCTAAAGCTTCCATTTTTAGAATATCTATGTGGTTTTTAAGCAAAACAGAGCAAAACCCGTGGTTGCTCTCTGCATGGGGTTTTACGTTGTAGCTTCTGAATCATCTTGGTCATTGATCATTGCGAAGGACGAGACGGGGATCTACAAGAATCTGCTCCAAGAAACAGCTCACCGGGCAGGCCTGAACCTGCCTGTGTACACGAGCGTGAGATCAGGCCCTGGGCACGTTCCGACCTTCACTTGCACTGTGGGGATTGCTGGGATGAGCTTCACTGGTGAATCAGCCAAAACAAAGAAACAAGCTGAGAAGAACGCAGCGATCGCGGCTTGGTCTGCACTCAAAACGGGTAAAGCGCTGAGTGCAATGTTACCCTCTTTTCCTCGCTCATTTGCCATATTTGAGTCCATCAAAGACTGGATTGATCAATGTCTCTTGCTTTTGCAGTGCCAGACCTGAGTTCTTTGAGGCCCAGAGATGAGGCTAAGCAAGGGATCAGGAGGAGGGATCAGAACCAACCAAGAAGAGGATTGATCAGGGCTAATGCAGTGAACCACTCTGCTTCCCCCTCCACGAGCCTCCAATTGCACAGGCTCGTGGAGGAGTTACTAATGAATTACATCCCACAAGCACAAGGTGGTTCTTCTCCTTTTTCGTCATCCTTGTCGTCGTCGTCTTCACAGAAGCAGAGTTGCTTCCTGTCTCTGCTTCCTCCACCCCCGCCAAGATCAGCTTCAAAGATTCTACCACCACCAAGAGATAATCGATGGGATGTGGAACATGACTACGGGAAGAGACCCACAGGGTCCAGTATTCACCCAAGTCCGAAAATTGTCAATAGACGAAGTGATCATCCGAATCTTGCAAGACCCAACTCCTCGTTGTCATTCCTTGAAGGGAGTTCTAGCAGAGAAGGACATCCTGCGCACACCAGAAATGGATCCGGATTATCACCGCGATCCGTTTACACAGGCGGATTCCGTCCACACCGGATCGCCCCTGCGGTCCAGATCCGATCAGTCATCCCAGTGTGTGCAGCACCACCGGTGCCATTCATGAGGACGCACCTACCGAATTCGGCAGATGATCCGTTGTGCCCACCAACAGGGCCAGAGATTCCACCAGCCAGCTCGAACCCGAAGTTGGACAAGCTTGAGCTTGAGCCGGACTCGGCTCAACTCGGTTCGGAGCTGAGCAAGAAGTTACAGTTGGAAAGAAAATCTATATGATATCTAGTTTGGACCATGGCCTGTAATTCTATGGACGCTGATTGTCCCATGTTGTCATTATCTTTTGTTGTTGCTGTTCTGAAGGGATCGTTTTTGACTCCGAGCGGGATCCTGCGATCATTGGCTAGCTATAACCCTATGATCATATCTTTCGAGAACATCGGTGGATCAATTTTCTTTCTTCTTCCTCTCATCTATGAATACCCTTTTAACTTTCCGATCAAGATAAAATGCGAGTCAAAATTCGAACAGGTGACTTGAAATTGAAATACTTTATATTTAGCCATGATTTTTTTTTTCCAAGAATCAAGGTCTTAAAACAAGATTCTTGAAGCTCTCTCCCGGCATGCATAACTCCTGATGGGATTCCAAACATCAAGAACCAGATCAAAGTCCAGTATTTGAACACAGAAGGATGAAGAAATTCAACTGTTCGATAGAAATTGCTCCGAGATCAACATCAATGGGTGACCGCTAACTTTTACTGGGTGTTTGTTTACGTAGCTTGAATTATTGCACCTGCACCTAGAGAGAGAGAGAGAGAGGGAGAAAGGGAGAGATGGGGGCATTAAATGAGATGGGAGGGAGTGGGTTCAAAGAGATAAGAAGGGGTATGAAGAGGACGAACAGACAATTGCAGCGATTAAGGCAAGCAATTAATTTTACTCTCTCGGTCTCAGGAGTATTTAATGTTCTTGTCTTCCCCATTAAATGCCCCCTCCCTCTCTCTACCCTTTTTTTTCTCTCCTCCTTTTGATGCTATGCCTAAGCATTTACCAACTTAATCCCACCCACGATCTTCATAGAGCCCATCACCAATTCATTGCATATCAAGTCCTATAATCTTTGTATAGATTCTTTCTAGTTTTACTTCATTTATGTAATCTGATTGGTGTGACTTATTTGGGTTTACAACTTAATGATGGAATGTTGGAAGGATCGCGAGTGTCGCATAAAAAAGCACCGGCTTTCGTTCGGGAGACAATTTTAGCCATGACTTTTAACTTTTTAAGAGTCGCATGAAAAAGGTACCCGGCTTCTATCCAAGAGACAATTGTCATGGAAATTTTAAATGATAGTCAAAATTGTTCCTCAAGTAAAAGTTGGTGTCGTTTTATATGACATTATACCTCATCCTCGAATTCCATGAGTTTAACCCTTTTCGATTCCGTTTCTCATCAAATGATCGTATTCAGGCGGTCGGCTTTCACTTTGTTTGAATCAGATAAATACTTCAAATGACTTCATATTGATAAAGTTAGGATCTAATATCGTAAAAACGGGCACTCAAGCGCGGTTTCCATCCTATCAAAAGCATAGTAAATTTTAGTCCATTCATTCTTGCTGATTAAAATTACCAAAGCATATTATCAGGTGAAATTGTCCATGTTTAGCACCAACTTCAGTCTCTTTTTTTTTTCTTTCAAAACCGTGGAATGCACTTAGAATTACCTAAAAAGTTAAAATCAAGCAATAATACTACACCAACATAGCCTCTTTTCTAGGCATTCGCCAACAAACTTAACGGTTTACCCTTGGCCATTGACTCTCCACATCAGTCAAACTTTCCACGTTTCCAAACAAAGAGCACACGACAATCTCTCTCTCTCTCTCTCTCTCTCTCTCTCTCTCGCAGGTAAATTTTCTGTCCGTACGTTCCCAAACACACGCTCTCTCTCTCTCTCCATGCATGCAACGACCATTTCAACCCTCAAACAATGTAAACCAAAAACAATCGATGGAAATCACGAACTAACATTAGATGAATCTCTTTGGAATCTCTCTTCAAGTTAATCTTCCATCTTCGCCTTTCTTCTCTCTTGACCTTCCAAGGGAAAAAAAGAGAGAAAATTTGATCAATCCTTCTGCAACATCACAACACAACAAGCGATGGAGAGCGACCCTTCTGACAAATCCAACCCGATCACCCCGAGAAAGCATGATCTGAAAGAGGATGGTGATTCTTCACCGGTGCCGCCGAGGTCCCCTGAAGCCGATCCACAAGAAGGTCAGGTAACTGGTCATGTAGAGAGAAACGATGAGGATGAGGGGAAGAAAGATCAAGAAACGATCGATACAAGTGAGATTGCTGAAGAGGAGGTTGATGATGGTGATGTTGATCGCAAGCTTTGTTACAGCCTTGAGAAGGCTTTGGAAGACATCGACAAGCTTGCCACAATTCTTTCCTCCACTAGCGATGAGAATGATTCTTCGGAGATCCCCGAATACGTCGGCAAGCTCATGGATTTTGTCGAGGCCAAAGTAGCGGAATACTGCACCGATTTGGGTGAAGGGAAGGCGAAATGGTCTCAAGAACCAGAGGTTAATTCTTTCCTGGAAATTGTCGATCGCCTCTCGAAGCTGGCAACTGTACTTGAACCCTTTAAATGCAGAGAAAAGTTTGGTTCATTGAATAATCGGGTCGGGAGCATCCAACAACGAGCTCTGTCGTTTTTGGAAGATGAATTCAGGTAAAAAGAAGCTTTCAACTACGTTAGCCTCTTAGCTTTAGTTTTTCCTCCGTTTTTAGCAATGAAGACATGTCATGATTCATTCTGATTGAATGGTGTGGCATGAATGCACGCTATCTACCGAGTAATTTCTTTCAATATTTCCAGGGTGTTATTAGATGAATGTCAGCCTATTGATTTAGAGAAAGAAGAAAGCGTCAAATCGAAACAAGAATCCACCGAAGAATCAGATCAATCCATTGATGAGGGCGATTCGTTTGGATACCCGAATGATATCGTTTCCATTTTGAACAAGATCGCAAAGGAGATGGTCTCATGTGGCTATGAAAGCGAGTGCTGTCAAGTTTATATAGTCACGAGGAGGAACTCGTTCGAAGAACTATTTAACAAGTTCGGGTTTGAGAACATTAGCATCGACGACGTGCAAAAGATGCAATGGGAAGCTCTGGAGAGAGAGATCGTCAAGTGGATCAGAACCTTCAAACAATGTGCGTCGGTGCATTTCCATCGAGAGCTGAGGCTCGCGGAGGCTGTGTTCGCGGGCTATCCATCGATCGCGACTCATCTATTCTATAATCTCACTCGAAGCATGCTGATTCAAATCTTGAATTTCTCTGAAGCAGTAGCGATGTCATCAAAGCGGTCAGCCGAGAAGTTGTTCAAGTTCCTGGACATGTATGAGACTCTACGAGATACGACACCTACCATGGATCGATATTTCAAGGATGAAGACGGTGCGAATCAATTAAGGTCGGAGATTAATACTGCACGATCTCGGATCGGCGAGGCTATTGTGAGCATGTTCAGTGACTTAGAAAACTCGATCAAATCGGATAGCGGTAAGAAAGTCAGACATTCAATCCCCAACTGGCATTCCTCGATTAGATTTAATAGATTGAAGCAATCAGATGATAATCAAATTATCATTGATCGTGTCCATTTATTGCAGGTAAAAACCCTGTGCCTGGAGGTGCAGTTCACCCCTTAACAAGTTACACGGTAAACTATCTCAAGTATGCATGCGAGTACAAAGAAACCCTAGAGCAAGTTTTCAAAGAGCACTTGAAGATCGAACGAGCCGATTCCAACAACAGAGCAGAATTTCAAGGCCAGGGCAATCGGAACGACTCGGAGAAGGAATCGTCGCCATTCTCAATCCAATTAACGAAAGTCATGGACTTGCTAGATTCGAATCTTGAAGTGAAATCCAAGCTCTACAAGGACGTGTCGCTGAGCTTCATATTTATGATGAACAATGGACGGTACATCTTGCAAAAAGTGAAAGCCTCGGCGGAGATCAATGAGCTGACGGGCGACAACTGGCGGCGCAAGAGATCGTCCGAGCTAAGGCAGTACCACAAGAATTACCAGAGAGAAACTTGGAGTAAAGTCTTGGGTTGCTTCCGGGACGAAGGGTTGAACGTGCATGGGAAGGTCTCGAAGCCGGAGCTGAAGGAGAGATTCAAGACCTTCAACGCCATGTTCGAGGAGATCCACAAGACGCAGAGCGCGTGGATTGTGAAGGACGAGCAGTTGCAATCAGAGCTTAGGGTTTCGATAGCGGCGGTGGTGATTCCAGCGTACCGGTCGTTCTTGGGCCGGCACTCGCAGCATTTCACGGCGGGAAGGCAGTCGGAGAAGTACGTGAAGTATCAGCCAGAGGACTTGGAGACGTACATCGACGAGCTCTTCGACGGGACCCCGGCTACCACAGGCAGGAGAAAGCAATAGAAAGTGAACAGAACCTCGATCGGTAGTCCAGGATCCCATCTAAAAATCTACAGGGAAAAAGAACAGAAGCTCATTTGACGCCATGGAAATACGCGTTGACCGAGACTTGTTTCATGCTCCATTTGAGTTGATGGCTCGATAACTCGCCAACATAGCTTGTGACCGGGACATCTACAAGCACTTGGTTTTCTTTGTCACTGTGACAAGATTTTGAGTTGCTTAGGGCTGATAAAACGGCCCCGTTTTGTCTGTATATCTTGTTTTTTTTGTCTTGGTTTGTGTTTTCATGTCATTTGTGAGATCATGTCTGTATCATATGCTTAAGAACAATGTAAAATTTATTCTTTTGTAGTCTAAGGAGGTTATATGCAAGAACTGTAGCAATGTTGGCATCAGATTCTCAACCGATTGTCAATTTTTTTTTAAGCCTCAATTGTAAATTTAGCTCTGTGATTGATTTTGAACTTTGTTATCGAGAAATTAACTTGTCGAGCTCAACTTCGTAGCATATCTAAAACGATCATAATCACATTTGCGTTTGATCCTAAGACAGCTCGTTACAGGTGAAACAGTTTATAAACTAGGACTGCCTCTAAACTAAGCCATTCATCAAAAGTACAGTATAACTTGTTCCTCCAAACATTTTGTCATGGATAATCTTATCAACCGCAAACGAGCACATGTTGTCTCGATCTAGAGTCACACGCTAAAAGATTATAAGTATTGCGACAAAGACGTCCCCGACAGTAGATGATTGTGATCTCGAAGACATTTCATGTGCTTATAATAATTTCGAACACGTCACTTTCTTATTCATGGGCTCAATCTATGTGCTGAAAATATATTTCGAGTTTGAGCCCGTCAAATAATATCCAGCCCAAATAAAGTGAAGAATATGGACTTCTTCGTGATGAAAATTAAAGAGGGGGGGAGCCACAAAGGTTAGGGCCCGCATGAAAACACTTCTCCAATTGAGAATGGTTTCTAGCAAGAAGTTGGTTTTTCTGCTTTTGCTTTTAAGCAGAAGTTGATTTTTCAATTTCCGCGTGAGAAGTTGATTTCCGGTTAAGAAATGCGTTTGATAACCGAAATAAATTTCAGCTTCTAAAATAAAAATTCGTTTGATAATTACTCGAAATTTCAACTTATGAAATAGAAATTCATTTGATAATGGGTGGAAATTTCTACTTCGAAGATGTTAGTAGAACAATTTTTTTTTTTTTTTGTTCTCATCTTTCATTTCCGGGCAAAATGAAAAACACGATGCCCTTGCTCCTCCCAAAAACAAACCAGGCAAATTGAGAACCCTAGTTTGGTTTCTCTTCATCGTCCTCTTTCGGTCCCATATGAGAGAATGAGTCCATTTCGGGGACGATGTCTTTCCATCGAAAGCTTTCCGATTGCACCGCTACTAGTGAGTTGCCATGTCCAAAAAACAAATTAGTACTCGTGGGAACGACCAAACGGGTTTTCTTTGACGTCTCTTATGCTAAAGCCATCGAAGATCGTCCCTCCTTTATGACAGAAGATCGCCGTCGACGGCCATCGAATGCTCGACGACCCTCGCTCCTCCCTTTGTGGCCACTCTCGTCGGCCGTTGGATGCTCACCACCAAAGCCCTTGACCCCGCGATGATGAACGATAGCCAATGAGACAATGCACTCGGGGTTTTTCGCACCACGACGACTCGGTGAGTTCCCCCAATCAACTTGAGCCGGTGTTGCCAGCTTTGCTTCGACTTCCAATTGCGCCAACAGCTCATCGCTAAGGTGAGTTTGCATAATCTTGAATGTCCTTCTTGATTACGCTAATTGTGTATGGTGGATATGCCTAACCTACTGTCGAGTGCCTTACTTATGATCGATTGCACAATTTTTTGGGCGTGAAACTCGTATGCTCGGTGTTGGGCGAAACCACTTTAGAGATACTGGAATCCCTAAAAATCACCTGCTTCATCCTCAAGGATTTCATGCTATCCTCACGTTTCCGTTGCATATGGCACAATCGAAGACATCAATTCCTCCAATGGACGATGTGTTTTGCCATTCTAGCTTGAAAGCTCCTTTGCGAACAGCAAAGACGAAGGAAAACCGGAGAAGACGATACCATGGCTGCCCAAGATATAATCATAGCAATAAAGGAGAAGGTTGTAGTTTTTTCATTTGGGTTGATGGGGAAATCGGTGAATCGTTAAGTAGTGTATCCAAAAGTTTTCAGCGGTGCCTGTTGGGACTTTGGTTTCAAAGTTCCATAAAAAAGTTGAATGAGAAATGAAGGATGGAGAGTCCCACATGGGAAAAAGAGTATATGAAAGATGGGTTTAAATATTGGAACCTCACAAATGGGTTTGGGCCCCAAGGGGCACCCCACTTTTGTGGAAAGGAGAGGACCTACACAAAGCCGGGTCGGCCCACACACATGGGCGCCGCCGCCGCCGCCGCCGGCTCGGCTCGGTTCGGTTCGGGCCCGAGTCCGCGCGCTCATATTTTTTTTTACACCTATCGGTTTTATTTATTCTATTCTTTTTTTTTTAAACCGAACGGACACAATTCGAATGGACATGTCCGAACAGGTATGTTCAGAATTTTTTTTTTTTTGAACGAACATGTTTGTTTGTTCCAATAAAGAGAGCTGTTCGGTTCGTGTTCCTTCATGAAGGTTCGTAACCGTTTATCAGAGTTGTTCGATTCGTGTCCCTTCATGAAGGTTCGTAACCCTTCATCAACCGTATAGATTTGTGACTCTTCGTCGACGTTCTCAACCTTTCGTTCATGACTCTTTGCATCATTGTCTATAAATAGAACATTGATCGTCGCATTAGAGATAACTGTCATTTTTCGTCATTCTCATTTCACTATTCATCATTTGTGCGATTATTCTACAAAGTGCGTTCGAAGATTTCCTCCGAAAAAGTACCACTTTGGAGGAAAGGCGATTCGTTTTATCTTGGAAGGCAATTGTCCAAGAACCTTGGGTACCGATTGAGGGGACAAATTTGTCTTAAGGACACAACGTCATTTCGTTGGGCTCGGATCATTCCTCTACATTCAGACTACTCATTGCGTTTGGATTCAGGTTTGTCGATTAACGTTATTTTACATATACGAACATCTATAGGCGACAACAATCTTAAGACAAATTTTGTTTATATTCTCGGTATTAGTTGCTTCGTTCGTATAATTGCTTTATTTTGAATAAATTCTGCTTTCGTATTAGAAATGTCATCAACATCGATAACGCCTACGCCTATTCAGTCGGTTCCGACTCATGGAGAAAAGCCAGAAAAGTTCAACGGAACTGATTTCAAGAGATGACAACAGAAAATGTTGTTATATCTCATGACTTTGAATCTAGCAAGGTTCCTCAATGAGAATGCTCCTAAGTTGGATGAAGGAGAGGTAGACAAGGAAAGGTTTGCTGTAGTTGATGCGTAGAAGCATTCCGAATTTTTGTGTCGTAACTACATCCTTAATGGTCTTGACAATTTCCTCTATAATGTTTATAGTCCGCTGAAAACGGCTAAAAAATTATGGGAAAGTTTTGACAAGAAGTACAAAATAGAAGATGCTGGATTGAAGAAATTCATCGTCAGCAAATTTTTGGACTTCAAGATGGTAGATCATAAAACCCTCTTAAGTCAAGTTCAGGAACTTCAAGTGATCATGCATGACATTCATGTTGAAGGTATGATTTTAAGTGAATCATTTCAAGTGGTCGCTTTCATTGAAAAACCGCCACCGTCTTGGAGAGACTTCAAAAATTATCTCAAACACAAGAGAAAGGAATAGTCACTTGAAGACTTGATTGTTCGATTGAGGATTGAGGAAGACAATAGGCTCTCTAAAAAGAAAGTTGGCAAGAATCTGGAGGTTTCAAGGGCCAATGTTGTTGAAGAATGATCAAAACCCAACAAGAAGAGAAAAATGCCTAACAAGTCTGGAGAGGGATTCACCCAAGGCCTGAAGAAGTTCGTTGGCAAGTGCTTTAACCGTGGAAAGTCTGGACATCAAGCCAAAGACTGCAGAGCCAAGAAAAGACAGAAAACTCAGGCGAATGTGGTGGAATAGATTTCCAATGGCGTTAATGATATCAATCTTACTGCTATGATATCCGAATGCAACATGGTGGGAAACCCCAAGGAGTGGTGAATTGATACTGGAGCAACTCGTCATATCCGTGCAAACAGATCGATGTTCTCGTCCTACACTATCGTGGGGGGTGATGAAAAACTCTATATGGGTAATTCATCAACTTCTAAGGTTAGAGGTGTTGGAAAGATTGGTCTGAAAATGACATTTGGAAAAATTGTAACACTAAATAATGTTCAGTATGTGCCGGATATTCGTAAGAATTTAGTGTCCGGATCTCTCCTTAACAAGAATGGTTTTAAGTTAATTTTTGTATCCGATAAATTTGTACTCTTCAAGAATGAGATGTATGTAGGAAAGGGTTATCCGAGTGATGGTTTGTTCAAGATGAATGTAATGACTGTTGTATCCAAGGATGATATGAATAAAAATGCTTCTACTTATGTGCTTAAGTCTTCTAATATTTGGCATGCTAGACTATGACATGTTAATTATAAATCAATAAAGAAATTAATGAGTATGAGATTATTGCCAAAATTTGACTATCCAAGTGAAAAGTGCCAAGTGTGTGTTGAATATAAATTTTCTAAGTCTCCTTTTCATTCTCAGAATAATAGAATCACAAAACCTTTAGATTTAATACACACAGATATATGTGATATGAAATCAATACCATCAAGGGGTGGTAATAAGTACTTTATCACATTTATAGATGATTGCTCAAGGTATTGTTATGTTTATTTGCTTAGTAGCAAAGATGAGGCGATTAATGCTTTTAGAACTTATAAATCTGAAGTTGAAACTCAGTTAAATAAGAAAATTAAAATGATAAGAAGTGATAGAGGAGGTGAATATGAATTTCCTTTGGAGGAAATATGCTCTGAGTTTGGCATCATTCACCAATTCACCGCTCTTTATACACCGCAATCGATTGGTTTGGCGTAAAGGAAAAATCGATCTTTAAAAGAAACAATGAATGCATTGTTGAATAGTTACGGCTTACCGCAGAATTTGTAGGGGGAAGCTATTTTGACAGCAAATTTTATTTTAAATAGAGTACCCCACAAAAGGACACAACACACTCCCTATGAGAAGTGGAAAGGCGTAATACCTAACTTGAATTATCTTAAAGTGTGGGGGTGTTTGGCTAAGGTTGCGGTTCCTAAACCTAAAAAGGTTAAGATAGGACCAAAGACTGTTGATCGTATTTTTATCGGATATGCTCATAATAACAATGCATATCGTTTTCTTGTTCATGAGTCAGAGATCCCGGATATACATGTTAATACGATCATTGAATCAAGGGACGCTTCGTTCTTTGAAAATATATTTCCGTATAACATAGTATATGAACCAATTGATAATAATAAGAGGTCTCGAGATACTATATCTAGAAGTGATCCAATGGAGGATGGATCTAGACGTAGTAAAAGACAAAGGACTTCCACGTCTTTTGGACCTGATTTTTTAACATATCTCTTAGAAAATGAGCATCGGACATTCAAAGAAATTGTGACATCGCCAGAAGCCCCGTTCCGGAAAGAAGCTATCAATAGTGAAGTCGAATCCATCTTATCAAATCATACTTGGGAATTTGTTGACCTTCCTCCTAGTAATAAACCACTACAAAGCAAGTGGATTTTCAAGAGGAAAATGAAAGCAGATGGTACTATTGATAAGTGTAAGGCCAGGCTTGTGGTAAAAGGCTACAAACAACGAGAATGCATTGATTATTTTGACATTTATTCACCTGTCACGAAAATTACATCTATACGGATGTTAATTGCTATAGCAAATGTAGACAGGCTTGAAATCCATCAAATGGATGTCAAAATAGCTTTTCTAAATGGGAATCTAGAAGAAGAAATATATCTAGAACAACCGGAAGGGTTCGTTGTTTCAGGACAAGAGAAAAAAGTATGTCGGCTTATCAAGTCACTCTATGGGTTGAAACAAGCACCAAAACAATGACATGCTAAATTCGATCAAGTAATGTTGTCGAATGGTTTTAAAATTAATGAGTGCGATAAATGTGTATATGTTAAGAGCACTCATAATAGATTTGTCATTTTATGTCTCTATGTAGACGACATGCTTATAATAGGCGGCGATAGTGAGGTCATCAAGGCGACCAAACGCATGCTCACAAGCAAATTTGATATGAAAGACATGAGGGTTGCAAATGTTATTTTAGGAATTAAAATCCTCAAAACATCTAAAGGATTAGCATTATCACAGTCTCACTATATAGAAAAGATACTTGAAAAATGCAAGAATTTAGAAATTGTACCAATAAAGACCTCGATAGATGTTAATTTACATCTTTCGAAGAATACTGGTGAAAGCAAAGCTCAAAATGAGTATGCTAGTATACTAGGCGCTTTAATATATGTTATGAACTGTACTAGACCGGACATAGCTTGTGCGGTAAGCAAGCTAAGTCGATTTACAATTAGTCCAAATGAAAATCATTGAAAAGCTATGAAACGTGTATTGGGCTATTTGAAGCATACTCAAAACTATGCTTTACACTACACAAAGTATCCAACGGTACTTGAAAGATACTGTGATGCAAATTGGATAATCGGCACAAAAGACACAAAATCAACAAGTGGATATGTGTTCATGCTTGGTGGGGGAGCAGTGTCTTGGAAATCATCCAAACAAACTTGTATAGCAAGATCTACTATGGAAGCAGAATTTATTGCTTTGGACAAAGCTTGTGAAGAAGCAGAGTGGCTTCGAAATTTCTTAGAAGACATTCCTAATTGGCCTAAACCGAGTGCCACCGTGTGTATTCATTGTGATAGTCAAGCGGCAATAGGTAGGGCAAGAAATGTCATGTATAACGGTAAGTCTCGACATATACGTCGAATGCATGATATTGTAAGACAACTACTCTCTAGTGGAATTATTACAATTGACTATGTGAAGTCAAAAGATAATATAGCGGATCCATTAACAAAAGGCCTAACTAGAGATACGGTTGTGAAAACATCAAGGGGAATGGGTTTAAAGCCTATAAAATAAGTCATCATAGCGAGAACCCTACTTAGTTGACTGGAGATCCCAAGATCTAGGTTTAATGGGACAACCAAGTTATGCGGGCGATGTAGAGTAATGTTAACTCTTATTCATTCCCGTATGAAGATAGTACTAATATATGGAGGTTAAGCGTAAACTTTTAATGATTCCGAATCGGGTATGCAATATACCACATATTCAGAAATCACCTATGTGAGTGTGAAGTGAGGGCCGCTTTTGTGAGAATTTGAAAGGCCGAATTCTCTAAAGCACTTATGAAGCCAGGCAATGTTCATGGCCAAAACGAACACAACAGTGAGAACTAACTTTGTTCGAGAGATAATTGTGTGATTTTTATTGTCTAGGCTTACATCAAAGGTCGACAGTTCAAGGACATCAAGTCTACCGATTAACCGAGTAAGTCCGATAGGTCTCACTAGAGAAAGTTCAAAATCTCGGACTACTTATCCCGATGCAATCGTCTCTCATTGAATAATCGCACATTGCATCTTATGCATTTACGAAGAGTCGTGATAACCGAACTTCTCATTCATGTGGGGGATTGTTGGAACTTTGGTTTCAAAGTTCCATAAGAAGTTGAATGAGAAATGAAGGATGGAGAGTCCCACATGGGAAAAAGAGTAGATGGAAGATGAGTTTAAATATTGAAACCTCACAAATGGGTTTGGGCCCCAAGGGGCACCCCACTTTTGTGGAAGGGAGAGAATCTACGCAAAGCTAGGTCGGCCCACACATGCGCGCGCTTGCGGCGGCGGCGGCTCGGCTCGGTTTGGGCCCGAGTCCGCGCGTTCCTTTTTTTTTTTACACCTATCGGTTTTATTTATTCTATTCTTTTTTTTTAAACCGAACGGACACAATTCGAATGGACATGTCCGAACAGGTATGTTCAGAATTTTTTTTTATTTGAACGAACATGTTTGTTTGTTCCAATAAAGAGAGCTATTCGGTTCATGTTCCTTCATGAAGGTTCGTAACCCTTCATCAACCGTAAAGATTTGTGACTCTTCGTTGACGTTCTCAACCTTTCGTTCATGACTCTTTGCATCATTGTCTATAAATAGAACATTGACTGTCGCATTAGAGATAACTGTCATTTTTCGTCATTCTCATTTCACTATTCATCATTTGTGCAATTATTCTACAAAGTGCGTTCGAAGATTTTCTCCGAAAAAGTACCGCTTTGGAGGAAAGGCGATTCGTTTTATCTTGGGAGGCAATTGTCCAAGAACCTTGGGTACCGATTGAGGGGAAAATTTTGTCTTAAGGACACAACGTCATTTCGTTAGGCTCGGATCATTCCTCTACATTTAGACTACTCATTGCGTTTGGATTCAGGTTTGTCGATTAACGTTATTTTACATATACGAACATCTATAGGCAACAACAATGCCATGCCAAACAAGAAACAATATTCGGTTTGGTTAAGGAGCTTCTTGAAAATGCCATACAGCTTCTTCGGTTTGAATGCCCTGTTCTTGAACTTGTCCATAGAATATTGGCACCCTGTCTACTTATTGAACTCGCGCTAAATGTTATGCCACCCCGCTTTGTTGAAAGTAGAGGTACTTCGATTCCCCTTCTTAATCTCGTCTACCATCAAGCTTACCAATAATTGCGTCAATGGCTCGGTCCACTTAGCAATGACCGTTTCTTTTTGAGATGCCATTTAATGTAAACCGATCGAGTATAACATGAGCCAAATCATTAAAATGAATTAAAACATCGGTTCAATCCATAGAGAACTTGCTTATGCTCATCTCATAATAATTAATCTACTGAAACAGTAATTTTGAAGCGCAAAAGTTGCGCATATCACTACCTTTGTTGACTAAATGCAATCCTTCCGAAGGGTATCGCTTATATGATCCTATTCTTGTTCAAGAAATCAGATAGAATGTAAAAAAGAAATGTTATGTGCAGAGAAAGCATGAAGCAAGAAGTTTTATTGCAAAAAGAGATGTCTACATACATGCTATCCGATGCTCATTAAATCCCTACATACATGTTAAACCATCGTAAGCATTATCAAGCAATCCAAGTTTAAAGCAGCTGAGCGTATTCGTCTATGTACACATACACCTAGTGATACTAGCACTAGAAATAAACAGGAAAGAAGGATCTACAACAACCAATCTAAACATAACATAATAGCATCAAATTGTCACAAGCTATGCTCGAGGCCAGCACCATTGTGTCCGACTCTGAAGGTTAGATAAATGAGTACCAATGTCCCAAAGCTTGACCCGCAATCGCAACAACATTAGATTACTAAGGTCATAGAGATAGATCTACCGAATGGGGAAGAGTAGATATATCCCTTTCACATATATGTTCATCGTTTTAGGTGATAATATTTTGCATTGTGCCTGTACTATTTGACTTGGTTCTCCATTGACGCTCACACAACTTAGCCAATCAATTAAGGTTTGCTATCCCATTCTAATGAGAAATAATTCCGTTCACGCCGCGAAACCTAGCGCAGTATACGTACTATGATGTTCAAGAAATGGAGCATATCGATGGCTCTTCCTATAACTTGGCAAATGAACATTTAATATATCGCAAATTTAGCAGATAATGGGAACAATATAGGATTGCTATCTCATTAGAGGTGAAAACTACACACGCACACGCGTGCGCATATATATATTTTTGGGGGGGTAACGGCTCTTTGAGGAAACTTGTTAAGCAACTAATTGACAAAGGTGCCCTTAAAATATAGTGACGTTTCCTGGGATGAAACAATTTCCTTAAAATGTAGTGACATTTCATGAGATCAAAATTTCAACGAAATCAATATACTTCTCATAGATATTGTGATCAACACCCTAGTAAATGCTTCCAACCCCCAATAGGAGCCGCATGTCAGGTGACAGTGTTCTATGTCAGCCAATTGTTTCCTTCCACGCTTTCTTTCATCCAACTCTGTGTGATTCGAAATTTGCTACGTAGTTTTCTTCTAATTATGCAAGAGTTTCAGTTAGGGCATTTGTTACAAAATTCTCCCCTTTCTACCTACAGTATTAGAGATAAGGAGTTGTAGAATGATAGCTTG
The DNA here is from genome assembly GCF_020921035.1 of Rhodamnia argentea. Classification (NCBI taxonomy): domain Eukaryota; kingdom Viridiplantae; phylum Streptophyta; class Magnoliopsida; order Myrtales; family Myrtaceae; genus Rhodamnia; species Rhodamnia argentea. The sequence continues at coordinate 33,113,490 of NC_063150.1, read as the reverse complement.
AGTGTTAATGTGGGCTTTTGGGGACTGCTGGGTCTTATTTCATTAGAGTTCTCGAATAACTCTTTTGGAATATTTTTCTTTTGTAAAACTCAATTAGTCAAAGTTCTACTGGGACATATTCAGGTGTGAAAGATGAATGGGAGCTATCAAGTTGCATAATCAATTGAGCAAAGATGCAACAACACCCGGAGGGAAAAAACCAACATGCCCACACTTCGAAAATAACGTCCCAACCAACAAAAAAAAGTGCATTGATCCTGCAGATTCGGGATGAGCTAAACAAGCTATACCATACGAAAGAGGGGGAGAGAGACAAACTGAAATTCCACAAGCCGCACGAAACCGGAAGCAAATAATACAACTAAGCACACATTAGTAACAGAGAAATCACAAGAGCAGGATTTAATAAAGATGAAGACGTACCAGCACTCCTCCACTTCAAAGCTTCAAATTTTACATGTCCTCGAAGACAGGGAGACGAAACGCATCAAGATTTCTCTCCCAAATATTCGAAAGATCTCAAAGTTATGGCGGCTCGGACCTATGATTGATACACCGGAACCGAAATGAGGCGACGCTTAGAATTAAAAAATGCGGTGACAAAGGACGAACGTGCAACCACCGAGGTGAGAGGAAAGTGAAGCCAAATAGAGAGAGAAAACCCTAATCTCGCAGATCCGACTTCCTTTGACACAAAAGACGAATTGCGGTTGAGAAGAGGTTTGTCGGACGTGCGAATTAGGAGGCGACAATGGAGGCGGAGATGGATGTGTGGTTGAGAGTGACCAAGAACATTGTGGAGCGTTGATATGGAGAGAAACGTTCGGCGTTGAAGAGGGAGAGAACTCGGGCGTTCACATAAGAGAATGAGGCTCAAAATCTAATCGATAGAGAAGAGGAGTTCACAACAGAAGCCATTCTAGACCGAGAGAAGTGAACATTTTTTACTTCTCGGATGAAACTCAAAATCTGATCGGGCAAGATTTTTCACTACGTAATTGAAAAACACAACCATAAGTCAAATTTTTTTATCAAACCGCTTTCTACTTTGATCACGTTTTTATCAAACGCATTTATCCGCCGGATGGGTTTCTAGCAGAGAAATGAAAATTTTGAAGTGTTTTCATGCGAGCCCTTAATTTTCATGTTCAAGTCAGCCATGTAAAATAGAAAAGGAAAGTTTCATGTGGTTGACTTGAATCAATCGAATTCGATCGGGATTAAATGAAACATATGCTTCCATCTTGAAATCGGCTACTCTATATAGATACACATATATAGATATTATGGGTTTTATGTGTTGTGGTTGATGTGGAGGCAGAGTGAGTCTCCATGACGTTCGTGCGGTGAAGTTTTTTATTTTTGAAATTACACTAAGAATTTGTGTGTTTGAAACTGATTAAATCTTCCGAGTAAGATTTATATATTTCAAATATTATTTGGTGCGGAATTACTAGAGCTAAACAACATGTGAGTTATTGAGTGCAATTGAGGTTGAGAATCACTAAGAGTGCTTGAGTGACTCGAGTGTGGTTGTAATATCTGCTATATTACTTGATTTATAGTAGAATTTCGTGCATCTCTTTTTGTGTAATTGATTTTTGATTTATTCTCTTGTTATGTTATTTTGTTGTTTGATTACTTTTTTTTTTTTGTAGCAATTGGTATCGAAGTTAGGCTTGGATAAGTTGAAGCGAATCGATGGCGACGGAAGAAGAAAAAGTGAAATCAACGAATTTGATGGGAATGACTTTGATTTCTAGAATATGTATATTCGGGATTATCTATACTAGAGGACTATGCACTTATCTTTGTTCGGAAGAATCCAAAGTTGAGAAGCAAGTTGATTAAGAATTGTTGGACAGATAGGCATTTGATGTTATTTGATTAATGTTGTCTCGTAATAACTTTGTAATAGAGAAAATCAATGTGGGACTACTTAATGCTATGTCTATTTTACTTAAAGCATCGCAGAAGGACGTTGGTTGTTGAGCATATCCATCAATTCAATGTGGCTGTCAATCAATTGAGATTAGATGACATTGACTTTGATTATAAATTACATGCTTAATTATACTATCCTCATTATCCGATAATTGGAATGCTCTCAAGGAGTCCTAATGAAAACAAGAAGTATAGGTCCGCCTGCCATGCTACTATTATTGTCGTTAGTAAACATTTGGATCAACAAGCTTGATGTTAGTTCATGATTTGATTTTAAGCGAAGACCTCTGTAGGCGAGAATTTGTGAACACATACTTGCTGTTTTAGTATGTGAAGGTAGAGAAAGAACCGATACTCGTGTTAGTAGGAGCAATCTGAACCTAAACAAACGAAGTCAATAGAGGAGTAGTGTTGTAGTCTGTTGGCATCACAGCTAGTGGGCATCACGGCTAGTGAGTATCTTAGAAGGAATTGCTTTAAGCTGAATAACGATAATGGTAAGGGAATTAGACTTGAATCTACTAATGATATTGCTGCAGTTGCAGAGGATGTGTTGGATGATGATGATTATGTCTTATCCATCATTGATGATTCTTTGTTTAATGGATATATTCTGGATTCTAATTATCTATTCACGCCACAAAAAATAAGAACTAGTTTATTATGTATTAGTGCACGAAGAGTGGTAAGTGCAAACGTTAAGTGCAATGTTATGGGTGTTAGCATTGGTAAAATTAGAATGTTTGATAGTATTGTAAGGATATCAACTAAAATGAGGCATGTCCCATAATTGAAGAAGAACTTGATTTCCTTAAGTACTTTAGATTATTTAAGTGCCGATATATTTTAGAATTGGAGTTCCGAATGATATTTGAGGTGTCATGTTGATAATAAGAAAAATTAAGCACAATAGCTTGTATGAGCTTTAAGGTGAGACAATGACGAATTTCACCATAGAGACGTCAGATATATTTGTTTGAGAGTCCGAATTGTGACATATGCGGTAGGGGCACATTAGTGAGAAAAGCCTAAAGAATTTGAGTGAAAGGAATCTGTTATGTGGTTATGTGATTGAGAAACTGAATGTATGTAAGTGTTGCGACTTAGAAAAATGGAAGAGAATGCAATTCAAGAAGATAGTCGAAGAAATCATGGAGGTTGCAGAGTTGGTTCATTTGAATGTTTGCAAGGAGTGCTACAATTTATGCTAAACATTGTGGATGGCTCCTCGAGTAGGGCCTAGATGTTTTTGCTAAGACACAAGTTTGATGTCATTATTAGGATCAAGCATTTAAGAGCTTTGATCGAAAAGAAGACTAGTAAGAAGATCGAGCATGGCATGGAGTTTATGCATGGAGCTATTAAGCAAATTCTAGATGAAGAAAATATAGAGAGATATCGCACTAGTCTCGAATAATTGCAATAGATTGCAAATTTAATGAGTAGAATGTTACTTGAGACGACTCATAAAATGCTCTATAGTACTGGTATGGGTGAGAAATTTCTAGCTGATGTGCTTAATACGATGAGCTATCTAGTGAATAAATAGCCGCTCATTGTTATTGGATATCGGATCCTAAGGACTGTGGTTGGGTAATGTCGTTGATTATTCTATTTTTAGAATATTTAATTGCCCATTTTATATTCAAGTGAGTGGTGGTAAGCTCGATGCGAGAGCATGAAAGTGCATATTCCTAGACTATGCACAAGGAGAACGGGGCTATTGATTATGGTGCTTGGAAATAAATGTTGTCAACGGAGAAGTTATATTTGATGGGTCTCATATACTTATTGGTAGAAGTGAGTGTGGTAGTGTTTATAAGAATTTGGATGGTATTGAGTTTAAGGCGAAGTTGCAACCCGAAACTCTTGAAGTAGCGGGTATTAGCATGGTAATCAACACACATGGCGCTTGTAGAGAGATGAAGCATGTAGAGTCAACAATTGTTGTTGCTGTTCGGTTTAACAAGCTACATGTTTGATCTCCTAATAAATATGGACGCAATTGCGATAGAGGATGCATGTTCGAGAATTCTTGTGGAGTAGCTAAAGATGTATATAGAGTTGGTACTTTGATATGGTATACGGTTACATTAAAATTTAATCGTGACTTGGACTTAAAAGATATCTATGGCAGTTGATCCCACGAGAGGTTTTGGGAACCAACAGCAAATTCGATTCTAACAAACGGGTTGTGACTTGACTCCAACGTCGAGCCAAAGTAGAGATTGTTGAAAATATAGTTTGAGTCCGAGCCATTGGATAATAACCAACCCAAATAAAGTGAAGAATATGGAATTTTTAGTTGCGGCTATTAGAAAAAAGGAGGAGCTCACAAATTAATTTTCAGCTTGAAGTCGAGCAAGCGAAATAGAAAAAACAAAGTTGGACTTCATTGATTTGAATCAATTGAATTCAATTAGGAATACATGGAATATGTTTAAATTGGCTACTCCACTTTGCTTGGCTGTATATATGTTTGTGGGATTGTGTGCTTCGGTTGATGTAAAGGCAGTTTGAGTCTTCGTGTTATTCATGTAGTGAAGGTTTTCATCTTTAAATTACACTAAGAATTTATGTGATTGAAGCTTATTGAACATTGCGCGTAAGATTTGTATAGATTGAGAGGTTATTTGTTAGGAGTTATGAAAGCTAAACACTATGCGAGTTATTAGATGTAATTATGGGCTGAGAAATAGCGAGAGTGTAGTTGTTATATTCGTCATATCGCCGGATCTACCATGTAATTTTGAGCTACCCTCTTTGTGACGCATGTCACACTAATCGAATCACGTAATTCCGTGTATGATTTATTTCCTCGGTACGTTACTTTATTGTTTGTTTTCACTGCACAATATGATGCCACTCACTATAAACAACATGGTCAATTTGGTGCATAATTTTACAACTATTATTATAATGTCATCTGTGATTAGATTGTTAATAATGCGTTGTTTGAGAGTCCATTACTTTCTTCAAGCAATTCCTCCCCCCCCCCAAAGTTGGGTTTCGAGATGAAAATTTAGGACCCGAATTGCATTAGGATCAAAACGAGGCTTGCCGAAGAGGAACGGATACATGTTTGAATCGGCACTTGCCAACCCGCATCAATCACGCCATCATTCCTTACTGATCTCATTTGAGTGAAAAGTATAGAGTGCTATCATATTACGGAGTCGCCTGCAGATGGGGCACACATTTACCTAAACGAGGTGGGAAGAATCTCTTACAGACAAGTCTTATCGAATTTTTTTCTTAAACTGAATACATATGTGTTTTAACTCTACTCACGTTTTGCAATTCACGAAAAAGAAGGGACGAAGAAAGAAGGGTAGCCTTGGCACGTTTTTGCCGCGCTCAATCTTCGCAAGATAGAATTTCTAATTTGCTTTTTGTTTAACCTTGAGTTTAATTTGTAATCGGATTCTGATTAGATAAATGCGCGCCGTCGCATAGAATTTTCTCCCCCTCTCCCCGACCCCCTCAAACGATGAGGAGTGCGCGAGAGCAAAAACGCAAGCCGTTTCGCAAATATTTCCTTTCTGCCTAGAAGGCCAATCTCGTAGTTTCATCGTCTTCCTCGTTCCTCAGTCACTCGCTATTCGTTTCAATTTCATCACTTCGCACGCAAACACCGCTGTTGCAAAACTCGGAGCTCGCTCTCTCTCTCTCTCTCTCTCTCTCTAAACCACGTTTTCTCAACACGCAGCTTCTTCTTCTACTTCTACTCCTCTGTCCTTTCATTCTAAATTCGTGCTCTTTCACCCCGATTTCACCTCCCTCTCTTCTCTCTCTCTCTCTGTACCTGCGCTTCACGGCAATGGACGACGAAATCGGCCGCTCCGTCTCCGCTTCCAATTGATTCTCCGCCGCGCCATTCGCTTGCATTCGCGTAAAGTAGGTCTCTTCTCCCTCCTCGCCCCCTTCTTTAAATTGCCAGGCTCTTAATTTCAATCGTCGCGGTGGAGGGAAAAAAGGAAGATTTTGTGCTGTTTGGCTTGCGTGGTTGTAGATGGTGTGCGTGTTTTTGGTCCTTCTCTTTCAGGGTGTGTGCAGAGTTGGAGCTCAGTTTGTGAATTTAGTTGCTTTTTATGCCTTTCGGAGGAATAATGGTGATTTCGTTGGGAGCAATCAATTTGCAGCTTTGAGTGTTCGGATGGGTTTATTTAGCAACGGTTTTTAGGGGAGATTATCGCGTGTTTTTAAGGTTTAGAGGGCGTACTGGAAAGATTCAATTTTTTTCGCGCCTGGGAGAACTTTTTTTGTTCTCAATCATTGGCATTGAAAGTGCTTCAGAAGCACTTTCAATTTTCATGCTCAAACGGTGCTACGCCTGATTGGGATTGTGAGAAACCTTTGATTCTGCGAAATTTGTCACGATGTCACTTTCATTAAGAATTTTGTTAAGACTGCTGCGTCTTTTGGTTTCAGAATTTTCTGGAAAATCATATATTGTTCTGCGTTATAAGGTTCAGACAATTTTCTGTTCCCTTTCGGTTGAAACTGATGAGGCTAAGAAATATGCATGAGAGAATTTTCAACTTTGATTCACATATTTTTTAAGGTGACGCAGAAAACAATCCTTCGCTTTTTTCCTTTTTTTGCTGCAATATTTAGTTTCTGCATATGAGAAATAGGGAAACAGTGGGATGCCTACAAAAGGTGATTCATAATTAATACAGAAAACTAGAAATCAATAATAACTGGCACAGAAAAGCCTGAAATAGAATTTAACATCAAATGGCCATGCAGTATGGAGCATGGGTTCTATATGCTAGTTGTAACTGCTTTGATCCTCACAGAGTGAGCAATATAATTTATTTTTCAAAGTTAATAATGTTGTTAGTGATTGCGTTCATTGTTTGCTGGAAAAGGCCATTGGCCTTGCAAATAGAGATATTGCTTTTCTTTTTAGCGTCCTTATTTCTTCAAATGGGAATTGAAGATAATCTCATCCGCAATATGACAGTATACCACATTGTTGATTTATTTAACCAATGTCCATATATGGCCTACCAAAACCAATTGCCCAAAAACTCCAGATGTTATGAACCAAAGGATGAAATTATTTATTTGTTTATGATTACATAATACATGACCAAAACTTTAGACATGTGCGTGATCGAGCCTATTACGGTTGGACTCTGCATGGGAAAATAGTAATAGAAATCCGTTTTATTCTACACTCAGTTTAAGATTTCTGTGCTTCTACAGTTTTCTGAGATCTTCTCAGGGAAAAGAGGCCCATAAACTTGGAGGTTTTCCTGAAGGCGTTGCGGTCCTTTTTTTCCCATGTAGTAATACAGTAGTACACGTTTCTTAGTGTTAACCCTCTATTTGATATGAAGAGTGCTTTTTTTTTAATATATATATATATATATATATATATATATATATATATATTAAAAGTATAGCACTGGAATTATATCGGTGACATGGAGATTTGTTGTTTAGTCAATGATTTAGATACTGTTTACTGAATAGCTTCTTCCTACCACAAGTTCGTAATTCTATAATAATATACTGTTCCGTGATGAATATGCAAATAGGATCACATCAAATTCTGCATTAAATTCGTGTCCAGCATATGTTGAAGGTAGTGGGTATGTCAACGCTTGAATATTCACATCGCGTACTTTTATGGCATGTTGTACGTACTTGCCACCCACTTTGATTGGTAGTCCTAATAGCAAATACCTTTTTCATAAACCATAGGGTCACTCATTATCTGGTGAAATGTGGATCTTTTCTATGGAGTTCAGTATTTTGTGCACTCATTTTGTTTGGTATCCTTTTTCTTTTTATTATCTCACAATATATTTTAGAATCCGTCAGTGGCCAACATTTGTTTTTTGATTTTTGATATGAAGCTTGTATGGAATCTGCAATGATATTAGGTTGTCCGTGTCTGTGGAACTCTTCGTTCTTATTTGTATTCTTTTAACAACACCTCCATAAGGTGCTGTCAAAATTGTGAAGTTAGATGTGAGATCTTTTTTAAAACCCCTCATAGATTGTTTTTTCTCACTTTGTTCTTTCTAATTCATTGCTTTTTATAGACACATTGAGAGTATAACATTTTGAATCTTTCTTACCAACAGAATGTTATTACATGCATGACTTTGTCCTGGAAGTAAAGTAGTTATCCTATGCAGATAGTGTCAGGTTTTCTGCAACTAACTCAAGTTGGACCAGTATAGGAATTGGTATAAAATCTTCTATGAGCACTTAAAACTTTGATCTCACAGCCTAGACTACTCATGCACTCCACTGATATAATTGTGTTCGGCTGTCTATTTGCATTCCAGATTTTGATTGTTTTGTCCTCTCCCTCTCCCTCCACAGGTTTTTGCTTCCAGCAGAGGTTCACCAAATTTTAAGGTAGACTGGGGCTAACTGTCCAGTCTAATCTCATCGCATCAATGGGCAGTACCTTCAATCCACAGATTTTAGTTGAAAAGTTAGCAAAGCTCAACAGTTCACAGACAAGCATAGAGAGTATCCTTTTAACTTCTTTTCGACTGTTTGGCACCTACTATACCTATGAAAATGTGCTTTTTATTAGGTTATGATGATCACCAATAAGACACATCTTTAATGTGCCCACACTTCTGTAGATGGTTCAAGCTTCTGTTGTTTAAGACCTTTAAATTAGGTTTATTCTTCCTTCCTGTTTTGGTTTAATATGTTGTTTGATGATATATAGACATTCTTCACTGACATGCTGGGGAGAGAAGTGAAGACCAATGTTAACTCACATCTTTCGTGATCCAGTCAACTGCTATGTTAGCTTGTGTGGAGGTCAATTATGTCGTTGGTGCTACCGCACTCTGTTTGGTCTTGTTTTTCATGGTTCTTTTGTTTTGTTAGCTATTGCTGGCTTTCAGAACCAGCTAACTGGTTCCATCAAGTTCGATTTTTATTTATCTTTAAATGCTTGTTCTTTAAAGTTCAAAAGCTCTGTTCCATTTCATATTTGGAAAGTGGTGTATGTTTCTGAGTTGCTGTCCTTAATGCCGTTAAGCTTTGTCACATTGGTGTATTTTCCATATGAACAAGGCAAAACAAGTTGTCGAAACATGGGATAGGCAGTTTCACTGCTCGCCTAGGGAACAACGTGTGGCTTTTCTATATCTTGCCAATGATATTTTGCAAAATAGTAGGCGAAAGGGTTCTGACTTTGTCGGTGAGTTCTGGAAGGTTCTTCCGGAGGCCCTTCGTGATGTAATTGAAAATGGGGATGATTTCGGAAAAACTGCTGCCCTGCGATTGGTATGTTTTTCTTACTCCACTTGGTTTCATGTGATTTACTGGTGCATTCTTTTGTATTTTCTTTAGCAATTCTTCTTCCTGTAGCCTGAATACCCAAACTGATTCGATCAAATGAATTTCTTTTTTTCTATCTAAATATGTCTCTTGTGCTTGTAACTTTGAACTTTGTTTGCCATACATTTAAATGACCTTTATGCTTGGCATGCCTTTAATGTGAAAGAAAACTATGCATCTGAATATTGTACATTTTGTAACTAACTCTTTTAAAGGATGAGGACTTGGAAAGAAGTTACGTGCTGGTAGCTAGATAATGACTGTAATAAAGAAAGGCCTTGCAAAATTCGTTCTCAGTTCCCTTGTGTGGGGGCATTGTTGTGAGGATTGGATAAGTGTGCTATGCCGTGTCCTCATTTCCACTCCTTGTCCTCCAGATGATTCATTTTGTAACATCCTTTCTGCTACACCATTTTTTGCTGGTTTTATTCTCTCTCTCTCTCTCTCTTTTGGTCTAGTGGTTTATGTTCTCTTAGGCAGTATACAAATATGTAAGGGCAAAGTCAAATCAGCAATCTTGACCTTATATGGTCAGCTCTGTGATGTGATCTCTGCCAATCAAACTAAAAGAATTATTTAATAGGTGAAGGTGGAACTTGTGCAAAATTCTTGCTCGAATAAGGAATGCCTTTTGGAGTGCAATTTATCGGCCATTAGTAACCATATTGTTATTTGTGGTAACATTATGAGGGACCAGGGTGGTTTGGTTTTGGATGAAAGTTGGCCTTTTAGAAATTAGTGTATGTGGAAATATCGGTTATAACCATTTAATGTTTCCTTTTGGTTCAATATCTACTTTATATGTTTCCTTTTTGTTCAATATCTACTTTATTTTGTTGAACATACTTGAAAATTATATGGACGCTGCATATGCTGGAAATTTCCATACATGTGAACATCTCCCTGTGCAGCTGCAACTTTATTTTAGTTGATTACTGTATACGATTATCTACTTTATACTCGTGCAATGTGGTTGATGTGGCCGGAGTTTTCAGTTCTTGAAAAACCTATATGTTATGAGGTTTTGAGACGTAAGAGTTCAACTGCAAGAATTTCACTTTTTATGACCTCAATCTAATTCGGTTGTTTGGTATGCTGGCATTCCTTTGGTTTTTAAAGGGGTGAGCATCGCTTCAAAGGAACTTTTTTCATCTTCTGTCTACAATTCCATTTCTTTCTTTTGGGAAATAATAAGAGAGTTAAGCACCTTCATTAACCTCATGTCATCTCATGTCATCTCGTCTCTCTCTCTCTCTCTTCTGAATCGGACTTGCCTATTGCTGACTAGCAACATCTGTGTAGCTGCTTGCCAGCCAGCAATGAACTCTTGCTGGGTCTTGCCCTTGTCTAGGATTTTTATTTTCTGTTTCTTGACTGTATCTTTTCCAAAGTCTTCTTAATATAATCGTGTCATCTAAATGAGCCAAACATCTAACAGGATAGTACAGTTGCATATTTCGGATATTAGTTCCCATGAATTTTCAAACATGAGATGCTGGACAAGGATCTCGAGACTTTATTTAAAATCTTATCTGAAGCTTTTATAAGAATTCTTGAGCATAGCTTTAGTGACTTAAAGGTTGAGGAAATTTCTTTTTGTGTATCTGGTAGATCCTATGATCTTCTGATATTCTGATGGCTTGCTTTTCTCTCTAAATATGTACAGCTCCATAAGTTGGGGTAATTCTTGCCGAATCATACTTGAGCATAGCTTTAGTGACTTAAAGGTTGAGGAAATTTCTTTTTGTGTATCTGGTAGATCCTATGATCTTCTGAGATTCTGATGGCTTGCTTTTCCCTCTAAATATGTACAGCTCCATAAGTCGGGGTAATTCTTGCTGAATCATACCTAGGATGATTTCTGGAAGCTCTTGTGTAACTTTTATGTTGATGACTTGTTTTGAGATGCCACGCTTTATGCTTCTGCTGTTTGGTAGACAATGCAGACCACATTTCTCTTCCGTAAAAGCTCTACAATGTACTCCATCATGCATTATTCTTTGCCTGGCTTCTTTTGTTCAAGTCTTTCTTTTGTCTTTTTATTTTTGGGGGGGGGAATCATTTATTTAAGCTAATGCTTGCATTGTTAATATGTTTGATTTGCAATGTTGAATTCGTGCTGCTTTACCTGCAGATTAACATATGGGAAGAGAGGAAAGTCTTTGGTTCAAGGGGCCAGATTCTTAAGGAAGAATTTGGCGGGAGACACCTGGAGAACCGTGACAGGAATGGGAAGGATTTAGGACATAAGCCGGTAGCTCAAATTCTGTCTGCTTATGTTATTTCCAATACTCCTTTTTTCTATCTTTCTTTATTGCTTTCTTTCTTTTTCTTAGAAAGTAGATAAGGATTGATGTACTTTTTTCCCTTACAAGTTTTCTTTGTTTAAACAGAAACAGCCTGTTGGAAATATCCTGGACAAAATAGTGTCAGATTATCAACATCTTTATAGTGACCAAGTTGATGAAGATGTCGTATTGAGCAAATATAGGAATGCTATCAGCTGTTTTGAGAAAGTGGAAAAGGAGATTGGCAGTGACAGCAGTTCAGGTACTCGAAATGCAGTTTCTGCTCTGAATCTATAACACCTTGGGGTCTATTTGGATTTTTTTTTTTTCACATATGGCTTTTTATTTGATCTAAATCTTAAAGCCGACACTTTTTGACTTTTTTGAAATCAGAGGCTTCTGTAACCTTCACAAGACTCAAAACACGTCAATTCATATAATTTTTCTCTAATTTTGGAAGTTGAATAATATGTAAATTATTGCATGACTTTTTGCTTTCTGTTGAAGTGTACACACACACACATCTAGCTCCTTTTCCAGTAGGATACCCGTGAGTAACCAATCATGAATCAAACACTCTGGTTGTGTACGCTCCATACCAGAGTTACCCGAACATGGAATTTTCCACTCATGGTACCAAAACGTGAATGCGGAAACACACTTGGAGTGATGCTTAGATTGAATGCAGAAATTATAAAATTATAATTTAGCTAAATGAATAATTTTTTCTGCTTTAAGTAAATTAAAGGCTTAGTTTTCTTGCCGAGAGTGTGAAACAATTTGTAGTCAAAAGTGAAAGAAAAGCCCATGTTTCTTGAAAGAAGGCCCGAGTTTATTTAAAAAGGCTTTTATTGCCTTATACACAGCCTGCAATACTGGTAGGAGACCAGACTCATGAGTTTTTTAAGTTTCACATTTGGGGTCCTCCCCTATCTCTCTCGAGTGGTAGGTTTTCTAAGTTTTATGGGAGCACAATGTTTGGCGATCCAGATCACCAGCAATCGGCAATATGGAGCTTAGTCTGTAGGCTAAGTAGCCATTTCTGGTATCCCTGGTCCATTCTCCACATGCACCTTTTGGGTGCTGAAATCCGTGTTGTGATAATAAATATAATAATCTTTCTTTTGCAAGTTTTGTCTGGACAAGCAAAACATATTGATGTACCTGAAGGGCAGCAGCTTGGGACCAGGGTTGCCCGCCTTAATGCACAAACATGAAGGATGAGGAAAAAACTGTTGACCATGTTTGTTTGTTTCTTATATCAATAGTTCCCCTTTATGGTTTATACGCTAGCCAGGGAACTACAATTGATGGATTTTATTCTTCATATGCTTTTCCTGTTTACAGAGATTATTGTGAACTCATGATCTCTGCGTATTTCTGGTAAAACAATAGGGTCAACCTGATTTTGGCAAGGGCTATTGTTTTTATGGGTCATGTCCTGTCTGTTCTACCCAACTGAAGTGGAGGAATTCCCAAATTTAGCCTTGTCAAATTCTGGACTTTAATGGATAGATGTTGGCTGATCTAACATGATATTTCCTTTTCGGCTTTTGAATAATGTCATCAATGCAACCAATCAAAATGTTAAACCATCTGTTGATCAATATCGATATCGTGAGAAGTATGAATTATCTACTGTAATAAATTTATGTCAGCAGCATTTTAACTCGTGGGTTTCAATGCCCTAATTCTTTAGTACAGTAAAATCATTTTAAAGGTCTGGATTATGCTTTGTAAATTAATCTTTCTGTTATTGGGACATTGGCTCATGAATAAGGTCGAAAAATAAGTTGTTGACTAGGAAGGACGGAAGGCTTGTATTGGAGAGTCAAAAAATTTAACAGGATTCTCAATTAACTGATCGGACTTTCTTCTTTTGAAGTACAGAATAATTGCCATTATTTTTTGAACTTCGTCTGTGTCAAACTAATTTTCTTTCTTAACAGGGGGATCCCATGACACTGCAATCGTGGAGGAGGTGCAGGGACAGTATACTGTACTGAGGAACTGCATTGATCAATTAACCACAGTTGAATCCTCGAGAGCAAGGCTCGTGTCTCATCTTAGGGAGGCTCTTCAGGAGCAGGTTTCATTTTCGGTTTGACTAGTACGTAGTTTTAGTGAACTAGATTTGGTTGTGTTCATACTGACATTGTTCTAGTATCAGGAAATCAAGTTGGACAGAGTCCGCAATGAACTTCAGGTCAGTTCCTACTTTTTGTTTGTTGGCGCCATCTGATGAAAGTTTCTTTGATTAGAAGGTGTTTAGGTCGATAATCCTTTGCATGCCGAGAAATCCATATATAAAGGTTAAGGCATCCCTTGAAAAAAGTTAAAGATATAGTGGAAGCTCTAAGCCAGGGATGCACTTGAATATCAACATCCTGCTGCTTGGTTGGGGTTGAAGTGTTTGGCCCTGTTTCCTTCTTTAATAATCTGCTTTATCCTTGAAATAGTCAGTAAAGCTAAATACTTAAAAGAGGCATAATGCGGAAGCCTTGTGGTTCATCAAAAGCCAAAAACATCTGCTACTAAGTTACAGATTGTAGGAATTTTTTGCTTACCGAATCTCTATGGCCATGCCACCAGCCCACTCATTGCCCCGTGAAGAAGAAGGAAAAACTCACCTATCTATGCTTTCCGTGCTTGCTAGGGATGAGATACCATATGCGTGTAGAAGACTGCATACTTCGTTGAGTTTACTACTTTACAGGTCTTTCTCAGTTTATTGTGAAGTATGGGTTGTTTATTAGTTATATTAATGCTTCAGGCTGCTCAATCAAAGTCAGAGCAGGCGAACACTATCTGCCGACAGTTACTTGGTAGCAATGCTAGTCAATTGCTGGCCAACCAAAGCTTGAAAGATATCCAGACGTCCATAGCACCTCAGACGTACATACCAGCAGACAGGGAACAATCTGTCCCAGTAATGTACTCGCAGCGGGCACCATCTTATCCTGAGCAGCCTGGCCACACTGAAGAAGACCCTCGGAAGTCTGCTGCTGCTGCCGTGGCTGCAAAGCTGACAGCATCGACATCATCAGCTGAAATGCTGTCTATGGTCCTTTCCTCGCTGGCATCTGAGGGTGTCATTGGTAATCCCGTGAAGGACTCTTCTGGTGATCATGCTTCCGAAAAGCGTCCTAGGCTCGAGAACAACCAAACACCTTACATACCATCTCAAAATCCCGAGCAGCCAACTATCCGTCCTTTTCCCCATCCAGAGTCCCTCCAACACGATGGCACAAGCGGTGTGCAACAGCATCCGCTTCCTCCTTCATCTGCTCCACCTCTTCCGCCACCACTCCCACCCATGGCTTCATACCCAGCACCGCCTCCGTTCATGCAAGCTGCCGGACCAATGAATACTGGCATGCCATTCAACTATAGCATGAGCCAGCAGCCGCATTCACTGCCAGGTTATCCAGTAGTTGGGACGACAGTGTCTGGTGGATTACCGCCATTCCCTATAGCTCCAGCAAGCTCCTATCAGGGTTTCCCCGGTTCAGAAGGTGGTTTCTACAACCAGCCAACGTCCCTGCCAACGGCACCAATGTCTCGGCAATAGAGATCACACGTTGAGTTTTGATCATGAGGTTACATTGTAGACTGCCAGAGTGTTTACGAAAAGTCCTCTCTTGACATCCAAAGGCGTGAGCCACTAGTTAGGACTTCCCTTTGCCTTGATGCATGTGCAGTGGACATAATTTCATCTGCACATATAACATAGCGTAAGTGTCTGTAGTCAGTATTTATGCGATTCTTACTGTGTGCGAGTACGAAAATGTGAAGTTGACTTGAACTGACAGAGGTATTACCCTTTTAGAGCCGCTGTACATTGATTGTTATGACAAAATCATCTGACATTTAATTAGTTGGTTGCGGATCGAGTTGCGGTCTCTGAACGAGCGTGGATCTGTTTTCTTTCGTGCGTCCCACATGATTACGTTCGTAATGGTGCTATCTGGGTGCTTCTTAGGAATTGGAAAAGTTTGGTAGATGGCGGTTACAATGAACAGTACTCCTTATGCAATTATCTTTGTCATAAGTGATTATTTTTAAGAATTTTTTTTAAAATCATTTATTTTTCACGAAATAAGTATTTTCTAATAGGTCGATTATAGAGATTGCACCTTAGATAAATAAACCAAACTGCAGATAAATACAAGAACGATTCGAATACCGGGCTACCGAACACAGCGACGACAGCTTAAGCGGTGTTGCTTGAGGATCTTTTCGACGCGTGAGCAACTTTTTCTCTCCTCTTAATGTTGCTGTTTTTTCTTTTTTTCCCTTCGTATGCTTTACTTTACCCATTAGGCTGGAGTTGATCTGCACCATTAGCGTTTGCTCCGGCAGCAACAGAGCCATCGTGCGTCTAAACGAACGTATCTCCGCGTCCAAAACTTTAGAAATCACACCTTCTCATCCGATGTTATTCCAACTTCTCTTTCCATTACACGTCCTGAGATTTCCAAACACTTTCGCTGCAAAAAGCCCCACAAGACCCGACGTTCGCATCACAGACATGGAAATGCAAATGACCAAGAACCAAAAAGAGAGGAAAAAAAAAAAAATTGGGTGGATCTTCAGCAACAGGACGAGGGACACTTCCAGAGAGAGGACAAAGGTCGGTGGTGATGAAGGGAACTATCACGTGCGCATGATGTGTCAACTGGGGTCGTCGAAAAGGAAGCACTTTTCTTCTTGTCGATATGCTGGTTAAGATCAAAGGGTAGAGAAGCTGAAAGTTTGAAAAGGAAGGCATCATGGGAAAGTGTTGCGCAGTGTTGTGGTCAAGTTCATGATCCTGGCTCCAACAAGGCAAGGACACCAGCAAAAGCCATGGTAGCCAAAGAACCCACGAATCTGTCTGGAGGGAGAGCTAGAGGAGGAGGGAAAAGACAGCAAGTCGGGCTCCAAAAGGTCAGAGAGAATCTAACCTCTCACATCACATGTGGGTCAATGCACCAGATGCTTACAAATTGGAAAAAACATTGCGATTAGATTTAGAGCAACCTTAATTTAGTCAACAACTTCTTTTCGAAGTTGGGAACAAGTGCAACTTTGCCCGGTTTGGGCTTAGCGTAGAAATGCTAGCGGTAAGTTTCGATACGCTTTCTTTTGAGTTTGCTCTCTATATTCAAGGCTCATAAAGTCTCCGGTAACGGATAAGTCACGTGGTCATGTAAAATGAGAATTACCTTGGTTTACCACTTTCATCGAATTTTCAAATGTCATAAATGCCTTCTTAGGAAGGATACATGTACATTTGACGCTCCACAGGTCATACGTCACGAGATCGCAGCCACAAAAATTCGAGGGGACTCGAGTTAAAATTCATACGATCAATGATTGCGATTGACCCCATTTATGTTCATTCAAGTTCGGGACAATGGTTTCCGTATCTATTTTCAGCCATTCATTGATGCCTTGCAATTGATTCATCCGAATTAATCGTTGCAACATAACTTTTTTTTCTTCTCCGTATCTCTGATTAATTTGGGGCTTACTCTTATGAACCAATGGAATATTTAGACTTTGACACATAAGTCAGTGTAAAGTGACTTGACTGAAAAGGTAAAATTTTGATCGAAATGAGTTGAAAGCTCATAGTCCGGCGCGGAGTTAAGTCCTTCCCCATCGTTCCGATTTATGTCCATCGCCGTTTCCGATGCGAATTTAGCTCTGCAGAATATACAGAGGATTCGTGAAGCCACCAGCTCTGTTGCTTCGGGGTGGATTTTCTTCTGTAAAAATTCTCAGCATATTTTCCTCACAAAACCGAGAGAATGGAAACAAGGGGCAGACATTCCCAACATGCGACAAACGTAGAAACACAAGGCGAGACAAAAACGCACCGTCCGATCCCAACACACGATACTCTGTTCCTCCTTTTATTAATCCCCGACATTACAAAAGCAAAACCAATAGGGAAAAAAAAAATCAATTAAGCTCAAATTCCCAAATGAAAAATTAATAGAAATCCTCGGAAGTGAAGCCCTGCGCTGCTTTATGGCATGCTGAGGACGGCCATTGCATGTTGTGCGTGGAAAGTCGAAAACGACAGGCCGTGTGGGGTGGGGTCAAGGGTTGTGCATTTTGCCCCCATAGGTTTGATAATTATTTATGGTTCAAAAAGTAAAAATTAAGAATGATCAAGTCAAAGATCGATTTAGGGAAAAAAGGGGTTAAAAGCAGTCAACGCTGAGAGAGATAACGTCAGCTGTTAGGGAAGGGTGGGAGTGGGAGGGGGAGGGGAGGAACAAAGGCTGAGAAAAGCCGTCGTGTCGTTTTTTGCTTTAGCGGCTCGAGCTGCAGTCGATAAAGCGGGACTTGTCGTCGTTTCGGGGAAAGGGGTTGGGGTTTGCGTCAGTCTTTGCTTCGTATGATGATGATTGATGAGTCACGAGCAAGAGAGAGAGAGAGAGAGAGAGAGAGAGAGAGAGAGAGAGAGAACAATTTCTAAGTGCTGCCCTCGTATTTTGGAAAATTTTGCAAATTTAAGGAAGTAAAGTTAAGAACAGCCAAATAAAAAAATAATAATTTATCTCAAAAGCCATATTTTAGAAAAAAAAAAATTTGAAATCGGAATTATTGTGCGGATTTGAGTAAAAAATTATTTCAAGGCGCTCTCAAAATCGATGGAGAAAATTTTATGATTTTCAATGTATCGATTTTTGTTTGTGACCGAGAACGTATCGTAATATGAAAATCGACCCGTTTCCTTGGGTCGGAACGCCCGTGGAGATAAAGGATAGAGCTCTAATTTGTATATGACTTATCTTCTTACATGCGTTATTGCATAAAACATATCAACTTATCATTGTGTCAGCACCGGAGCAAGGAGCTGCAGCCAAGAAGCAGATTGAAGTGGTTCCTAAGTTATAACATGCTAGAGCTTTGTTTGTTTTGTGAAAAATAAAATGATTTTTCAAATATTTTCATGAAAACGATTGCTTTTATCGCTTCAAATAATTAATAAATATTTTCACTTTCGATAGTAATTTATATCCAAATATTTCGCGAACGATTAAAATATTTTTCATTCATTCATTTACGTAAGCAACACAAGCGGTCATGTTTAGGAAATTATTTTCCATATCATTCATTTTTCGTGAAACAAACAAAGCATACGTCCTCCTAAGTTTCCTTTGTTTTTTTTCTTCTTATTCGTCGCTCTTTTGTGTACCTCGTTATTCTTTTAATAAAAGATAAATAAATCGCACATTATAGAATTTAATAATGAATTTGCAATAAGCCGACATGCAAATGCGATCCCTCGGATTATGAATTAGTGTGAGCACTTCAACGGCATCGTGTGGGGGACATGTTCTTTTGCTGCCTTAACCTCCCCCAACATCATAATTACACTCCCCCCAAAAAATAAATCCTAGTTCCCAACATGTCGCATAATCTTACCACGTGCTTACATCATTTTTCCTTCTTCTTAAAACTATCTTCTAAAAATTTTAAATTTGTATTCGCTTGACGCGGTCTTTCTCCCGATTTATTATTAAAAAGAAGGATTACTTTACCGGTGTTTTAATTAAAGAATTCTTAAGCGGACCTTCTAAAAATTTTCCTCCTCATCCCGGACATTTTTCTCGAATTCGCATATTCTTTTACGGCGAAGAAAGGCATCACGATGCTTCAAATTTCAAATTCTCATCCTATGATATTAGCGTTTCCATCCTCCAATCCATTTACATTTTAGTTATTTAGCATCGAGAAACCCGAAAACTTGTTACAATATATATACATAACGACGCATGTGTGGAGTGATGGGTGGTCTTGGGCCCCCGGCTTTTTCTTTCACATTTATAAACCGATCACCACTCCTTTATACATCGAGGCTCTGAGTCTGGGCCGCAACAACCCATATATTACCCGTGTGGTCTTTTACCTAGTACCGAGCGTGGACATATTTAATTAGAAAGGCGAATAGAGCCCGAAAAGATTTGAACTCGGTGACTTCCCGTGCTTTGATAGCAAATGAATTTCAAATATTCTCCTTTTAATCGTGAGTGAAGAATATTTCAAATAGGAAGTTAGGAACAGTGAAGCCACCGACCAAACTGTGACCCACTTCCCAAAAGTCATTTTCTTTCCCAGAAAAATCCCTGCCACATCCCACGACTTATCTGTAAAAAAAATGGAAAGGGGAAAAATTCAGACATTGGGAATAAACAGGATAAATAAATAAATAAGAAAAAAGATACCTAACTACTTTTAATATCCTCTCTCTCTCTCTCTCTCTCTCTCTATCTTTAGGGCGGACGGTGTCTAACGTCAGAACTCAGAAGGTTGTAACAGGGACCGACCATAAGAGGGCCGACAAGCACAATCCCACCGTATCGTTTTCCTTTTTTCTCGTCTCTTTCTTTCCCTCTGTAAATTTTCTGGGAAACTTAAAAAGGGTTCGAGAAAAAGACATCGCCTTCCCCCCTCGCCCACCCAAAACGAAAACATCGAATTGCAGGCGGGACCATCTTCTGTACGGACGACCCCCTGTGCTCCACTTGCTGTCCTCTCCTCTGCTCCCTCCGTCCGGTTTTGTTCAGCGTCCGAAACAAAAATAAATAAATAAATAAGCGAAATTTTGAGTATTCAAGTCAACGTTGGGTGAAATAAACAAGATCCCAACGATTGCACGCTCAAGCGATTTCCGGGCAATCTGTATTCGAGAACGCTGTAATGTTTCCCGGACATATCTCGTTGTGAATCGAGAATCCTTGGAGTCAAAATGGACGTTATAAAGCCTCAGTTGCATAAAAAACCCCGAACTTCTCCGTACGTCCATCGTTTCGGCTTTAGCCGGGCGGAGAAAATATTCGATGTCGACCATAGGCTTGAATTAATGAAAGAACAACATCGCAATATTTTTCATATAATTCTGAGATTAAATTGAATATGTTTCGAAAGTTTACGAATCATTCGTGTCATTATCTCAATATAAAAATATATTTTAAGATCTAGCGACAGGTGCATGGGAGGAAGGAGAAAAGGGGGGTGGTTGGGCTGGGTGTCGTTGGGAATCATCTCCTACTTGGGACAAAAGCAGATAGAAATGAAACGCCATGTTCTTACAACTTCTGCAGGTGGGAACGTCTTCTGTACGGACGACTGTTCGCTGACTCAATTCATTACTCTGTGGGGATACTTTGTCTGAAGTCTGAACTGTATGTTCCCCGGACATGTCTCGTTTTGAATAGAGAATCCTTGCGGTCCAAATGGACATTAAAAAGCCTCAGTTGCATAAAAATCCCGAACTTCTCCATACGTCCATCGTTTTGGCTTTAGCCGAACTTCCCTAAACGGTAGCTTAATATGCAACGTGATTCATGAACTTTTAATTTGTTAAATGGATCCCTGGACGTTTGGTATATATAGTCTACGTACCATAAGAAAATATTCGTTGTCGGTCCTAAGTTTGAACTAATAGAAGGACAACATCGCAATATTTTCATATAGTTTTGAGATTAAATTGAACATATTTCAAAAGTTTAAAAATCATATTGAAATGAAGTTTGGGAATCGTTAGTGTCATTATCTCAATATAAAAACATATTTTAGGATATGGGGGGCTGGGGGTTGTTGGGAATCATCTCCTACTTGGGATAAAAGCAGATAGAAATGAAACGCCATGTTCTTACAACTTCTGCAGGTACAGACCGCCTGGTTTGATGCTGGATCAGATAACAAATTGATGCTTCTGCTACTGCTAGTACGTAGAGATTATTAGGTGCATAAGAGGATTATTCTTATTCTTTTATTAACATTTCTTCAATAAAATGAAGAGAGAGAGACCGACCAAATCCAATATTTTATGGAGAATATTCATATCTTGATGAATAGACAAAGAATATTCACCAAAATCTTCCTTTTTTTTTTCTCAACAACTTGTTCCCCTTCCAAATTCGAACTCATCTCTTCCAATCCTTCGAACATTCGACGACAACTCGAAGATGGGAAACGTTTTCTCAAACTTTCGGATGTGGTTTAATGCTTTTGACTTTCGAGTTCATCCATCCAAAAGAACTTTTTTAATCACATGACCCTGTGGAATTTTCTTTTTGTCCCCGATTTCACATAAGTCGTGTATGTCACTGTCGACCGAGGCAGTCAATCGATTTTTCGAACGAGCAACGAAGGCGGGTTGGGGGAGAACGAAAGAGTAATCAAGGCCGTGCATCATGCGAAAGCACTTCATGCGACTAAAAAATATAAATAATACATAACATATATGTGTACGTGTTTGTATATCTAGACAATAGTGCAATAAACGAATCATATGGTCCCCCAAAGATCCCTCGGGTCAACACATTACATGAAAAAACACCACGTCGTACAAATACTGCACGGTGAAGACATTCCAGTAAAAAGAACAGAACATCCCTACCACCTGCTACGGCAATAAATCGAGGTTTAGGTCAAATAATGTTCCTATACTATACTTGGTTAGGAGGCTAAAAAGGTAAAGCTAACCCCCCACAAAAAAAAAAAAAAACGAAGATGAAAATGCTCAGGGCTGGAGGGAGGGACACGTGGCAGATGAACAGGCATGGTGCGGACAGCAAGGACGGGGACAGCCGTCTGATGAAAAATCCCAAATTCTAACCAACAAATCCTCCTGAAAAAGCCTGTTCTTCATGTCCCCTCTCCCCTCCACCTCCCCCTCCTCCTCATCCTAATTTCTGCGTCATATTTCTCCTTTTTAATTTAATCACTTTTGATTTGTCGCAAATAATAATAATAATAATCACTTTTGATCCCCTTGCGTCATAGAATCAATAAAAAAATACAAAACGTACCATCATTTTCACGGCTGGCGCATTCAATGGGAGTTAGGGCCCGTATGAAATCACTTCAAAAATTTCATTTCCTTCTAGCAGAGAAATATATTTGATAAAAACCTAATTGAAATAGAAATCCACCTCCCCCTCCTCCTCATCCTAATTTCTGCGTCATATTTCTCCTTTTTAATTTAATCACTTTTGATTTGTCGCAAATAATAATAATAATAATCACTTTTGATCCCCTTGCGTCATAGAATCATAAAAAATACAAAACGTACCATCATTTTCACGGCTGGCGCATTCAGTGGGAGTTAGGGCCCGCATGAAATCCCTTCAAAAATTTCATTTTTCTGATAGAAATGAAATTTTTTACTTCTCAAAATTGACCAAAAATCCTTCAGAAGTAAAAAATCTTACCATAAATAAAAAATCATACAATAAGTCAATTTTTTTACCAAATGGATTTCTATTTCAATTAGGTTTTTATCAAACATATTTCTCTGTCATAGAATCATAAAAAATACAAAACATACCACCATTGTTGCGACCGCCGGTCGCTGACCACGCCCCACCGGTTGCCCGCCACCGCCCGCTACTGTCCCTTGCTGCTGCCCCCGCCATCGCCGCCGACCGCCGCCACCGATCGCCGCCGCCACCGATCATCGCCACGGCCGCCGACTATCACTGCCGCCGTCGACCATCGCCGCCGAAAATTTTATTAATAATGTTTCAAAAGTAGAAATTTTCAACTGTTACTAAACGAATTTTTATGATCAGAAGTCAATCCGGAGCAGTAGTAGAGAAATCAACTTCTACTTTTGAGGAGAAGTAGACAAATCAACTTCCGATCAAAAGTCGATTTCTCGGAGAGAAGTGTTACCGTGCGAGTCCTTAGCCACCTTTCAAAAACTATTCAAAGGCCAACAAACACAAAAAGAAAAAAAAAAAAGGCATCATTATTGGAACTCATAATAGGCAAATGGCCTAAAAAAACCCGAAGTTTTGAAAGTTTGATTCTTATTTTTTTTTTGTATTTTCGTACCTAAGACTGAATTCTCTTTTTTTTTTTTTTTTTTTGGGGACAATTACCTAAGACTGAATTCAAAGAACCCTACAAGTTGCGACCCGTCACATCTCAATTTTGGGACCGAGACATGATGATCTTTATTAATTGCCCCTACATAGTACTAGAGCGATAGAACCATCCTTGAAACCCTAAAACTCCATGACCTTCTCTTCTCTCTCTCTCTCTCTTTTTTTTTCTTTCCCTCTTTGACCGACCTTCGAAAAGCAAATAAAAGAGAAGAAGATAAAAAAAAAAAAGGGGGTCATGCTTTCGTCCGTAACGTAGTATCCCGTCAGCCAAAGGCATGGTTGGAAGGGATATTATTAGCCATGAAAGTACTTATCATCTATTGCGGATGCGTGGAAAATATTATAAGATTTACTCGTTTATCTTCATCGTAGCGTAGATCATATGAGTTTCACATTTAGATTCACATGATTATTGATCGAGATGATATTAGTCGACGTGATCTTAAACCGTGCAATAACTTCTCGACCAATGGTGCATTGGTAAGGATCGGTGGAAAGCTTAAAACTTGTGGTATTCACTTAGATTAAAAAAATTCGGGTGAATCTTGATAAATAATATTATAGATAAACATCCCTGAATATGGATATTGGTTGGTACGGGTATTTTACTTCCAGAAGCCCAATCACAAATTATGAAATTTCGTAGCATGGTTTAATACGCAGATATTAATACAAATTATTTTTTCTATCCGTCGCTGTCGTGCGCTGACCAACAACGACTCGGCGGACCCACTTTATATTTCTTTTCCGACCTCTTTTGTTTTTTTTTTTTTTTTTCTGGTCCTTCCGGAACTCGACATCCCGCAATCCATTGTAATAACCGTAAAGGCATAAATAAGCCATGATTCTTCCGACTCGAGAAATTTTTGCCTGTTACCCAGGTCCGGGGGACCTAAGCAGAACCAACCCGCCGATTAAATGGTAACCACATGCGAGGCCCAATGATCAACGGCCACGATGGACCTGATTCATGTGGTCCCAGGTGCAGGCGAGTTTTGGCGCTTCCCACTCTCTCTCTCTCTCTCTCTCTCTTCATTCCTCTATAAGTACCGTCCTTCCATCCTCATCCATCTCTCGCTCAACCTCCATAACACTCTCTCTATCTCTCTCGTGAAAACCTCACCCACTCGCTCACTGAGTTACTAGGTCGACCCTCGCTCACGCTCTTACCGCCAGAGACAATGCATTACCAAACGGAGTCGTGGGGCTCGTACCTCCCGGTGGCGAGGCCCGTCGGCGACCCGGTGGAGCGCATAGAGCGGATGGCGGCGGAGAGCGCGGTGGTGATCTTCAGCGTGAGCACGTGCTGCATGTGCCACGCGGTCAAGAGCCTCTTCTGCGGCATGGGCGTCAACCCCACCGTCCACGAGCTCGACCACGACCCGCGGGGGAAGGAGCTCGAGAAGGCCCTCGCCAGGCTCTCCGGCGCCCCTCCTTCCGCCGCCGTCCCCGTCGTCTTCATCGGCGGCAAGCTCGTCGGCGCCATGGACCGCGTCATGGCCAGCCACATCAACGGCACCCTGGTCCCCCTTCTCAAGGAGGCCGGCGCGCTCTGGCTCTGAACTGCCGCTCCCGCCGCCAACTCCGCCGCCGTTAACCACCCCCCCTCCCTTTTTTTTTGAGTGGGCTCTAACCAGGAGGAAAAGGAAAGAGAATGGCGTTGACGTATACTGATGGAAATGAAGAAAAAATGCAGAGGAAGAGGAGTTTGTGGGCCGGTGCGTCTGGTCGTAGGTTGTTGCTTGTTCTGCTCCTGTTTAGGATGAAGGGGGTACAGTAACAGTGGACGACCTTCTCTCCTGGTCTTTTTTTGTTCCTTTTGTTATGGTTTGTTTTTTTCCTCCTATTTATGGTGTCTTTTTTTTTTTTTTTTTGGTTTTTAGAAGAGCGTCCAATGTTTTTTTTTTAGGTTTTATTTTCTCACTGTTTTTGTTGGTCAAGGTCATGTGTGAAGTATGGAGAGAGTGAGTGTCAGCTAATTGGTCTTTTTAAGTCCATGTTGGGTCTCAATTGGTGACTGTAATTTGCTCCCTCCTCTGTATAGAAAAGCGAAGAAAGTTCCCAGAAAAGGAAAGACTTCTTCTTCGTATTTTGCTTTTTACTATTCTGCCCTCCATCAATGAGCATTGTACTCATGGCCAAAAGAGGAAGAGAGAAAAAAAAAATAATAATAATAATAATCAATGCAGTTAAACAATTTCAAAATCTCATCATTGCATGACTTATATTCAGCTTGCCATATCATACACGCTTTACATACGTACGTGCGTATGGAGAAAGCGGGTACGCGGTAATAATCTCTTAAAACTCACGGGTGTTTCGGGATTTTACCCAACTCTAATCAGCGATGCAGAATATATGTTATTCGGTTGATATCAAAGCCCGAGCATCGATCGTGCAAGAGAAAATCGTAGAGCCAAGGACATTTTTTGACGAGCCCACAGGGAATTGGCTAAGCATGCATAACAAGTAATTAATTCGCTTTACCTTACGTGGTTGCCGTACAAGCCCCACCTTAGAGCATTGGTTAACAAAAATCATAAATGCAACTGTGCTTAATCACCAAATCAACGGAATAAGCAAACCTTTCCATACATACTAAACGACTGCTGCCCATTATGTAAATCCAATTGTTAAAGATAATTACGAGATTCTCCAAATTTCCTTAATCGTGCATATTCTTGATTAATAGTAATCAACCGTAATCAACTTCATAATATGCCAGTACTTACGATAATGTCGCTTTGAAAAATCTAGATATGTTAACATCACGTGCTTCGTAAGTTATTACGGAATCATCGTTGTTTGTCCCTTGTAACACGGATTTGTTTCACCAATATCGGCGCTAGGACAATTATCAACGAAAAGCGAGGACAAACTCGATCGTCCGCCCACGCGACACGACACCCATCCACCGAACCATTCGATTCTCCACACAATTTTTTGGCGACGAATCTGAGCAGAGGTTGCGGGCTCGAATTATTTTTCTCGTCGTCCGGCCGAAGCCGAAAGGAACCTCATCATGGATACGGCATAGGGCCTAGAGAGAGAGAGAGAGAGCAAGAGAGAGAGTGGGGGGTCGCATGCAGTGCGTGGACCGCGTCACCTCTAGGCTGAAGACCGGCCGCTTTCCTCGCCCGCAACTGCGATCGCATTAATACGTGATAACGGCAAATTATTGCAAAGCTGAGAATTTAGGTCAAAGCATCGAATAGTCTGGCACCCATCGGCATTGCATGATTTTCCTTACTTCAATTGGAAGTCTAAGCAAGAAAATTTGCACGGTTCTCGGTTCAATCAAGTCGAGTCGACCTAACCTGAAGCGTGCGAAAGGGGGTCCGCCCCCGCACTATTTGTCTGGCCGGTTTCAACGGGGTTCTTAAATTGGCCCTTTTGAGGTTACGCTTTCCGCATTTCCGGTGACCGGCCTTTGATCGGTGGGTTTCGGAGTCGGACGCGGTCTCGTGCAAACTTACCTAAAAGTAATCTGGATGATGTCCGTTTTTGTAGTGTGCAAGGAGGGGGCCCGTTAAAAGTTGCTCTCCCACTGCCGGCCCTAGCTGTTCCTTCTCTCTCTTCTCTTTCTTTTCTTCACACTTTCTCCTTCGACTTCCATGGAGGAGATGGTTTGAGCTAGATCTCTCCCTCCCCTTCCCCTTTTCTTAAGCTGTTTTCATTCTCAATTTCCTTTATCTTTGCTTTCCTCCCCGTTTGGGAGCTTTTCTCTTCCGATTTAGTCTCGATCTGGAAACCTTTTTTTTTTTTGCCCTTTTTGGGGAAATTTCTAACCCATCTGGTTTAAATTTGAGATTTTCTGCGTTTATGTTTTCGGAATTGCGCTTTTCTCGGATTTCGTTGGTGAAAAATTCCGATTTTAAAGGAGATTAGAGGAGTTTCGTGAAGATTTCGCTCTTACAAGCATCAAATCCGTGCTCGTTCAAACTTTTTGCTCTACTCGTCGATGGTATTGGGAATGCCAAACCTAGGCACGCACTTCTGAAAGTCAAAGACGTAGCAACAAATGAAGATTTCAGTGAGTGCTTATTACTCAAGACGGATTGCGTGATCGGTCACCGATTTTGGTGTGAAGAAGTTATAGATTTGCTCTTTCAACGTGTAACTCATAACCTTGTTTTGATAATTTCTCTTGTTATTTGGAACTTGTTTTGTTTTGAAGTTGTCTGGGAGTTATTTCGTTTACAATTGATTCGCGATGTATCTCTCTTGCATCCCGAGGAAGTGAATGAAATGAATAAAATGTTATTTTGACCCTAAAAAAAAAAAAGAAGGTGTGGTTTTTTAGCTTTTCAAATGTCACATATCCTATCCTAGTCCATTCCATCCCCTAGGTGGGATTTTTTTTTTTAATCCGGACTATATCTAAGCATATCCGGAGTTCGCGTCACTCCATACGTCGGATAGGATATAAGTTATCCTATCCGGAGTTTTATCCGGCCCACCAAACGCAACCTATGGGTAGAGTCCCGGAATTCGTTTTGCCTTTTGGATTAAAAGAAATAAAAAGAGAAAAGAAAAGAAAAGAAAAAGGGCAGCTTGAGTCGTGGGGGTACCACTCTGTTTAGTTTGCCTATTTGGCAAGCTGGCATTCCAAAGCGCCAACGCCAACTCAACGAGACCGTGAAAGTGGGCCCCCAGCGAAGTAGTAGTTGGTCCGGACTCCCATAATTTCGGCTAATGTGGGCCCATCCAGATCCTAGTCGGGCCCAAACTTTCATGTCGTCACCCATCACATAATCTAAGAGAGTGACAGTACGGGTCGTGTCTCTTCTTGTTTTTCTTTTTTCTTTTTCCTTTTTTTTTTATATTTCTAATTTTAAATTTTTTTTGGGCAGAAGACGTTCGAGTCAGGTTGTGGCATGGCAAATCTTAATTAGTTATCGAGCCCCACTTGACCGATTGTCAATCGACGATCGACGGTGTTTTTTTTATTAAACTCCTGATAATTCATTGCCGGTCATCCGAGGACTCTCAAAGGGGCTGACAATCTCGTTGTGATTTTATCGTTTTAAGGTTTTAGACCGTTGCATCACGGAAAAGGCCTTAAAATGTGACGGTTGCAATGGAGAGCTCGCTCGATGGGGAAAAAAATCGCTCGATAGATTTCATGTGGGGAAATCACGTTATAACGAATGACACTTTGATTGACATAGTTTCTTTTAAAATAGGGAAATTGACATAAATAGTCCCGAACTTTGGTTTAACATGCAATTTTGTCCATGAACTTTTAATTCGTTCAATGGGGTCCATGAGCTTTGGTCTAATGTGCAATATCATATCCCAACTTTTAATTTGCTCAATATGATCCTTGAGATTTAGGTCATTGTTAAACATTGAACTTTTAAATATTTTCATATAGTCTAGGGACCATATCGAACATTTACCTATAGTTCAAGGACCACACTGAACTAATTAAAAGTGTAGAGACGACACTGCTCGTTGAGTCGGGGAGCATCTTGTATCTTTGACCATTTATGCTATTTTTCCCAAGTACATTACCGGGGTCCGTCCTTGGTCGCATGCCTACTTCATCCATTATGATAAAATGTTGGTGAAATATACCTGCGTTTCATGAGATGAGAAATGTATGTGTAAAGGCACACGTGCGAGTTGTAGTAAAACGGAGCTTCAAACTATGCTTATTGAGAAGTAGATAATCATCGGACAAAATCTTGCAAAGCTAGGGTTTCGTGAGAAGGATAAGATTCCTCAAAGCGAATACTATTTCTCTTCCACTCACATGCAAAAAACATAATTCCTTCCTATCTATAACCCACGTTACTTTGAGTTTATAATGCTGAATCGAGAGATTGGCTATGGTTGGAATGGCATAGAATAATTAATAATTACAGCTTCGGACATCACATTGCTCAATAAAATCATATGTTAAAAAATATTCGTAGCTCTTATTCTGACATGGGGTTACTTGTCCAAAAAGTCGTAAACCTATAGTACGATAGCTAATTCAGTCCTAAACCTTTTAATCGTGTCAATTTAGTATTAAATTTTTTGAAATTTTGTCAATTTAGCCCTAAACGTTTTATTTGGATAATTGACCAAAAGGACTACATTGACAAATTGTCAAAATGCTTATGAAAAAATTGAAAGGTTTGGGACTTTTTGGTAATTTTCTCCATGCATCGTCCGTTACTAGGAAATACCGATGCTCTCCAAGGGCCTTTGTGTCTTGTCGTGTCGTGTCGTGTAGTGTCTGACATTTCAACATGCGATCGACACGTGGTCGGCGCTCTAGACATACCAACGACACATGATTTCAGCATCCCGACACACCATTTCGACAAGCATGTGATCAATTTTAAGCATTTTTAGTAAATTAGGAGTCAAACCGTAAATTTATCAAAAATACATATGCTTAAGTCATATATCCAGCCACCGGCAATTAATATATCCAGCCATAAAAAATAAAACATAATCGTGAATCCCCGACGGAAGAAGAAAAAGAACAAACTTATCGCCAATATTGTTATATACACATGATAATTTACAATGTGTAAATAAAAATATATAGTTAATATAAAACGTGTTCTAATGTATCGAAATTCTTTATTTTTTAAGAAATGATGTGTTCGCGTATCGTGCCGCGTTATGTGCCAATACGAGTACTACTTACTCGTTTAAGGTACGTACCGTTGACATTCTGCTGAAGTTCTTACATGCAGCGTCCAGTTGGCAGAATAATTGTACCCTTGCTCAAGTTGAGAGAATCTATTCTTATATTCACTATTCGGATATTGCAATCGGGTCCAGACGCAAGCATTTATTATTTTCTGGCCCACGGTTATACTCACTATTCGGAGCCCCAAGAAAGATTTGGACAATCACTCGTTTGATTGCGCGTGATGTCGGATGGATAGCATTGATCCTCGTATGAAGTTGCGCTTTTTCGGTCGGATCGAATCTGGCACGAAGCGATTTCTCGATATATGAATTTACTATATCAGAAAAGCGCAAGCGAGAGTCGGCCCTCCCCCAACGATCACCTCTACTCGATCGAAAAGTAAGGTACGGATCTGGTCGGTGACGGCGTTGAAGCCGAAGTCGGACACCTGGAGGTCGCCGTTGTCGTCGAGGAGGAGGTTCTTGGGCTTGAGGTTGCGGTGGAAGACATTGCGGGCTTGGCAATAGCCGAGGGCGGAGATCAGCTGCCGGAACTGGAAGTAACGGCAGGCCAGGACCTCGGAGAACCGGCCCTTGGAGACCTTGGAGAAGAGCTCGTTGCCCTAGGCTCGGCAAGAACCCACCCAAAGGCCGCCTCTGCTCGAAAGTGGTTTTACATTAGGTGCATAATTCGACTAGAGCGCATAGCATATTTACCTGTTTCCATGCATGTTTCGGAAGGCCTTTTCCTAAAGTGATGGGTGTCGATCATTCGTAAGTTGTAGATTTTGATTCTGTTTAGCATATATGTAGGCTATGTTTGTTTCACGAAATATGAATAATTTAGAAAGCATGTTCTTAAAACTGATCGCTTATATCGCATAAAAAATACCCAAATGAAAAACATTTTTATAATCAATGAAAATATTGACACATAATTATTGTCGAATGAAAACATTCTCTTTGACTGATTATTTCAACCTATACAAGTGATTATTTTTAGGAATTTTTTTTCTAATATATTCATTTTGTGCGAAATAAACGGAGACGTCATTTTTTTTTTAACTGGACGCATTGAGAGCTTTACACACTTGTTATTAGGAAAAAGAAAAAGAAAAGCAAAATACTATGATTATGCTCTTCGATCTTTAGTTGTACAATGTCATGGAACAATGACCCCTCGACATTGATCCAGACTAGAAAATGGAGAAAATTGTCAAAAAAAGTTCTAAATCAGCCGTATTTTTGCCAATTCACTCGTAAATATTTTAAATTTGCCGATTTAGTCCTAAATCTTTTCACCTTTTGTCAATTCAGTCCTATTGGGCGGGAATCACCGACGTGGACGCCGACCATCCTATGTGGCATTGCCGACGCCGACGTAGACAATTTTTAATTCCTTTCAAGTTAGATACTATGGAAATAATCATTTTTGGTATGCTTAACAAATACGAAACCTCAAAAGATAAATCTAAAATGCTCAATTTACTAAAACTATCTCAATTTTTTTATTAAAAAATAATAGTAATCTTTTGTTATTTCACTTTCTGTATTGGCTTTTCATGTAAATTTCTTTCATGCACGTACTACTAACAACAAAATGGTAATGAAGAATATTAAATCTAGTAACTTAAAAATTTCGCTCTCTTCTTTGAAAATTTTGAATTTGTCAGGATTTGACTAGTCTGTTTTAATAAAAGAGATAATATCCATTCATTATTAAGTATATAGATGCAGCCTCATAACATAAAAGGATCCAAAGGGCTTGAGGGGGCTATAAAATCAAATTGGAGGGAAGGCTTTTTCTACTATGGCTTTGGCAACTTGGTCTACCACCTTATTTCCTTCTCTATCACAAAAGGCCACTCTTAAGTCGAAAAAGAGATTCAATTAAGGCTTTCTCGATAAGTAACATTACCTTCCACAAGGGTTGATCTCAGCTGCTTAAACACCTTATCAGATCGGATCGATCCGAGCGTAGTTCCAAAATAGCTTCAGATTTTGATCGAAAGTATTCTAGGGTTTCCAACAAAGCAAGCGCTTCGGTTTTCATAGGAGAGAACGCGTTGGGCGTGCACCTGAAACCGTTGACGAGAGGACCCGAGCTTTCGCGACATGTGCACGCCATGGGACCTTCATTTTCCCCATCAAGTTAAGAACCTTAAGTATGTTGAAACTTGAGCAACCATTCAGCTTCTGAAGACCTCCGGTGTTACAACTATTCTCAAAGCGTTCATTCCCTCTTCTCTCTTGCTCTACGGATTAGTGAGCTAATTCATGAGCCCAATAAACGTACAATAGAAAGAAATCGTAATAACTTTGCATGTTGTCTGCCTTTGTTCCGCCCGATGGTGAACATTA
The DNA here is from genome assembly GCF_020921035.1 of Rhodamnia argentea. NCBI lineage: Eukaryota > Viridiplantae > Streptophyta > Magnoliopsida > Myrtales > Myrtaceae > Rhodamnia > Rhodamnia argentea. Next base: position 33,081,038 of record NC_063150.1, on the reverse strand, counting down.
ATGGGGAACATACCCCCGTTTTACATGGAATCATAATGAACGTGACACTAGAATTGAAATCAAATTAGGCCTACATCAGTGAATTTTTCATGTACGAACAGCCAAGTTACAAGAATCAGAAATCTTCATACAATTCATTCAATTGAAGGCGTTTTGGACATGACATGATCGCCCTCTTTTAGTGGGCACAGACAATTAGTACGAAACGAACGTCTTTTCTTTCTTTGTGCTATTTTTTTTTTTTTTGGTGGCAAATATCGACTTCTTCCTTATCCTATGTAACCTAAAATGGTCGGAAAAATTTCCACGGTAATAATACTTTATTGTACTCCCCCCTATATTATTCGCCATGAAACACAACAAATTTAATAAGCAATCGAACACATCCTAAGCCCATTTTATTTTATTTTTCTCTACAAAAGAAAATGTGCAATTAATCCCTCCCCCCCTCCATTAATTTTAACTTACCGGTCCATTGTGTGAAAAGCATGAATCAACGAGGGCAGAAGAGACAAACTGCACGTGGAATAGGGAAAGAAGAAGAAGAAAATGCTTTTAGTTTTAACATCGCCATGCAGAGGCCCCGATGATGGCCCTATCTTGCCACCCCAAGAGCAAGCAGCCCTTGTCCTCCGTCAACCGGTACCCGTCGCTCGAGTACAGACCCAGCAAAATCCTCGACTGAGTCACCGCGTTCCCGCTCAGCGGCACCCCCTTGAACCCCTTCCCTTCCATCACCTTCCTCCACTTCTCGAGCCGCTCATGCCGCGCCGTCCGCTCCGCCCCCTCGTGCGCCACCACGTTCCGGATCTCCGGCGCGAAGATGTACTGCTCCACCTGCGCCCTCTGTGCTGACTCCGGCGGGAACGTGGCGTCCAACGAGTCGAAGATGGCCGAGTAGTAGTGCAGTGCCTCGAGGAACCGACCCAGGAAGTAGGGCCCGTTGTGGCTCGCCTCCTGCTCGACGAGGGTCACGATGTTCGGGGCCTGGTCGCGGATCATGGAGAGCAAGCTCCCGAGGCAGTTTCCGGGGACTCTGTGGAGGCGGTTCACGGAGTTCACGGCCAGTGCCTCCCCAACCCGCCGGTTCAGCATGTGGGGCTTGAGGTCCTCGAGCTGCTCGCCGACCGGGTGGAACTCAAAGGGGATGTGGAGGGAGTGGGCGAGCTCGGTAAGGCACCGGCCAGTCTCGCACACGGCCTCGATGTCTGGGCCGACTCCTGTTATCCGGAGGAAGGGGGCCCCGCCAGGCCGGGCGGCCAGGGCCTGCATGAAGGCTGGCCACTGGTAGCCCTGGTGGATGTCTAGGTCAATCACGTGGACACGCTCCTCGAACTCGATCGCCTCGAAGATGGCCTGGTTCGCGGTGAAGTGGGCGAATTTTATGTAGGGGCAGGCCTGGTAGAGGATTTGGTAGTACTTGAGGATTTCGAGGGAGTTTGGGGGAAGGGGGGAGAAGGGCTTCGCGGAGGAGGAGGTGGGGCGAGTGGCGAGGGTGGCGGCGAGGCGAGCGCTCAGGGCTTCGGTGAAGCAGGAGGCGACCCGTTGCATGGAGTCACCGATGGGCGAGACAATGCGGTTGAGGTGGTGGATGTACTTCCGGGCCAGCATGTAGTCCTCCTTGGCCACTGCTTCAGCACACGCGAGGAGGAGGTGCACAAGTTGAAGTCCACTGTCTTGTTCCTGAGACAGAAAGACATTTACATGCAATATATATGATCAGATTTCTTCTTTTTTACACGCTTAGTGAGTGAAATTAAATAAACATGATACTAATTAGAAAAAGAAATGGATCGTCCAAATGGTAAAATATTTTTTCATAAAAAAAAATTAGGCAATTCATATGTGTTTCCCGGGATAAATACGATAGAAAAAATATAAATCAGACTCTGTTCTAGATCTGGCAGTAAAAATCCAATACCTTGGAACTTTACATATGATACACAGTTATTCTTAAGATTGACCCCGTCTGCCATGAGCGATGGAGAGAGATACCTGTTCGGTAGCGATGGGCATCATCAAAGTGTCAGTCAGGTTTGGATGCTGCTGCGTCAACTCATCAGTATGTTGCTGTTGCCGCTTCTCATGGAGGTGCTCTTGTCGCAGCTGCTGGGACAGTGGCATCTGCGAGCTCGACACGCAGCTCACCTGATGGTACACATCACTCTCCTGGGTGATCCGAGACCTGCTCCCCACCGTCTCGCTCTTCGGCCCGCCATACCTCGGTCCTACCGACACGCACTCCAGCATCGGGCTGGCGTCGAACTGCGAGGGATATGCCCCGAACTCATCCTTCTGGTAGTCCTCCAAGTAGTCCTCGATAGCGGGCAGAGCGAGGTTGCTCCCGACTTGCATGTACTGATTATCATTATTGTTATTATCGTTGCTGCTGCTATTGTGGTTGTTATTACTATTATTATTGTTGCTGCTGCTACTGTTGTTGTTCGGCGAATTGAAGACCTTGTGGAGAGGGCTCATACCCTTCCCACGGAGCGGGCCGAGCGGGGACGAGAAGAGCCGCGGCGGGGAGTACCACGAGAGGGACTGCCCTTGGACGTTGTGGGCATAGGTCAAGCTGTTGATGTAGCTGAAGTTTGGACTGCGAGGCGACGGGAGATTAGCGCTGGTACCATTGTGGGCGGTGTGGTTAGCCCTGACGGGGGAAGAGATCATGAAGTCGCCGTCGATCTGGTCGGAGAAGAAGGACTCGAGGAGGGCGGTGGTGGGCGACTGGACTTCGGCTTCCTCTTCCATCTGGGCCTTGAGCGAGGGGAAGCTGAGGCTCGGCGTGGTCAAGCTGCTGGGCTCCATCTCAGACGGAGGAGGAGGCGTCTTCCTGGACTCCGAGAGCGAGAGGGAAGACGAGTCCGTCGGCGAGGTTGGCGGGTGGATCTTGGTGGTGCAGGAGCTCTCATTCTTGAGCGACCCCATGGTTCCACACAGAGAATTGATCATGTCTTCTCTCTCTGTGTCTCTCTTAAAACGTTGAGGACGAGCTTCAATGGCGATGGTGGCGATTCATCGAGAAGCGCTGAATCATTGACGTTTTGCAGAGCTTTTCGGAGCTCTTCCTACAGAAAAAAGGCTGGGAATGTGCCAATGTCTACTTCTTATGCGGAGGCCATTTCCCCCATCTTCCTCCTTGTCCGCATTGGAACTAGGGCAAAAGATGACAGAGAGGGAGGGGAAGAAGATGAGACAAACTGGAGACGTCCCAAAGGCTAAGCTGTTATCTAGGGGGTTCATTTCTCGTCGTTTTCCTCAGCCGCGCTTTGGAAATTCTGCTATCCAAGCAGAGGACAAAATTCTGACCACCACCCAAAAAAAATAAAAAAAAGAAATTCCTCTGTGCTGGTGGGGCCCAGTGGATTTCCTCGGGGCCGGCCCAATCTGGGAGAACAAGGTGAATAATATAGTATAGCGTACCCTTTCTTGTTGCAGCATTGATGCACGAAACATAAAACTAAAAAAGTGGAGTAGATGTATTCATGGTACAATCTCAATTGTAAATTCACATACCATCATTACCACATGTTTTGTATAAAATACTCATTGATTGAAATATCGTATGGTTAGAAATAATTGACATTACTGTCAATATTGTCAAACTATCATTTTCTATAGTAGTATTAATACTAATTGGTAAGTTTACGAGTGTTTGATTGGTCAGACTAGTTAAAAGGGAGGGGGAGAGCGAGAGACAAAAACATTTGGGCTTGGGAAAGGGACAGGATGTTTGCCATCAATGGTCGTCGGGGAAAACCCTAAACTTAAAATAACAGCAACGAGCAAATGATGAAAACAGGAGGAAAATGGTCGTCGAATTCCATGGCTTTTGCGTTTCATACATTTTGTCTTTCCTGCGGGGTCACCATATGAACTGCAAGAAGTAAACATAAAGATTATAGAGAGAGAGAGAGAGAGAGAGAGAAGAGAGAAGAGGACAAGAGAAGGGAATGAAGGACATTGGCAGCATCGTCGGATGTGGCGTCGGCGACGCGGCCCCGGCCCCCGCCTTGGATTTGCCACAGCCATCGAGCGTTTGTCTCGTACCTCGGCTCACTTGCGTCCCCCGACACGTAATTTTCGCCTTTTGAATCTTTCCTTAAAATCAAGGGTTTGCATGTCCGTTTCATACGTACTGTCAATATTATCTTTGTCGTGAAATGAAAAGCCCCGTGAAGATGCAATTTTGCCAATTAACTGATGAGAAATTGTCTCTTTTGGCGAGCTTTGTGATCGGAGCAAAAACAATTAGGTAAAACAAAAGAAAAAACATCCGATTTCGTGTTATTTCACCACCTCAGGCAGTTGGTTTCAATCGGCTGTCGATACGTATCGCGCTATTCCTTCTTGTACGTACGCATTTCCAAATTTTGAATTGTTCGTAATTGAGTTTTATTCTTGCAATTTCTAGACACATACTCCCGATGCACCTAGAAAGGTCCCTTCTCCCTATGTGCTCCGCGTGTACCTAAAAGTTTAGTTTCATGGCTTAGAACGACACGTGAACTAAACGTTAGGTCACAAGATCGAGCCATGAGTTCGCCATAGCCCTGCTTATTCACATCCATATATAAGAGTCACATCTCGCGCGTGAGGCTTACTCAATCGCACTTGGTCGCTATGGCGCTCGAGTTATCAACGATTAAATCAACTCCAAAGGTTCGAGTGGATAATTATGATTGTTAATCTGCTCAATTTCGTTGGCCCCCATGCCTGCTCACAAAGGTCTGTTCACTACGCATCCGTACCATCCTATTTGCACCGAAAGAATTTCAAAATCCGACCCGAATACACATTTCGCAAAAACCAAAAGTAGAAAAGCCCAAGTGCAGGAGTCGGCCCAATCACTGGTATCATCGTTACCACATGAAATTAGTTTTGTGCCCAAATGAAATTCCAATATATGTCAGAAAACTATTTATTTAAAAAAAGAAAGAAAGTCACCGGTGATATTTTCCCAGGGAAAATTACCCAGAAAAGTCCTAAGCCTATTATACTTATTTCAATTCAATCCTAAACCTTCTTTTTTCTTTTTCCCAATTCGGTCCTAAATATTTTGCATTTATGCAAATTTAGTCATTCCGACCAAAATTGTCTAAAAATTGCTGACGTGGAGCGGCTGGAGCTGAGGTGGCCAACATGTAATAATATTTTCGAAATTTGTTATTTTAAATTGATTTTTTTTATTTTTCTTTCATTTTTTTCTCTTCTTCTTCTTCCTCCTTTGGTTGGTCACCGGGCTCGGGGCCTACCGGAGGGGGACCGACGATGCTTGCCCTCGCCAAGAAGAGAAAAAAAAAATAATATAAATCAAAAATAAAAAATATTAAAATATTATTAAGAATTAGCCATGTCGGGCACGGCTAGGCTACGTCGCTTATTTCCCGCCAAAATTGAGAAAAATACAAAAGATTTAGGATTGAATTGACAAAAAAAAAGGGTTTAGGACTGAATAGATACAATTGCAATATGTTTAAGACTTTTTTGATAATTTTACCCATTTTCCTAGCAAAAGCAAATAAAATAGTCAGAACTATTCTGAAAACTAACACAACTATAGCCTCAATGCAAGAGCCCAAAATGTGACTCTTTGCACAAAGTTTGTTATCTCGAATGACATCAATGCGTATGTACAATATATGTACATTTGCTAATATAAGAATTGACCCACTTCAAACGCCCGATAGATCTTCAAGGGTGTGAGAATTCCCCATCCGTACGCTACCAATAATCGCAGCAAACACATCGGTGCTCTTTTGAGCGGCTTCAAAGAAGATGAAAATGCGGTGATTCGAACATGGATTGAACCGGGTATGCGGCGACATAAGCTCTTGGTAGTATTTACTAGCAGAAAATATGGGATGTGGGGGTCGCTGGTGTTGGCTAGGTAGTAGATAAGACATGAAGAGCAAGACAAGATGGACGAAGCAAAGGGCCAGCCACCTTTCCATCCATCTTCAAGCATTGTTAAGAATTCCCCAATCAAGGAACCGAGGCTCAAATTGAGAGGCCCATGAGGAAAAACCTCTTTCTGGGCCATCACGACAAGAGCCACATAAATGAAAAGGTGAAAGTGCGCTTTTGGATCTTGAAAGCAAACGAATTTTTTAATACACATGTCACAAATTTATTTCAAACTATATTCTTGACCATAAAAAATCCCAAATTGATATACCTGTAATAGATTTACTCCAAACTGGTACATTTATGATAAAATTACCTTACGTTAAATTTTACCATCAAATTATTGAGTTGGAGGACACGTGGCAATTGACGGGTGTATCGGTTTAGGGTAGTTCTGGGTTTTTTTTATAGTATTAACACAATTTAATAAAAACTAACGAAGAGTAAACTTGCCACATGTGTACCAATTTGAGGAGTTTTTGGTGGTCAAAAAATTTAGTTTGGGATAGATTTGTCACAAGTGTACTAATTTAGAATTTTTGATGATAAAAAAATTCAGTTTGGAGTAAATTTGTCACATGTATACCAGTTTAAAATTTTTAGTGGTAAAAATTTTAGTTTGAGGTAAATTGTCACGAATATACCAGCTTGGGGTTTTTGGTAGTCAAACTATTTCAAGGATGAGTTTATCCAGTTTGGGTTTTTTCTTGTAAAAAAAATAAATTTTGATAAATTTGTCACAGGTGTACCAATTTGGATTAGTCAAAAAAATCAGTTTGGGATGAATTTGTCACAAATGTATCGGTTTGAGGATATTTCGTAGTATTAACCCAACTTTCTATCTGTCTAACTTGATTCTTGAACTTGTATGTGATATACAAGAGTTATTAATTAGTCTGGTCAGCAACCAATGGCCATTATCCATACTGGTGGATTTTAAGAATAAATCTGCATCAACCGCACAACGCTATACTTGAACATAACATAACCCACCTCTTCCATTCCCTCCCCCATAACCACAGCACAATCTTCAGAACAAGCAAAGATCCGTGAGTTTACTGTGCCACACCGCCGTGGATGGAAAGATTAGAGATAGAGAGAGAGAGAGAGGGAGAATCACGAGAAAGGGGGAGATCCAATAATTGCTTTCCCTCGTCTCTTCACCAGGTGGACATAGATGGTTCACATGAACAACATAAATGCCCTTCATCTATCCAATACCACCTCAGCCTTCTTTTTTCATTCCTCATCTCAAAACTGAATCGACCAATGTCTTGTCAATCCTCGACTGGAATCGATTCTGTCCATCATGCCATCCGTAAGATGAATCTGTATTATTTCTTTCCTCTTGCTAACAATGTTGCTTAAGTAGCAGTTTGCAATATGGTTGGTGTAACGGCAGGAGCAAGTTTAGCGAGAAAAATTCACCAAAACCCATTAATAGTTCAGTTTACTGATAAGCCAAAAGTTTAACTGGAAGTCAGTTCTCCAAGTTGCTATATATACGTGTAACTTGAAGGCTTAGAAGAAGGCTTCCAAGAGCAAACCACCACTCATGAGTCTCTGAAAATAAGCCCCTCTCTCTCTCTCTCTCTTCACATCAGCCAAAGGACATTCACGTGTATGTGTACTCTGTTTGCAAGAGAAGATAAAAGAAAGGCCTCTTTAACTTCTTTTGCATCAGATCAGTAGACCCAGGAGAGTTTCTTCAGTCTCCAGTTGGTCCGCACAAGCATTTTCCTTTGCACAACTATCATTCTTTGATCCCCTCTCTCTCTCTCTCTCTCTGAACACCCATCCACGAAGGAAAGCAAGAACCGACCATGAGTTTGAATGCACCCATTTTCTTCATCGTGTCTCTCTTCTTCATCCGCTCTCTCCCTTCCCAAGTTGAACCAGCCAAGCCCAACTCCCACATCACGGTTATGGGCATGGTCTATTGTGACATCTGCTCCAACAACACCTTCTCTAGGCACAGCTACTTTCTACCAGGTACGAAACAAGCTTCCACTTCGTTCGCATCGTGTTCTTCCTTGCTTTTGCATCTGTCTTTCTGGCAGTCCAATTGAAAGGCAAATTCACAGATCACAGTGCATTCTAGCGTTCGAGTCGCGTACGTTATAATGTCTTTTATCGGCTTCTGAGTGTTACTGCAGATTCAATTCATCGGCCAGTCACATCACTAGTCCTGCTAGTCGTTCTGATTAAATATTTCTAAGTGAATACCAAATTGAAAGCACCTTGGTAAATGCGGTGACAAGCACCTTTGAAGGGTCGCTGCGAAAAGTACAATTAAAATTGCAGGTTCTTGACCCGACACCCTTTTGTTTGGTTGATCTGGAACAGGCGCAGAAGTGAAAATAGACTGCAAATTTGAGGCCGTGTCGCCAAAAACAACGGAGCAGATATCGTTCTCGGTCAGGAGAACCACCAATAGATATGGAGTGTACAAGCTGGAGATACCGGCAGTGGACGGGATCGAGTGCGCTAGAGAGTCGGCCATTGTGTCTTCCTGTGAGGCGAACTTGGTGTGGAGCTCATCCAATTCATGCAATGTGCCTGGTTACAGGACCACCACTGACCAAATTGCCATCAAGTCCAAGCAAGCCAATCTCTGCATCTACAGCCTAAATGCACTCAATTACAGGCCATCCAAAAGAGATATTAGCCTGTGTGGTGGGCGTTAAGAACACTCTGGGGCCTTATTTATGTGGCCTTTTCTTGCATCATTCTACCACCCACTTGCCACTCTCCGACATATATACTTTTGTCTTTACCTTGGTATTATTGCAAGGCAAATCTTTAGGAAACAACACCCACTTACCTGAGGGACTTGATCAGTAGGTTTTCAGAGAACATGTTGTGAGTGTGAAGTGAAGATGCCCACTCCAACAGTACCTGGTCTCAATGTGGTTTCTGTTCAAGCTACGTCGAAGTACCTGTCTGTCCACATTAGGGAAGGAGAATCCACTGGAAATCTCAGGAGAGGCATCACAGCAACGCATGTTTTATTCTGTTGTCTGCAACATGTGTGATGGTCGTCCAAGACATACTGATATATGTTCTGAATTCTTCATATGTACAACTTGGGTGAGCAGTTAATTTCCTGGTCAGTTCAGCTAGACAGCTAATCCAAGAGATTAATCTGTGCTTTGACTAGCATATGCAACCTTTTTAACGATGCACAATGTCGCATTTTTGAGTTTCAACAAAGGTTGAACGACATAAACAAGAAAAAGATTGCCAAAGAAAAAAATAATGACCGAAATGAAGCATGGTTATTTGCAGACAAGCAATGAACTCGGGAATCTTAGCAGGGGAAAAACACAGTAATTTCCTCAAGGTTTGCACATAGACCTTTACATGGAAACTCTGAACCAAGCTCTTTGAAAGATGGCAGTTTTTCATCCTTTTCTTTCCTCAAAGTTAACACAAACTTAAGAGTCTAGACTAGGAAAGAAAAAGATTCAGTGGCAACCAGGGAAGATTGCGAAATTCCCTATAACCTCGAGTGAGGTTAATTAACTGAGGCTCCTCATGATTTAAATAAAGTACAGGCTCGGGGTCAAAATAAAGGCTACCGGCTATATCAACAGACAATCGAATAAAAATGAGAAACATAAAGAAAACATATAAATGCAATTCTTTCTTACATATGTCATGTTGGAAGGAACGATGAACAGCTTAGTCTCAAACACGGATGCAAGCAGTTTGTGTCACATCCTTCCTTTCCTTTCATATTTGTAGGTTAAAGCCTGGGGTCTTAGATCATAGGTTGTTCCTTTTGCCAAAGAAATTCAAGGCCAGTTTTACGTTCTCCGATACAGTGTTACAATGAAAGTTCAGTTCTATAAAGGTGGACGCCTGAAAATCTGAGTTTTGGCATTTACTTGTGCAAGGTCCTTGTTGATTGGTTTAAGAATTCTTCCATTTTATGACAAAATAAATTTCTTGAGTTCATCATCTGGAACGATTAATTTAGACAATGTTTTTATAACATGAAGCACAGCTTATAAACAATAGAGCAGTGACTTTGTGTCCAGTCCTCACAGCCAGAAACCACCTCTAACATAATTTATTTGGATTCACACCAGCCTTTGCCAACAGCCAACATAACATTTTCTTAGAGATAACCGAACGTCATAAGTAAGATCATACATCAAACTGAATTTTGAGATTATGGGATCCTGCCCAGAAATAAATCACCAAGCAAGAGAGTCTTCTCCATCTAGAACTGATGTCTAGAACTGCATCAGTTCTTCAAAGATCTTCATAGCAGGAGCAGGCATACCAAGAAGCACATTGATGCTTTTCCTCTCGCTCCCATGAGAAAGGAACAGAATCACTTCCTTCTCAGGCAATGCCACAGGCCCCGACAATATGGGCTCGCCCCACCCAAAATCCGTGGTGTGAAAGGGCAACCTCGACCAAGTCGTGATCAGGAGGGTGCATGCCAAAGATGGCCTTGCTCTTGTGGTTTCAAAGTAATCTATGGCCGATCTCATGTAACCATCCGTGACCATCTTGATTGCATCCTGAACTAGCCCAACTGCATATGAAAGTGGTTTCTCAAGAATTTCGCCCGCTTTGCATATGGAATTGGTGAGCACGATTCCATTTCCAAAGTACCCTTTTGGAAGAGGAGGTTCAAACTTAGGCCGCCCGTCCACCGCGAAGAGAAGCTTTGTCTGCTGATCAGGCAGCATGCAGAGTGCCTTAGTTCGAGCTCTCCATACAAATGCCGAGAGAGCTTCAAAAGTGGTGCACTTCTCAAGAACCCCATCTTTCATTGCTTTAGCCTTTAGCTTCTCAAGCTTCTTGGGATCAAAGCAGAAAGAACTGTATCGCATTTCGTTGTTGTAGAGATCAGCTGTATTAGACTTATCTTCTATTTGGGCGAATTCCTGATGAAGGTTTTCCACCTTAGGCGGGTTCCTGGATTTCAGAATGGTCCTGTCCAGGAAAGGCAGGGTTGTGAGAGGCAATCCTCTGGCTGTTTCACCCCACGAGTTCACAAATTCCATAGCTCCAATCCCATCAAACATGCAATGATTAATGCACAGCCCCAGAACAAACCCTCCACACTTGAATTTAGTCACCTGGCAAACACCAAAAAGGGCAGCTTCAAGTTCTTCTCAATCATGCAATAAGTCCATACACTGATGCAGGAAAATGCGAACACATATATAATATGAGCTTCTCAATTAGTGAGTTAGAAGGATGGGGTTGGTAACAAGTGAGGTCATAGCAGAATAAACATGCTGGTATACTGTTTCTGACAATATTTGTTCATCTGTGGGGAGATGGCTAATTCTTGAGATCCCTCGGGCATAAATAGGTAGAATGGATTGTAGTAGCCTAGGAATGTAATGACAGTTCCAACTTTTATCGAGTCTGAAATTCTTGAAGTGTTTCATGTAATTCAAAGGACCACAAATATGTTAGCAGGCAGTGTAATTTGTCTGTAGCAGATACCAAAGCAGAAGATGCAAAAGAAAAATTTTACAAACCTTAGCCACCAGCGGTGGCATCTCTAATATGTTCTTAGCACCTGGAACATCATAAACCAATTTCCCAAGAGTCTCAGGATCAGGCTTAGTTATGTCTCCAATCTCTTCCAGAGTACAATTTGCTTCGGCCTCGACAAAAATCGCTCCCTCTCCGGTGCAATCCACGATGAGCTTTCCCTCAGGGCTAATGGTCAAGCGCCCGGCGAGAGGGTAGTAATGCACAAGAACCTTCTTCAAGGCATCCTTAATCACTTCTCCAACTTGCTCGTTGCCTTTCTCGATCGACTTGAAGCAATAAATCGTACGGATTATCACCGCAATGTTCTGGTCGAGGTTGGAGAGGAAGTACAGCCCTTTCTCTGTCTCCGCGGCAGGAGTAACAAGCGTAGGTTCGCCTTGTCTCACACAAAGTTGGAACACACTGGTACCATTAGAGTTCTCCATCAAAGTGGAAGCATCGGGCTTCGGGACCTAAAAGCACAATGCACGATTCACATAAAAATATAGTGTGTGTGTATGAAACCAAGCATGATGAACTGAGTTGATGAAGAACGTTATATATATTTCTCAGGTAACTGATGCAGCAATCATACTCGGGTCAAGACAAACCATTGTGATAGGCTGAGTGAGCACAGACTAGCTTTCCCGAGCCCTTCGAGGAGAATGCGCAATCTTCGCTAAGAACAAATGGATTGCATCAACTCCGGATGTCTGCCAAGATATGTGAGATGCCCTCTGCTCGTTTTCCCTCCATAGTGGGAAATATATAGGGAGAACAGTTGGTCTTACTGAGGAACACATTTTGCCTCCTCAAGAAAATGAAATTTCCATGTGAAAGGGACAATTGTCCCTGTTTGATTGCGGCTTGAGCAGATCAGTTGTGGTTGGGTGGATGACCCAGGATAACCAAATCCAGGATGACCCAAGATCTGTGGTCTCAGACAAAAATTCCTTTCTGAAAATGATCAGAGTTTTAGCATTTGGTAGGAGTTGGCCACTGATCCTGGCACCAAATGAAACACCACCCCTTCGGAGTCTTGAGGCTGGTTTGGTGGGGTTGGCGTCCTGAATAAGATTTGAATATTTCTTGGTGATTTCAGTAATCATTGTCCGGTAGTAGCATCCTTAGGTGGTTGGCTTCCTAGCAGAGAATCACATAGGGAAAAATTTGAAGACCAGGTCTTGATGCTGAAAGCTTCCAAGAGCTTGGTCATTAGAGACGTGGGTACAGCAGCAATCTACCGATTGCGCCAAAGGTACCAACAGTTTTCCCTCAATCGACCGGGTTTGGGACAGAAATTCAATTTGACCTGCCGTTCTCTCATTCTGAATTGGGTCAACTTGGGATGGATCCTGACAGATGGCGAAATTTAGACGACAGGAATATTTTTTAATGGACCACATCGTTACCGTGAAGCTTCACTTTTTACCTTGAATAGCCATCCGATCTTGTTACGTGCTTCAGCAACTTGGGAACGAGGGTTAGTTTACTATATAAAGAAACATCATTTATAAATATTGCAGAGTAGTTGAAACGTGAAATCTCAAAACGGCAGCTTTGGGAAGATTTTCTTTCACCAACGGGCAGTTGAGATGCTAGGACAATTTTTAACAGACCACGTGCGAGAAAATCAGTACAAAGACAAGTTACATTTCATTGGGCGTTCTCATTGCTTATTTGTTTACTTTGTTGAAACCATCAAATCATACGAGTGGATGGGATCAAGATCCATAAGGTTCGGGTTGGATCGACAATAATCCAAGCAAAATGAACCCATCTAAACCACTTTGATCCATTCCCATGCAATGCAAATCCAATTACTCATATCTGACCGAATTCATACTCAAATCATACCCGACCTAACCCACATTTCTAAAATATTTCCATATTTAACCATATTTAGGAAAATTTATACTTGCATTGAAGCAAGTATGTGGAGCGAATGAGTAGTGAGAGCGAGAGAGAATCAGAAGAGAGTCATAAATGTGGATTGACTCTATGTAAGTTGTAAATCTATTTATGACCAATTTACTACACATTTACAATCCATCTAATATTCATATAATATTTGAACCCATCTATTGAATACAACTAATCCATATAACTCAGCTCATTATATATGGATTTATGATCCATTTTGACAGGTCTAGTCTCATGGGTAGATCCTAGCCACGAACACTCCCGGTGTCAAAAAGTGAAGACACCGTGCAAAAGTGTAAACAATCCATCCAGGCAGATGACAAACCCTGGAGAAGTATTCTTACTCAGCCCTAGTAACAAAATTAGGCATTATCACAATGGCTTCAGGATGCATTCTGCCTGAATAAGGAAAAATGCATTCAAACCAGAAGCGGATGTACCCATGAGACACCGGGCATTCTAATATGAATGCCACTTAAACTGGGTTATTTCAATTTCTTCCTAGTCATTAAGCATATACACCTATTTGGTATATACGAGAAAAAGAGACCAACAAACATGTAAATGCCACCTAAAATGAACAATACTGCGTATGTTCAACTGCAAGCAAGCCCTTCGAACTACATTTCAGCAGAGCTGGTGGATTTTCTTGGAAAAGTAAAAGACAAACAAATGTTATCCAATGCCTGCACGCCATCATCGAGAAGTCAGATGGCAGGAAATCCCAGCATTGGCAAATACAAAACAGTATAGACAACAGAGATGTAATTATAAGCATTCCTATCTCATGTAAATATCTTCATCCTGTATGACCCTTTTGGGTCTGGGAATACAATTTGTTGGAATTACGGAATAGTGAACTCGATCTGCACTGCAGTGGCTGGGTATAGGGGCGAGTGGCTCGAGTTATTCGACTCCGTGCGGGCAAGCAGTTCGGTGATTCTTTTAAAGCAGCACATTCAATCTTAAATCCATTTTCTTTCGCAAGGAATCGACCCATCAAATGGTGCCAGCAGAAAATAGTACCAGCGAACTGCATTTAAAGGGGTTATGCCTGCCCACACTTGCTCAGACAACGAATTCCTTCTTCTAGATACTCTTCTCTGCTAATCCAGAATTCAGGTGCATCCTTCACAAGACAATGACAGCATAATTTTGACCTCAAAATTCCTTAATTGAAATGTTGAGAATTTCTCTTTTATTCTTAAATCTGTTCCCCTCTTCCATTTATTTATTTTTATTTTATATTTTTGCCTTTTTTTCTTGGGTCAGGCCACGCAGAAGAGGTGTGGGGGGGGAGTGGTGAGGGTTGTAATGGGGTTGAAAAACACCACGCACAAACCCGAGAGGAGGTTACCTTCATGATTCCTGCAAGTACAGCACCTCCCAGGTACACCATATGCTTTCTTCGTGGTGGATCCTCAATACGCAACCGCAATTTCTAGTGAACCAATAAAAATCTATTATTAGGGAGTGAAGACAAGGTCAATCTTCCATATGATGGTGATATTCTTATTGCTAGGCATCACTAGACAAAAGCTTTTCAAACTTGAAGAAACATATCACAGTTATGTTGTGCTCTAGTATTTTGTTCTATCCATAAAAATGAACTCTTAACTAAAGAGAACAATAATCCTTACGGGAAAAAGCCAAAAAACCCTAAATCTGCCCACTGTGACACATTCACCCTTAACTTTTTCTGGTGACACCAAAAACTCCAAACTTGTACCCGAGTGACACATTTACTCCAAGCTTTTCTTTGAGACACCAAAAACCTCTAACTTTTACCCGTGCGACACATTTACCCCAAGTTTTTTTTGTTTACAACACCAAAATACCAAACTTGTAGGCGTGAGAGGTAAACGTGTCACACGGATACAAGATTAGGGTTTTTGGTGTCACAAGAAAAAGTTTTGAGTAAATGTGTCATACAGGTACAAATTTGGGATTTTTGGTGTCACCAAAAAAAGTTTTGAATAAATGTGTGATGGTGGGCATAGTTTAGGGCTTTTGGTGGCTTTTTCCCTAATCCGGAATCAACTAAAATTGTCCATATAGCCTGGGAACTAAACTAGCATATGCAGGTTTTATGACGTTTAGTGCCGAAAGGACTCTTAAGATTCTTATCCTCTTTTCTTGCAGTTCATATCCTAATTCTGCAGATGAAAGACGAGTCCTTCACAATGGTAGTAGAAAGTAGAGGGTTCCATGCTTTGATCAATTCCCTTGGAAAGGAACTACACATACTTCCTCAGGTGCCTATTTACTCAGTCAAGGTTCATATTCATCTGGGACCTTAAGATTTCCACGTATCAATATGATGGCATGACCCATGATGAATAGTGCTTACCTAAATATTGGTAATTTAAAAATGGCAAGTTTTAATAGAAGACAAATTGAGCAAAATGATGGTCTTGAAGCTCTATATTAAAAAAAACGACTACCTTCAAGCCATCTTTATTTCCCTTGAGAACAACTTCCAGATACCGATCCAGTATTTCTTTCTCCAGACTGAAACAGAAAGCGAAACTTTATCAATTCAAACGTTCAAGCAAAACAAAACTTTTGTAATCAAATAGTCCTTGGAGATCACTCACAATATACAGAAAAGAGTATTCATACTGGAAAACCCCAGGAAAACTAGGGAAATTCTGGAGACTCTGTTGAATTCCGTGTCATGGATAGAACAAATCATAAAGCACGAAACATGTCGGGACTCTTTTTTTCTATGGATCACAAATGCTAAAGCAAGCAATATCATTTATTAGATGGTAAAAAATGTTCAATAAGTCTTCTTGTCAAAACATTCTGAGGAATTTATGAGGGAAGATTTTATGTGAAGGTGTGCATGGCAAAAATCATCAAAATGAAAGGTGCACACTTCACGTATATGTAACCGTCACAATAGATCATTAGCCATGGAGAAAGCCCAGGCTACAAAATCCAGATCAACCACTTAATTTCAGCACCATTAGCCTAATCTAGGTAATTGCCAGCAGAAAAGTGCTGATGCAATCCATCTCCTCTTTAAGGTGCATCTCATGTGGAGACTATTGCTAGAAGGAGTTCTCACTTTAACTGTGAACATACGCCAGGGATTGACTCTCTATGTGGATAAATAAGTTTACAAAGGACATGATCATTGGAAAGTAAGTTATTTTCCGTATGGGAATATTCGCTAAAGAAGTTTGCAGCCTGAACATGAAGTCGTCCATTTATTCAAGGACATCATTTTACTTTCTTTTCATCACCATCATTGCAGCTCAATGATTACTATATTTCAATTTTGAAATTGGTGATGCCTCACTAGCTTCCACTGCTAGGATGCTGATCATTTTTTCTCTCTCTTCCACTGAGGACATGTTTGTAGGACAATAATAAGATTGATCAATGAAATACAAGAAAGATGCACGAGTAAAAATTAAGAGAGACCACGATAGTCCAAAAAACTGTTGGCATGCTCACGATTGTCTCCGAGTGGTAAAAGTTCATTACCGGCTGGGTAATCCAGGGTACATGGTGCTTCCTCCACTTAAGACAATGTGTTGGTAGAGCTGCAAATGAGGAAACCAGTCTCAGCAGTGATGAACAAGATATATATGAGAAATGAAAGAAGACAAACTTCGATCAAATGCATCAGTAACAAGCAAAAACTCTGAAATTGTGATAGTAAGTTCAGGAACTAGCATCTGATTGCTGAATATAGGTCTCAAACAAAGAGCAAAGCATGGGAAAGTCGGGATTACATTCTTCAGGAAGCTGGAAAAATCTTATGATTAAATTGCTTAAATATATTGCAGTATTAAAATGCCCCTGATGAACTAACTAATGAGCATTGTCTAAATTGGAAGAGTGTGCTGCCAAGGATGTACAAGGAGCTAGAGGAAGCACAGACAGTACACACATGATGCACATTACTCATACTTACTAAAAAACGGCTTAATCATTATGATAATGATGCAGTAACATTATTACTTCCTAATACCTAAATGACGGAAGCTACATTTTTTAGAGGTGTTTATTTCATTGTGCCTACCAGCATTCGATTATCAATGTCCATTTCCTGGATGCAGCGGAATACCATGTCAGCCATCCCATCACCTTCGACATCTATGAGTTCCTGCAGCACTCAAAAGAGAAAAAAGAAAACATATAATTTAGTGCAAAACTCATAACATCTAATGAAGACTGATCAACATCAAAGCACCATCAAATAAATTCCAAAAGAGCTACATTATTTGATCACACATCCTCTAATAAACTCGCACTAACATGGGTATGTTTGTCTCAGCTCATAAAAGTCCCTTTTACATTCCCTCTGAAAATTCTGGAAATGAAAAAAAATGTGGATATTTGAAGTTCTAAAAATTATGAATTACTTTTCATGTTACTCTTTGTATGTTCAGAACATTTCAAGCATTTGACATTGAAGTTCTAACAAATTAATTAGTAGCTCGCCTCCCTTCTTCTTAAGGACAAAGGACAATTATACAGTATGCAATGGTTTGGTTGTCTAGTTATGGACTAAGTTTCGTGGCTCAACTCTCAACAGTGAGAAGATCGCATAACTAGACAAACCAGTAGCAAAGTTGATGATTTAAAGATAAGGTACTGTGTGCATTTGAGAAGTTAATTAGCTATTGGGCTGTGAACCTGCAAAACACATGCATACTGCTACAATTGAGCAGCTTAATATAATTAGCAACGCCACTGAAACCATTGCATGCTGACTACCAGAATAGGCATGTGGATCAGAATTTTCAGCTTGTGAAAGACTAGCAGGATGAAGTAAAACAAAATATGCCTAGATGGTCCATTAACTCCGGTGTAACCCTTTAGACTGCCATAAAGCATAGACATTACAGTCACTCCGCTGTTGGAGTACTTGATCAACCAATCTTAGATTAAACTACCAGCCCAACCCACTAATCTATACCAAACGATTAGTTGAGGCCAATGGCTGCATTTCAGCAATTTAAGACCCCA
The DNA here is from genome assembly GCF_020921035.1 of Rhodamnia argentea. Taxonomy (NCBI): domain Eukaryota; kingdom Viridiplantae; phylum Streptophyta; class Magnoliopsida; order Myrtales; family Myrtaceae; genus Rhodamnia; species Rhodamnia argentea. The sequence continues at coordinate 33,062,711 of NC_063150.1, read as the reverse complement.
GAATGTGGCTTTAACCACAAACAAATTGCTGAAAAGGTGATCTTAAAAGAACATGAAGATCGTAGAAGTCCCAAGAGAATTGACCGCACAGAGAGGTAAAGGAGAAGTAGAGACTTACTGGCGTGAATAGAGCTTCTGGGGCTTGAAATCTTTCAGTGCCGACTTTAATAACCCTTCCATCTGGCAGCTAAGCAGGATAGATTTACCAATAATTTGATGTCAAATACCTATCGGTCTTAAAGCTCAAAATCACACCAAAAATCAAGCACTAGAATAGCAGCTCAACAATCCAACATCTAGCTCAGTACCTCCAAAAAATAAAAAAAGAATAAACGAGAGAAGCCAAAAATTTTATACGCATGCATTTTAACTCTGGTGAGTGCATACAAATGGAAGTTCAATGGAGTATTATATTGCCTGTATCATGACTTCTGCCAAGGAAGAATTCACTTACAGTGTAATGCTTAACGAGAATGGTAGTCTCAAGTCCCAGTTGGTACTCCCTCTTGTAATCATAACTGACACAAGTTTGACCATATCAAGCATAATGAAGTAACACCACAACATTCAGCATATACTTTTAAGTACTTGTTAACCTTATGTAGCAAAGCTTCTCTTTGATTTCTCTGACAGTCTCAAAATCAGCGGTTTTATTCATTGCATACCTTCACAAGAATGTCAAAACACTCAATTAATGTTAAGCAGAAGGAAAGACACGAAAAGACTTGCAAATAATACTTTAAACTGCCCTCACCCTCTCCGTGAAAGTAAATCAACTAGATAGGAAGTTATGTGCCGACCAGCTACGTTCATGCGTTTTGTAAGATGAGGGAATGAATAACCATCAACAACAGGAACCTGAAGAACATTTTCCAAGCAGAGATTCTTCAGGCTTAAAATTAAGATAGCCCATCAGTTAAACTACTGAATTCCTCTAGTTATTCTCATATTCTACCTTTACATCTTTTACCTACAACTCGATTCGCACTTCTCAAGCAGAATATGTAATCCAAAATGATTGGAAAATGTTCTTTGCTACACCAGAAGATTGCCTGATTGGCTAGAATGCCCTCATACACAACAGACTTAGTTTCCACAGCATATTCAAAAGGCAAAATAATCGGGAAAATTTACAAGGACAAGAAGCACATAAACCAACTCTTCTACATTAGATCATCCAAGGTGGAAGATGATGAAAGCATTGCTCACAACAACAAAGATGGTGGCTAAAGCATGATATTCAACATTGTAGATAATTATAGCAGTATAGATATAACTACCTAGTTAAGCAAGAGGAAAGGTGAAGTTGTAATTGAAGCTGAAAATGGAGTAAAGATCAGCTACTAGGAAAAATAGGGTCATATATGTACAAGATGAGAATGTGTTCACATTAGCAAGTGTACATAAAACAATCACGGATAGTTCATGACAAAGAAATTGAACGAGTGTTCTTCAGTTGTTTACCACGTGTGTGACGCCATCACCAGAGTCGATAACCAATCCAGTCAGCAAACCTGTGACCATTTGAGTTAACAAAAATGGAATCTGCAGAAAGTATACTAAGCTTATCCTGAAAAAGCAAAACCGTTGTGTAATGCATCGATTAATATCTGATCAGAGACAACCGCCAGGTTACACCTATGGCATGTTCCTCAGCTACGGTCACTATTCATGACGCAGATTGTGTTAATTAAAAAGAGACGCCTAATTGCTAGTGAATATTTAGATCCTCATAAGAACCTTGAGCATACAATGTCAGCACAGCCTGAATTTGTATGAAGACGCCAGCAAAGTTGTACTTCTCGAACATCGTTTCCACCTACAAAACCGGGTAAACTTCACATCAACTATAAGTACACACAGTGATAATGAGATGGGGAAGAGCGCGTAAAGAATACTAAAGTAATAAGACAGCACTAACCATTTTCTCACGATTCTTTGAGGGATTAAGAGGTGGATCGGTAAGTAATATTTTACATTCTGCAGGGTTTATCTGTTAATGAGAAACATAAATGGAAGTCAGTTGTAAGTGCCCTAGCTGTAAATAATGGAGCTTAAACACAGCATCGCAGTTGGCAGAAGCTAAGGAACATTAACCTTCAATTCATTGTAAAATGTGTGATCCCAGACATGACCCATATCGTCCCAATTTTGCACAATGCCGTTATTTACGGGATATGATATATCTAGTTGATTCCGCATGTCAGCACATGCATCTCCGACAACAATATCCTGGAAAAGAATGAGAATATCCCATAAATGCACAAACTGCTTAAGAATACACATCATCCACCTAGCAAAAATCCTTTCAGAAGATTCGGAGAATTGGAAACAGGTCAAAATGAACCTGTCGCCATGATGCAAATAATTGCTAAAACAGTAGAGATTTATAAACCCTTATGGCATCCTCTCATTGCAAACATCGTCATACATAATAAATAAGTTAACTATGCCGAAAAGAAAACATTTTCACCTTCAGCTCTTGTTCTGTCAGCGATTCCTCATATCGGAGCATAGGCCTTCCCACCATGCACGGGAACACGGACGTAGGGAAATTCTCTCCAGCAAAACCACACTTGACATACTGCACCAGACAAAAGGCAGCATCTGTACTGAGTTTATGTGCCACCAAGGTGTGCCAAGACTCCACCATCAACATCGACAGCAACAGCAACAAATTGAAACAAACAACGAAAGGGAGCTAAACTGAAGCAAAATGCGTCAATGGAAATTGGTTCTCTTTCGGGATCGCCAAGACGCGAGTCGGAATCCGACAGCCGGCTCGCGAGAAACCCAAGCCTCGTATAAGCGACACCAATCCACCATCGATACGTCCAACAATTCGCTAGAATCTCGCGGAGTCCATGCGGATTTCGCTAGCCGGATCGCGATCAGGAACACCCAGATCGAAATGAGGAGCGAGAGTTGTACACAACAGCACAAGTAGTCCAGCAACCACGAGGAAATAGGGAAGAAGAAAAGGGGAGGGAGAAGAAGTTACCCCGGTGCCATTGTCGCAGACGACGACATTAAGATTGTCCATGAAGCAGTCGAGAAGGCGCGCAGACGGAGAAGAAGCTGAGCTTATTGCTTGCTGTTGCTGGTGGCGACGGAGGTGGTTGTTCTTAACTTCAATTAGAAGCAGCTTTTAACTCAAGAAACATCTACAGTTAATGATTTTTATTATTTGCCTAGTAGAAATATTATAGTAACTTACGAATATTATGTAAGAAATGAAGCAGTTAATATTATTAACTTAATAATATCATGTCCGCTCATATAAATGTATAATGTCGCCACGTCATGTTATATAAGACTATAAATATGTTACCGATATAAAGTTGTTTTTGATTGAGCGTGATGTTTTATTTTAATAGAATATAAATAATGACGCATATTTTCATGTCTTTAAACTATTATGTGAAATAGTCTTCTGTAAGTTATGCGTAAAAAAGGATTATCTTACGTTTTATAAGGAGAAAATTGTCAAAAAAAAAAAAAAAAATTCCTAGACCTTTCGCACTTTTGTCAATTCAATCATAAACCTTTTGAATTTGTCGATTTTCACATTTGGCAATTCATTTTAATTAGCTTGGAATCATGACGTAGACTGTGACCGTCCTACGTGACAACGCCAACATTTATGTGTACAATTTTTAATATTTTCTTGAACTTTTTGGTATTTTTTTTCCTCTTATGGGTTCGGGGCCAGCGAGGGTCGCCGAACCCCGGGCGAGGGCCGCAAATAGACTTGGCGGGTTCCATGGAACCGGCGGTTCGGGTTTCGGGCCGGTTCCGATTCCGGTTCGGAACCGCCGGTTCCTAGGCCCAATAACTCTTTTTTCCCGGGCCTCCTCCCTTTTTTTTTAAAAAAAAAAACCGGGTCGGAACCGTGGGCCCGGTCAACGGGCCGGTTCCGGGCCTTGGTTCAATTATGGTCATGTCTAGCCGCAAAGCCCTTATCAAATGTAGGGTTGGGACCCCTCGTTAAGGCTAACGAGGGCGTTGCGAGCTGGCCACAACACTCGCTGTGCCTGACGAGGGCCGTCACCCTCGCCGGCCACAACGAGGGCAGTGACCTTGGGAGGGCTTTGCGGCTTTTCATCTACAGTTAATAATTTTTTTTTGTAATTTTTTTTAAGCTTTCAGAGTCGAACTAAACTGGGAAAAGAGAACAGCTTTTCATCTCCCTAATAAGATATGCATTTTTAGTGCATAATGAACATGATCTAACATAAGCCATTGCCTAGATTGGCAAGAAGCTGCTGGAGACAGACTAGTTACTTTAAATGGGCGAAACAAGCAGAGAGCATTTTAAAGTTGCATCAGTTACCATGTAACTAATGTCTCAATTGCTTGCTCTCAGAGCTATTCCATCTAGAAGGTAACACAGATTGGCTACCCCTAGAAATTGTTATAGTACCATATGCACAGTTTAAAGAAAGTGCAGAAAGTACTAACTCCAACTTTCACTCTTAAAAATTCAGGAGCAAAATTGCCAGTCACTTTGTGACTTATGAGATGCTGGAATAAATCAGGGTACAACTATAGTGAAGATAATGAAAACAAAAAATATATATAGATATATATATATATATAGCTATGGAGAGGAATTATTGACTGCCAGGCAATTCCTTCTCTTGCATTCTTTCAAGCCAGTTCAAGATTGGTTCCGATTCAGGCGCAGAAGAAAGCAGGAATACGAGTTCCGATGAAATACGATTCATCGTCAGAGGAGAGTTTTCCCTAATCCATTTCATGTGTTCAAGCGCAAGTCTGGCCTTGTCTGCATCATTCAAGTATTTCAGGAAAGTGACATGGGAGTCTAAATTGCCCGAATCACAATGGAAACGTTGGAGCAACTTTGAAGCAGTAACAAAATCACCTGCATCAAGCATGTCAAGACATAGAACCAAGACATTATCAGTTGCTGCAATTATATAAGATCAAGAATACTCAAATTCTGTATTTAACTGAGCACATCGAAACTTTACCTTTTCTGCAGAGACCTAGGACGAATGCACTGAGGACACTCATGGCAAGAGTTGGATCCTGTTCGATACACTTTTCGAAAATATCAAAGGCAGCTTCAAAGTTTGCTTCTTGACAAAGCCCTTCTATGAGAGATCTGTAGATTGAGGAATCCGGTTCCAACCCTTTCTCCAACATGTGGTAAAACAGCCTCCTTGCCTCTTCAGCTTGCCCTATTTCAGAGAACTTCTTGATCAAGATAGTATATGTTCTTAAATCTCCAGAATACCCACTTGAAAACATCTCATCCCACAGCCTTTTAGCTGGACGCATAAGATCTTCCCGGCAACATGCTTCCAGAACAGAATTATAGCCAAACACATCTGGGCCCAACCCTTTCTTCTTCATCACCTGAAGGATTCCATAAGCTTCTCTTACTCTTCCAGCCCTACATAAAAATGAGACCATCACAGTGTAACTCTCCGCATCAGCAAAATAACCACCAGAATCCAAGACTTGATACACCTGCATCAGTACATCAGTTTGGTTGTGCTTGCATAAGTTTCTACACAAATTGCTCAATGTCAGAAGTGTCGGGAACTTTCCCTTCTTAATCATGAACCTAAAGAAGGCGATCGCTGATTGAGGATCATCAGCTGAGATTGTTCCGATCAATGCGTTGAGGATATCATCCTCCAGTGGGAAGTCCCCACTAATAATGACTTCTCCCAACTCTGTGGCTTCCTTCGTTAGTCTTTCAGAAATCAGAGTAAATAAAAACTCTCTATAGTCATTCGCCCTCGGAGCTACTCCTAACTTCCGTTTCAACTTCAAAACTCTCTCTTTCTCCACCACATCACCCATTTCTCGAAATGCTTCGGCAATAATTCTATACGCCATAAAATCAGGTTTCCAGCTTCTACTTCTCAGCTCGTCCAACATCCAGAGAGCCTCCGATACCCTTGAAGCTTGACAAAGACCATGAACTACCAAGACAGCAATAACTGACCCGTTAATCCCTAAATTACGCCGTCTAACTTCATCTAACACGCTCAAAACCTCAGACAATTCCCCATTACCGCAAAACTTCCACAAGAACACGCCCAATCCTAGAGTGGTCAAACGAACACCTCGTTGCATCAATTCATCGAACACCTTCCTTGCATTATCGATATACCCATCAGACGCTAGAGCAGCTAAAAGCAAGTTACACACGTCAGGTCCTACATCCCCAATTAACGAACCCATCTCACTGAAAACCAAAAACCCATCGTGGGTCCTCTTGTTCCTGACGAAACAAGCGATGGCATGCCCGTAGGCCGAAGCGTCGAGGCCGATCTTGCGGGCTCTGACTCGCTTCAAGAGAGCTTCGACGGCATTGAACCGTCCGGAGGCGGAGAGAGACTTGAGGATGGACCGATAAGTGAGAGGATCGTGAGCGAAGTTGGGTTGCTGAGAGGCCCAGTTGAAGAAGCCGAGAGCGAGCGAGTGGTGAGAGATCAGGAAAGGGTCGATCACATGGGCGACGAGCTGAGGGGTGAGCAAGTCGCGGCAGTTGAGACGGTGCAGAGTCTGCTCGAGCGAGGCCGTCCATGTGCGCGACGGGACGGTGCGGTCGGAGGCTGAAATGAGAGCCCTGCTTATTCTCGTTGCTAGTTCAGTCACGCTAGATTTCATGAGAGAGAACGATGACCGGCGTACAGACAGCCGAACCCAAGTCTCTGTCTCTGTCTCTCAGAATGTTATATTGGGATTTTGTTTTTTTCCCTGCAAAAACCAGATGGGCTTAACGGAAGTTCTGAAACGATTTAAGTGTGCGAGTTTTAGGAGTTCAATGCACGAGCATGGTAAAGATGAGACTCAAGAAGAAAGCTCCGAGCAGCTACTGTCGCCCCGCCAAGGACTTGAGATCAAGCTGACGGAAAATCAGGTTAGGCCGGCAACTGCTTGGATCATGTCAATGACAAAGTCCAGCGTTCGAGGACTCGAGCCGGGTTGCCGCAGAACTATTTCTGACGATGGAAGATCCAGCCGGTGAGCGCCGACGGTGGCTGTTTGGTCGATGAAGGTGTTGGAGTTGGAAGTTCGTTCCAATTTGTTTCCCACTTGAATACAAATTTTCGTCCATCACAAATCCTCGTCATGTCATTCCTCAAGAGAGTGCAGCTTAATAGAAATGACTAAAGAACTACGAACGACATGACACATGAAAGCAGAGAGTATGGGGGTTTATACACAATATTCACAGACTATCTCATTGATCTAACGATACTTTTCACAGCTTTGTACACAGCAGATGTACAACATCAGCCTGTACACTATCTTACTTACAGGAAGTAAAGATTTACAAAAGAAACCACCACAACAGTGCAGATGGTGGTCATTGGAATCTTCCTATGTACACAGTCGAATTGCGGAGAGCTATACCCCCATCATCAATTGGTCCAGACGTACACCTATTTAGTATTCACAGTATTCATGATTTCACGTATGTTTTGAGGGGTTGAAATACTCAGGTCTTCTGTACAGTGTCTACTTGTGGGATCACGTGGTGAGCCATTCACGAGGCCGATCTAACCAACTTGAAGTTCTGGAAGTTCCTTGTTCTGAAGAAGTTGCCAAAGAGGAAACCGGCAGTAGTTCCCTGAGGTTGTTTAGGCGAGAGAAGCGGATTGTGCTTCACCTGCAACACGGACGGTCCAATTTGACGACGGATCGAATCAATGATCCTGAGGTCCACAGGGCTACCCGTGACATCAGATACATAAAACGTGTCTTTGGCTTTCCCGTCTTTAGTTGAAATCTCAGCTCTTTTTATGCACAAACCATTCTCCCGGAACACCCTAGTGATGTCCGAGAGGAGTCCAACCCGGTCCTCGGCACACAATTCCAGTTCCAAACCCTACAAAAAGGCTTTTTATCAGTTCACTGCTACCCAGCAACAAAAGACGAAAATTTCTTCGAGCAAAAGTCGAAAGTACCTCATATGCCCGCCTTTCAATAGCTGCTTCAAGACCTTGTGTGATCCTTTCCCGTTCAGCTTCTGAGCCTATGGGCAGCCCATCGACATGTCGGATGTAGAATTCCTTCAACCATATGGAATTAAACTTCAGTTAACATCAAAGAGAAGGATTTGATAGGCAAATAGCTGACTAGGTGGAAACTTTGAGAGAAGTGTCAATTTACTAACTCAAAGTCCTACTCGTTGTGTACTCCCCCAAGAATGCAAAAGCAATAGGAAAAAGGAATGCCAGGATGTATGAATTACCTGATAAGCTTCTTTCCTCCCGGTGTTGACCATTCCATGAAAGACTACATACTGCATGTCTGTCAATGTGCAAACAATATCAAACAGTAGCTTTGGTCGATCTTTAGACCTCATGGTCACAATGGTATAATCTTTCTCGTAACAATCCATCACTGTTACAAAGGGTCTCGTGCTCTTATCATGCATCCTCCCAATCTCTTCTTTATCAACCCTTTCATAGTCTCTATCCGCAAACATAATCTGATGTAACCTCCTCTCCCTGTTAGTCACCCCAGGCGGTGAAAGTGTCATCTTGGCTGTGTTAACAGCACCATTCCCTCTAAGAACATTACAAAGAAGGTCCCTTATTGTAGCGAGACGATTTGGATCTTTGATAGCACACCCGGTGGAATCATCAGTGACATGAACAACAGCTGCAGCCCTAGAATTGTGTGTCCATATCTCAGCATTTACTACATTGCAGTGAAGGTCTGCAAGAACAGCACACACTTCAGACAACAGACCAGGCCGGTCGGTACCAGAGAGTTCGATTGAGGTGTGCTCATTAGAGGGCATAAACCCTACGCACTCTCTGAATGAGAGGGAAAAGCTTGCGTTGCTTTCAAGTCTCTGCAAAGTTGATATCAAAGTTACTGATAATCCATTGTCGAACGTATTATAATACATGTGTGAATGATTCAAGCTTTAAGAAGCACAAAGGTATTCCAGCATTTACAATGGGACAGAAAACAGTGGAACATATGATAATCATTCATGACATTTGCAATTTTATTTCATGACAAAAGAAGAATGGATGAGCTCATACAAATTTCTGATGTTTTAACTAGCAAAATTCCAGATTCAACTCACATGTATCTATCACTTTGATAGCCCAGACAAACAATGAAAAAGGTGGATCAGCGAGAAAGATGGAGAAAGACAAGCAAGAATCCAGAGAAAATCTAGAGAAAGTCACAGAGCAACAACTGAAGTATCATTCGCTAACCCGGTCAACCTAATCTCCATCGACTCCTACAACTTAAAGAGCATTTACCACAGATTTTTGCTTAACTATTTAAAAGTATTCTTCATGAGAGAGGAAATGACATGAACAACACCAGGATAAACAACCTTTCGGACAACAAACACATTCTATAGATTTCTTACATCTCACCAGCAGGATGGTTGGGGATGGGGGACAAAAAGGAGAAGCACAAAGAATTGGGTCCACTGCAAACTTACCGTCTTAATGTACTCGATGACTTCCTTCTCCTTGATTTTCTTCCCGTCACAATCAATCACGTTAAAAACTGAAGTGTTGTAAGGGGGATAATGAGAAACTAGGTGGAGTACTCTAAATTTTATTTCAGATTACCAAGTAGCAAAGAAAGACTCACCATCCATGAACCATCCTCCATCAGATGATATATAAGCTTTAGTAATTGTAAGATTCATATCTATGAGCACTTGGACGACTTCTAGGAGAATTCCGTGTTTGTTGACACTGTCAACCTGATGTAGATGAAAAGCAAAAAATTAGAAACTTTGAATGAGAGAATAATTTCAGAAAATCATGGAAGAACAAAACTATCAAGAACCCAATGTTCGTTCATGTTTCGAAACACAAAATGCATCAGTATTGACCAACTTTATCTTATTTTACCTTGAATTATGCCCGAAAGTAAATAAGAAAAGAAAGAATGAGCCGCACCTGTATTACAGTGGCATCCTCGCAAGACTTGTTGTCAATAACAACTCTGCATTACAAGAGAAGCAATTAGATGAAACAGATACATAGCCAAGGAGCAGGAAAATTTCATGTAGGGTGTCATGGCGGTTATGCGAAAATGTATATTAGTTCGAATCTGTAGCAAGCATAATTCATGACCTCCTCGTGTCCAACTAAATTGACGGTTACCCTAATAGCTGCTCATCTAAATCCAAGGAACAAGTACTAATTCACAGCATTACATCACAAATCAAACTTGACGAAAGATAAAGTCAAACATCAAACGGTGATCTTGGCTCGGCTTTCAACTGATGACTCCTACATAAGATCAAGCATAGCCAGAAGTGAACTTCCATCTGCTCACAAGTTACAACTTAGCCAAAGCACTTCGATCAAGTCGATTACTTCAACAGTCCTTAAAGGCACGGCCTTTCCGTTTAAGTTCTGAAGGAAAATGGGGGCAAAAGCAAATATAGACTCAAAGCGCCGCAGCACCGTAAGAACTTGCACACGAAACATCAAAGCACCCCAAAAAAAAAAAAAAACCCCAAAAGCGATTGGAACGAGAGAATCGACACAACCCTCTCCGCCATCATCACCGAGAAAGGGACGCGATTAGAAGAAACGGCACAGGCACACGCACAGGCACAGGCGCATGAATTTGACACCCTCGTCCAAACAGAGAAACCCAGAGAGAGATAGAGAGAGATCGGCACCTGGGTGGGTTCATTCTTCTGATGAGCTTAGCATACTCATCGTCCATATCTGGAGTATGCGGTTCCCCGCTTGTTTCTGCCGGAGGAAGCGGCCTGAGAGCAAGCTAAGTGGAGAATGGAGTGAACAGAACAGAGGAGGGAACGCAGGGGGGGAAGGGGAAGGAGAATATATTCACGGGGAAGAGCGTGGCGTTCTAGGTAGAGAGAATAATAGGAGAGAGCGTTGGGGTGCTCTGGTTCTGGCAACGATGCCTTCTCCAGCATCCAAGGAATAACCCCCGCAGAGGGAGACAGACGGAGACGGAGAGACTCGAGTAGTGCCGGCCGTTTTTTAACTGAACATTCAACCCACAAGGTTAGCTCTTTTCTTTCTTTCTTTCTTTTTTTCCCCAAAATAACTCATAATAACTTGTTTTTTTTTTTTGGTCGAATCATAATAACTTGTTCAAATCAAAGTCTTTTTTTTTTCTTTTTTTTGTTGTTGTTGTCAAGTTCGAATCAAGATTAGCTATCACAATTCTCCGACATAAGAGATCTCGAACACAGTTCACATGTATATCTCAAAAACAATTCCCCTTTCATGTGTGAGCTCGGTATTGTGCTTGCATCGCTTTAATTTAGGTATCATTGTCCAAAAACTTATTACTACTTGAATTTACAACGTTCACATTCATCCCAGGTCTCTTTCTTCGAGTCGAACCATGAAGGCTGTCATTGGAAACACATTGCTAGATCATAAAATCTGCCGCTTTAGAAACCGCATTGGTCACCAAATTCATTCATTGAGATATTCACCAAACATGGGAATGTCTATGGGCCCACCAATTTACAATCGCATTGCTCACCGTTTGTTAGAAGTGCGCAACAAAAGCCTAATACCTTCACTTGAGGAGATTGACAAGTGAAAGTTCAAATCCGAACTCATCAACATATCCAATTAAACTCATTTTCACTCAAAAGCGTAAATCAGTAAGTTATAGACCAATTAAAATATATTAAGTATCCCACACCACACCAATTTTTCAAAGCCAAACTTCTTCGACACAAACTATACGTGCATTTTCCAAGATCTCGAAGTTCTCCGGCGGGACCCACATACGAGTATACGTCCTCGGTGTCCGCACTCGTTCAAATTTCGATACGATTGGGGTCCCGCAATGTACATGAGAGAACAGATACTCATACTGGAATCATACGACACACATTCAACAGCAGTTCTTGCAAATAACGAAACGAGAGCGACATCGAGTATATTCTAGCCGAATCACAAAATCGATCTGTCAAGTTATGTAGCCGGCTGCAAATGGACATCCCCACAATCGGGCCGAAATCGGCCGTGCGGACAACGATCTATCCCGATTCCCGACAACCTAATCGGCCAGCGATGATGTTGGGCGTCATTATCGACAAAGTAAACACTCGCATTAGGTCGTGACTACGAGGCTGAACTTTTGCCTATAGAGTGGCAATGTCTAGCACCGTCCTAGGATAAGGAAAACCTAATCAATGAAGGGTCGGGGGCGGGCGGTTGGGAGATGGAAGGTGAAACGGTCGTGAAAGGGAGGTCGGGTTAGGTGGGGAAGGAAGAAGTTGGAAGTCACTCGTGAAGCAAACTCGAGAAGATTTTCCGTTTGCCTTTTCTCACGACACGTCCTGATCAATCAAACGAATTCATACGATCAACCCACGTTTCCACGCCTTGCTCGTGCTTATGAAATCTCGGTCGGCGCAACCAACACCTAAATCGCAACTAAATCTTTGTATAGGTTGTTCTGCTCTTTTTGCGGGTAAAGTTCCCAAAAAAAAAAAAATCTATTATATTGATATTAATCTAATCAGTAATCAATTTAGTCATAAATATTTTCACATTAATATCAATTGAGTCTATCCGACCAATTTAGGTGGCACAACTAGCGCCGACGTAGACATTTTTCAATTTGAATTTTTTTCTTTCTGAGTGTTGGAGAGGGCGCAAGCCATGAAAAAAAATATTCAAAAAAGCTATTTCCATGGCTTTGCTAGTGCCAACATAGGCCATGGAAAAAAGGAAAAAAAAAAGAAATCAAGGAAGCTAGTTGTGCCACGTAAGACGATCGGCGTTTGCGTCGGCAGTTTCCATCCTAAATTGATTAGATGTGTTGAATTGGTACCAATGTGAAAATGTTTAGGAGTAAATTGGTCTAATTGAAAAGTTCAGGACTAAATTGGTAATAATGCAATAGATTTATGACTTTTTTGGTATTTTTCCCATCTTTTTGCCGGGGACTGTTTCTGACAAAGAACCTCTCTTGTTCATGAAATGGATGTTACATGGTCTCTGTCTCTTGATTTTTTTTTTCTTGATCCATAACATGCGAGATGTCGCGATGCCTCTGACTGGTTGCACGGAGTCATGTTGACTATTGGCTCTTCCGAACCTTTGAATAATCGAGAGATCATGCTCATCGCCTTGTGGCGGTATCTTATTCAATGGACATGAAATGAGACGACGTGTTACCTTGGGGCACGAGAATTTCTATGCCGCTGACATTATGGAAACGAAACATTAGAAAATATTTTTCGGATTTGTCGGGGGACAAAGCGGGAGGCAGGTAAGGGGGGAAATCTCTTGGGCGAGTGGACAAGGAATGGAGAGCAACAAGGCTTCTCATCAAGAGTAGACTTCCAAGCAGAAGGAGCAGAAGAGTCCACACCTATCTTTATCCTTCTTCACTTTGCGATTAGGACGAGGCCGGCGACCAACTACAAGAGTGATACTGAGGCGAGGAACGTGGAGCTTTTCAAGCAGCACTAAAATATCATATTTTGTGCCTGCAATATATATATATATATATATATATATATATATATATATATATATATATATTCTTGCTTTGCTCTGAATTTTGCATACCAATCCAGCGGTTAATATTTCTTAAAAATTTAAAATATTTTAATTTTATTAATTTTTCTTTATTTTTATTGTGGCTGGCGAGGGTTACCGAAACTCAAACCGACCATCGCTAGGCAAATGCGGGTGAGGCCAGCGAGCTCGCCGAAGCTTAGTGAAAAGAAGAAAGAATGAAAAAAATAAAATTGAAAAAAATAAAAAGATTAATACAACGAAAATCACAGCACCAAAAATCATAAATTCGTATATTCGTGACAAATTTACTTTTCGTTAGTTTCTGTTAAATTGGGTTAATACCACAAAAAATCACAAAATGCTACATTTGTGCCCCAAACTATGACACTAGTCAACTATCAAGTCATCTAACTCGGCAATTTGACTATAAAATTTATCGGAGGGTAAATTTGTCATAGATATACCAGTTTAAAATTTTTGTGATAAAAAAAATAGTTTGGGGTATGTTTATCATAGAGTGTATCAATTTGAGATTTTTCGTAGTATTAACCCTAAAAAAAATCTACGTCGACGCAAACCATGCTATATAGGACGCTCGACGTTCATGTAACCAACTTCCGACCTAAATTGGTCGAATGAACTCAATTTATACCAATATGAAGAGATTTAGGATTAAATTGGTTCAATTAAAAGGTTTATCATTAAATTGATATCAGCGAAATAGATTTACGATTTTATATGAATTTGTACTTTTTCCCGCATACGCGTGAATAATATATGTAAATTTACTCGTGTGATGGAAAATGATAGTAAAACGATGTGCAAATGGGGAGAATAATCTTCGGAGAAGTCGCGCCAAAATCAAGCTCGTAGAAAAGTCGTTGATTTGAGCACACGGCAAATATCCCCCCCTCCCCACAAAAGAAGGTTCTCCGTATCGCGTGGCGCTGTTGGGGGGGCCCACCCACAGAGACCTGATCGGGCGCCACGTGGCGAGCGGACGTGAGAGGGGCATGTTCCAGCTGGGTAGAAATAAAATATCCCGACCCCTTGGACGAGGGGATCGTTTGCCAGTTGGATCGGAACGGGGGAATAAAAAGCGGGCGAGAAAATAAAATGAAAAAGAATAAGGGGGGAAAAAACGGGGCGGAAGCGGGGGCCCCACTCAGTCGATGATGATTGGTGGGCATTCCTCCATCGGGGCCCCTCAGTGAAGGAACCAAATAATTGGAGGGCCCACTAGCTGGAACCATTCACGTTAGATCCAGTTTTTTGGGTTTTTTGAATGGGGAATTTATCTACTTCCTTCTTGGAAGGAGCGATTGTTTATATCAGGTTCCGAACTTCCTCAATTGGTCAATGTTGAACTCAATGTACAATTTCGCTTCATTTGTTTCACGAAAGATAGGCGATAACGATTGCTTACCATTCGTAAGGAAACGTTTTTCCAAATTACTCGTATTTCGCGAAATAAACGGAGCCTTTATTGATTTAGAAGGATGATATGAGCATATGAATCCAAAACTATTTGCATTGGCTTTAGTATTTCGAGGAAGTTAATCATTTCGTTCTTTCGATTACGATGAATTCGGTGGCCATCGATTTTCCTCATTCTTGTTTTCGAACCGGATGACTCCTTTATGTATGCCAAAGTCCGCGCATATCCTACCATCTCTTCTCCGTGACAGTTGATAACCATATGATCGTACACATCATATGTGCCGTGCCCCTCGATTTGCTAAATCCGTCATGTGATTAAAAGAAAATTTGCTCCAAAGTAGGCATCCTTGTCTTAGAAGGCATTCTAGGCATGCACACAAATTCTAAGATTTTGATACCGAGCTCCAAGGGTTTGGCACGATCAATTGGACAGTGAGGGGTTTTCGCTCCATAAATTGGAGGTCCACTCATTCAAAATCTCGCGAACCGCGTGCAAGCCGTTCTGGGTCGGGGCAATTTCCGCGAGCCCAAAGGTCCGAACTTAATCGACTCAAAAGGGATTGCACGGCATTTCGCAGGCCTCCATGTGGCCGAGTCTCCACGCCCGCACTCATAAAATATAAACAGAAAAAAGCATTCTTTTATTGTACAAAAGACGAAGGTATGAGAGCACGCCGTAATTTTCTTTTTAAAAGAGAATCTTACTCAAGCACACTCAAGTATTTACACTTATAAGATAAAAGGCTCTGTTCATTTGCCAAAAGAGGAGTTTAATGGAATAGAGGTAACAAAGCTTCTAGTCAAAATAGATCAAATCATCGCATCTTGGCCCAATTTGACATCCAAGCCCATATGTTTAAGCTCCAAATAGACAGACCATCAAAAGCCCAAGCCCATATCTGGTGGTCCACCGTCCATTGGCCAACACCGAAATCAAGATTTTTTCCCATCTTGGGTTCCGTTTGGTCAATTCAATAACCAGTCACGACATAATTTTTTTTTTTTTACTATTTCCAAGAAGCGAGGAAGACCTCTTAAGACTAGATGGAGCGATTAAGCGGTTCGATTTGAACGTGGAATGTCGGCAATCGTGGGGGCTTAAATCACATCGTCGGGCACTCGATATGACCTCGGAGGCCGCGCTCACCACCCTACAATTGGAGACTTACCTACTGGGGAATCGTCCAGAAAGTGTTTTAGCATATTGCACTTTTGCAAATCGAGTCATAAACCTTTCAATTCGTGTCAACTTGAGTCCCAAATATTTTCACGTCTTCCCCAGTTGAGCCAATCCAACCAATTTTGGTCGGAAATAGGCGACGTGGATGCCGGCGTAATCGTGGATAATTTTTAATAACATTTCAATTTCTTTTCCCAATATTTTATTCAATAAAAAATCGTCCATAATGAGAGAGAGAGAGAGAGAGAGAGAGAGAGAGAGAGAGAGAGGAGATGCAGTCTATGAATCTCGAAAGAGGGACCATTCAAAGGCATTTTCAACCGAAATGACGAACTCTTACAAAGTCCGGTCAATTGAACCGGTGTGGAAAAGGATTGATATGGAAGGTATAGTCAAACGGTTGGAATTTTGGGGGAAGAGGAGCTCTTGGTCTATCATCCAAATTTGAAAAGAGTCCTCCAGAATTTTCCTTCTTCTTTTCGTGTTAATCCTTAGTCAAAATTGTCGTACACGTGTCTCCAACGATGCGTTCATTTAACTCATGTACAACAGCACAACGAGAAGCAGGGTCCAAAAGAATTTGAATCGATCGATGTCATTGGCCGACACGGATTCGTTTAATAAAACGACGCGGGACGGCATCTTCGCCCATTTCCCACTCAAATATTTTCCGTTTGTTTCTCGAAAAAATGAATGCCCAAAAGGAATATTTTCTTCACAATGATCGCATGAAATAATTAGTCAAATGAAAAACGTCTGTATCGTCGACAATTATACGTGTCAAAAACATTCTTTGTTAATTCGTTTCTATAATTGATATAAGCGATCATTTCTAAGATGACGTTTTCCACAAAACTCGTTTTCATCATTTGTCTCCTGCGAAGCATAAAGAACGCATTTTTGGAATGTCATCACACGCTTAGATGCCGTGTTTTACGTGCAGGATGGAGCTTCTCTCTCTCCCGTCAAGTTCGAGGCAACGGATTCTTGACGAGCCCCGATAGGGCAAGCAATCATGCTTCGACGGTCCTAGCACACTGTAATATCCGTGACAAAACATGACCCCTTTGTCTGTACATGGGTTGGTGATTATCTGGAGTTTGCCTTGACTCGAGGGCTCGAAAGCCATTGATCTTGATCGGGTAGCTATTCTATGAAAATCTAACTAGAAGATAAAGTCCTGAGGAGTTCATACTAGCTAGTGATGCTGAGAATTTTTGCTTAAGGCCCTATACTTTCGCGACTTCCGTTAGTTTCCCCACATCCTAATCCTGATTGCTAATAGTCACCTTTAAAGAGGGGGGGGTGTCCCATTGATCTTGTCTATCGGTACGTGTGAAGAAGGTCCATTATGGAATTTATTGCTTGATGCACCGATGATGATTCAGGACCGTTAGAAATGTGAAAATTAAACCATATTCGAAAGCCGAACCCCGAAACTTAACTTATTAGATGGAAACACGGTTCGATTTAAATTTTCTAACACTTTGCCTCAGGAAATTTACCAAAAAGAAAAAAAAAATCATAAACCTATTGCAATTATGCTAATTTAGTCCGTCCGGCAAATTTTAATTGGAAGTCGTTGATATGTGTGCCGGCCATTTTACATGGCGTGGTTGGCGCCGACGTGCACAATGTTTCATAATATTTTAATATAATTTTTGAATTTTTTATTTTCCTTTTTTTTTTCTTTTCTTTCGTTTTCCCTTTTTGTCCCTTATTCCTCTAGCCAGTTGTTGAACAAAGGCTAGCGAGGGTGAGGTTTGGCGACCGGCCAAAGCAAGAAGGGAAAAAAAAAGGAAAGAGAAAGAATAGAAAAGAAAATGAATTTGAAATAAAATATTATTAAAAATTATCCACGTCGGCACGGCCGCGCCACGTAGGACAATCGACATCCATGTCAACAATTTCCTATTAAAATTGGCCGGATGAATTGAATTGACACAAATTCAAAAAGTTTATGACTCGATTGACAAAAAAAAAAGTTTGATATTGAATTATACGTATGTCAATTCAGTTCTAAATCTTTTAATTATGTCGATTAGTCTTAAACCTTTTAACTATTTGCTAATGTAGTTATTTCGGACTAAAATTGATCAGAAATCACCGACGTAGACAAGCTTTGCAATTTATTATTATTTGTTTGAACTTCGTAAATTTTTTTGGATTATTAATTTATTAATTTATTTATTTCCATTGTCGACTTCCCGCAGAGGGCGGGCGAGGGCCATCTCAAATGTCTCCAGCCGTGGAGTGCCTGTCAAGAGCGCTAGCACATACCCCTTGATGATCATCCGCCAGACCATGCTCTTGATATCTGATCGAGCTAGAAGCACGAGTAGGTAGTTAGGGGGATACGGCCTGTTCAAGTGAGCGCTATTTTAGAAAAAGCCGAGATCCGATTGCGAGGACTCCCATGAAGCCCTCGCCGGCCGGATCGCGCGGCGTGCCCGTGGGCGAGGGCCCTCGCCCAATGGCCGGCGGGACCCATCAGCCCTTAACAGTAAAGGAAAAAAATATACAAATTAATAGAAAATTTAAGACAAGTCGGGCGCCGCCTCACGTTCTTGAAGGGTCTCGACGGGAAAAAAACGTGAGCATCGTTGGCTGGTTCGTACCATTAAGCAAAGCCATGCGTAGGATTCATGCTGCTTCAAGGAAGCTACGAGGTATTTAGGTTCTGGCGTGCGGCAGCCAGAGCACTATCCGCGGACTCCCGCAAATTCGATTCACCCCATCTGCCCACTTCTTGTCTCATTACCTTCGAGCTGCCTATCGAAAAAGTTGCACCGATCACAACATTCCATTTTTCTCCCCGAAATTAATCCGGTGTATATACATTGAACTTGCTCCTCGGGCCCCCGGCAGAGGCGGGTTCGAGAGTGAAACCCTAGCCGATTATCGACTCGAAAGAGTCTCCACGCGCTTATGTACTCGCTCTCACGCGGGAAAAATTACCAAAAAAGTCATAAATCTGTTGCACTTGTGCCAATTTAGTCCTAAACCTTTTAATTGTGTCAATTCAACCCTAAATCTTTTGACAACTTGCCAATTTAGTCCTAAATCATTTGAAATTTTGCCAATTTAGTCCTTAGTCTTTTGAAATTTTGCCATTTTAATCCTAAACATATTATTTGAGCAATTTGACTGAAGAACTAAATTGATAATTCTTGAAAAGGTTTAGGACTAGTTTGCCAAATCATTAAAAGGTTTATGGCCAAATTGGCATAATTGAAAGGTTTAGGGCTGAATTGGCAAGTTGTCAAAAGGTTTAGGATTGAATTGTCACAATTGAAAAGTTTAGGACTGAATTGACACAAGTGTAATAGGTTTAGGAAATGGGAAATGTATGAAATGTTTATAAGATGGCAAGAGCAAGTAGTAAGTAGCAATGTATCGGCTTAAGTACACTATAAATGCCAAAACTTGTGTACGACGCCCATTTTAGTGTCAAAACTTTGAAAACGATCACTTAAATGCTAAAATTTTTTAAAAATGATAACCCGATTGCCAAAACTTTCAAAACAATGACTTAAGTGCCAACTTTTTTAAAAAACGATCATTTAAGTGCCAATTTTTTTTTTTAAAAACGATCACTTGAGTGTCAACTCCATCGAGCCATGTCGACTTAAATATTAATAAAAAAAGCACATGTCGGATTTCCGATAAGCCACGTCAGCTAAAATTGGAGTTGGCAATCAAGTGATCATTTTTAAAAGAAGTTGGCACTTAAGTGATCGTTTTTTTTTTA
The DNA here is from genome assembly GCF_020921035.1 of Rhodamnia argentea. Taxonomy (NCBI): domain Eukaryota; kingdom Viridiplantae; phylum Streptophyta; class Magnoliopsida; order Myrtales; family Myrtaceae; genus Rhodamnia; species Rhodamnia argentea. Next base: position 33,042,832 of record NC_063150.1, on the reverse strand, counting down.
AGTTGGCACTTAAGTGATCGTTTTGAAAGTTTTGGCACTAAAGTAAGTGCCGTATACAAGTTTTGACACTTCTAGTGTTCTTTAGCCTAATGTATCCAATGTTCACGAGATGAACGTAGATGGGAAAGGAGACTTTTCAAAATATTCCTTCTTGGGGTTGGACTTTTGTGGATGCACATGGGATTGAACGTCCTAGTCTTAATGATGGAAGCCGCCACTAATTTTCCACACCCTTTACTTTTACCGATCAATCCGCCAATGCAGCCATGATTTTTCCTCTTCCTAATGTCTCTCTCCCTCTGTCTCTACCGCTCAATTGATCCCCCCCGACATGTAGCAGTCTCCCGTCTGCGCGCATCAAGCAACCCTCGAACATAAAGTCTCGAGCTCCTTTCGGAAGTAATCTCAAGGGACCGCGCGAGCGCAGCGATTCTAACCCAAGCTGGAGTGATTAAGACGAACACGCTCGTCGCTTGAGCAGCCCTTTCAGGATTGCCGTGAGCACACTTTCAAATACTCGACATACGAGTGGAAGCACTCGTATTTTAATGAGCATAGCCTTAACAATGCATGCGGGCCGTCGGAAGAAAAGACGTAATAGATAGACCAAGTTCATCCTGTCCATCTTCACCATTGTTCATGTGGGTCCCACAGCCGGACTCAACGTTGATCACATGAGCAGCCTCCGTAGGATTTCCATGATTACCGATAAATACATGACATAGAAAGTAGATTACACTCGTTTTCATGAATAGCCTTAACAATACAGGTTGTCCGTCCAAGAAAAAAGGTACAATATATAGATCGTGTTTTTCCGGTCCATCTCCGCCGTTGATCACGTGGGTCCCACGGTAGAATGTCTACGGTTAATGATTAAGATCCGCGTAATTTTTCCGAAAATGCTGAAAGATGGTAGCTTGTGGAACTGGAGGAAAGTTACCCACGAAGAATTTTCGTGCCTTTTACGTCAGCTGGGATGCTCTATATATGCCCGTCAATATCATTTCTCCATCTTTTGCCCACCTTTCACTTCGTCTCTCATTTTCCCTTTTATATATCACCCCACAAGAAACTTTCAGGCCATATCCTCCTCCTCCTCCTCGTCCCATATTTCTTCTTCATCGTCGTCTCATATGTCCGTTTAACCCTAAACAGATCATCACAGAACAAAACTGCTCAGCGATCCATGGATGGCTATCAAATCTTGTTCCCTCCATCTTCTTCTTCATCAGTAGCAGCAGCACCACCACCGCCAATCTTTCCTTTTGCGCAGTATATCTACAAAAGTGCTCAAGAATCTCACCATGCTGGATCAGAAATGATGAACCGCAGTAACGAGACATGTTCGTCATCCGAGGTTAAAGATGAGCTCATCAACCTTCACACGGGCGTGTCCCGGGGCGACGGAGACAAAGCCGGAGGCGACAAGAAGAAGGGGCCGCTGCCGCCGCCTCCATCGGAGAAGAAGAAGACGAGGAAGCCGAGGTATGCGTTCCAGACAAGAAGTCAAGTGGACATACTCGATGATGGTTATCGGTGGAGGAAATACGGCCAAAAGGCTGTCAAGAACAACAAATTCCCCAGGTACGTCACTTAATCTGAGGACTAAGAACTCCTTTTTTCTGTTTTTTTTTTCCCCCTTTTGGTTGGTAATTTTGCATAAATTTTTAGGTGATCTTCTATGAGGGTTTGACCTTTCTCTGCTGTGTATCGATTAACTCACTGTGTCAAGCCGCAAAGTAAGATTGCACTAGATCGTCCACTATGCAGCTATTCCTTGGAGTGGAATTCTGCCTGATATATGTAGGTTTTTTTCCCTAAACGATGTGTATTCTAATAGGAAAATTAATCATATGTCGGAGGAAATTGAATCCTTTTATAGTTCGAGTTTGATGGGTCAAGTTGGTGATCAACAGGAGACGTATCCACCTTCAATTGCTTTGCTCTCGGATGAGATAGCTAGGGTTATGACAAAACCCAACAAAAAAAAAAAAAAGAAGAGGCTAGAGTTTAAAACTTTGATGGTTGATTATTGAAGAAATTGCACGAGAAACATTAGTGAACAGGTGTTTTTCACTCCTAGTGATTCATGGATGAAAATTATGGACCATGTCACCACTATACTATACCAATGTGAAAGAACCATACCAAAAGTTTAGGCTAAAGAAGGTAATTTTTCAGCTCTATATAATATGGTACTTTTCAAGCCATAATTATCGCTATAGTGAAGGACGTCCATCACACCTTGTGATGGCCCCCAAGTCACGATTATATCTGCTGTCGATTAAGAATTGTGATTGACTGAAAAATGTAATATTAAGTTCATTATCAAATGAAGAGCGCATGAGCTTTCTCATAGGCTTTACGGGGTGACTATCTAAAATAGCAAATATCAATTACAATCAATTAGAAATAATAAAGTAAAACGTACAAAAATCTCCCACAATCTCCCAAGTTGGCCTTTTTCAAAGCACCTTAAGTTTGAGGGGATGTTAGAGATATATTTTGACCTCTTTCAAACCACTCCGAGCTTTAGGGGATGTTAGTGATATATTTAGGAGATTGTAAGAGATCATGTATATTTCCCTTGATTGATTATAATTGATATTTCAATACCGTAGGCACTCATCTTGTAAAGCCTACAGGCTCGTGCACTCCTCATTTGATAACAAACAGAATGTTACATTTATTTGTCATCGCATTTCCTAAGATGGTACTAAAGCGGGAGGTCCAGAGTTCAAATCTGTACAAGTCTCTATTTACCCTTCCAATTACATATTTTGCACTCTTTAGTTTTATGCCATAGTCGAGCCCAGTCGCGAGAGTGCCGGAGCATTTAAATATCAAACCACACTTCATCTATTAGTTTAAGCTTTCAGAATAGTCGGGCCTTTCAAAAAATCACACGGTCTCAAAGCATTACTCGTGTGAAGTATGCTTTTCACTTGTGGAGAGCAAATGAGAAAGTCAACAAGATCTATTATCATCCTTAGATATCATCATTCTAAAGAGGACATCATCACTGGTTTGATTCATCTTAACTTCAGCAACTTCTGAAAGATGCTCTTTCCATCACTCAGCTTGGATTCTCATGTTCTCGCAGGAGCTACTACAAGTGCACCTTCCAAGGGTGCAACGTGAAGAAGCAAGTCCAGAGGCTGACCAAAGATGAAGGTGTGGTGGTGACAACCTACGAAGGCATGCACACCCACTCGCTAGACAAGCCCACCGATAATTTCGAACATATCTTGAGCCAAATGCATATTTACAATCCCTTTTAGCGTTTCCATGCAAAAGGAAAAGGGAGGAAATTACGAAGAGGAAACGAAAATTTAGGTCGGTAGCTTTGTGAATTGCTTAAGTGAACGGTTGAGTTCAAGGGTTTCTTCAAGGGGGAAAAAAATCAAGGTTGTGATAGTTGGAATTTCCATTGAACTTTGTTGGCACATTACATATTTGGTGTTTTATGTATCTATCCATGTGATTAGTAAATCGCAATCTACTCATGCAATTCTAGTCCGGAATGATCGTGAAAATAATGGGCATCTATAGGGAAGTTCGTCCGTCCGTCCGTCCGGAGAATCAATCCTCGGGTTTGATTGAGGTTGATGTGATTACCTTTCTATTATTTGTAGAGAAATTTTCTTCAATAGTTTTCGATTCGATAAGGGAATGCGAATAACAAGGGAGAAAGGGTTACATATAAGCTTTTGCGCTCATTTCTCTTGACTGGACATAAAGTAATAAGCGAGATGAAAATCGGCAATCCACGGGTTCCCGAATCGAATGATGTGCTTTGACGTGGATTTAGCATGTTTCCACACGAGTTGCGCTTTTACGAGATTTTATGAAACCTTGATTGCGTTGGTCATCTACTCCCACTTCTCCTGCTATTTTCTTCTCCCGCAGTCAGAAAGTTTGTCCATTTCTTTAGTCACGTCGCAAATCTTACTTCGACGGTGCGAGAAAAGTGCTAAAGACGAGCATGATTGATATATTTTGCTGCTGTCGCTAAATGTCAGACGGGATAGCGGCGTCCCCACTGCTTCAGAACTGTCGGATAATTTACACGTCGTGTGCGAATCGCAGTTAATCGTGGACCACCCCCCACGAGGTGTGAATTGAGGAAAATTGGTTCGGATGGACCGACCCGATTGAAGGGAGATTCAAACCCAGCTCGAATCTACACCATCCTTGCCCCCTTCATTTCTTCCTTCACAAAGAGGCCCAGTCATGTATGTGATTGTGATTTATCCAAAATCACATGGACCCTAAAGACCAAATTCTAGGCGGAAAGCTGTGCAGATTAGGTGGGGGAAATTATCGAAAATATCCTAAATTTATTGAAAATTGCATGAATTCGGTTATAAACTTTTCAATTTGGTCAATTTTGTTCTAAATCTTTCGATAATTTGTCAATTTAATCCACCCGACCAATTTTTATTGTAAATTGCATACGTGGCACCACCGGCCCTGACGTGGAAAATTCTTATAATTTTTTTTTTCAATTTCATGAATTTATTATTATATATTTTTCATTTTTTATTTTTTTATTGTGGCCGAGGAGGTCGCCAACAACCCTTGCCGGGGGCTCGGCGAGGCACGACCTTATCGGATCCGGTGAGGGCGATCCTTGCCGGCAGAGCCTTTGGCAAGATCAACCTCGCTCAATGACGGCGAGTTCAAGCCTCGGCAAGGACGACCTTGCCTAGCGACTGCGGGGTCGAGCCTTGCCGGGCCGGCGCCAGCCACAATGGAAAAATAGAAGAAGGGAAAAAATAAATAAATAAATAATAATAATTATTCACTTCAGCGTCGGTTGTGTCACGTATCACGGTTGAAAATCATTTTCGGCAAAAAAATTGGCCGAATGGACTAAATTGATCTTAACAGGTATAATACTGAATTGAATAATTGTAATAAATTTAGGACTACTTTATGATATTTCCTCCTTTGGAGGGCGGCTACGAAGACCAGGACGAGTATCTCGTCGCTATCTCTCGTGGGTGGGGAATGGCAAAGCCAAATTGAAGACCGGCTTCTCGCTCTGACAGCAAAGGTGAACGTGGAACTGGAAAGGTCGCCATTCATTTCGGTCCCCCGCTTTTGCATCATTGCATGCGCACGAGTCGCAGTTTCCCGGACTTGCATGTCTTATCTCTTTTGCATCCGCGTAAAACACAACAATAGGAAAAGGACTCGCGACCTCGTGGTTTTGGGTAACATACCGCACTCGACGTTGGCGTCGCAGCTTGAGATGTCAACCGGGCCAGGCCGGTCCGAGCCTCGCACGATGCCATTTTCGTAATGGGCCGGTCTGGCCCGATCCATTTCCCACCCTGTCTTTTTTATTTTTATTTTTTATAAATAGATTTAGCCATAGATCTCTGGGCTATTGTCACCAATTATGGTTGAAGGATTATAATTTCTCGAGCTCTTTTCAATAGATCCGAGACCAACGCAAGGTATTTTTTAGAGGACAGTGCCGAATGTAACGATCTTCCATCACGTACCTACCCGTGGTTAATGGTGACAGCGATTCGAACTTGACCCTATCAACTACGTGTGGTGCCGGTCTTTTCTCTAGGGAGAGATTCTTTATATATGTTTCGCTACATCGAAAACAGTAGTTTTCTAAATAAAAAGAAGGAAAATGTATAGCACTTTGAAAGAGATGGTTGATTTAGATGGAAGGAGATTTCGTGCCGCTGTAAAAGCGGAAAAATTCTTGTTCGAGATGAGCGATAATTTCGTCGAAAAGACATCCTTGGTTTTTGTTGTCCGAATGTATCGTCCGGTTGTCCCTTGTTTTATAGTCACGCAAATTAATCTTTCGGCTATAATTTTTCATCTCATAGGGTGGTAACCATGAGAAACCTTGGCTTCTACCCTAGTTAATCATATTATGCGGAACGTTAACATTTTGAAATTCAAATAAGAAAATCCATAACACTCTCAAGCCTTCCATGGAGTCGCTTGATTACTAGCTATTGGGGAAAATTACCAAGAAAGTTCTAAACTTATTGTTGTTTGTGCTAATTCAGCCATAAATTATTATTTTTTGTCGGTTGAGTTATAAATCGCTTGATTACTAGATACCAACTGTCATACACGACACGACCGTCACGGACGTTGACAACTTTTAATTGCATTTTAATTTTTTTGAATTTTAAATAGTTTTTTATTTTTTATTTCTTTTAAAGTGGCCAGCGAGGGCTTGATGGCCCTCATTGGACCTAGTAAGAAAAAAAATAAAAAAAATAAAAAAATTAAAATTAAAAAAAAAATTAAAATATTATAAAAAATTTGTGCACATTAACACCGATCGCGTCAAGTAGGATGAATGTTGTCCATGTTTGCGATTTTCGACTTTTACATTTGTTCCAATTCAGGCAATTGGTAAACAAGGGTTAAGTCAATCCCTTTCTTTTCTCTGTCCCTCTCCCTTTCCCCCTCCCCCAACTGTTAGGCTGCGTTTGACAGTCGGGATAAAAATAGAATAGGATAAAATTTGTCTTATCTTGTATTTGGCTCCTGCCTAAGATAGGACAAAGTGTGATGTAAGAGGGATATAGCCAAGATAAAATTATTCCATGAGGAAGGTAGGATAAAGGTAGATAAGATTTCTTATGTTCATGGTATATAAGCTATTTTATCTCGAATAACAAACTTCTTAAATAATAAAATTAAAATTATTATTAAATGTGAATTATATTTGAATTATAAATTAAAAAATAAAAAAAAATATTTTTTAATTATTCATATGTGTGTTTATAAATTTTAGTTTTTCCCTGCTTTATAATATATGTTTTGTGCATACACACGCTTCATGTCCACATCACATCATAACATATTTTAGGTATGGTAGTATAGTTTATTATTTAATAAAATTTATTAATAAATGATGGAACGAAATAAAAATAATGAAAAAAATGAGATATAAAAATAAAAAAATAAGTACAAAAATGAAGTAGAATAACCCATACTTCAAATAAACAAAATTCAAACTTGAAAATGAAAATAATTCTCGAAGAATGTGGGGCAATAAAATTTCTAAGAAAAAATTAGAAATCTCCATCTACTTCTTCTATGTATCTTTGATTTGTGTTAAAGTTTCACCACTCCTTTGTATTTTTTAATTCACGTCAGAACTCTATGAAAATAGCGAGAGAGTTGAAACTTCTTATCTTTCGTAGATTTTTGGTTCATGTCAAAAGTCCATGAAAGCAGAAAGAAAATCAAAACTTATTCTTCTTCGCAGCTTTGTGGTTCATGTTGAAGTTTAACGAAAGTAGCGAGAGAACAAAACTTTTGTAGTTGCAAATGTGAATGATCATATTTTCTCTCTTACTAGAATATTATGAGAGATTCTTATAGTATCCGTTTGTGCATTTTTAAGTTAAATTATATCGATATGTGTCAATACCAAATAATGACCACGATAGGATATAAATATATCCGGCTTTATTACTGTGATTCATCAAACAGTGGATAGGATATGGAAAAATGTCTGGATTTCATATCCTATCCTATTAAATCCTATCCTAGTTAAAAATCCAAAAGACCAAATGCAACCTTAGGGTTTTTGTTGCCGCTGCAAATTCTAAGGGCCCCTCTCTCCCTCTCCCTCTCCCCTACCCTTTCCATCTTTCTACGGGTGATCTTGGGTTCAAAAAATTTTTTCTTTGATTTTCTCTCCCACTATGTTTTGAGAGTTTGTAAGTGTGAATAATTTTCTACGGTTGATCTTCGGTAAATGCGGAGACCGGTTAGGCCATACATCCGATCGACAACCACCGATGAGGATGTTTGTGACGTGACTCCATAAACTCTTCGAGATTATGCCGCTCATCTCTCCCGGTTTAGATTTAGGTCTAGATACATGAATTTTACTTTCCCAAACTAGATCTAAATATAGATTTGGGAGTTTGTTATAGGTATTTGATTTGTGATGTTGGTGTTACTGCTGGCGATGGTGATGGGATTGTCGAATCTAAACACGCATTGCAAGCCGTTGCAATTGGTGTGGGATTTCTCGGTGTGCTTATCATTGAATCTGATGATCGGCTGTTGAAATTTTGTAATGCCAAATCTATTCTTAGAGGATGAGAGTGTGCTTCTAGTTGCAGAATATGCTTTGTTATTTGCTTTCTAGTATTTGATTTTTTCTGCAGTTACATGAGAGATTGAAAATATTCTATGTACCTCTCGAATATTATCTTGATTAATGAATGTAATCTTTCTTTCGACCAAAAAAAAAATGGTAAAAAAAATTTAAGATGAATTGACATAATTGCAATAGGTTTAAGATTTTCTTAATAAATTTTCCCTAATTAGTGAGTTATTTCCTTGGACCGCTTCATTACCTGACATTTCCGACAGAGAAACGATTCGATGGGAGCAAGGGTGAGGAGGCGAATATGAATCAGACATAATTGTGATGGTCTACTTTCAAATTTTTCTATTATGAAAATACAAATAAGCATCAGGAAAATTCATGTTGCACGAGCACCAGCACTTGATGTTCATAACTTGCACCTTTAGTAATTATAAATATTCTTTGTCGCACAACCAACAAATGAATCTATTTTTGCCCTTCCACAAATAGCCATGCGAAAAGCATTTGGCAAGAAAAATGTCCAAATGCTAGTCGCAAGGACATTTAACGCCAAAAAAGCATAGCAAATGTACCGATTCGACCGGTGGAAAAAAATCGTGATCCCGTGTCATGTCATCCGAAGTTGATCTCGAGGCCGATAGCGATGAGGATGACGGTGATGAGGCCGAAGAAGATGATGGTGTGAACGAGGATGGAGACCCCGCTCGTCTGCATGCTGTTGAACTCGATTGGCCGGCCCTTCCCCGGCAACTGAAACAGCAGGCCCGGCGAAAGGATCACGAACAGGAACACCCCGACAAAAACCGGAGCCCAATCGGCCATCGTTGATCCAGACGAATTCCTCGGGGAACGAAGGGCGCGAAGGCTTAATTCGTTTTGGATATGGAGATTAATCAGGAAACTGAGACTGTGATCGTGTGAAGGAAGCACTTAGGAAAACACCCTCCTTTTTAATAGATGCGTTGCCAAGGAAAGACAAGGAGTGGTCCGAACGAGGCATCGGAATCGACGATGAGTCGACAGCGACACCCACTAAGGACGGCATTGCCGTGGCCATTTGATGCGCCTTGGTGATGAAATCTGAAACCCTGCTTTGGTAACTCTTGGATTTAGTCCAATCCTACAAATTTTTTTTTTGGGGTCAAAAGTCTAATCCTAGATCAACTTATTAACTTTATGTGAAAGAAGATAATCTGAAGAAGAAAGGTTGCTACTCTTGACATATTGTTATGTATTGCGTAATATTGTTGCTACGGTTTAACAGCTATGATGAAATTTTACAAATGGAAAAAGGAAAAATTACCTAAAAAAATCCTAAAAATCATATTGCAATTGTGTCAATTCAGTTTTAAATTTTTTGCATTTATTCCAATTCAGTCCATTTGGCCAATTTTGGCTAGAAATCGCCGACATGGATGCCGACCGTCATACGTGGCACGACCGGAATTAACATGGATAAGTTTTAACAATATTTTGAATTCTTATTTACCATTTTTTTCCTTTTCCTTTTTCTTTTCTTTACATTTGTTTTTTTCCCTATGTTTAGGGCTAGCGAGGGTCGTGAGGCCCCTCGTCCAGATCTAGTGAGGGCTGTAGCGCCCTTGCCAAATCTAGCCGGGCGCAGGTGCCGTGGTCCTCTCCGGGTCTAGGCAAAGGCTGCGATGCCCTCGCCGACCTAACCCGGGGAAAAAAGAAAAAGTAAAGAAAAATAAGAAAATTACAAGAAAATCCAAAATATTAATATATATTATAAAAAATTATTCAAGTTAGCACTAGTTGTGCCATGTATGACAATCGGCATCCATGTCGGCGGTTTTCGGCCAAAATTGACAAAACGTAAGAACATTTAGGACCGAATTGACATAGTTATAAGAGATTTAAAACTTATTTCTTTGGGTAAATTTTCTCGTGTAAAAGATACGTTATGGGCATGCATGACAATTTCTCGGGAAAAGTATACTAGAAGTGCCATAATTTTTGTACGACATTCACTTGAGTGCCATAACTTTCAAAACGTTCACTTAAGTGCCATAACTTTCAAAAATCGTTCACTTGAGTGCCATGTTGACGTGGGCGCCGGAAAAGCTGACTTGGTACGTCGGAAAGTCACCGTAGCACGCCGGAAAGCCGACATGGCGCACCGGAAAAGTTACTGTAGCATTCAAGTGAACGATTATGCTCCGACGTAGCACTCAAGTGAACGATTTTTGAAAGTTATGGCACTTAAGTGAACGTTTTGAAAGTTATGATACTCAAGTGAACGCCGTACAAAAGTTATGACACTTTTAGTGTACTTTTCCCCAATTTCTCCGCTAAGGACATTGTAGATGGACTTCACCTACAGAAAGTTACCGCTGCGCTTGATTGCTACATTATGGGCATGCATGGTTTTAAGTTGAATTGGCCCAATCAGAATCAAAACCCTAGTTTCGGCCCATGAATAGAGGACGGATATTAAAGGGCTTACACCATTTTTATCCATCAATGAATTTCCACTCTCCATATGTCCTGAATTTTCGGCTTTTACAGAGGTGACCGTGCTGGCCTTTTCTCAACCACCTTATCCACGAGGCAAATTGCTGAGTTACAAAATACACGTCCCTTACTATATAAGACTTGAGAATACACTCCATATATAAGACCCTCGTCGACATAATAAAATGTAAATTTCGAACCTAGTTGAGCTTGGCCGAAAGCTGGCAAGGTTGACCTTGAGCTTGCAATGGACGTGAACCTCTATATGATGCGGAATGTATTAGTAGAGCGTTTTTGGATTGATTGGACAGGCAGAAATCCAATTGAAAGGCGAAATGGTGATGTGCCAAGAACCGGCAAACCGGGTCGACGACATTGGATCGGACTCAAATTTGGTTGGCTGTGGTGAAACGGCGTCTTGATCAATATTTACTGCCTTTGGCCGTGACTAACAATGGATTTTGGCGATTCGGAAATATCTAGATGGTTTTCCTATTTTTTTTAATATTTTCGGGATTTATTAAAGGCAGCTTTGTAATTTTGGATTTTGATATTTGGAATCCTACTAGGGTTAAGATTAGGGTTAACATCCTATAAAATGTGTGTTTATGACTGTTTTTAGGGATGAACATTTTTTTTTTTATCAGACTTTCCGAGATTTCTCCCTTAAGTAAGAATTTGGTTGTTATTTTCGTTGAATGCTGCATCACTATAACAGGCTCGTAAACTGAGTAGCAGAGCTCGGTCATGGCTGCATGTAACCTCGATCTAGCCTCAAGCTTGTGTGGTGACCATTGTCGGTGGATTTGGATTTTTGCGGTGTGGGAGTAATTGGAACGAAATAGCACTGTGGTAAATTAGGTTTCGGTGCAAGATGCAACTTCAAATTCGTTGTAAAAAGTGAGGATGATAACTGTGAAATCTCTAGGTGACTGTGAAAATAACGGCATGTTGTTGACCACGTGTTAATGAAAGAGTAAATCCCACAATAAATTTTAATTATTTATTATTTCTTTTTGCTAAAAATAGAATTTTAATCTCAAATTAGATTAAGATAGTCACATGATCATTACGAGGAGAGCATTTGATATGAAAACTAGAGTAAAAAATGCCCCTTTTTTTTTTGTTGTTGTAATTTCCCCTTCTTTAAAAGACGCAAACACTAATCGAACAAAACAAATTTAATTCAGCTTCCACATATGCTCACTCCCGAACCTTGTTTGGTGGAATTGGATTACTCCCAAAAACAACAATTCGTTCCCACAACTTTTCGTGTTTGGAAAGAAACCTAAACTTGAAATTCTAAGATCCAATCGCTTAAGCTATTAAACATATCGGATACAACTTAATCAATCGGATAGATCGATCGTTGCCTCCGAAATTTTTTAAAAAAAATGAGAGCTTCAGGATCTATAATTGGAGAACTGTGAGATAATCGCTTAGATCAGTTTGTAAAACTTCCCATTATCACAAGATAATTCAATTGGCAACAAGCCAACCAACAAGGTAAAAGAATTTGCACACTACGTATTGAATCGCAACCGTTAATCACAGTCGTCAATCACGTGACACCCGTTAAGGTTTGTCAATAATCCGACGGCTGTGATTACATCGGCTCTTTACACATTGTCCAAAAAAGACTTCGCCGAAGCACCTCAGTTACCCAGAAAGCAATAACATTTCTTGAAAAGGAAAAGAAAACCGTCCGGCGTCTGCCGTGAATTCAGGTCACGGGTTCAACATCCCACCAAAAAGCAGAAGTTGGAAATGAAGAATCGGAAACGAGGAAGGAAAAAAAAGAAAGAAAGAAAGAAGGAAGGAACTGTTCATCACCAAGTCGAGATCAGCCGGCGTAGACATGGACGTGAACGGCGAGGATGAGGATGGTGTAGAGGGTGAAGAAGATGAGGGTGTGGACGGCGATGGACTTGCCGTTGGTCTTCATGCCCCCGCAGTCCAGAATCCGGTGGTGCCCCGGCAATTGGAACAGGAGCCCCGGCTGCAGCAGCACGAACAGCACCACCCCGATCAGCACCGGGCCCCAGTCAGCCATTCACGACGAGCTCTGCGCGGCGGCCGGATCTTCGGGAGAAGCGTCGGCAGCGACGGTCGGAGGGTGCGATGAGGAAACGAAATCTGGAACTGTGTGAAAAGGAAGAAGGAAGGAGGGAGGATTGCTTTGGGTGGACGCAGGGAGGGGCGAGTGCGTCGGGAATCAGAACAAGTTTTCTTTTCCTTTTGGATGAGTAAAGATGGGGGGTGGATGGACGGACGGTGCCGTCATTTTTCATTTTCCTATTTATTTATTTTTCCTTTGCCACGGTTGCTTCTTATCACAATATTCTCAAGAAAAAATTTTAAATAAAAATTTAAAGTGCTATGATTTTCTTAAATAAAGACTTAAAGTAATTTTTTTTTTCAAAAAGAGCATGGCCGAAAGACATGTTCGTCTTTTACTGTTTTAATTTTTCTTTTCCTTTTTTCATTTTCATTTTCATCTTCTTTTTTCTTTTCCCTTTTTCTTTCTCTCCCTCGATGATTGTCGGCCTTAGCTGAGGGCTGCCCATGCTTCTGTCGGGCAAGGTCGCCCAATGTCGACCTTGCCCGCCTAGGAAAGGATGAGGGCTACCCTTGCCCGACGGTGGCGTGGGCGGCCCTCACCTGACGCCGGCGTTTGCTGGGAAAGGATGAAGAAGATGGTGTGGAGGGTGAAGAAGATGGGAAAAAGAAAAAGAAAAAGAAGAAGGAAAATAAAAAAAGAAGAAAAGAAAAATGATTTTAAAAAGTAAAAGACGAAGATGCCCTTTAGTCGGGCCCTTCTTTGAAATAGAGATGACGTTTTAGGGCATTCTTTGAAACAAAATCCACTTCAAGCTCTTATTTGAGAAAATTAGAGCACTTCAATATTTTGTTTATAATTTTCCCTATTCTCAATTATGTTCATGCTTATAATTATAACTTGCAATTTCTTGTTCCAATATAAGAAAGAAAATATTTAGGTTCTTGGGTTCCGATTCGATTATCCCTAATATTTTAAAGCATGAGTTTTGAAAATATATTGTCTCTGCCGATCCGGAAATAACTTCAAAGGCGAGATTGATCGGGTGGACAACAATGGATGAGGACCACCGTCGTGGTGGTAGTCCTTGATAGGCGGCCATTGCAATGGTGGTTGCCTCCTTGACATATGGCGACCACAAACGGCGGACGCCGATAATAAACGCACCCTAAGCAATGCTTCAAGTTTTCTAGCTCAAGACCCGAAATCAATGGTGAAGTATTCGATGGTTGTAGCTAGCAACTATAGTAACTTGAATTTATCCCATTAAATACATTAATTTCATCATATTCATTGACGTAGATTACAAAAGCCTACCCAAACAAATTTTGGAATTCAATTCGCCATGCATACTCAGCTGGTGCGTTTGCACCGGTGCACTTGTATCGACTTCGAAGGAGAACGATTGAGATCCTCCAAAGTGGGGTGTAAATTTAAAGCACATATCGATTTCCCCTTCCTTTTTTTTTTTTTTTCCGTCTTTCATTTCTACCTTCCGCGGTTGTCTCCCCGCCGAGTCCGGACTCCGGACCTCCATCTCCACCTCTCCATCCCTCTGTCCTACGCCCTCGGTGGCCAAATCAGCTGACGGGCGAAGAGGCAAGGCCTCCACGTCAGATCCTAGGTTGGGGCCACTATTTTGCACGGCATGTCGAGACCTCTTTGGTCGCAACCACCGGAGGGCCGAGCTCCTCGTTCACTTAGGGGTCGTAGGGAACAAGAGAAGACTGAACCGACTAGAACGGGAGGGCACGAGTACGACGGTGGCAGCGAGGCTGGCAGCGTGATGGTGTGGGGGCGGAGGAGGGAAGAGAGAGACTGGAATGTGTAATGTAGGATTTTTTTTCGTGCTTAGGTGAATTTACTTAATATCTAGGGAGTAAAAGTCCAGGAAGACTTTATCACACTCCCATGCATTTGTTTTAAATGAATCACTTGAAATAATTAGTTAATATAAGATATTTTATTATGAACAATAATTTATGTATAGATATTTTCATGGACAATGAAAATTTTATTTTTTGCGAAACCATCCAATCTGAAGAGGAAATTGCATGGCACAATTCTGTCTTTAGCGATTTGACTCCGGTGGCCTTTCAGACCCACTCATTTTGAAAGATGCAACAGAAGAGAAGCCCCAGGAAATCGAAGAGCTCGAGAAAGGCCCGAGCTTTATATTTTTAATTTCTAATTAATTTCTATCGGACTTTTTCTTCTTTAAGTCGGTGCTTCTTAATTAACAGTTGATTAATTACTTAGGCGAGGATCGAGGCGATGCAATCACAACGAAGTAATGAAAAAAATTCGTTCCAAACATAGAACCATGCACGGCCGTTGTAAAACCATAATTTTGAGTAGCATTGCCTTAGAATTTCTGGATATGAGAACAAACATTATTCAAATTTTTGATAGGTAATGAGATTACAATTCAGAGGAAAACCTAAGATTCTTGCGTCTGGGTTCGTTGATACACATCAATTTGATTCTACAATCATTAAAAAAAAAAAAATGCAACACCTGAAACAACGCGTAACTTAGAAAAGCAACAACAATTTATCTGTCATGAACCCGCAACAACAATTTATCTATCATGAACCCTTAGTAGCCGATGTACATGTGCACGCGAATTGCTATCAAGAAGATGCACATGAAAGCCAAGTAGAGGATAGAGTGGACAAGTATTGAGGCCCCGGAAGTTTGAAAATTGCCGAAGTCGACATACCGTCTCCAGCCTGGAATTTGGATCAACATCCCGGGAGTCAGGAGGATGAACAGCACCGTCGCCACGAACACCGGTCCCCAGTCTGTCATCTCTCCCTCTCGCGCGCTCCCTTTGATGTCTTAGATGAGTAGTTTTGAGAAGTATTGATTGTGAAGGTGTTAACGAAAGGTGATCGAAGATGATGTGCTTCGGGAAGGCGTGGAGACAAAGTATTGATGACGAGAAGGAAAGAAAGGGAAAGAAAGACTCATAGAATCAAGCAATTCATGTTCATTGTGCGCATTCGCTTTAGTACTTTAGTTAATGGGGATCGGAAGCTTCGTGGGCAATGGTCATTTAGAACTAGTGCAACTCTTTTGCGCTCAAATCGTGCTCAACAACATTCACTCCCTCACCTTAACTTTCTGAGACAGAACTATTCCATTCTACTTGCGATCTGAAGATTTATTGGTTCGCAAGCCCGTCATTGCAACTTCACCAAGATGTTAGCAGTCAAGTAGTCTCTCCACATGAATCAGGTGATAACTAAGCAACATAGAAAAAATTGTTAAATGCTTGCTCATAACGTGAATCAAAGTTATAATCTCACGAAAGCGGCGCGAATCCTTCACAACTAGGGCAACCAAGTTGATGGCAATCGTGTCCGTGTAGAGCAAATATTGATACACTACTTCTCTCCCCCTTTAGGGAACTTGTTAAAAAAAGCGTGATATATTTTCTCTTGGAAGGCACTTTTGAAAATCTTCGAAAGTGCATCAATAATTTTTTTTGTCTAGTGTTTCAAGAGAACTCATAAATAAAGCCTTGAAAGGCAAATAACAACTTCTAATTTCAACCGCATCCGTGGACATGTGGCATGTGTCTAGACTCGTATAATGTACAAGTATCTTGTCTTTTTTTTAATTTTTTTTTGTTCTTTATTTGAAAGGAATCAGAATTCACAAGGCGGAGAGGGATCCCACCAAGTGGACCCGTGCGTGCAAACTCATGCCCATGCGTGTTTCCCACTCGAACTTAAACTCTACTTAGAATTAATCATCCGGACAAAACACCTTAAAAATGTCTATAAATAGAAGAGTCCCATACCAATTCAAATGCAAGCCAACAAGAGAGAGGAGTCATGCGAGAGATGGAAGTCCACCAAGTACTGCACATGAATGGAGGAATGGGAGAAACAAGTTATGCTCGCAACGCGTTGCTTCCGGTACATCTCCCTCATTGTCCTGTCGTGGGCTCTGAAAATCTTGAATTAAACTGTATTCACTGTTCGATTATTACCCTCTTCTGGGTACCATATCTTGATTTCTTTAGTTTAGAGCACGCTAGGGTTGTTTTTGCTTTACCAAGATTTGAAATTGTATATGCAAAGATACGCCAATTTACCATGCGCTTTGAGATTACTTGACTTATAATTCAAGAATTGAAACTGTGACCCTAGTTCGTGGATACACTTTTTCAATCAACGAGATTTCTCTTGAAAAAAAGAAAAAATGTACACTAGAGGGCATGTGAAAGTATCAGATCTCGCAAAATTACTCCAATATTCGCTAGATTTGAGATTTCTTTCTTGGAACATGAAAAACTACAGATGCAAAGTTTTTTTTTTCTTTTTATTGAGTCATTAATCTCCTTTTCTTTTCGATGACGAAGCCCGTAATGGAGGCAGCCGTCACTTTTCTTTTCTCCACTGTTGCCGCCACCTTCCCGGGGACCCTTGCCATCGCGGACTTGGGCTGTTCCACCGGCCCCAACACTTTTTCCGCTGTGCCCAATATCATCAGCATTGTGATTGATCTCTACACTGCGTTATGGCATGATCTGCTGGAGTTCCAAGTGTTCTTGAACGATCTCCCGGGGAACGACTTCACACCCTCTTCAAACAGCTTCTTGCCGAGATTCCAAGGGAAGCTGAACGAGCAAATGAAGAGCAAGAATGGAGGTTGGGGGATGTTGTCATGCTTCTTCAATGGTATTCCTAGTTCGTTCTAAGGAAGATTGTTCGTTCGGAGAGCCTTCACTTGATTCATTCTTCGTACAGCCTCATGTGGCTGTCTCAGGTAATTCTTTGTTCCACAGTTCCATTTGTGAACCTAATGGGAAACACTATTTTTATCTTCGTTATTATTGTTGTTTTCTAGAAACTGTTGTCTAACCCATTTTTTTAGGGCAAAGACACACGGAAAGTTAATTTTAGGGTTCTAGGAAATTTATCTTTTTTTACGAAGCGGGTGTGGTTGGAAATCAAACTCACTCTCTCTATCTCTCTCTCCCTCTCTCCCCTTGTCAGGTCCCTGGAGGGTTAGAGGGCAGCAAAGGCAACATATACATGGCGAGATTGAGCCCTCCACAGGCGATTAGGGCATACTACGAGCAATTCCAGAGGGACTTCTTCATGTTCTTGGAGTGTCGTGGGCAAGAGTTGGTGGTAGGAGGGCGTATGATTTTGACGCTCTTGGGTTGACGAAGTGATGATCCTTCAAGTAAAGAGTGTTGCTACATTTGGAAGCTCTTAGCTACTACTGGTCTCAATCGGATGGTCTCCCAAGTAACAAATAAATTGTCAAAAGGTCGCCGGCCCCTAGCAAGGGCGGCCCTCGCCTTAGCTGGCTATCGACTAGGCTCAGTCATGGCAAGCAGAGGAAAAAGGGGAAAAAAGAAAAGAGAAGAAGAAAAGTTAACGAAAAAGGAAAAAAGTTAAAAAAATTAAAAAAATTGTCCACAACATGACGTTAGCACTGACTAGATAGCAATGTCAGCAATTTCTAGTCAAATTACCCGAAATAACTAAATTGACAAATTGCTGCAAAATTTTCGGATTAAGCTGGCCTTATGATTGAATTGGCACAAATGCAGTAGATTTATGATTTTTTTTTTTGGTAATTTCTTCAAAAAATCAGAGTAGAAGGGATAAAACTATTAGATGTTTTGAGCGAGCTCTTGTTACCTCCTAGGCTGGTGCAGACTTGATTAAAATGGAATGGACATTTACATGATATAAAACAGCATGTATTATCAGTATGCAGTACTTACGTACCTAATAACATATTCAAGTAACTACGAATTTTTTAAAGATATTATAATAGTAACAAACCAATGCTTTTGCGATTGTTACTTACTATTGGTTGCCAAACTTGAAATTCTGCATCTGCACTGATTCAGGGACTCGTAGAAGAACAGAAACTGGACTCCTTCAACCTCCCTCAGTACACGCCCTCACCGAAAGAGGTACGATTGGAGGTCCAAAAGCAAGGCTCATTCTCAATCAATTACTTGGAGGTGTCCGAAGTGAATTGGAGTGAACTTGACACCGTTTCCGACTCCGATGTCATCTCGAAGGATTGGGGATACAATTCGGCCAGGTGCAGGAGATCCGTGGCCGAGCCCTTGCTCGTTGATCACTTTGGTGAAGAGACCATTGATGAGGTCTTTAAGAGGTACGAGGCTCTACTTGCCGATTGCATGTCCAAGGAAAAGAACGTGTTCGTCTATGTCGTGATTTCACTTGAGAAGATCGCCTCGATAAATTGCAAAAAATAAAAATACATTAAGAATAAGTACTTTACAGATATATGTATATTGTGAAGTCGAAACATGAATGTCACAAGTGCGTTTAGAATTGTCTGAAGAAGGCGTGGCTGTTTTACTTGTATTACTTCTTTTGTCTTATCCTGAGTAGAGAACGCGAGACTCGCAAGTTGAAGGGCTTGACACTTGGGGTTTTGTTTTATGGATTTTTCTTTCAAATCCACCATAATGTATTGGTTTTATTGAGCGTGTTGAAATATTCCATGTCATTTGACAATGAGTTCTATATACTCTTTATATACATGTAATCTCTCTCTATCAATCAGCTTAAGCTTTTGTGTTGAATTTTCTAACATGATGTTAGAGCTAAGTTCTGCCTCCTTTGCGTGTGCATTCACCCTCGTTATTCAAATTCCACGTGTCGCTCCCAATTCAGTCTACATGTGAGAAAGGGGGTTGCATATGTCGCGCATTACTTGACAATTGGGTCTACACTTCTCATCTCGTGTCTTTTTCTTTTCCAATTACTATAAATATCCCTCTCTTGACATCAAGCATCAACATTGTTTATCTCGTCCAATGGCGAAGTTTGTGGCCGCATCAACCTGTTCTGTTATCACATGGCTTGCAATGTAACCATGTTAGCCTCTTGTCACGACAGTAGGCTCTTGCGCGACGGTAGCCTCCTGCAACAAAGTTTGTACTTTTCACAAAACTTAAGTGAGTATAAGTATGTTCTTCTGACAAGCTCATCAAATTCAATGCACTTTACCTAAATCATTATAAATTTGCTGATCATAAAAGTGAGAACCAATAATTAATAGCTTGTCTGAACAAAAACAATTCAACAGGAACAAAAAAAAAAAAAAAAATTAAAGCGCGAACAACTCCCTATTTTGTCGCTGTCTTCTTGTTTTCATACCAGATGAGATGTTGGTTTATGGTGAAATCTCGAGTCGAATAATCTAGACATACAAAGTTTTGGCTGTGAAAATTGATGTGCTATCAATATGGCATGCTTGGAGCAGATTGCGGAATTGTCAAAAGTTGATTTAGAATGGGGCAAATTTCGCATTCAAATCATAGCATTCCCATTAAAATGACTTTGGTGGCAACGTGCAACACTGTATGCATAAATTATTGAATAGACCTAGCCTTGGTCGTGAATTTCGTTGGGTATGTGAAATTTGCGCAATATGCCTATTCAAAGACTTTTGGGTTTGCTTTCAACCATATTCGCCGATCGCCAGACAAGACGACAAATCCCACGTTAAACCTTGTACAGAAACGATGGACTGACGAACACTATCCTGTTCTACCCGATCTTCAGCCGACCAATCCCACGTTAAACTTGTAAAGAAGACGAAGCTGGTTCTGGACGACTTGCTCTTTTGTTCTGTCGCGACCTAAAAATTCAGAAAAATTTCCAGGCTAATGGATTATCAGGTTAATTATTTAACTAACCTAACTCGGACTCTCCCAAGTCCATACCAAATCGCAACTTGAGATTCAATTGATTAATGTGCAATGTATTTTAATTTTGGAGCCGCCACTAATCATTTATGGTAGGTCGATTAGAAACCTAAATAAAATAGCGGGAGAACTATTTTATTCCTACGAACCGCAGATTAAGAGTTCGGGGACTTGATTACGCCGGATTACTCTAACGCCCTTTCGGTACCATTTTATTTCATGAAAAATCATTTAAGAAGGCAACATTAATTGATTTTAACCTAAGTCACTAACAAAGGTTATCATGCGGGTGCGCAATCAATTAATGAACATCCAGAAATCAATATAATCAAAGGAGCATGCGCCACACAAGATAGTTCTTTTATTTTTGATTTTTTTTTTTTATGAATGCATGAAAAACTATACTATATGCAATGCAATGTTATGAATTCAATGCAAGACTAAACAAGATGACATGCAAATTAAATTAATATGCAAGTGAGACCATGGTTTAATTAAATTAACTACGTGACATGTAAATTAATTAAAACCTAGACATGCAATTCTAATACGCAATATAAGCTAAAATGCAACCTAATATGACATGGCAAGAAATAATGACATGGCAAAGATGACGTGGCATGGATGACATGGCATGTATGACATGGATGACATGGCATGTATGACGTGGCAAGGATGAATGATTTTTTTTATATTTTCGGATGAATTAATTTCCTAAAATAGAACTATGCCAAAACAATTTTTATCTTGTATATTTTAGAGTTTACATTGACCTAAACCCTAATATATTGAAGACATATTATTTTAAACATAAGATTCTATTTAAACATGCAATTTATATCCTAAGATGCAATCTAACCTAAATATTTACAAAAAGGATTAGATATGCAATTATCTACATGATGCTATTGTTAAAAGATATGCAATTTTTAAATATGGAAAATGGATGAATGCAATTTTTTTAGAATTTTCGAGATTACATCATGCGGCGGATATATTGTAAAAAAGATACGACAACCGAGCAATTCAAATCAATTTGGGAAAGTGAATATGCCAATCAATTCAATCAAGAAAGTGGATATATCAATCAAGTTTTGGAATATTCGCGAATATTTGAGTCAATCTTTAATTCGTAATCTTACGATTAACGATTAAACCCAAATTCTTGCCTAATCGAGTATTCCATCAATAATCCTAAAGATAGACGTTCTCGATCGTGTGACAAGTTGCGGATTAGGAAAGAAAATTTTCCTAATCAACCTGTATTTTGAAAAAAGATATCCACTTTGGTGCAATATACAAGATATGCTAATAAATCATAAAATAAGCAAGTGAATATATCAAAGTTCAAGATAGGAAATTTACCTTGTCTTGCAAATTTATGCTTTCCTAATTTGAATTTGCATCAAATCTCGCGGATCAAACTTGCACCTTTGGGCTGGCTCGGCGAAGGTGTCGCTCGCACGATGAAGGGTACCGTACGAACATATTTTCGCTGGAGGGGGCTTGCAAATCACGTCGGTTTGCGGCAAAATTTGGTGACGGCTCTTGTGATGGGCAATCGATGGCTTTGGGCAAGATCAATGGCGTGGAGGAAATTCTTTGATATGGACTTTTCGTCTCTTTCCTGCAATGTCCTAGTCCTGCTTTGGTAATGGCCCAACCTTGCAAAAACAAAACTAATAAAACTACACCACACAAGTCAGTGGTGAATCAATGACGTCAAGAACAAGAACTTGGCTTTGCAATGTGTATGTTGCTCGACGCAAGAACTAACGGAGGGAGCAGCAGTAGGACTCAAAGGTAGTCCCGCTTGACGAGGATTGTCAGGATTTGATGTGGACGTCGACGATGACGGGTTCGTTGGTATTGCTTTTGAGCTCACAATCGCCTATGGAGAAACAACAAGGGAGCGACGTGTCGTGAAGCTTCGGTGAAGGACAGATGAAAAGATGCGATCTGGAGTTCCTCCAAAAGCTCCCTATATCGTGCTCAACAAAAAGCTACAAGAAAGAACCCCTTTTTTCCCTCTCTTCTCACGCGATTGTTTTTTTCTTGATTCCAGAATTTTTCTCCGGAACCCCACTTTGGAACGAGCGTTGATGTTCTTTTATAGGCTAGCAAGTCCTGATTCTCAATAAAGCAATAAAATCCCTTTTACACGTGAAGATATCATAGAATATATTATTCAAAATATTTGCCCTTTTGCTGACCACATTCCCCTTTTCTATATTATCTTCCCTTGTACGAGTGTACGTGCATATCTTCTTGATTATTATTTTTCTTTATTGAAGATTATTGCTAATCAAATCAACTTTTCCAACTTGGGTATTTTTTTGAAGATATTAGCCATGTGATGGGTCTTTGCGAGATCCTTTGTGCAGGCATAGTCCAATCAATCCAATTAATTACAGAAACATTCGTCGCCGGTCCAATTAAATGCAATGAACGATATTAAAATGAAAATGAATTAAATATTTTTGTTAGAGACTAAGATTAATCTCTAATTTTTTTATGCAAATTTTCCCTAAAAAATTTAATCAAAATTTAGGTGTCAACATGTTCTGTCTCGATTGCTTTATTTTTTTGTCCGCCACTTGATAATTGTTATCTCATAGGCCATGCGGGCGCGACAGGCAACTTCACAGATTCACGAGATGCGGAAAAGTTTGAAAAAAGTTTTCGACTTATCACATTGGCATCAATTCAGCTTTAAATATTTCAGTTGGACAAATTTAGTCCTAAATTTTTTGCATTTGGGCCAATATAATTCATTTGATCAATTTTGGCTAGAAATTGCAGACATGAAAGATGGTCGTCTTATGTGGTACGACTGAGGCTAATTGCTTCTTCTTCTTCTTTTTTTTTTTTAAATTATTGTGGCTCGTGAGCGTCGGGGACCTCGCCTGGCCACAAGGGTCGAGCCCTCGCTAGATTTGGCGAGGGCTTGGCAGTGCTAACCCACGGCTCCCAATGGTAACAGAGAGAGAGAGAGGGGTCATGCAAGTATTGCACATGAATGGAGGAATGGAAGAAACAGGCTATACTAACAACTTATTGCTTTAGGTACGACTCTCATTGTGCCATAGTGGGCACATAAAATCTTGGATTAAACTGCTTCTAAAGATCTATTATTATGCAATCTTTTGGTGATTAAGAATCACAACATAATCTCTTCATTCTATAATAAACTAGGGTTCTTTCTCATTTACCAAGATGTGAAATTTTATACACATAATCTCTTCATTCTATATCAAACTTAGGATTAACCATTGAGACAAAGCAACCCCAAACCAATTCAAACCCAAGCAAATGAGAGAGAGAGAGAGAGAGAGAGAGAGAGAGAGAGAGAGAGAGAGGTCATGCAAGTATTGCACATGAATGGAGAAATGAGAGAAACAACCTATGCAAATAGCTCATTCTTTAGATACGTCCCTCATTCTGCCACAATGAAGTCATGCAAGTATTGCACATAAATGGAGAAATGAGAGAAACAACCTATGCAAATAGCTCATTCTTTAGATACGTCCCTCATTCTGCCACAATGGGCACATAAAATTCTAGATTAAATTGCATCTAAAAATTGATTATTACTCACTCTTTTGGTGATTAAGAACCACAACATAATCTCTTCATTCTATATCAAGCTAGTGTTCTTTCTCGTTTAACAAGCTGTAAAAATATATACACATAATCTCTTCATTCTATATCAAACTTAGGATTAGTCATCGAGACACAGCAACCCCAAAAACACTTATGAATTAGAAGATTCTCAAACCAATTCAAGCGCGAGCCAATGAGAGAAGGATGGAAGTCACGCAAGTATTGCACATGAATGAAGGAATGGGATAAACAAGTTATGCAAACAATTCATAACGTCTATCAGTATGCCATAGTGGGCACATCAAATCTTGGATTAAATTGCATTTAAATATCAATTATTACACGCTCTTTTGGTGCATAATCTCTTCATTCTATATCAAGCTTAGGATTGATCATTGAGACAAACCAACCCCAAAAATGTCTATAAATTAGAAGAGTCTCAAAGCAATTCAAACGCAAGCCAGAGAGAGAGAGAGAGAGAGAGAGAGAGAGAGAGAGAGAGAGAGAGAGAGAGAGAGAGAGAGAGAGATGGAAGTCAAACAAGTATTGCACATGAAAGGGGGAATGGGAGAAACAAGCTATGCTAACAACTCATTGCTTCAGGTACGTCTCTCATTGTGCCGCAGTGGGCACATGAAATCTTGGATTACATTGCATCTAAAGATCGATTATTACACAATCTTTTGGCGATTAAGAACCACAACATAATCTCTTCATTCTATATGAAACTAGGGTTTTTTCTCGTTTACCAAGATGTGAAATTCTATACACATAATCTCTTCATTTTATATCAAACTTAGGATTGATCATCGAGACAAAGCAACCCCAAAAGTGTCTGTCTCAAACACAAGCCAATGAGAGAGAGAGAGAGAGAGAGAGAGAGAGAGAGAGAGAGAGAGAGAGAGAGAGAGAGAGAGAGAGAGAGAGAGAGAGAGAGAGAGAGAGAGATCATGCAAGTATTGCACATGAATGGAGGAATGGGAGAAACAAGCTATGCTAATAACTCATTGCTTCAGGTACGTCTCTCATTTTGCCACATTGGGCACATAAAATTTTGGATTAAATTGTATCTAAAGATAAATTATTAGACACTCTTTTGGTGATTAAGAACCACAACATAATCTCTTCATTCTATATCAAACTAGGGTTCCTTCTCGTTTCCAAGATGTGAAATTCTGTACACAAAAGACGCCATTTTTGCCCTACCCTTGGGAGGCCATGTAAGTTATCATTCAAGAATTTCAATGATCACCCTAATTTGTAGATACATTTTCCAATAAGCAGGGTTTCTCTTGAAGAAGAATGTACACGAAAGGGGTATGTAAAAGTGCTGGATCTTGCAAGATCATCGCAATATGAGACAATTAGCAAATACATGGAATCCGCAAAATCTGATCATTCAATATGAAGTGCCCACTTTTCAATCTAGAATATATCATTGATCGACACTAGAAGACATACGTAGAAAATGAGATTTATTTCTTGGGAATTGCTAGCTTGACAATTTGACAGTATTGTTAATTATTTCTGACCATACGATTTTTTAATTAATGGATGCTTTATGCAAAACACGTGGTGATGGTAAATAGATTTACGGTTGAGATTGTACCGTTCTTGACAAGATTGTTAGGAAAACATTTCCCATTTCTTTGTCCATGAAAAAACTAAAGATGTAAACCTTCTCTTTTTGTTTTGAGTTGATTGTTTCTCCCTTTCCTTTTGTAGAGAAAGGTGATATCGATGACAAAGCCCATAACCGAGGCAGCTATTACCGCTCTCTTCTCTGTTGCCGACACCACCTTCCGGGCAAGCCTCGCCATCGCAGACTTGGGTTGTTCCTCTGGCCCCAACACTCTTTTCGTCATGTCTGAAATCATCACCATCATGATTGATCTTTGCGAGGCGACAAACCATGAGCTGCCGGAGTTCCAAGTGTTCTTGAATGACCTCCCGGGGAATGACTTCAATACCATCTTCAGCAGCCTCTTGCTGAGTTTCCAAGAGAAGCTGAGCGAGCAAATGAAGAGCAAGTATGGAGCATCGGCGACGTTGCTATGCTTCTTCAATGGCGTTCCTGGTTCGTTCTATGGGAGATTATTCGCTCGGGAGAGCCTGCACTTGATTCATTCTTCGTACAGCCTCCATTGGCTGTCTCGGGTAGTATTTTGGCCCGCAGTTTCATTTGTTAACTTGATGGGAAACAAAGTCACTCTCTCTCTCTCTCTCTCTCTCTCTCTCTCTCTCTCTCTCTCTCTCTCTCTCTCTCTCTCTCTCTCTCTCTCTCTCTCTCTCCTTGTTTTATCGGATCCCAAGAGGGCTAGAGGGAAACAAAGGCAACATATACATTGCCGGATCGAGCCCTCCGGAGGTGATTAGGGCATACTATGAGCAATTCCAGAGGGACTTCTCGACGTTCTTGGAGTGTCGTGGGCAAGAGTTGGTGATGGGAGGGCGTATGGTTTTGACCCTCCTGGGTCGAAGAAGCGACGATCCTTCGAGCAAAGAGTGTTGCTCCATTTGGGAGCTCTTGGCTATTACTCTCAATGACATGGTCTCCGAGGTAACCAAAACAAAAAATAGAAATCGAAAGAGTACTTGAAATCGCGTACAATCTCAAGACAAAATTGAGGTTGATTTGGGAATCAAACATGGTTCATGCGATTTCTCTTAACACTAATGCAGGGACTTATAGAAGAAGAGAAATTGGACTCCTTCAACATCCCTCAGTACACGCCCTCACCAAAAGAAGTACGATTGGAAGTTCAAAAGCAAGGCTCTTTCTCAATCGATTGCTTAGAGGTGTTTGGAGTGAATTGGAGTGAAATTGATTCAGATTTCGACCCTAATGTTGTCTCGGAGGATGGGGGATACCATTTGTCCAGGTGCATTAGAGCTGTGGCCGAGCCCTTGGTCGTCCATCACTTTGGGGAAGAGATCATCGACGAGGTCTTCAAGAGGTACAAGGCTCAACTAGCCGCTCACATGTCCACGGAAAACCCCACGTTCGTCAATGTCGTCATTTCACTGAAGAAGATCGCCTAGATAAGTCACAAAAGTTCACGAATAAATACACCACATATATGCCTCAGTGTTCATCTCCCATAGTTTGAAGAAGTTGTGGCTGTTTCACCTGCGTGACTTCATATATCTTATCGTATAAGAGACTTCCAAGTTGAAGGGCTTGATATTTGGAATTTTGTTTCAAAGATTTTTCTATCGTAAATCTACATGATGCATTGGTTTAATGGAACGAATTTGGTGTTTTCTTGCCTTATTTATGCTAGGAAAATTATTAAAAAAAAACTAAAGTATCAACGAGGTATATAAAAGGAAAATTAATGAAGCCATCCACGTCTGAGAACTTGGAGGCATAAATATCCTAAAAGCAGGAAATCACTACGCTAATGTATAGCAATATGCAGAGGGTTGTTCAGCGGCAGGACTCAGCCCCTGACCTTCCGCAACATGTTGGATATAGGAATGTCATTGGACAATGACGGAAAGCTCGAGATCTACTTGGAACCAAAAAAATAATGATTACTTTCGAAATTTGGAACGAATGCACGAATAAAGACCTGATGGAGAACTCTTATTGAAATGCAAATGCTTTGCTCGGTCGTATATACAAAGCTGAACTTGACAACCTCTTTATAGGCTGGAGGCACACAACTGACAACATTAAAAGATGCAATAAAAGTCCATAAAGTGAATAAATCACACAACCAAAGTCGAACAAAGGACAAATACAATAAATGCACTTCAACATAAAAGTAGTTTTTCCGTGAAGGAGCTCTTCAATGACTTTGTTTGTCTTCCTTATCTTCATGCTTCAATAGTTACTCTTCACTAAATGCTTGTAGCCTTTTGTCTTCATTTTTATTCCGGTGCCTACCACGAATCAAGGCTTTCTTTGAAGACCACCAACAACCAAATATAATATAGAAAGAGCAACCAATGTGCCCAAATCCAATAATCAATTTTATATTATTCAAATAGCCTCCTTTGAAATTGATTTGGAAATCCAACGGCACCGAGCATCATCTTTAAATTTTCGAACAAATTTGCCTTTAATGGTTTTGTCAAAATATAAGCTATTGATCTTCTAATCTGCAGAAATTAAGCTCAATTTCACCATCTTTGACTCGCTCACAAATATAATGATATTTGATGTCAATGTGTTTGCTCCTACCATGAAAAATTAGATTCTTGGATAATGCAATAGCCGACTTTTTGTTAGACATTATTTTGGTAGGACCTGTGTTCATGCATCAATTCATACGGCATCCTATGCAGCCACATTGCTTGACATGTCACTAAAGTTAACGCCATGCATTCTGTTTCAACCGCCGAGAGTGCAACAACTTGTTTTTTTTTTTTCAAAGACCAGGAAATCTAACAAAGAAATCATATCTAGAAGTACTTTTCCTAGTCTCTGTATCACCTGCTCAATCACTGTCTATATACCCCACTAGATTGAAATTATAAGTATAAGAGTATAGAATTTCATGGCCACGAGTTCCACTAACATACTGCTATATATATATTTGTAGCCTGCAAATGTGATTGGTATGGTTTTTCCATTAACCTGCTAATAAATCCCATGAGCTTGGCGATCGGCCGAGGGAGAAGGTAACATAAAAAGAAAGAAAATAAAAAATATTAAAATATTCGAGATGAGCAATTCCGGAAAGTGTTTTCACCCGATTAGATTTACAAATTCGCTTTTCTAATTTTATACATGAATTTTCCATTGAACAGAAAGTATTTTCCGTTAACTAAGTCATTTTTGGTGAACCAAATGAGTGACAATTCGAAAAACTAATTTTCGAAAAACACTTTAGCTCAAATAAACGCACCCTAAATGGAATCCACATTCACTTAGAGAGGAAACAACATACATCAACATTATGCAGTAGTTACATTTCCAATGGCTTAAGTACACCCCAAGTGCCATAAGTTGTGTACGGCGCTCACTTTAGTGCCAAAACTTTTAAATTGATCACTTTAGTGCTAATTTTTTGTAACTTCGATCACTTCAGTGCCAAAACTTTCAAAACGATCACTTAAGTGACAACTTTTTTAAAAAAAGATCATTTAAGTGCCAATATTTTAAAAAACGATCATTTTAGTGTCAAATTCACCGAGCCACGTCATCTCAAATATTAATAAAAAATAGCACGTGTCGAATTTTCGGCAAGCCACGTTAGCTCAGGCACTAAAGTGATCGTTTTTAAAAGAAGTTGGCACTTAAGTGATCGAAGTTACAAAAACTTAGCACTAAAGTGATCGATTTAGAAGTTTTGACACTAAAGTGAGCGCCGTACACAACTTATGGCACTTGTGGTGTACTTAAGCCCATTTCCAATTACATAAACAGGTAACTATGAATTTTTGTTAAGAAAACTATGACTTGCTTCTTATTTACATCATCAAAATCTAAAATTCTGCATTTGTTGCTGATGCGGGGACTCATAGAAGCAGAGACGCTAGACTCTTTCAACAACCCTCAATAGGTGCCCTCACCAAAAGAAGTCCGATTGGAGGTCCAAAGGCAAGGCTCTCGATTGCTCGGAGTTGTCCAAAGTGAATCGGAGTGTATTCAACATCAATTTCAATGTTGTCTCTGAGGACGAGGCATACAACATGGCCAGGTGCACGAGAGCCGTGGCCAAGCCCTTGCTTCCTAATTACTCTGCCGAAGAGATCATCGATGAGGCCTTCAAGAGGTGCATGGCTTAGCTAGCTGATCGCATGTCCATGGAAAAAACCACGTTCGTCAACGTCATTAATTGTTTCGCTGAACAAGACCGCCTTGATAAATCGTAAAATATTGATACAACTATATATATTACGAATATAGGCAACATCTATAATGAAGTTGAAATTTGAATGTCGCGAGTGTGTTTTCTATAGTTTTGATGGTGCGGCTGATTCACTTGTATAACTGGTTATGTCTTCCCTTTGCGTAAAGAAAATGCAGGAGACTTGCAAGTTGAAAAGTTTGACATTTGGGATTTTGTTTTGAGGATTTTTATTTCGTGTATCCACCATAATGCTTTGGTTTAATTTAATTAAGCGAGTTTCGTGCTTTCTTGATTTATTTATGCCAGGAAAATAAAATAAGAAAGTAAATGAAGTACGATTCCGTCCGAAAAAATCTGCATGAGTAAACACGAACGTACTTCTATCCACCGATTGATGGGAAAATTGTCCAAAAAATTCTAGAGCTATTGCAGTTTGACCAATTCAGTTCTAAACCATGTAATTGCGCCAATTGAGTCATACATATTTTCACAATTGTCAATTTAGTTCTTCCGGCCAATTATGATTGGAAATTGCTAACTTGAACGCCGGCCATTCTACATGGTATGGTTGATGCTGACGTGATTTCTTTTTGAATATTTCTAAATGTATTATTGACTTTTTTTTATTGTCAAGGGATGGAAGGGGGCCGCCGACCACCGGCCAAGGTCCGGTGATCTCCATTGCCTACTTAGTGAGGGCCGCGGTGAGGGCTGCAAAGTCCTTGCAGGCAATTGGCAAGGATCGCGGCCCTTGCACATGTCGACAAGGGCCGTCTTCCTCGCCTAGCTCTAACCTAAAGTCGTGAGCCCTCGCCAGCTACGGCAAGGGTTGATGCCCTCACCCGGCTCATCACTGCCCTCGCCATGGCGGGCAAGGGCTAGCGGCTCTCGCCCTTCGTGTGCGAGGGCAACGAGCCCTCGCAGGCCATTGGACAAGGGTCGCGTGGCCGAAGGCCACGAGCCTCCCTATCGACAGGGGCTTTGTGGCCCTTGCTTAGGGGCACGCGAGGGTAGTTAAACCTTGTCCAGTGGCTAGCGGGGGTTGTCAGGCCTGTGGACGGTGGCCCCCAATCGGACCTTAATAAAAAAAAAAGAATACAAAAGAAAAGGCATTCAGAAAAGTTAAAAAAAATAAAAAAAATTTCTTGTTAACGTTGATCGTGCCAAGTAGGACGGTAGGTGTCTATGTCAATAATTTCAGGTCATAATTTCCTAGAAAGACTGAATTGACAAATTGTCAAAAGGTTTAGAACTCACTTGGCACAATTACAATGTTTAAGACTGAATTTGTCAAAGCGCAATAAGTTTATGATTTCTTGGACAATTTTTCCTATATCGAGGGTAGGTCTCTTACTCCAATATCTTATGTTTTATTTATTCTCCTTAGAGGGCTTTTCATCCACAAAATCGTATGAGATTATGAGTATGAATATTAAGAACAAGGAGGGGACGTAGGCACGTACACTAAGTCATGTCTAATGGACCCATCCATAACAAGTCATGGTGGAATTGGGCCTTCACCGACCCGTTTAGCCACATCGATACTCAATAATGGGGAAAATTATAAAAAAAATCCTAAATCAATTACACTTTTACAAATTCAATTCTAAATTTTTTAAGTTTGCCAATTGAATTCTAATCCCTTTCACTTTTTGTTGATTCAGTCATATTAGTCAGAAATCGCCGATGTGAACGCCAATCGTCCTTCATGGCACGGCCAACAATGACGTAAATAATTTTTAATAATATTTTATATATATTTTGAATTTCATCACTAATTTTTTTCTTATTTTCTTATAGTTTCTTTTCAGCAATCGGCGAGGGTCACCTAGCCCTCACCGGTCATGGGTGAGGTCGCGGCCCTCGCCTAAACCATCGTCGTTGTTGGAGAGGACAGGTGAGGTGTTGCGGCCCTTGCCGGCGGCCAGCGAGGGCATCGCGACCCTTGATCACGATCGGTGAGGGCCAAGTGGCCGTCACCCGGCAGTTAACGAGAGCCCGACAACCCTTGCTGGTCACCGAGGAAAAAACCAGAAGAAAAGGAGGAAAAATAAGAAAAATTAATAAAAACTTTGAAAATTATATTATATTAAATATTATCTAACCGTAGCTCTGATATCAATTGTTGTGATAATAATGCGAAAACGCTAACAAATTTTGCAATTAGGTCAATACGAAATCACTAGAGAAATGAACGAGGAACAATGAAGTACACAAGAGATTTACATGGTTGGGTCCGCCTTTGGTACCTACATCCACGGGGAGAGCCAATTGAAATAATCCATTATAATTGGAGAATCAGAGTTACAATCGCTAATACGTTCGAGTATTTCCCAATCCTAGATTACGCCTAATCCCATACTGTTTAACATCACATAATTGCTCTCTCTCTCTCTCTCTCTCTCTCTCTCTCTCTCTCTCTAAATAGATCACGACAATTACCTCACAGCTTAAACACTCATATTTTCACGGAGAAAACGTCTCGATTGGATGTAGGATTCTTGAGTCCCTCGGACAAACCCACTGCGCGGCACGTCCTCAAAGAAACGTCCATGTACGTTTCTATTTCTTCCCAAGTCCCTGTACGAAGACGCTCAAACAAACTCAGAGCTCGACGCGGCTAATTTTGGAGCCAATCTTTTAATTGGTCACATTTGGATACTGGATAGTCTCCCACGGTCAAATCTTGTATAGAAGATATACTCTCTTAATGCAAAAGAACACTCTTTCCTTTTGCGCTTTTTCAAATACATTTGTCCACTCTTGATGTTGACCTTCATTATTTATCCCCAATAGAACATCCAACGCCCAAGAAATCGAGACAATTAATGGGCACGCCAAATCTAAACAAATGAAGAACCTCGAAACTACTAGGGTTTTGTATACTAGCTCAAACTCAAGACATTAATTTAACACAATAGACCTAGCCTTGGTCATGAATCTCGTTCAGAATTACAAAAATTATGCAATATGCCTATTCAAACACTTGAGGTCTGCTTTCAAGTATATTGGCCAATAGCCAGACGACAAATCCCACGTTAAACCTTATAGAAAGAACGATGGACCGACCCCCACCATCCTGTTTTATCCGATCGTCAGCCGACCAATCCCACGTTAAAGTTGTGAAAAAATAAGAAGCTGGTTTTGGACTACTTGATCTCTTGTTCCTCCCTGATTGCTCTATTTTTTGTCAGCCACTCGATAATTGTTATTTCATGGGCCATGCGGGGGCGATAGGCAACTTCACAGATACACGTGATGGGGAAAGTTTAAAAAAGTCTCAAACTTATTACATTGATATCAATTTAGTTCTAAATATTTCAATTGTACTAATTTAGTCCTAAATCTTTATATTTGTGCCAATGTATTTCATTCAGCTAATTTCAGCCAAAAGTTGCTGCTGTAGACGGTGGTTGTCCTACATAGCATAACCAAGACCGACGTGAACAAATTTAACATAATTTTTTTTTTATTTTCTTATATATTTTTGCTTTTTTCTTTTTATTGTGGTATGAATTGTTCCAATGCAAGCATGCTGGTAGTCGATGAAGCGAGTGTCAAGTAAAGCCACTTGTGCCATAATAGGCAACCCTTTACGTCCATGAAAAGAGAGAGCAAGTCGGATGGCTCCAAAATGGAGGTGTGTGTAGCCCCTGTTGGGCCCATCAAGAGGGACCTCTCGAGGGATTTGTAGAGTGATGACCTGTTCTTGTTGGGTGGACAATATAGGATGCTAATCGAATTTGGAAGACCGAACATATTCCTTAACAGTGCAAGGAGTGTATCTTAAGAGGTGTTTGATGGATATGATAGGGGAGAAAGATGAGGGTCTTGAAAAGGCAGAATAGGAATTCATCGAAGGAAGCTGGGTTTTTGAAATCTTACTTTCATCGGTAAGTTAGGCTACCTCATAGAGATAGTCCATCTTAGAAGCTGTAGATTTTCGGAGTTCGGGAGGAGGAGCAAGGGAAACCGGAGAATCAATGCAAACAAGTGAAGAATCATGGAGGGTTTCCATGAGAATTGGATTCTTCTCACCATGCGGGTCCCGACTTAGAATCTTAATATTAACTCGATTTTGACAATGAGTGGCTCTGATACAAGGAAGGAAGCAGAGATAAACCCGAACTTGAGGCAGGTATGCTATCCCCAACACCAAGCTCTCTCGGCCAATTTAGGGAACTGCCTTTTAGCTTCCGGGGTCAATCTTGATGCTTAACCCCGAAGGTGCCAAAAACTTCTGATTCACAGGCGAGAGTCGAGCCCTTGCCAAATTTGGCGATGGCACGGCATTCTCGCCCGCAACCGACAATGGCATGGTCGAGGATCGAGAACCTCGCCGGCGGGCGGTGAGGGTCGCCGCCGACCCACGATGGCTAATACGAATAAAATAAATAAAATAAAAATTAAAGAATTATAATATTTATCCACATCAGCGTGAGTCATGCCACGTAGGACGGCCAGCGTCCATGTCAACATATTCCAGCCAAAATTAACAGGATGGACTACATTATCTGGTATAAATACAAAAGGTTTAGAATTAAATTGGTCCGATTGAAATATTTAGGACTGAATTGGCACAAATGTAATGAGTTTATGACTTTTTTTGTACTTTCTCCCTGACATAAGAGTGGACGTGGACGGTAAGTAATAATTTGAGACTTATTTTAGCTTCCATTTATCAGTGTTAGTGTACGTGCGAGTCCTTTTCTTATTGAATAACAACAGTTAGCACCACCTGAATGAGTGGAGCTGACGAAAGAATTCATGGGAATCCTAGGTTTGGATTAATAGCATGGCCATTTGGTTTTATCTACTTTGTTTTCTTTAATAAATATTAAAATGATTTCACTTGTTTTTAGTTCAACCTCGATGTTTATTGGTTTATTAAAAACAATGTTTCGTGATGCGTAATCAACACAAGCGTAACTAAACGGCCTCGATACACGTGGCTCTACTACCATCTTGAGTACGTCGATACACAAAAAAAATGTTGATTACCAAATTATTTGTGTTTTAATAGCTAAAATGGTTAAGACAACGTAGGTTACATGTCCCATATGTTAGGCGATAAAGCACGCGAACGTACCATAAACTAAAGAAGGGACTACAACTATTAGTCCTAAATACACGTCTTACAGCATTTCAAAATTCAGAATGAGTTCAAGAACATAGAACAAGCAAATATAATAACTAAAACACTTTGTTCATTCACAGTTGAGTTGGCCTTAATAGTATTAATAACGTAGGGGTAACCTTAACCACACTTGAATACTTCATAATTAGATTCTTCTGCTTGAGACACTCTCAAGGGGAAAATTGTCTAAAAGGTTCTAAACATATTGTACGTTGGCTAATTCAATCCCAAACTTTTCAATTGTGCCAATTTTGTGACACCCCAAAATCTAGGGCTAGATTAAGCTTAAGATTCGGATTAATTATAAATAGTAGCAAAGGGTCGAGGTGAGCCACCAAAGAAGAGAGATCGCCTTTGATATGAATCATGGCTTAGTATATGAATCGGTTGTGCTTTCGATTGAGGCTCGACTGCGTGGCGACCATAATTGAAACATGGATAAATTATAATTGACCTTGTTAGAGGCGAAACGACCATAGGATCACCCCGAAGTCGACTAGGGAATTGATCCATGGAACAATTCGCAAGCTGACAAAGGTCGACAACTAAACTAGCCATGGATTCGACGGAGGTCATGTGGTATTAGAACCCAGTACTAGTCACGCTCTAGTCAAGGACTGATCACCCGAGACTAAGAGACATGCTACTGGAAACTACGGATTGAGATGAACCAATCCCGCATCAATTTGAATTGGTCATGAGAGGTGAAATCGATAGTGTTTGATATGCCTCGGTTTAGGAACGGGTGATTCCAACCCCGAACTGAGATAAAAGAAGTGGCTCTTGACCCGATAGGCAATGAGACACAATCTTGAGCGGACCAAACATGGCTACGCCTCTTGATGTGCTCGGCTATGAGCCGAATTAATTCGGCAAGAAAAAGATGGTCCGACCTTTAGTTTAATTAGGCACCTAAAATAGAGAAATCATGTAAATATCTCGATAGTTGATAAGTAGCATCTTTAGAATATGGAATAAGAGGTAGATTATTAGGCGACCTTACCCAATTAAATAGAATGCCTAATTTTCATTAGTGTTTGACATGGATGGCATCTATAGGATAAAAATAGAAGCCTAGAGACCTTGGATTAGGCGACACCAAGGACGCCAAAACTAATATGTTAAATTTCTATTTTGAATATAAAATGAAACAAAAGAAATAGAATATATATATATATATATATATATATATATATATATATATATATATAGTTGGCGTGTGAGCCATAGTAAAGAAAAGAATAAAATATTCAATTATAAAAATATGTCATCAAAAATTAAAGGGTTATAGAATAGCCAAATGGAGGATTTAAGAATAAGACACGTAACATCTAGAATATTCTCCATTATTAAGCAAAAATTAAATGTAAACTATGGACTTGGAGAGCAAGTTAGCATGTCAAGACGAAATAGCATTAGAAAAAGAATGGCTGGATGAACAAGCCAATATATAAAGACAAAATTGACTTAGGGAGCAAGTCAAAATAAGAAATCGACACGTGGAAAGTGCAAAAGACAAAACCAACTTGAGGAACAAGTTAAAAATAAAATAAGAAATAAAATATTGGCTTGGGGAACAAGCCAAGCACATAAAGACAAAATAAGATTAGAAAAAGTAACGTAAGCTATTAGAATGCTCTAGATTTGTCATGTGACAATATTAAATAATATATCTAGAATATTCTATACAATAATTTATTTAGAAAAGACAAAAGAAATTAATGTTGTTATCATTAATAAGAAAAATAAAAATAAAAATAATATAACATACCCTATAATAGGCGTGAGATAGGAAGAGGCTTCTAGAGCCTAAATGGTCTTAAGTGGCATATTAAAATGATGACACATAGCAAAACTTGGAAAACAAGTCAAGATTTAGAAACATGTGACAAATTAGAAAAAACTTGGGGAACAAGTCAGGTGTTCTATAGAGAAATCTAGAATGTTAAGGTGGCACAATATGATTAGCCCTTGAAATTATGTGAGAGGCCAATAATTGGGGGAAAATGACAAACAAGTGACACCTAAGCTTGCCTTGGGGAATAAGTAGCAAATAAATAAATAAAAATTAAAAAGGAAAATAGCACTATATAAAGGGCAAGACCCCTCAATTTTCGGCCACCTCTCTCTCCTCTTCCCCTCTTAAATTTCATCCACCTCTCTCTCCCTCTCATTTCATTCGGCTACCAAGCACTCAAGAGCCGCCATCATCGAAACTCAATAGAGACCGACACGCACTCACACAAGTAAACAACGAGCTTTTCATTTTACGTTTGTGGACGGAAGGTAAGTGATATATAACCTTTACCTAGGACGTAA
This sequence comes from Rhodamnia argentea, assembly GCF_020921035.1. NCBI lineage: Eukaryota > Viridiplantae > Streptophyta > Magnoliopsida > Myrtales > Myrtaceae > Rhodamnia > Rhodamnia argentea. Next base: position 33,005,596 of record NC_063150.1, on the reverse strand, counting down.
AGCTTAGCTACTCTAATGCTTGCTTGAAAAGTATATAATATGTTGGTCGAGAACTAAGTGCCACACGCCGATGCGAGTCTCGTGAGGGCTAACTCTAGAACCTTAGACCATTGTGATGCATGCTCTCCTTGGTCTTGCTACTTTTGGTGGTGAGATTACATGATATGATATGTTATATGCCTTATTTGTAAGAATGAGAGGGCTTCGCGCATAAATGAAAAGGGTGGATCCACAAAACATGATCCAATAAAATATGTGTACACGCCTCATCTACAAAGGTGAGAGGGCCTTAAAAAGTGCGTAATATGATATGAAAAGTGGAGATGTTATGCTTTTATGAAAAGGAATCAGAAACAATTCATATATGATATGATTGCTTGCATTATGATTTGCACCTTTAGCTTACTTTTTATGTTTGGTTTAGATATTCGCTTCTTGGAATTATCATATCTCATCCCTTATTTTGTTTAGATTGTAGGTAAGGGCTAACCCACCAACTCCTCTTTTTGGTATGGTTACGTCCATCGAAGTGTCTTTGATTGACGTGGTAGATATAGAAATTGGGATAACGTATAGGCGATGTGAAGATGAAGTTCTTTTGTTAGGGAACAAAATGATATGAGGACATGCGGCACATGAACCCTAGGTGGCCGAAGTACTTGGAGGAGTTCTTGAAGCCAAGAGCAACTTTTTGGGGCTACATGCTACTGCAAAGTAGAAGACCTTGATAGAGCCATGTTAAAATAGTTAAAATGCTTATATGTATGTCGTAAATCGGCGTAAGTGATGTAGATGAAATGAATATGAGAAGCATATGATTAGTACTAGAAGATGCCTACATTTCCTTTGGATGTTCAAAAAGAATAAAATGAAATCGCTTCTGTGTGCGAATTATTAGCAAGAGTAATAATGAATAAGGGTCGATTATGAGGACGATGTACCTCGGACATCATATGTCCTCCCCGCAACATCGCGATCTTGTGATCCTCATACGGTCTCGGTTTATAAACGGCGCAAGGCCGTAGAGCTCTTGTAGGGATTCAAGAGATCGAGAGTCCTAAAGGAGCTAAAGCCTCCTATCATGGGTATGAGGGTCGGGTCGGGGACGTTACAAATTTAGTCCTAACCCTTTTCAAAATTTAACAATTTAGTATTAAATCTCTCAATTATGCTAATTTGGTCCTAAAGGACGATTTATCAATTTAGTCATAAAATTTTTGGAAATTTGTCAATGTAGTCATTTCGGCAAATTACCCAATAATGGGTAGGACTAAATCGGCAAAGCTCCAAAAGTTGTAGGACTAAACCGACATAATTAAAAGATTTAGGACTAAATTGACATATATTAAAGGTTTAAAACTGAATTAGCCACCGTACAAGATTTTTGTGATTTTTTTAAACTGTTATCTCGAATCGGGTCTTCCAATTCATGAAATTTCTTATAATGGGAACGCTGAGCTTGACTTGGGAGTGTTGACACCCGATTTTTGATTAGTTTTTCTTTTGAAAAAATCTTTAAAAATCCATAAAAATTCATAAAATCGAAAAATCAATTTTGGAAGCCTTGGCCAAGCTTAAAGATCCATTTTTGAGCAAAAAATATTTTTCGATATTTTTCACATTTTTTAGTATTTTTCGTATATTAGAAAAATACACAAAATTAAGAAAAAATAGCATTTGTGGCCACAAAAATATGGAAAAATATCCAATATTTTTATTTTAATTCTCTCTCCATTTTGACCATTTAAAATTTGAAAAATTCAAGTTGGGGTCACATGAGTCTTCGCAAATGTGGACCCAAATTGAGCCAAAAAATTCATTTGAGGCACTTCTAGTCTTTTTTCCACTTATTCCAAGTTATGAAATTTGATTCCTACACCTTTAATTGCATTTTAGTCCAATCAATTTCAATTTTTGAGCAGATTGTGAATTGTGCTTTTTTGCATTTCCGATTTAGTCCTCGATTTTCAATTAGGGTCAAATTGGTCATTTTAAAGGCGAACCCATGAGGAAATGAACGTTGACCCACAATTTTTTTGGTGTTCTAAACACATTGGTGAGGTTAGATTGACAAAAAATGATCAATTAGGGCCCTAATTGAGCAGATTTTATGTTCGGGTCGAATTTGAATTTGGGGCTTTTGCATGAAATTGTACCAATTTGTTTCGAAATCACCATTCCTGGATGGTATCCATGTTGCAAGGTTCAATTTTGACATAATTTCATGCAAATGGGTCAAATGGACAGTTAATTGGACCAAAAACTTGAAATCGGGTCGGGTTGAGCAACCCGGTCAACCCATTGACTTTGTTGACCAAGAACCACAGAGCCCATTTTTCAGAGTCTTCTTGGCACGCCCAGTTGTTGCAGAAGGAAGACCCAACGAATTCATCTAAAATAAAAAAATACCCAACTCCCGATGATTCACTAAGAGTCTACCCACATCATTCCGATGTTATCTAATTGGTGAAACCGTCGGGCGCACGTGCGAAGAGAGGCTGGAAAATCTGTAACCGATTCCGGTGAAACTTCAAAATAAAAGGTTCCAATCGGTTCGAGGGAAAAAGCGGGGAGTGAGGGAGCGACTTAACAGAATAGAGAGCGCGAGTTCTTGAGGGAGAGATCCAGGAGGTCGAGCTCATCACCGTCGCAATACCCCGTGCCGCCGTCGTTGCCGGCGAAACCAGGTCAGACCGCCATATCGTCTGTACACCTGCTCTGTTCTTGCTCTTGGTTCACTAAGCGTTATGAGCCGATTCCATCTTTGATCGAATCAGACCAAAACCAGTAGTTCCCGATCATGAAAGTGATGCATATAGTATGATTTGATCGTCGGTTTCGCTAGATATCTCTCATTAATCTTCGACGAGATGATTTTAGTAAGTTTTCGAATCCGCACCGTACTTGTTCGATAAAAGGTTTTTGGTCTCGGTTTTAACTCTCAAACTTCGGTTGTGCGACGCCGAGTATGTTATCCATGTTTTTATGACTTTAATCGTGCCTAAGACTGAATCTAAGCCTAGCCTTGACCTTTTTTTTGTGCATCGAACATCGATTTCCCCATGACCGAACCCTTCCCGAACCTCGTTGGAGTCGCGAGCTACTGGCTTCTAACGGGCAATCGCTGAGCGCTTACGATGATTAGGTAAGTTTCCTTAGATCTCTTAGATGCTATTTGAATGCTTTGACCGAAGTTGGAATGGTGGAAATGCGAAAAGTAGAGCTCGCCGGAGAAGTGCATTCTGGCCGGACCTGTTTGGCCTCTTTTAGGATAGTTCCCACCCTTAGATCGCGCTGATTTTCGGATATGTTATAGATGACGTCGAGACGATTCCGTCGATACCTAGATCACCCAAATCGGACGAGATTTCACCGTTGGATCGTGCCGGGAAGCCATCGGCCGTCCATCTCGTCGGAGTCTAGAGGTAGGAGACGAAGATGACGTGGCGGTCAGTGGGTCAATGAGCTTACGTGGCGCTGATGTGGCGCTGACGTGGTGGCCACGTCAGCACGGTTGGTTATAACTGAATAAAAAAAAAAACAAAATCGGATTCGACAGATCACATAATGCCACGTGTCGCGATCCCTTTTTTCGGAAAATAAAAATGATTTTTCAAAATATTCAGATTTCCTGAAAATAAAAAAAAAATCGATTTTGTGATCACGCAGCCCACGTTTGGCCGCGTGTCATATGTCTGATCGTTGGATCAATTTTTTTTTAAATTCAGATAATAAAGAAAAATCATTTTCAGAATCAAAAATAATCCTCGATCGGACGGTTGTGGATTAGCCACGTTGTCCGATCTTGACTGTAGATCTGATCAAGAGATCAAGTGGCTGTGGATTAGCCACATAGTCAGATCATGACCATAGATTCGTTCACAGATCGGAGCGTCAAGAACGTGCCACTTGGCGTGCTTTAAACCATAGATCCCAATTCTAGATCGGAGGGCCACAGGCTAACCACGTTGCCTAATCTTGTCCGTAGGTCTCATTTCCCGATCGGAGCGCCCAGAATCTGCCACGTGGCGAAATCTGAGGTGCGAATTTTCTTTTTTCGACGGGAAATTAGAAAATGAGAGAAAAATTCGAATTTTTTTTTTCAAAATTTCAAAAAAAAAAAAAAAAAAAAGAAAATCCAAAGCGGAGTCGTTTGGTAGACAGGGCCGGCTGTCCGCGAGGCATGGGCCGGGTCAACCCGACTCGGCCCGGATAATTTTCTCAATAAAAAAAATTTGAAAAATGATTTTTAAAACAAAAAAAAAATGGAAAAAATGTAGAAAATTCCTAAAAAATTCTAGAAATTCTAAAAAATTGAGGAATGGCCACAATCAACTGGCCAATCCTATTTTTGAGATTTTTTCCCCGATCTTTCCAAAATGACATTTTTACCCTTTAGGGGTAATTTGTCTCGAGAAAATTTCAAAAAATTCTAAAAAATGTCGAAAATTAGGAAATGGGTCAATTTAGGTGGCCAATCCTATTTTCAACATTTCTCACTCCAGATCTTTTTCGAAATGACGATTTTGCCCTTTCTGGCAAATTGTCCTCAAATTTTCTCAAAATTACAATTTTGCCCCTCATGGGCGAATCACTTCCAAATCATTCCCGATCTCTTCTTATGCTTTGAATGTCCCTTCCCTAAGCTGATAGAGCTATACTAGGAATGTCATGCTGATTTGATGCGATTTATCCGCACGTTATGGATTCCTTGATTTGTGTATTGACTTTGATTGATTGTGATTGCTAGAATAGTCATTCCCATCTGCATGAATTTCTAGATTTAGGATTCGTATCCTACTCATATGCATGAAATCCGAGGTTAGAAAATTCAGTCAACTTAGGTACCGAAAGGGCGTCAACTCTGATAGTTGGCGTAACTAAGTCCCGGATCTCATTTCTCCGGTTTTCGCAGAATCAAATAGAATCTCCCAACTATTCGATAGGGTTTCCAATTGTACCTTCCAAAAAACGATTGGTGGCGACTCCTTGACATGCACACATAACACATGTCACTAGACCGCACCGAAAGTTGACCGGATTTTATCCTCTGTTGCGATTTAGGTAATGGGCCTTAGGAGCGACCCGCGTCTGAAGGTCCACACACAACCGGGCCGGAAGGGCGACCCATTAGCCCTCTCTCTCCCACATCCGATCGAGGAGGGTCGCGACAGGGAGACATTGGCCTTTCAAGGCATTTTCTTCATCATCAAGGAATCTATCAGAATCCTCTTTCCTGGCCACTAGCAAGTGGGCATAACTTGCTATAGAGAAAAAGAAGAAGAAGAAGGGTTTTCATGGACTTCCGCTAACTAATCATAGGTCAGATCGATTGGTGAGGAATCATGAGTTTGGACGATAAGTATAAATTTGACAAAAAAAAAAAATGAGTTTTAAATACCCCATGCAATCTAACCACTTCTTAAAAGAACAAAGTGGCAACATTAGAGGAAGAGGGTATAAAGAAACATATAATTGCATATCAGACTAAGGCAATAATGTAACTATTGTATCGAATTTCGACTATCATGTTGCCTAAAACTCCTCATTGACTGTGCCCCCTAATATAAAACCCGCACTATCTCGAGCAATGCAATCAGACCAAACCCACATGTACATTATCTAATTCAGCAGCATCCATGTGTTATAATAGTCAATGCACGAGTCTTTTATTATTGGCTAACAAGCGTGAGGACCACTTGAATGAAGCTGAGGAAACAATGCATGGAAATCTTAGGTTTAGATTAGTAATTATTATTTTGTTTTTTTGTTTTTTGTTTTTTTGGTAAGGATTATTATTTTTTTTTCGCTTGTGATAATTCGACTTTTTTTAGCTCAACTAAACATTTCTTAATTTAAACAAATGCTGGGTTTTGCCAAATGATTACAAACGGCCTACAATCACTAGTATTAAACGGTTCAACGTGGTAAATTCCCTGTTCAATTTATAGCGTCTCCCACTCATATTTTTCAGAGAAATTGAGGATTCGAATTGGAAATGGAAGTGTACAACGATAATTGACGAAACATTTAAAAAAGTATTTCATCATCACATGTTCGTCATCCATGACACAAAAATGCACGCGACGCACATTTTGGGCCCCAGAAAATGCACAACCAATCCAATTTTGTTTTGCCGGTGGAAGCGTCTTGTCATGTGTACGACCTATACAGATTTATTCGCATCAACTTTTCTTCTACAAGAGCAGGTGACAAGCTCTCGTGGCTTTTATGACGTCATCATCGAATGAGTGAACCAAGGTCCTCACACACCGACACTTCAAAGTTGGCCCTTTTATTCCCATCTTCTAGTTGAGTTTTCAAAGAATGAAGACGCAATTTACTTGCAATTGCCTTACCAATCTAATTTACCGTAAATCAGATGTTGTCAAATTAGTTAGTAATATTTACGGTCCCATCATCACATCACCATCTAGAAAGAGTCGCTTATGCCATCATGCTAAATGCCATGGAAGTACGCCGCTAAAAGAGCAACTCATTGAGTATCCCTCAATATTGGCTCGGTTAGCTAGGACAGCTGGGAAATCCTCAGTTGAAAAATTAGAGGTCACTGCTCAAATCTCACCGCTCTTAGATTAAAGTCATTTACACGGATCAAAGGCCCAAACTTAATTGGTTCATAGGGCATGACGAATGTTTCTAGGGTATTCAAGGTAGTCGAGTCTCTGCGCCGGGTCCTTGAGTTATCAAAAACAAAAATCTCTTTGAGTGAATCTGTCGATCATCAAATATGACCACTTACGAAAATTTCAAGTTCGGAGATTAATAGTTAGTCCATCATTAATTGGGGAGGTTGTTGTTGTTGTTTTTTTTTTTTTTAATCACGGATATCTTGATACGTGTATAATAAGTAGGTTATGGTAGTTGAATCTCTGTACGTGTCATGAGATGAGACTAAACATGAGTTAGGCATAGTCCTAAAAACAAGCATCCAAAGATCTAAGTATGTTAATAAGAATTGGAGCTGAGAAAAATTTATATTTTTCAGTGAATAATAATCTAAAGTTCTTAAAAATAACTATATTTATAAGTTCATCCTATATATATAGCTTATTTTTATGTCTCAGTGAACGTGTAAAAAGGTCAATCTAGGCTCATATTTTGGTGAATTTCAAAAGCACAATTCTTTCCCTTCATCCTGATCAGTTCAGTACAACTTTATGGGCTTTTTAATGTGCTCCACACCACCTGTGATATGAAGAATTGAGGTTCGTGAGTCCATAAGCGCTTCCTCACCAATATACTAACAATTAGGAGGTCTCTCCAGACGAATGATACGACAGCTAGACAACGTAGTTCGAGCAGTTTAGAGGTTCCTTCGAGACCTATATGGAACTTGCGATCTAATGGAAGACAAATAATCCTTTTACCACTAGGCCAACCACTTTGGTGGTAACTTTGTTCGTGTAGAACAACCATAAATACACAATATCCTTCTCTCGTCTATTAGGACCCTCTCCTTGAGAGTATAACATAGTTCTCTCTTAAAATCGCACGTTTTCTATCCAAAGTGCATCAACAATTTCTCTGCTATTTTAATTTTTTTGCACGTGGCGTTTTAAGAGCACACGTTAAATAATCTCTTGAAAACAAATAACGTCCCTTTAATTTCAACGACATGCCTGGCAATATGGCATGTGTCTAGACTCGTGATGTGCATGGAGAAGAACAAACCGACAAGAATGTCAGAAGTACCTCGTCCTTTTTTTGTCCTTGATTTGGAAGGAATCGGAATTCACACGGCGGATAGAGATCCCGCCAAATGGACTTGTCCGGAGCAAACCTCACGCCCATGCGTGTTTCACACTCGGACTGAAACTCAACTTAGGATTAATCATTGAGACTAAGTACCCCAAAAACGTCTATAAATAGAAGAGACTAAAATCAATTCACATGCAAGACAGCTAGAGAGAGAGAGAGAGAGAGAGAGAGAGAGAGTGAGATGGAAGTCATGCAAGTATTGCACATGAATGGAGGAATGGGAGAAACAAGCTATGCTAACAACTCATTGCTTCAGGTACGTCTCTCATCGCATAAAATCTTGGATTAAACTGCATCTAAAGATTGATTATCACACACTCTTTTGGTGATTATGTGCCACAACATAATCTCTTCATTCTATATCAAATTAGGGTTTTCTTTGTGACATTCTAATTCGGATCAACATAGCAAATACATGGAATCCGCAAGATTTGATTGTTCTATATGAAGTGCCCACCTTTCAATCGAGAATATATCATTATTTCAGAGTAGAAGATATACGTAACAAATTATTTATTTCTTTGTCCATGAAAAAAAATTAATGATATGAGCCTTCTCTTTTTATCTCGAGTTAATGCTTTCTTCTTTATCTTTTGTAGAGAAAGGTGATATTGATGACGAAGCCCATAACCGAGGCAGCTGTCACTGCTCTCTTCTCCACCGCCGACACAACCTTCTGGGCAAGCCTTGCCATCGCGGACTTGGGCTGTTCCTCTGGCCCCAACACTCTCGTCGCCATGTCTGAGATCATCACCATCGTGATCGATCTCTGCAAGGCGATGAACCATGAGCTGCCGGAGTTCCAAGTGTTCTTGAACGATCTCCCAGGGAACGACTTCAACACCATCTTCGGTAGCCTGTTGCCGAAATTCGAACAAAAGCTGAGCGAGCAAATGAAGGGCAAGTATGGAGCATCGGCGACGCCGTCATGCTTCTTCAATGGCGTTCCTGGTTCATTCTATGGGAGATTGTTCGCTCGGGAGAGCCTGCACTTGCTTCATTCCTCGTACAGCCTCATGTGGCTATCTCAAGTAATTTTTTGACCCCCATTTTTATTTGTTAACTTGATGGGAAACAAACTCACTGTCTCTCTTTTTGTCTTTGTCAGGTCCCAAGAGGAGTAGAGGGAAACAAAGGCAACATATACATTGCCAGATCGAGCCCTCCGGGGGTGATTAGGGCATACTATGAGCAATTCCAGAGGGACTTCTCGACGTTCTTGGAGTGTCGTGGGCAAGAGTTGGTGGTGGGAGGGCGTATGGTTTTGACCCTCCTGGGTCGAAGAAGCGACGATCCTTCAAGCAAAGAGTGTTGCTCCATTTGGGAGCTCTTGGCTATTGCTCTCAATCAGATGGTCTCCGAGGTAACCAAAACAAAAAAGAGAAATCAAAAGAGTACTTGAAATCGCAATTGTTTTGTAGTTTTCGGTAGTCAGAATCTAAAATTTTACATCTTACACTAATCCAGGGACTCATAGAGGAAGAGAAACTGGACTCCTTCAACATCCCTCAATACATGCCCTCACCAAAAGAAGTACGATTGGAGGTCCAAAAGCAAGGCTCGTTCTCAATGGATTGCTTGGAGGTATCCGAAGTGAATTGGAGTGTATTTGACTCGGATTTTGACCCTAACGTCGTCTCGGAGGATGAGGGATGCAATTTGGTCAGGTGCATGAGAGCCGTGGCCGAGCCCTTGCTTGTCAATCACTTTGGTGAAGAGATCATCGACGAGGTCTTCAAGAGGTATGGGGCACAACTTGCCGCTCGCATGTCAGAGGAAAATCCTGCGTTTGTCAATGTCGTCATTTCGCTGAAGAAGATCGCCTAGATAAATCGCAAAAGCTTGCGAATAAATACACTACAGATGTATGTTTGTTCTAATGAAGTTGAAATAGGAACGTGTCAAGTGTGTTTACAATTATAGTTTGAAGAAGTTGTGGCTGTTTCACCTGTGTGACTTCATATATCTTATCTTGTGTGAAGAAAATGGAAGAGACTTCCAAGTTGAAGGGCTTGACATTTGGAATTGTGTTTCGTAGATTTTTCTATGGCATATCCCATGATGCATTGGTTTAACGGAGCGAATGTGGTGCTTTCTTGATTTTTTTGTGCTAGGAGATTAAAAAAGAGCTAGTTGAAGTATCGACGAATCATATGAAAGGTTTTACTCCAACATGTAAGTAAGAATGTAAACATGTAAAAAAAAAAAAAAATTAATGAAGCCATCTAATTTTAAGAACTTGGAGGCATAAATAAACTAAAAGTAGCAAGTCACTATGATAGTATATAACACTATGCAGGGGGTTATTCAGCATTTCGTAACGCGTTGGATATAGGGCTGACATTGGACAATGACGAACAGTTCGGGAACTACGTACCTCAATACCCATTTTAAGAATTCGTACGAAGGAGCCCTTAATTAGCTTGATAATTTTGACTAGAGTAATTTATAGATATTAAGACTCATAAACTAAATAGGTTTACTAACCAATGTTGCAAGCCGTAAGTGTTTATTCAAATTATTGGCTTATTTAAGGAATATCATTTATTAGTGAATTCTTTTAGTATATGAATTTTACTATCAGTAGCATTAGCCTTTTGAATAACCAATCCATTTTTCAGTGTATAAAAAGCTACCTATGTGTAGGATTATACAAATCTCAAGATTTTCTTGAAGCTGTAGAACGATGCGAGGTAGAAAAAACACAAAAATGCTACTTTTATTTGAAGTTGTTGATGGACGTAAGGTAGGTTAGGTAAGTGGCTAATCAGCAAGAGAGAAAGGGGTTCGTATTGAAAGAGTTTGAACGTGAATTGATCACTCACACAATTAGTGTGGCGATTTGTATTATATTTATAACGTGTACAAAAGATTTTACAGAAGGTAAGAATATACAATATCATTGCAAATTATGGAAGATTTGCTCTATCAATGGAATCAACACAAATCATGGAGGATTTGCTTTATCATGATTTGCTTTATCACACCCCCTCAAGTGAAACGGTGGCGGTGTCACTGTGAGCGTGTTGCGCATAATAAGAAACCTGGACATTGATAGAGGCTTTGTCATGACATCAGCCGTTTGCACCTGTGTAGGAATGAAGCGAACTTCCAACTTCTTTCTACTGATTAAATCACGAACAAAATGATAGTCAATATCCACATGCTTGGTCCCCGCTTGGAAGATGGGGTTTGCGGCTAGATATATTGCCTCGACGTTATCACAAAGAACAACCGGTGATCGATGAAGAGTGCATCGAAGATCTCGGAGGAGTTGTAATAGCCATAACAATTCGGAGGCTGCATTAGCCACCCCTTTGTATTCTGATTCAGATCTGGATCGAGCAACAATTGGTTGCTTTTTAGAACTCCAAGAGACCAAGTTGGAACCAAAATAAATACAATAGCCACTTGTGGACTTTCGATCATTAGGACAACCGGCCCAGTCTGCATTTGTAAACGCAGTGAGAGTCGGTTGATGCATAGGCTGCAAGTTAATCCCATGATGAATAGTGGCTTTGAGGTATCGTAAAATTCATTTGACGGCTGACCAATGATCCACAGTAGGACAATGTATAAATTGGCACACTTTATTAATAGCAAAGGATAGATCCGGCCTAGTAAGAGTGAGGTATTGTAGTGCCCCAACCGTACTTCGATATATGGAGGCATCAGCTAGTGGTTCACCACTTTGCTTGGACAACTTAGAAGCCGAGGGAGCCATAGGCGATGAGCAAGGTTTTGCATCAACCACTCCTGTGCAAGTGAGAAGAGTAATAGCATACTTGGATTGAGTGAGAGATAACCCAAGAGAGGATCCGTGGGTCGATGCCAAGAAAGTAGGATAGATTTCCCAAATCGGTGATTGCAAACTCGGTGCCAAGTTGGGTGATTAATTTGGTGATGGAGGAAGTAGAGTTCCTAGTGATGATGATGTCATCAACATAAATAAGAAGAATTAGAATATAATCGGATCTACGCTGAATGAACAATGAAGAGTCGGCAGTAGAGGCCACAAATCTGATAAATAATAAATATGAACTTAGCCGAGAAAACCAGGCTCTTGGAGCTTGTTTTAGCCCATATAGGGCTTTCCGAAAACGACATACATGGCCGGGATAACGCAAATCAACAATCCTTGGGGCTGCTTCATGTAGAATTTTTCTTTAATGGTTCCATGAAGAAATGCATTCTTGATGTCCAATTGGCGTAGAGACCAGTTATATGTAACGGCTAAAGAGAGAACAACTCGAATGGTTGTCGGTTTGATAACCGGACTGAAAGTTTCATCGTAGTCCAAGCCAGCCTGTTGAGTAAAGCCTTTTGCAATGAGTCCTGCTTTGTATCTATTAATTGACCCATCAGCCTTGGTTTTAAGGCGATAAATCCACTTGCAATTGACGACATTCATGGAAGGGTGATGAGGAATCGGTTCCCAAGTGCCATTTTGAATGAAAGCATTAAATTCACTTGCCATAGCTTGTTGCCGCTTAGGGTCTTTATTTGCAATGGAAAAACAAGTGGGTTCACTTGATGTTAGGCTTGAGTAAAAATCAGAACACGGTGGGTGCTTAGTGGTAAGAAAAACCTTTGGCTTACGGATGTTATTTTTTAGACGAGTTACCATTGGATGGGTAGAAGTTGATGGTTGAGGCTTGGAAGATAGCAAGCGTGGAGCTTCCAGAGAAGAGGATCCACAATGAACTGTGAGAGTAGATGATGTTTGAAGCTGTGATGAGGAGTTTTCCATGATATTAGATGAGCTTAATGGAATTGATGAAGTAGTTGACACCTCTTGAAGCTGTGAGGGCTTTGTCGAGGAATAACCAATGCAAACAGGGTTACTTGGTGATGGTGATGATGATTGAACAGATTGTGATTTGGCAAATGGAAACAGATGCTCCTAAAAAATCACATGGTGAGAGACATATATTCGGCCGGTGCTACGATAGAGACAACGATATCCACGGTGATGAGGAGGATAGCCAATGAAGATACATTGCATTGTTCTATCATCAAGTTTATGGCGAGTATAAAGGCGTAGCCAAGGATAGCATGCACATCCAAAAATACGCAACCGTAGATAATCGGTTTTCTGGCCAAATAATTTCTCATAAGGAGACAATCCACCCAATACCGTTGTAGGCATACGATTAATCAGAAATACTGCAATGAGGAAAGCATCAATCCAATATAAACGTGGAACAGAAGCTCGAGTAAGTAATGTAATGCCAATTTCTACAACGTGACGGTGTTTGCGCTCCACCCGACCATTTTGTTCCCGTGTGTGCGGGCATGAGAATCGATGCAGGATGCCATGAAGATGAAGATAAGGATCAAATTTCTTATACTCACCCCCTCCATTAGTTTGAAGGGCCTTGATCTTACAGTTAAAATATTTTTCCACTTAAGATTTAAATCGCACAAAAATAGAGAGAGCATCGATTTCACAAGTAAGTGGAAAAAGCCATGTGTATCCACTGTAGGCATCAATAAAAAGAACGTAATAACGAAAACCATTCAATGATGTAATGGGAGAAGGTCCCCATAGATCAGAATAAATTAATTCCAAAGGAGTATTGTAAGTGGTAACCGATCTAGTAAAGCGAAGATGATGCGACTTGCCCAAGTGACATGATTAACAGAAACTAGATGATGATGAAGGAGATATCGGCAAGCCATGCTTTGAAATAATTGAAGAAGTAACATGGGCAGTCGGATGACCCAAGCGCTTATGCCAAATAGAAGTAGGAACTCGTTCACCGATAAAGCGGGATGAAGTCGGCGGTGATTTATTTGACTGCAGAGGTACCTTATTAATGGTACGTGCATTATTGAGACGATAGAGTCCATTCTTACTTTGGCCTTTGAGCAAGAGGTTCCTCGAGGATCGATCCTTAACACAACGTAAAGTAGGATGAAATTCAAATACCACATCATTGTCCTTAGTAAATTGAGAAACATATAGTAGGTTCTTCTTGATAGATGGAACACGATAAACATTCCGTAGATTAAATGAACTGGTAGGATAATGTAAGATGGAAGAACTAATATGTGATATTTGCAAACCCGACCCATTTGTAGTGCGGATTTGATCGATGCCAAAATAGTCATTCCAAATGTTCAAATTTGCCATGTCGGTTGTAAGATGATGAGTGGCGCCGTAGTCCGGGTACCGGTATGGGTCAAACGACTCACCGATTGAAGAGGCATACATTGCGGATGGAGAGCTCGTATTGGCTTTATAGCCAGGATTAAATTGCTGATAGCATTGGAGAGCTAAGTGACCTGCACGACTACATTCCCGACAGATGATTCGAGAATTAGAATAAGTCCCATCATAAAAATTATGACCACGGCCTTGGCCACGTCCTCTTCCTCGGCCACGACCTTGACCATTGGAGGGAGTATTCCAAGCATTAGATGATTTAACCGCAACATTCACAATTGGAGAAGACTCTATTGGAGATTCAATGGTGCGGTTGAAAAATAACTTCCTAATTGTAAAGAAGGCCGAGGAAGTCATCAATAGGTAGTGGATCAAGACGAGAAGTAACGGAGGTAACAAATGCATCATACTTCAAACCCAGGCTACCAAGGATGCTAAGAACTAACCGAGAATCGGAGATCGGATGAGTAGCTGCAGAAAGATGATCCGCAATATTCTTGGCCTTTTGAACAAATGCCTCCATGGAAAGAGAGCCCTTCTTTAGAGATCGAAGCTGATACTCCAATTGCATCATGCGAGATTGAGATTGTGGTGCATAAAGTTTCTCAAGTGAAGTCCAGACAGCATGAGAAGTCTCAAGACCAACAATGTGTGAGAAAACCGACTCAGCAAGTGTAGAGAGGATGCAGCAGAGGATGAGTTGATCTTGATAATGCTAGGCAGTATAATCCGGGTTGATGATCTCAGTACTATCGGCTGTAGTGATAGTAGGTGCTGGACAAGGATATGAGCCATCAACAAAACGAAGATAACTATGAAGACGAAATAAAGGAAGGAGTTGCGCTCGCCACGGAAGGTAGTTGTTGCGATCTAGTTTGATTTGAAGAACATGTGTTATATTGCCCAGAGCAAAGGATGGTTGAGAGGGGGCCAACAAGGATGGAGAGCTAGCAGCGGTGGTAGTGGTAAAGGTGTTCGAGGATGCTGAAGAAGAAGACATTGTAAAGAAGAGAGATAAAAGAAAAAAAATTGAGAAGATCTGATACCATGAAAGAGTTTGAATGTGAATTGATCACTCACACAATTAGTGTGGCGATTTGTATTATATTTATAACATGTACAAAAGATTTTGCACAAAGTAAGAATATACAATATCATCGCAAATCATGGAATATTTGCTCTATCAATGGACTCAAAGCAAATCATGGAATATTTGCTCTATCAATGGACTCAAAGCAAATCATGGAAGATTGGCTCAATTAATGAAATCAGCACAAATCATGGAGGATTTGCTTTATCATGATTGGCTTTATCACGTATCATTGCCGGCGATGCCTTTAAGGAAAATATTTTACAAATTATTTATTTCTTGCGAACAAAAAGGGAATCAAGTGAGAATGTTAAAAGCCTATCTATAAATTAAAATATATACACGCCAAACACTATAAATACATATAAATATGACCACTTATTTAAATACTCACTTTAGCTCGTTACATAAATAAAATTCGTTCAATGTATCTAACATGGATCTTGACACTCTTGATGTATATAAAAGTAATTCGATATACCCTGAATGAAGACTTTCGGTCAGCTTTCAAGCATAGAGGCCGATGGATAACCGACAAATCCCACGCCATGTTCTTAACTATTGGTTAAACACTTTTGACATTTGTGTTAGCATCCATACAACGTGATGGTCTACGCGTGAGTCTTCTCTTGTCGATTAACAAATTCAAGCACCGCCAGAAACGAAACTGAGGAAAGAATCCATGGGAATCCTAGGGTTAGATCAATAAGGTGCTTCTTAGATAACTTTATTTAGTTTTCATCTGTAAATAAATAAAAGCATCTAACTTTTTTTTTTAAAGGTTAATAGACGGCCACACAACATGTTCTTTGTCCCGAAGACCTGCCTTGCTTCACAGGTTATAAATCATGTGGTAATGCATGGGACGCACATTTTAGGTTCCGCAAAGCACAAAATGCACCGGCAATCAAACTTTTTGTGCTGTGATTTCATGGATTTATATGTACGTTTTCTTCAAATAGAAACTTCAAACGACCTTTTCAATTTAAGCACCGTTTGTTTCATGGAACTTGCTTGATCTTACAAGATATTTTTCTTAAAATGATCGCATATATCATTTACAAAAATGAATCAACGAAAAATATTTTCATCGTCCACAAAAATGTTTTGACATAAGTTGTTGTCGATAACGAAAACGTGTGGTACAAGCGATCATTTTAAAAAAAATTATTTTTTAAAATTTTTCATTTTTCGCGAAACTAGAGAGCATAAATTGCATGGCGTCACTATGGAATACAACTAGGGTCCTCACGCATCACACTTCATGTTATTTTCCCACGTTCCATTTGAGTTTTTCAGAATTGAGACGCAATTTGTCTCCTCGCAATTGCCTTACTAGCGTGAAATAAATGATGATAATTATATTGTCATCACGTCATTCGAATTTGAAAAGAATAGCTTAAGTCGTCCTAGTAAATGCCATGGAAGTTCAATGCTAAAGAACAATTCCTTCAATAAACCACGATATTGGCGCAGTTAATTAGGGCGTTGAAGATTTGTAATTCGGAAATTAGAGGTTGTGCGTTTAAATCCCACTAAATGTGTTCAAATTGCTCGAGATCAGGATCACATGCACGGGCCAAAAAAAGTGGAGACGCAATCAGCTCGTAAGGCTTGCGGGATGTTTCATGAGCCTCTAAGAAGTCGGGTTTTTATGCAGCGTCCTAAGTTACTGTGTGTAAAAACAATGACTCTTTGAGTGACCTGATCGAGCATAAAAAATGACTACTAACAAAGATTTCAAGTTTAGAGATTATCACTCAGTACATCATCAGTTGAGGCTCTTTCTACGTACTCTAGTGTCATCAGACCCAAATTTTACGAAACATATAGACCAAGTTGGTTTGATAATCGAATCTCTATATGGTCATGAGATCGGGCTGTCCATAAGTTAAAATGTCAAAGTCCTAAAAATAAGCATCTTAAGATATAAGTATGTCAACAGGAATGATATAAGTATGTTAAGAGGAATTGGAGATAATAAAATTTTACATTCTTCAGTGCATAAAAGTTAGAAGTTCTTAAAAAAAATGAACATCACTAAGTTTAACCTATCCGTGATGGTTATTTTCCTGTATACATTTGTCAACACCAAAATCAGCCTCGGCTTCATAGAGTCGAAAAGCCCGTGAGAGTGATTTGCCATTTAAAGGCCTAGAGCTAACATGTATCGGTAGCCAATAATATAATACAATTGACGCTTGAATAAATGAAACGTCGATGACACCACGAGGTTGGTACGTTACATTGACTGATAAGTAGAGTAGATAAGTTCGTAGTTCAAACTGTTCAAAGGAAAAGAAGAACAGTTATCGAAGACAATCCATAAATCTAGGGATAGAGTACAGAAAATAACAGTCATCGACGGTTAAACTTTGTACTTGGCTATATATTCTCAGTGCATAAAAGTCAAAAGTTCTTAAAAAATTTTACATTACTAAGTTCTACCTATTCATGACGCTTATTTCCTTTTTATGTTTGTTAACATCAAAATCGCCCTGGGCTTCAGATAGTGGGAAAACCTAGAGCTAACATGTATTGGTGGTCAATAACATGATACGATTGACACTTGAATAGGCAAAACGTCGGTGACACCACAAGGTCGGTACAATGCACCGACAAATAGGCGGACTAGAAAATGTCACGACCTAAACTTTAGAAAAATTCCAGGCTAATGGATTATTAGGTTAATTATTTAACTAACCCAACTCGGACTCTCCCAAGTCCAAACCAAATCGCAACTTATGATTCAAATTAATTAACATGCAAAGATTTTTAAATTGGAGTGGCCACTAATCGTTTTTTGGTAGGTCGATTGGAAATCTAAGTAAATTAGCGAGAGAACTAAACTACTTCTACGAACCGTAGATTAAGAGTCCGTAGACTTGATTATACTAGATTATTCTAACGTCCTTTCGGTACCATTTTATTTCATGAAGAATCATTTGAGAAAGCAACATTAATTGATTTTTACCTAAGCCATTAACAAAGGTTATCATGCAGGTGTACAATTAATTAATTAAATATCCAGAAATCAATACAATTCGGGGAGCATGCGCCACATAAAACATTGTTTCTTTTTTCTTTTCTTTTTTGATTTTCAATCTTTTATATGAATGAATGAACCTATTCTAAATGATGCAATGTCATGAATTAAATACAAGACTAAACTAGATGTCATGTAAATTAAATTAAATGAATGTACAAGTGAGACCATGGTTTAATTAAATTAACTACGTGACATGTAAATTAATTAAAACCTAGACATGCAATTCTAATATGCAATTTGGCCTAAAATGCAGCTTAATATGACACGGCAAAGATGACTTGGCATGGACGATGTGGCAAAGATGGCATGGCATGAATGACGTGGCAAGGATGAATGATTTTTTATATTTTCGGATGAATTAATTTCCTAAAATAGAACTATGCCAAAACAATATTTATCTTGCATATTTTAGAGTTTAAATTGACCTAAACCCTACTATATAAAGATAGATTATTTTAGACATAAAATTCTATTTAAACATGTAATTTCTATCCTAAAATGCAATCTAATCTAATTATTTACAAAAAGGATTAGATATGCAATTATCTACATGATGCTATTTTTGAAAAACTATGCAATTTTCAAATATGGAAAGTGAATGAATGCAAATCTTTTAGAATTTTCGAGATTACATCAACCAAACAATTCAAGTCAAATTAGAAAAGTGAATATGCCAATCAATGTCAATCAAGAAAGTGGATATATCAATCAATCACGAATATTTGAGCCAATCTTTAATTCGTAATTCTACGATTAACGATTGAACCCAAATCCTTGCTTAATCGAGTATTCCATCAATAATCTTAAAGATAGACTTTCTCGATCGTGTGGCAAGTTGCGGATAATCAACCTATACTTTCTCGATCTTATGGCAAGTTGCGGATAATTAACCTGTATTTTAAAAGATATCTACTTTTATGCAACGCAAGGTATGACAAGATATGCAATAATCGATGAGAAAATATACCCAAAGATTGCCTTTCCAAGTATGAATTTGCACCTATATTGACGACCAAGTTTTGGCACGAGGGACCAACGGCTGGGACTCACGTTCGACGGGTTTCAATGATGCCCGACTTGCCTCTCATGTAATGTGAACAGCAGCAATGACAGAGACCTTCAGTGATTTGAATCAACGTAAATTGGACCTTAAAAGAAAAAAAAAAAAGAATTGGTGAAGCGGTTGCCTTGGGGTCTGTTTGGGATTCGGTGCGCCTGGAACAGCAGCAGTTTCGGGTCCAGCAGTGGTCCCGGGTATAGAGCAAGGAAACGCCACAGCAAAGGAGCAAATCAGAAATCGCAGCAGAGGAGGAAAGCAGAGTCCGCCAGGTGCAGCAGCAGAGGGGACCGTCGGGCTAAGCAGAAGGATCAGGGGTCCTGATCAACGAGCGACAAGGACAAATCGTCCTTATCGGTGCAGCACTAAATAAAGGCCAAAGATTGATGATTATCCCACGAAGGAACACTTGCCGAGGACCTGTTCTCCCCGTCAAAAGAGGGCACGGTTATCTTTTCGGCTTATCATGCATACCTCCTTCCTGATTTTTACCTCCTTTTACTTCAACCAAATATCCTTTTTTATTGACTGAATCTGCCCACATCCGATTATGTCTTGCTCCATCACGCGTTTCTCATTCTTTGGGATTTGATTGATCTCTCTTTTTTTATTCTCTTCTCAATTCATGCCCTAAGAGATCACTGTTCTGCTATGTCTATATGGCCAAGACCGAAGCTCCTCAATTGCACTCAGAATGTCTCTTTGATTTTCCAAAGTTCAATAAAAAAATGCCATTCTTACTAAAATTGGGCACCACATGCATAGAGTGCACGCAATTCTTGGTCGCGTGGAGAAAATCATGAACTTGAACAATTTTCTTTCACCGTGGAGTTAGTCCAATTTTTTTTTTTAAAAATTGATCTCAAAATCTAGTAAATTTCGGCACTAACTTTCCATAATGGCCGAAAACTCCATGCCAAGCCTCGTCTAAACTTCTGTCAATTTTAGTTCAAATCCTCGACTGTGGATCCAAATTAATGCTGATGTAATGCATACATGAAAAATTGATTTGAATTTTTTTTTGTTTAGTACTTAAATTAGCTCTAATTTTTTTTATGAAAAAACTAATAGCAAAGGATAATCAAAATTTAGGTGTCAACAGTCCATAGTTCAAACCATCCAAAGGATAAGAAGAACAATTGTCGAAGCCAATCCGAGAATCTAGCGATAGGGCACGGAAAATAACCATCACCGATAGTTACACTTTGTACTTGGATATATAGTTGGAGACGACTCTTTATAAAGGATTTGAAATCCAATCAATAATCAATAACACTTATCTTTTTATTCTGCAATTTATCATATCTATCTGTCCTTCATTGCATTTATATTTATCGCAAGATTTATCTTTCAGTCCATTTGTTTACTTCCTGTCTGGAGTCGCCACAAACCCGTTTAATCATCAAATCCCAAGGCTCTACACATTCGGTGAAAGATCTTTTGTTGCGGACATTTTCGGAAAAATATCTTTTTGGCATGGCTAGTAGGACCATTTGTGGTTTGATTTGAGGAAGTGCTAATGGCTAGACCAGAAATCAAGGCGGCGGCATCACCGACGAGAATCAATTTCAATAGCTATCGACGACAGATGGCTTGATCAGTAGTATTGGATAATATACCACAGGAACTTATCGACAACGTGCCATATCCGTGAGGGTATAGGATACCCGATTTCATTGTGTTCACGGGAGATGAAGATCAATCAACTGTTGAACACATCAGTAAATTAACTTCTCAATGCTGCGAGGCGAACAATGATTGGAGGCTTATGTTGAGGTTATGTTCGCTATCGTGGTCTAAAACGGCCTTTACATGGTATACAAGTCTGGCACCTAATTCTGTGTAGATCTAGGAGGACAAGGAGAACAAGTTCCAAGCACAGTCCTACTGAATGGTACCGAAAGTTACCTTGTCTGAGTTAGCTAGTATTAGATAATTTAATAACGAAACAATTGAACAGCATATAGCGCAGTTTAAGAGATTGAGAAATCGTTGAATGGTTACTCTTGCTGAGAGGGAAGTGACAGACTTGGCGAAAGCCGGATTGAAGTTTAATTTTAGAAAATGCCTAGAAGGCCAAAAATTTAGAGACTTGTTCTCTTTAACCGCTGCGACAGTGAGATTTGAGAATCTGTGGCAGGAGAAGGACAAAAAGCCTTACAAGGACTATAACCATAACTTGGTTTTAGCAGATTGTGAGAGTTCTGATGAGGGCAGTGATCAGGACGAGCCAATTGAGATCATTGTTGCCAAGATGGTTCTAGAAAAGCCTTATGTATGCTGAGCTTTGAAGCCGGCGAGGGTCAGAGAATCGGTTATGACTAAGGCAAAATAATTTGAAAGTTATTCATTTGATGTGATGAAGTTGGATGAGATTTTGGATCTCTTTTTGCAAGATGGCCTTATCAGATTAACTGAAGGCCAAAAGATACCGATCAAAGAAGAGTTAGTCAATAGGGTATTGCAAATGGCACCACTTTTGGAGCCACAGTACTTCCAATTGTATCGTTTTAAGTAAGCGGTTCAGGAAGCTATCCGCCAAGGGAAGATTAAGTTCCTCAAGGAACCAGACAAGAAGATGGAAATTGATGAGTATCCTTTTCCTCAGATGACCGGTATGGTGTCTGCAGCGTCTGAAAAGGGACCACCGCTGATGGTTCTGTGCCAGAGGTGTCATCAAGAGATGAGCTATGGTTTTTCGTCCAGATACGGTAGGAGGAAGCCAAGGTATAAGTGGCAATCGACGCCATGGGAATCGGGATATGAGGATCCGCATGTAGAAGCATACCTGTACCATTAGAATCAATACGCACTAGCGTATTGGAGTTGAATGCCAAGATGTTGGGACCTAGGAATAACTCGCATATGCAGGGACCTGCTGTTAAACGATTTCCACCTCAAGGTAACCATCCAATCAGGGCTGAGGGTTGTGAGGTTAGACCTGAAGGAGTCGACAAAAGGTCGTTCAAGCAGCGCTACCTAGATGGCGACCTAGAGATCGGTACATTGGGCGAGCCAAGTGGGAAGTACAACTTCTATGTTCGCCACTCGAAGCCACCGAGTACCAGTATTAACGTTAAAAATATTGAGCCTAGCGGATGGGGATTGGAGTTTGAGGATGATAATTTTCCTCCACTACTGAGCCAGGAAAATAATCGCAAGGGCACATTGAAGGTTCCTCAAAATCCTCCTGAAGGGCAGTGGTTTTCTATCCAAGAGCAGCAAGAGAATATAGGACATGCCGACGATGAAAATCCAGGGGGCATGTCTAGGACTCAGAGGCGTTGGGTTCAAAGAAAGAAGAAGATACAGGAGTTACAACTCCATTTAGAACAATTGAACTGACAGTAAGAAGCTCGAGAGTCAAAGAAGGCTAGATCGAAGAGTCTAGTGTGGAAAAGAGAAGATAGGAGGGGTAAAGCTTGGAGCAGAAAGTTACTGAAAAGGTACAAAAGGCTGAGTTCCTAAAGTCAAAATCAAAATTCGACTGGGCCGAAGCGTCTGCGTCGTCAGTGGGATTGAATATGATGCAGGCCAGGTTGCACCGTAATTTCTGAGCACTAGCGATGAGGGTGGCTTCACCGGAGAAAAATGGAATTGAAATTGAAGAGAAGCCTGAGGCCGAACTTCAATTTACCGATGAGGATAATGTAGAGTTCGAAAAGTTGCCCCAATAAAAGCACCTGAAAGTACTGATGATGATGGGACAAGTTGACGGTCAACCGGTTAACCGAATTCTGGTCGATGCTGGTGTGACATTGAACTTAATACAGCATAAGTTCTTGAAGAAAATCAAGAAGAAAGATGAAGATGTGATCCTGACGAATGTCACCTTATCAGACTTCACTGGGGATGTCAGTGACGCTAGGGGAGCAGTGGTAGTAGATTTGGCTATCGAGAACAGATCATCAAAGACTACTTTCTTCATAGTGAACGCTGGTGTGTCTTATAATTTGCTACATGCACACAAATCAGTTTGTACTGTCATCCCTACATCGAACTCTAGCTTTCTGGAATGAGGATGAAGTGAAGTATGTGAGAGCAAATCACAGCGCTAGCATCACTTGGGCAAATGTCGTTCCGCTTGATGTAAGCGTGGATAACAACGCCTTCGTGATTAAGCCACCAGAGGTCAGTACTAAAAAATTAGCTTATTGCCGCATTACTGGTAAGGGATTAGAATGGATTCCGAAGAAGACTAGGCTGGCAAGAGAGGAATTTGATGTTCTTTATGGAAAAAGATAACTTGTTATTGTTGACACCTAAATTTTGGCCATTATTTTTTAGTCATTAACTTTTGCATAAAAATTAGGGATTAACTTTAGTCCTTACAAAAAATAATTAAATCATCTTACATATAGTTTGCGCCTAGTTCATTTTATTTTTATAGCATGCATATAGTTGCATTCGACCGACGATGGGCGAGATAAAACGGATTGGACTAAGTGCGCGGAGAAAGAGGATTTGGAGACGTCTGTTATTTTCTTAAAGGGCCTAAATTATTGATTGAAATTCGAAACAATTCATTGTTGAGATTTTTCGTCAAATAGGCGTGGTTCTTGGGGGCATGAATCAAGATAAGGAGAAAGTGGGCATAGGCAAATCTTGGAAGAGATATTCAATCGGAGGAGAATTCGGTAAACAAAAACAATAATATATCTTCACGTGCCCACAAAAGCAATAACAGGAAGATCTGATTTCTTCCCTGGAAACTCGAGCCTTCTCGCCTATGAAAGGGGGCACGAGTGCAGAAAAGTTGAGGAGCTTCGTCCATTATAATGCAGAGAGAGGGAGTCGTCCAGTGAGGTCCATGAAGAAAAAGTGAGAGCTTGACGAGAGAAGAAAAAATAGGGAGCTTCGTCCAGTGGGGGCGGTTGGTTCAAAAGGTGAGTTTCGTCTAGCGAGGTCCAAAGAGAAAAGAAGGAAGGCTTCACAATACACCACAAGTTGCAGTTGAGAGCCTCCTCCGGCTGATCCGACGCCTCCTTGCTCGCTAACCCGACGCTCACCGAACGGAAGGGTGTGCTGCCGTGACTAAAAGAATTGGCAGAGGAGTTTTCTAGAGTCAACTTGCCAACGTGGGAGGAAGGATTCTCAGTGGGATATCTTGAAAAGAGGCCACAAAGAGACAACGTTAACAAAGGACACGCATAAAGAGCCTAAGATCAAAAAGAGAGAAGGTAGAGCGGTGATTTTGTGCTTGGTCTGTCCAGTACGTGCCGGGAAGGAAGAATCTCCCAGAAGCTTTGCAAGTGCCAACGTGATTCCTAGCCATTGGTCCGTCGAGCACAAGTATTGGCGCACAAGCCTTCGGTGCGAATTTCAAATTTCGAAAGCGAATTTTCGAATTTAGGTATATCTCTTGATTTGATATTCCGAAGATTATGTTGCTCGTTTTTGCTTGATTTAGTGCTTCGATTGCATGTGATTTGAATGATGCCATATTTTGCACTATCAAGTATGTTATCCAATTAGAGCATCTAAAAATTGGCAGCATATCTTTAATTCGGAAATTGTGTGCTTGAAAATGTAAGGATTGCATATCTCGAAGGTTGTTTTGCAAGATTCAATATTCGGTTGCCTTGATTAGAAGATTTGCACGTTAAATTTAGAAACCGAGAATTCTGAATAAATCTTGTGATTTGATTGAGATATTTTTGAAATCTTGCTGATAATCTGGTTAATTAAAAAAAAAAATCTTTTGAACATATCCAAGATACTCAAGATATCAAAGAAAATCTTTCAAAATGTCATCAATTAGGAAAGTCTCCTAATTCGCAACTTGCCACATGAGCAATGATTTGAGTTCAATCATTAATTGTAGGATTACGAATTAAAGATTTACTCAAATATTCGCGAAATGTTTTAAAAAATCGATTGAAATATCCACTTTCTTAATCGATTTGATTGTCATAATATCTTTAGAATGAATATTCTATTGCGTGATATTTAAAATTCTAAAAGATATTGCATTGCATTTTAGATAAATTTGCATTCTTAAATTAAAATCATGTAGATATTCGCACGTTTTATTTTTAGAATGAGTTAATTTAGATTTGCATTCTAGGATAGAATCAACATATTTGAGTAGATTTTCATGTCTAAAATAATTTATCATTAATATGTTGGGGATTAGGCAAACTTGAACCCTAAAACATGTAAGATAATTATCTTTAGGCATATTTTTATTTAGGGTCATTTATCAATCCGAAAATACAAAAAAAAAAAAGCTTTATATGTCATTTGCATGCTAGGTTTAGATCATATAGAATTTGCATGTTTACGTCTTCAATTAATTCGTAAGTCATGTAGTCAATTTAATTAGACCGTAACATTATTTGTACATTAGTTTCATTTAATTGCATGTCATCTAGGTTAGTCATGTAGTTAAATTAATTTCATATGCATGCTTAGGATTTCCTTGCATTTAATTTAATTCATTTGCATCTTACATTAAATTCATGCATTGCATATAGGTTAGTCTTTATCCCATTAAAAAGCGAAAACTCAAAAGTGAGAACAATTTGTCTTGGCGTATGCTTCCTGCAATTACCTTGACTTCTGGATGTTCAATTAATTGATTGTGCAATTGCATGATAACCTTTTTAGTGACTTAGGTTAAAATCAATTAATGTTGCTTGACAAAATTCATTTTCATGAAACAAAATAGTATCGAAAAGGCATTAGAGTATTCTAGCGTAATCAAATCCCCGGACTTAGAATCTCCGGCTCGCAGAAGTAATTTAGTTCTCCCGCTAATTTACTTAGGTTTCTAATCGACCTACCAAAAACGATTAGTGGCGACTCCAATTCAAATATCTTTGCATGTTCGGTTGCGATTTGGTATGGACTTGGGAGAGTCCGAGTTAGGTTAGTTAAATAATTAAGCTGATAATCCATGAGCCTAGAGTTTTCAAATTTTAGGTTGCGACAGTTACAAGAGCTTGTTGAGCGGTGCCCTTACTTCTTGGCAAGTGAAACAGAGGAGGCGCTAGCCAGAACCGATTGAGTCGAGGACTTTGAGAAATTTCCCCTGAAAGAATACACTAAAGTCTTGGAGACTAAGGATCCCTTAGTGGAAATGGCTATCGGTGATGAGGGGCACAAACACCTTATCCTTGTAAGTGCCTTGCTAGAAGAAGAATTCAAGCCGAGTTAATCGGTTTGATAAAAAAGCACAAAGGTGCTTTGCTTGGGACTATCTTGAGATGACCAGGTTGCAAAGAGACGTCATTGAGCATAAGTTGCTTATCAAGGAAGAGTTCGGACCACGCAAGCTATCATGCGGAATAAGTGATCGATCAATAAATAGATAGAATAAGAAGATAAATCGAACACCAAATGTATATGGTTTAATCGTAGAAACCTACGTCCATGGGGAGAGCAAGAACAAATTCCACTATAAATGGAGATTACAAACCACACTTGAGTCGCTCAAATACCCTCAGTGTCTTCTAAGTCCCAATTACATCTAATAACATACAAAGTATTTAGCTCTAATTTCTCGTGAAATAATATCTCAATCTCACAAAAAAATTACACAAATTTTACTACAAGATTTAATTGGCTTGAACACTAATTTTCTTGGAGTAATTCACGAGTAAAGCACCCCCTTGGATTGCACGCCGACCAATGTATATAGGTCACACCCGCAGTCAAAAAGCCTTTTGAAGGTTCTGCACCAACTCACCGACAAAGCCCGAAAATATAATATTTAGGGGCCCCCTTGTTTTGCCGACTTCTATCCGGAGAAAGAAAATCCGGGGGATTTGGTCATCAAAACCACATCCAACTCGGACTTTTTTTTGGGTCTTTTCTTGATCACGGCTTCAACGGCATTAGGAAAGTAAATTATAGAGCCCTTATCTCATACAGAACCGTGCATATCCTTTTAGGGAATTTGCTTGATTCCGAACGTCCATAGAAAATTCCAACTTCTACTTCAATCTTGCAGATAAGGCTTATCCGCAATTTCAGATTTTCATTTCGGACTTGAACTCGAGATATATTTCTAACAATCTCCACCTTAGCTCAACGGTTGAGCCATATTACAATCGCTTTGCCAAAAATCTGAACTTCGTTACTACTCTCTCAACAGTCTCAATGGACTCAACTGCCATAGATAACATCCAAGTCCAAGAAGCGCTTGAACTTCACCATAATCGTGGACTTCATCTAGACACCAACTCCACATGCACCTTTAATCGCTTCACAAGGACTTTTTGACATAAGCTCCTTAACCACGGATAAAGCAAAACCATCGTTGCATCCATATTTGTCGGGAGACCAAATACATACCTTGTCAATATCAGCGATTCTAGCAACCGTTGGCTCTATAGGCTCCACCTCGCTGCAAGCACCATCCGTGTCGATTATTGCGCTAATATCCGCTAACTCAGGAGTTTCTAGTTGCAACTTCACCTCAAGCTAAACACCGCCCGCATCCGTATGGACACTACTATAATCACTCCTAGCTAGAAGTACTGGAGACTTGTCAAAGGTAATTTCTCTACTGCGAATGAGTGAATATATATTCGGACACCACAACCGATAACCATACTTACCTCATGCATAACCATGGAATATGCACTTTCTTGCTCTTTCATTGAGCTTACCATCACTAACTCGAACATAACATGGGAAACCAAATATTCTAAGAATACGATAGTCAGCAACGTTACTTGACCACACTTATTCGGAAATCCGACATCCAATCGCAGTCGATGGGGATCTATTCATCGGGTAGCTCATCGTACTAAGAGCATTCGTTAGGAATCTCCTAGCCATACCAGCACTAGAGAGCATTTTATGGGCAGTCACTAGTAATGTTCGGCTCATCGGCTTTGCAACATATTATGGTTCATTGGTACTAGTGTGGTGTCTCACTATGCCTATTCATGTAGAATTCGTTTAATAGCTCCGAGAAAAACTCCATACTTTTGTCGGTCCGCACATGCTTCATCGTTTTACCAGTCTCCTTTTTTTATCAAAGCACTCAACCGCATGATCCCGACAATAGAATTAAACTTGTGCCTAAGTACAAACACCCACATCCTCATTGAATAGTTGTCAATAACTGTTAGCATAAATCTAGCACTCTTCCTCAAAGGAAACCGCGATAACCCGCAAACATCCAAGTAAAGTAACTTTGCAATTTCCATGGTTTCTCCGGCAATCGCACCAAACCGCACTTTTTGCCGTTGATCTAAATCACAGCACCTGCATATATCCAGTTTGTTAGCAATATAACCACATAATAAATTCTTTTCACTTAGAACCTTCAGGCTTCTCTTGCTAATATACCCCAACCGCATATGCCACAATTTAGACTCTTGAACAGATGCATCCTATATCTCCGCATCAAATTCTATCACTGTCTCACCTTGAGGCTCATACATGCCGTTATGCTTGATTCCTTTCATCATTACCAAGGCACCTCAAACATCCTTCAAAATTTCACATTCCGAAGAGTACCGATACCCAACTGAATTCGGAGCACTCAAGGAAATTAGATTTTTTTTCAACTCTAGAATATGCCTAACTCCAGTCAATGTTCTCACAATACTACTATGCATTCAGATTCTAACATCGCCAACACCTATAACATCACATTCAGCGTTGTTCCCCATCTGCATTTTACTACTATCCATGCATTGATAAGTAGTAAACTAGTTTCTATTTGGTGTAGCATGAAACAAACAACTAGAATCCATAATTCATCCATCAAAGGACGAATCATCAAGACGAGACAAGACAAAATCAACATTATCTAAGTTACCATTAGCTATAGCCGTAACATCATCCACATATTCAACTCTAATTCCCTTGCCCTTCTAGTTTTTCAGTTTAAGGCAATTCCTTCTAAGATGTCCCCTCTTGCTATAGTTTCAACAGACCACCATCAATATTAGACTAATTGTGTCTATTCATGTTCATACTACTTCTGCTAACACGAGTACTAGCTCTTCTTCTATTTTCACCTACTAAAACAATAGATATAGATTCGTCGGATTCTCTTCTACGGATGTCCTCATTTAGAATTAAATCTCGAATCCCATCAAACGTTAGACTTGTTGATCCACATGAATTACTAATAGAAGTAACAGTAGTATTCCAAATATCAGACGATGAGAATAATAGAATCAAAGCACATATCCCGTCTTCAAAGTCAATATCAACTGAACTCAATTGATTAACGATCATATTGAATTCATTGATATGATTAACAACCGACGCACCTTCGCTCATTTTCAAATTAAATAGACGTCACATCAAATAGACCTTGTTGATCGCAGAGAGCTTCTCGTACATATCCGATATGGCTTTTATCAAACCTGTAGTGGTTTTCTCTTTGACAATATTAAACGCGACGTTATGAGCCAACATCAGCCGAATAACATACATCGCTCGTCTATCCAGCAATTCCCAATCAGATTGCTTCATCGTCTCCGGTTTTTCCCCACATAAGGGCAAGTGCAACTTCATCTTATATATATAGTCCTTAATCTACATCTTCGAGAAACCACAATCCTTCCCCTCAAATCTGTCGATTTTCACTTTAACTTCATCTGTCGCCATCGATTTGCTTCAACTCAAGCAAGCCTAACTTTGATACCAATTGTTGAGCGGAACAAGTGATCGTCAATAAATATATAGAATAAGAAGATCAATTGGACACCAGATGTATGTGATTCGGTCGTAGAAACTTACGTCCATGGGAGAGCAGCAATAAATTCTAATATAGATCAAGAAATATATAGAGATTACAAAGCACACTCGAGTCCTTCAAATACCCTTAGTGTTTCCCAATGCTCAATTACTTCCAATAATGTACACAGTATTTAACCCAAATTTCTCATGAAATAATTCTCAATCTTACAAAGAAATTATATAAATCTTATCACAAGATTTAATCGGCTTGAACACTAATTTTCTTGAAGTAATTCACGAGTAAAGCACTCCCTTGAAATGTACGCCGACCAATGTATATAGATCACACCCTCGGTCAAAAAGCTTTTCGAGAACCGACAAAGCCCTAAAATATAATATTTATATGGGGACCACCTTGTTTTGCCGACTTCTATCTACAGAAAATCCGGGGGATTTGGTCAACAAAACCAAGTCCAACTTGGACTTTTTTTTCCCTTGATCACGGCTTCAACGGCTTCAGGAAAGTAAATTATGGAGTCCTCATCTCACGCAGAACCGTATATATCCTTTTAGGGAATTTACTTGGTTTCGAACGTCCATAGAAAATTCCAACTTCCACTTCAATCTTGCGGATAATTCTTATCCGTAATTTTTTATTTTCGTTTTGGGCTCAAATTCGAGACATATTTCTAACATAAACAACCCCCTAGGCGATTTGCTCCCGTTGTGGTATCGAAGGTTAAAGAAGATATAGAGAGGCCATTAACGGCTGGTTTCATTCGAACCACCTGGTATGTTTAATGACTCTCTAATGTAGTCCTGGTAAAGAAGAACAATGGAAAGTTAAGGGTATGCATCGACTTCAGAAATCTAAATGCAGCACTGCCGAAGGATGAAATGAGATGATATCTTTGATGGATAGTCACTCGGAATATAATCAATTTTTCATTGCTGAAGATGACGTGCCAAAGATAGCGTTCAAGTGTCTAGGAGCTAGAGGAACTTTTGAGTGGGTGGTGATGCCATTCGCATTAAAGAATGTCTGTGCGACGTATCAAAGGGCGATGAATTTCATCTTCCATGACATGATCGGAGACTTCGTCGAGGTGTACATTGATGACATTGTCGACAAATCGACAAAGATTAGTCATCTTGACTATCTCGAACGATCATTTGTCAGGATGAAAAGAAATCAACTAAAAATGAATCCCCTAAAGTGTGCATTTGGAGTTAGGGCAGGTAATTTCTTAGGATTTCTGGTTAATGCTAGTGGTATAGAGATTGGTATGAACAAAGCTAAAGCTATCCAGGAATTGTTACCGTCGACGACAAAGAAAGAATTGCAAATGGTGATAGGGTAAATAAAGTTTCTGCGTAAGATTTATTGCTAACTTGTTAGGGAAGATAGAGGCATTTTCCCCATTGCTTAGGTTGAAAAACCCAGAAGAATTCATGTGGAGGGAGTCGCAACGACTTGCCTTTGAGCAGGTGAAGCAATATTTGTCTAATACTCTTATTTTGATTCCACCTAAAGCAAGTAGACCATTGAAACTCTATTTCTCGGCTATCGATACAACAATCGGGAGCATGCTGGATCAGGACAATCATGAGGGCAAGGAACAAGCAGTTTATTACTTAAGCCAGATGCTTAGCAATACCGAGAGAGATACACAACCTTAGAAAAGATAGGCTTGTCTGAGCTCAGGCATTACATGTTGTCCGCCATTGTCCATGTAATCTGTAAAACAAATATTGTTATGTTTATGCTAAGCAGGCATATTATTAAAGGCGGGATGGCTAAATGGGCATTTGCCATGTTTGAATGGGATCTAGTTCACGTACCAATGAAAGCAGTTAAGGGTTAGGATCCATGTGTGGAAATTTAAGAATATGAAAAGGAAAATTACGCCCAAGTTATACCCTGGATATTTTACTTTGACGAATCCCGCATAAGCCAAGCATCAAGGATTAGTATCTTAATAGCTTCTCTAGGGGACAGAAAACGAGATTAATGCTCAAACTAGATTTCGAGTGCTCTGATAATCAGGTGGAGTATAAGGAGCTAATAGTTGGCCTGTATATCTAGGAGACTCTCAGTAAGTGATTAATCAACCAAGAGGGGAGTACTAATGCTTGAACGAAAATTTTATCGGATATTTCACCATAACCAAGGGTTTGCTGGAAAATTTTCCCAGCCACAATTTGATTCATGTCAAAATATGCCATAACGTGGAATCTAATGAGTTAGCTCAAATGATGTCAAGGTATAGAATAGCTAAGGCTTTAGCCGATGTTATAAGTTCTGAGGTAAAAAATATTACCGCCGATTGAAAATCGGAACATGGCATTTGAAATCAATACTACTGACATTCAAGAGGATTGGAGAAAATCTTACGTTGAGTATTTGACAAAACCCGTATCGGGAGATATAGCCTTTAAGAGGCGAGCTCTCAAATATGTATTAGTTGGGGACGAATTATTCAAATGAACGGTAGAGGGTATTCTGCTGAGATGTATAAATAAAGAAGAAGCGTTGAAAGCTGTGACTGAAGTGCATGAATGGCTTTTGCGTCGACACGGATATTTTTGGCTGACGATAAGCTAGGATTGCATTGATTATGCAAAGGGTTGCCAGGCTTGTCCAATGCAGGGAAAAATACAACATGTGCCTGCATCCGTGTTAAACCCGATGGTCAAGCATTGGCCTTTTCATGGCTGGGCTCTGGATATTATAGGCAAGATCTCCCCACCGTCAACCAAGAAGCGTGGCTTTATTTTGGTTGCCAGGGGCTACTTTACTAAATGGGTGGAAACCGAGTCTTATAAACATATAACCCAGAAAACCGTGATGGAGTTCATTGAGCAACACATCATTCATCGGTTTGAGATTCCCGAAACAATAACATCAGACCAAGGGATTGTGTTTACTGGAACAGAAGTATAGGAGTTTGTTCAGTCTCGAGGCATTAAGATGATACACTCCACTCCTTATTATGCGCAGGCCAATGACAAGTCGAAGCCCCCAGTAAGATTCTAGTTATCTTAATAAGAAGCACTTGAAGAAAAATCCCAGAGAGTAGAATAACACGTTGTCAACCGTATTGTGAGCATACCTATTGGCACCTAATTTTGTCGGTCGCGGATTTTATTTTTCTGCAAAAGGGAATATACATCTTTTCTTTATTATCACAAATTAGGATAAAGAAAAAAAATAAATAATTGCAAAAAATTGAATTGGGCCGGATCGACCCGGGCCCACGAGGGCGAAACCCGCCCTACAATCCCTGTACTCTCGTGGCCCACCACTCAATGGCAAGTGAATGATGTCCACGGAAGAAAACGTGCAGAAGAAGGAAAGGGAGATATTTGAAGAGGTCTTGGTGAAGTCGTGGAAAAGGGGCCAACAGAGAGAGATTCTTAGACAACATCAACAATTTGTCTGCTATTTCGGTTTTATTACCTAGCGTTTTAAGAAAACTCGTTAATAAAACTCTTGAAAATAAATAACGTCTTTTACATTTTAACAATAATTATTAGGGGTGAGCATGATCCGGTTCTCTCGGGAATATGGAATTGGACCAGTGGTTCCGATTCCCAGTTTCCGAAACTGGAGACCGGATCGGAGATCCTTGGAACCGGACTGGTCTCTCCGGTCCTATTCAGGGGTGGTCCAGTGGAACCGGCAAGATACAAAGGGTTTTTTTGTCCAATACATTCTGCATAGTAAAAAGAAATTATGCATGCATAAGTGCAGTGCAGCAACAGAAACACACAAGCCTTCCCACTCCCCACCTTATCTTCTTCACGTGCATTGACAAAAGTACCCACTTGCCACGGCTGCTCAAACCTGTAATTAATTACAATGTTAAGCAGCTTTTTGTAGAAGCCCAACTGAATATAATGTCCCGGGGATGTTAATTAGTCAGCAAGATGGCACAACATGAGGTGTCAGCCCAAGGATTGTCTCTAATTTCTCGGATGATTTTGCTGTGCGGAAACAAATAATCGAACAATAAATAGACAAAACAAGAAAATAAATTGAACACCAGTTGTATATGGTTCGATCGTAGAGACCTACATCTATGGAAAAAGCAGCGACGAATTTCAATATAGAACAAGCGATACACAGAGATTACAAATTATACTCGAGTCACTTAAACACTCTCGGTGTTTCACAACCCCAATTACATTCAATAACGTACATAGTGTTTAGGTTTTCAATTCCTCACGAAATAATCTTTCAATCTTATGAAAGAATTACACAAATCTTACTACAGAGATTTAATCGGCTTTGTCACTTGAATAATTGATGTAATTCTCAAGAAGAAATCTCTGCCAAGTACTCATCGAAAAACGGCTCTTCAATATCTACATATATTCAATGCATCCTTAGCACTCACGTAAACAGGAGCTTCAAGACTCTCGCATCAACAACAGCACCAGAAAAAAGCCCTCAATCACGGATATATGTATGTTGCCCAACTAAAACATACAGAAGAGGACTCCAACATGGACACTGAATCCCGTTCATGATTCCAAATCTGGTCGAAGGGTCGGCACTTTCCCTTTTGTTCTTTTCTGGATTTTCTTTTAACAAATAATTCAAACTAATACAAATAGAAACAATCCAAATCCAGCTATGTACTTTCTTTTTTATCATGGCTCCAACACGTAACAAATTCAATAATTTGCAAGATTCGTTTTCTTGAACTTATGTGTATCAGGTTTTTACAACTTCATTCAACGACTTAAACTCGATACATATTTCAATAGATTTACCTTTTTATTACTTTTCAAAAAGATTGCATTTTAGTGGAAAACTAGGTTGATTTGTCGCGTCCGTATGCGAAGTTTAGCTACAGATTATAGGCATCAATGCCACAAGACACTGTAGTGTAGTATGCATAATTGCCCATTAACTATCGGTCCGGTTTCCCTTTGGAACCGAAAATCGGACTGTCCGGACACTGGTTCCTCTTTTAGGAACGGGAAACCGAAATGGTGACCTCTAGAAACAGACCTAACCGGCCGGTACGGTCCGTTCGGACGATTTCCTGTTCGGTCAGTCCATCTTGCTCACACATAATAATTATGGCAATATGGCATGTATCCTAAGTAGCACCGATAATGACACACGACACGTAATATGGCACGACAAGATACGTCGACAAGTTATTTCTCAAAAAATAGAAAATTCTGTCACGTGGAGACAAGTTGTATACTAAATTTATATATTTATATATACATGATAAATTAACATATTCAATATATATTTACAACAAAAAAAAATTTTGGTAGGGAAAAATATATTGAAAATGTTTGAAATTGACCCCGTACATTTTGATCCCTAAATTATTGAAAATGCTTGAAATTGACCCCATACGTGACAAAATGTTGTGTCGGAATGCTAGACTCGTATGTCGCTGGCATATCCGGAGCACCGACCATGTGTCTGTCGTATGTTAGGGAGTGTCAAAGAGTGTCAAAGTGACGGGAAGTGTCGACACGATACAATACGACACGACATAAAAGCCCCGAAAAGTGTCGGTGCTTCCTAACATGTGGCTAGATTGGCGCCATGCATGAAGAAGCACAACCCAACATGAATGTCATAAATATCTTGACTTTTTTATGTGTCCTTGATTTGGGAGGAATCAGAATTCACACGGCGGATAGAGATCCCACCAAATGGACTTGTCCGGTGCAAAATTCGTGCCCACGTGTTTCACACTCGAACTGAAACACAACTTAGTATCAATCATCGACCCAAAGTACCTAAAAAATGTCTATAAATAGAAGAGTCTCAAACCAATTCGAACGCAAGCCAATTAGAGAGAGATGGAAGTCATGCAAGTATTACACATGAATGGAGGAATGGGAGAAACAAGCTATGCTAACAACTCATTGCTTCAGGTACGTCTCTCATCACATAAAATCTTGGATTAAACTACATCTAAAGATTGATTATTACACACTCTTTTGGTAATTATGTGCCATAAAATAATCTCTTCATTCTATATCAAACTAGTGTTTTTTTTTTCCTGTGACATTCTAATTCGGATCAACGTAGCTACTATGTGGAATCCACAAGATTTTATCGTTCTATATGAAATGCACTCCTTTCAATCGTGAATATAACATTGTTCGACAGTAGAAGATATACATAACAATTGAGATTTATTTTTTTGTCCATGGAAAAAACTAAAGATACGAGCCTTTTCTCTTTATCTCGAGTCAATGCCTTCTTCGTTTCCTTTTGTAGAGAAAGGCGATATTGATGACGAAGCCCATAATCGAGGCAGCTGCTACTGCTCTCTTCTCCACTGCTGACACCGCCTTCCATGCAAGCCTCGCAATCGCGGACTTGGGCTGTTCCTCTGGTCCCAACGCTCTCTTTGCCATGTCTGAGATCATCACCGTCATGATCAATCTCTGCAAGGCTACGAACCACGAGCTGCCGGAGTTCCAAGTGTTCTTGAACGATCTCCCCGGGAACGACTTCAATACCATCTTTGCTGGCCTCTTGCCGAGATTCCAAGAGAAGCTGAGTGAGCAAATGAAGGGTAAGTATGGAGCATCGGCGACCTTCTCGTGCTTCTTCAATGGGGTTCCTAGTTCCTTCTATGGGAGATTGTTCGCTCGGGAGAGCATGCACTTGATTCATTCTTCGTACAGCCTCCATTGGCTGTCTCAGGTAATATTTTGACACGTAGTTTCATTTGTTAACTTGATGGGAAACAAACTCATTGTCTCCCTCATTTTTGCTTTGTCAGGTCCCAATAGGAATAGAGGGAAACAAAGGCAACATATACATTGCCAGATCAAGCCCTCCGGGGGTGATTAGGGCATACTACGAGCAATTCCAGAGGGACTTCTCGATGTTCTTGGAGTGTCGTGGGCAAGAGTTGGTGATGGGAGGGCGTATGGTTTTGACCATCCCGGGTCGAAGAAGCGACGATCCTTCAAGCAAAGAGTGTTGCTCCATTTGGGAGCTCTTGGCTATTGCTCTCAATGAGATGGTCTCCAAGGTAACCAAAACAAAAAAGAGAAATCAAAAGAGTACTTGAAATCGCAATTGTCTTGTAATTTTCGGTAGTCAGAATCTAAAATTTTACATCTTACCACTAACCCAGGGACTCATAGAAGAAGAGAAACTGGACTCCTTCAACATCCCTAACTATACTCCCTCACCAAAAGAAGTACGATTGGAGGTCCAAAAGCAAGGCTCGTTCTCAATAGATTACTTGGAGGTATCCGAAGTGAATTTGAGTATATTTGACTCGGATTTCAACCCTAACGTTGCCTCGGAGGATGAGGGATATAATTTGGCCAAGTGCGTGAGAGCCGTGGCCGAGCCCATGCTCGTCGATCACTTTGGTGAAGAGATCATCGACGAGGTCTTCAAGAGGTTTGGGGCTCAACCTGCTGCTCACATGTTGAAGGAAAATCCTGCGCTTGTCAATGTCGTCATTTCGCTGAAGAAGATCGCCTAGATAAGTCGCAAAAGTTCACGAATAGATCCACTATAGATTTACGTACGTTACAGTGAAGTTGGAGTGGGAATGTGTCGAGTGTGTTTACTATAGTTTGAAAAAGTTGTGGCTGTTTCACCTGTGTAACTTCATATATCTTATCTTGTGTAAAGAAAATACAAGAGACTTCCAAGTTTTTATCATTTATTTGTGCTAGGAAAATAGAAATAAAAAAAAAAGGTAATTCAAGTATCATATGAATGGTTTTACTCCAACATGTAAGTGAGATTGTAAACATTATAAAAAAGAAGAAGAAGAAGTTAATGAAGCCATCTATATTTAAGAACTTGGAGTCATAAACAAACTAAAAGTAGCAAGTCACTATGATATTATATAACACCATGCAGAGGGTTATTCAGCAGTAAGACCCGGCCCCTAACATTTCGTAGTGCGTTGGATATAGAGATGACATTGTACAATGACGAAAAGTACGAGAACTACTTATCTCAATACCCATTTGAAGAATTCAAACAAACAGGCCCTTAATTAGCTTTAGCAATTTGGAGTAGACTAATGTTATAGATATTGACTCATAAACTAGATAGGTTTATCAATCGATATCGCAAACTGTAAGTGTTTATTCAAATTAGTGGCTTATTTAAGGAATTTGCCATATTATTTTGTGAATTCATCTAGTACATGAGTTTTACTGGCAGTAGCATTAGCCTTTTGAATAACCAATCCATTTTTCAGTATACAAAAAGCTATCCATGTGAAGGATTATACGAATCTCAAGCTTTTTTTGGATCTATAAAACAATGCGAGGTAGTAAAAACTCAATAACTTTTTTATCCTAAGTTGTTGATGGACGTAACCTAGGTTAGGTACGTGGTTTAATCCGCGACACAGAGAGAAAGGTTGACATTACTACGAGCGATTTTTTTTTTTTTAAATAATTTGCAATTATATATTTTTTGGAAAACAAAGGGAACCACGAGAAAAAGTCAAAAGCCTATTTGTAAATACTTTCTCATAGTTCCCGACAGCTAATCCTGAGCAGGAACATTATCATATGAAGTGTCTTTTTCATCCATCATCACCATAACATACAAATAGAAAAGATCTACTCTGCTGTACAATTTTAACTCGCCAATGGAGGAAATTTGGAGGTCAAAAAAGTTTAAAGTAGAAAATGCTCGAGAGAAATCTGACGGGAACATTTAGGGTTTTTTTTTTTTTTCTCAATCTCTCCTCGCAAGATAACTTGCAATATCCACGTAAATTACAAACTAGAAAAGTATGATAGTGTGATAGTATAATTGGGACTTTTATCTTAAGAAATGTCTGGTGCTAAATTTGATTTCAATTGGACGTAATTTCTTGAAGTATAGTATTGAGAAGTCTTCCTCACCTTTATCCGTCACGACCCGAACCCTACGAATCGTCGACATCCCACCTGGCCTCACTTGCGTACAGTTCTCCAGGATCCTCGGGCCAACAATATTATACAACACATGCGGAAGCAACAAAATCTCCGTACAGAAAACCAATAACACTACGATAACTTGGGATGGTAAAAACACACATATGTACATATATACATAGTTGTTACAAACTGTCAAACCTAGGGCTTCAGGGGCCACCGTACAAGCCCGTGGCCACCTATAACAAAAGACACGTGGTCGAAGCCCGCTACACTACCAAAATACAACACTCCACAAAAACCGAGAGGCCGACTATCCTAAGCCTCATCCTCACTATCCGGCACAATCTCGCCTAAGGCTGCCAGCTCGTCCTCATCCAACTCTGAAGACTGCTCGACATCCAAAGGTTCCACAACTTCACCATCTTCTTCTGCGGGTACCGCAACTATGGGGTTAGGCGCCAAAACTCCAGGCCCAGCATCTGGATGCACTACCACACCATCGGGAGGAGCAGCATTTACCGGATCAAACTCTCCGACTCCATCAAAGGGAACATCAAATCCTCTCGGTGGTCCCACAAGCAAATCCCCGTGGCGGTACGTCCACGCCACGTACGTATGAGTCTTCCAAAAAGGCTCTCCGGTATCCACCCATATCGTAGTCACGTGCCTATAATACACCTTGTCCTCTCCTACTGGGTACTCTGTCACCACGGTTTCCATGTCCCGCGGGATCCCGAACCTTTGAGGCGGGTCATTCATGGCCGAGGCGGATGGTCCGAAAAACAACGAACCCACGACGGGGTGAGATAAAATCTCAGTAGGAAAATCTCTAACCCTAGATCAGGTCGCTAGTGCCTCCAGACACCATCTAGGCGAGCAACAATTTCCAACAACTCTTTCTTTCTTACCCAAAAATTCCCCAATTAAATTCCAGAAAATTCCACTCTTTCTCTGAAAATTCTCACACCTTCTCAAATATTCTACGTTACTCTCCTCTCGGCGTTTCACGCCTCGGTCCGACAATAAAATATTCTACGTACTCCGGGGCCCATTTTTAACACATCCAGCCATAATATAAATATCCACATTACTCCGAAAATATTCCACGTCACTCCAGAATATTCCACGTTACTCCAAAAATATTCCACGTCACTCCAGAATATTCCACGTTACTCCAGAATATTCCACGTTACTCCAAACATATTCCACGTCACTCCACCGACATCATACATTCATGAAATTGAGCCTCGGACCTTTATGGAACACGGCTCTATACATATACCCGGGTCTCAGACACATAGGAATACGACCCACGGATCTCGGTCTCGGACACATAGGAACACGACCGGATCAAGTCTCGGACAATTAGTCGAACACGACTCACTTTGGTCTCGGACGACTTAATTGAACACGACTTTCATACTTTCTCGGTCTCGGACAATCGGACGAATACGGCTTACTTTGGCCTCGGACGACTTGATTGAATACGACCCTCATATTTTCTCGGTCTCGGACAATCAGACGAATACGGCTCACTTTGGCCTCGGACGACTTGATTGAATACGACCATTACATTTTCTCGGTCTCGGACAATCAGACGAATACGGCTCACTTTGGCCTCAGACGACTTGATTGAATACGACCCTTCTCATTTTCTCAGAACAGATCGGGACCACGTGATTCACTCACGTTAGAGAATTAATAATTCGGGATCACCCGATTAATCCACACTAAACCAAATATTAATTCATACTACCCGATCAATTAACACTACCATAGTATCCAATCCACGTCATGCGACCATATTACGCTAATGTAGCAATTTATAAATCACGCGCCACTAAAATTATACTAACGTGGAAATTCATCACGGCCGAACGATAATAATTTTCTAACATGCAAAATAATTCTACTATAGTACTAAACTATAGTACTAATGCCACATTTATTTAGTACCATGGCATAACAACTTTATGTCACATAAAAGTAACCCTAGTTAATATTTAAACTAACCATGGTTCAAAAACTAACTAGAGTCAAATACTAACCTAACCATGATTAAACTATAGCATAAAGTAACTCTAGTTAGGGCATAAAGTAACTAGGGTTGGTAGGGTGACCATGGTCAAACTTTGACCAAACAAATATCCTCTTGCAATTACTATTCACCTCAAGAACAAGCATATCTCACCTCCATTTCTGCAATTTTCGTCCAGCCCCTCCACATGCTCAAAACCAACACTTTTCTTCATCAAAAATTCATAATTTCATGGTCTTTTAGCAACCTAACCACCTAATTTAGGTTTAGAAACAATCCTACCTCAAAAACTCGCAAAAACCTCCGTTGAACGGTTGAGGAAAAGCTAATCG
This sequence comes from Rhodamnia argentea, assembly GCF_020921035.1. Lineage (NCBI taxonomy): Eukaryota > Viridiplantae > Streptophyta > Magnoliopsida > Myrtales > Myrtaceae > Rhodamnia > Rhodamnia argentea. The sequence continues at coordinate 32,964,531 of NC_063150.1, read as the reverse complement.
GCGATTCCGGCGATCCTTGCACGGCCGGCGACTCGGCGACGATCTAGCGACTCCAAACGCTCCAAAGCGACACCAAAGAAGGCTTGAAGAATTTTCGGCAATGGAGGGTGAGAGAGAGGGTGTTTGGCCAAGTGAGGGAGAGGGAGAGTGAGGTAGAGAGAAAGTGAGCTAGAGAGAGAGAGAGTCTTTGGATAATGAAGAAGAAGATGCCAATATAATAACTAATATAGGTTAATAATAATTAATTATGCTCCCAAAGTCAAGAGAAAAATAATTATCTCCCCTCATTGACTAGTCAATCTCGGCCAAAAGGAAAAATGGCCAAAATACCCTTAGTTCCAAGTGAAAAATGGGGTATTTTTCGAGGGCAAATGGGTCCTTTCCCATATCCAGTCCAAATATACTTTTCCCGAACCTCTTTGGGGCGAACCGCGAAGGAATTTCACACAGGATGAGGAAACGTCCAAAATTTTATTTATTGAAACCCCTGAAGGTCCGACGTCAAATTCCGAAGCTCGATTCGCGATCAATCTCGATCAATAGAATTGTCGGCGTATCTCAAACTAACGGGCGGCTTTTAGGAGCTACGCGTATCGACCCGTGATTAAAATCACGTTTAAGAATTACTCGAGCCTTGGCGACCTTGGTTGTCATTCAATTGCGAGGGTCAATCACTAGTCCCGATGGACACGATCGTTAGAAAATAATTCGGGGACGTTCGGAACCCATACGAGGTCGAACGGAATCACCCGTGATCCAAGCGTTGGGTATTATCCAAATCGTTCCTTAATTATCCTAGGATCGGCCTATATTGGTCCAAAATATTCCCTCGACAATTTTCATGGCCAAAGAGTCAGTCCAGGATCAAGTTCTTAGGTCCACGTACTTGATTTTTCCTAGTTAGCCATTCCCATTTGGTTAGTCTACTCGAGAGGGATCGGTTCCGAGTGAGATTCAACTGAAGTACATCGATGAGACTTTTCATTTATTCAAGGCTTCAAAACGAGCCGGATTACGGGATGTCACAATTCTTCCCCCCTTACAAAAATTTCGCCCTCGAAATTTACAACAAAACTTATCTATTCAAACAAATGGGGGTGCATTTGCCTCATCATTTCTTCATTTTCCCAGGTTGCCCCTTCCGTTCCATGATGTTCCCATACGACCTTCACCAGTGGAATTGTCTTGTTCCTCAGAACTTGTTCCTTTCTGTCTTCTATTCGCACCGGCCTCTCCACGTAGGATACCCTTTCATCCACTTCCACTACTTCATGATCCAGGACGTGCGTTGGGTCCGGTTCGTATTTCCTCAACATAGACACGTGGAAAACATTATGGACTTGGGACAAGTTCGGCGGCAAGGCGAGTCGATAAGCCAATGTCCCAATCCGTTCCAGGATTTCAAATGGGCCTACGTACCTCGGACTTAATTTTCCCTTCTTCCCAAACCGAGATAAGCCTCTCATCGGCGACACCTTAAGGAAGACATGATCTCCCACCCGGAATTCCAACGGTCTACGTCGTCTATCCGCATAACTCTTCTGACGACTGCGGGCGGTCTTTAGCCTGTCTCTGATCACTTTCACCGCCTCAACGGATTGCTGGACCGGTTCTGGTCCCGTTATGCTTCTCTCACCAACTTCATCCCAACAAACCGGAGTTCTGCAAGCTCTACCGTACAACGCTTCAAACGGTGCCATTCCAATACTCTGCTGGAAGCTATTGTTGTAGGCAAATTCTACTAAATGCAGCTGTTCCTCCCAGCCCCCTTTAAAATCTATCACACATGCTCTCAACATATCTTCAAGAGTCTGAATTGTTCTTTACGATCGTCCGTCTGTCTGAGGGTGATAGGCGGTGCTAAACCGTACTTGAGTTCCCATGGCATTCTGAAGACTTTTCCGGAAAGTCGCAGTAAACTTGGGGTCTCTATCCGACGTAATGGTTACTGGCACTCCATGCGGGCGAACTATTTGGCGCATATACAACTCAGCATACTTTTCCATTGCGAAATCCTTTCGCACTTTGCTAGAAAATGTGCCGACTTAGTCAATCTGTCGACTATTACCCAAATCGAATCGTGCCCTCTCTGGCTCCTCGGTAATCCCATAACGAAGTCCATGGTAACGTGTTCCCATTTCCATTCGGGAATCTCTAGCGGTCGAAGTAGTCCTCCAGGCTTACAATGTTGTGCCTTCACTTGCTGGCACGTCAAACACTTAGCCACATGCTTGGCCACGTCGACTTTCATTCCATTCCACCAGTAATGTTGGCGCAGATTCCGGATACATTTTAGTACTCGCTCGGGTGCACACTATAACTACTCCGATGTGCTTCTGACAAAATATTTTCCTTGAGCTCCTCATCGTTAGGAACACACAGACGTCCACGGAATTTCAAGATTCCGCCCTCGGCCACTTGAAATTCAGGTTTCCTCTTGGTGGCATCCGTCTCTAAAATTTTCTGAATGTCGGGATCCACTGACCGCAACGCCTTAATCCTTGCCCGAATCTACGGCTCAATTCTCAGAGTTGCCGGTAGACTTGTGAGATTGCCAACTTCCAACTTAAACTCCGAATCTCTCAACTCTTCCAATAAAGTCCATTCTTTCACCATCAAATGCGCCATGCTCGACTTTCGACTCAGAGCATCCGCTACTTTATTCGCTTTTCCGGGGTGATATAAAATATCACAATCGTAGTCCTTCAATAACTCCATCCAGCGGCGCTGCCTCATATTCAACTCTTTACGGGAGAATAAATACTTTAAACTCTGATGATCCGTATAAATCTGAAACTTTTCTCCCCACAGATAATGCCTCCATATCTTCAATGCAAAAACAATTGCCGCAAGTTCTAGATCATGCGTTGGATAGTTCTGCTCATGAGGCCTCAACTGTCGCGACGCATATGCGACCACCCCGCCATGTTGCATTAATACACATCCGAGTCCTTTTAGCGAAGCATCGCTATAAATTTCAAATCCTCCAGGACCCGATGGTATCGTCAAAACCGGTGCCGTCGTCAACCTATGTTTCAGTTCTTGGAAACTCCTCTCACATTTATCTGTCCATTCAAAGTGAGTTTCCTTCTTCGTTAGCTGCGTTAGCGGAATAGATATCGAAGAAAACTTTTCCACGAATCGGCGATAATACCCTGCCAAGCCTAGAAAACTCCGAATTTCCGTGACGGACGTCGGTCTTGGCCAATTCACCACGGTCTCAATTTTCGCCGGATCTACCGAGATTCCATTACCCGAGACGATATGTCCAAGGAACGCTACCTGGTCGAGCCAAAATTCGCACTTGCTAAATTTGGCATAAAGAGCGTGTTCTCTTAAGGTCCTGAGAATGATGCTCAGATGATGTTCATGTTCCTCCAAACTCCTCGAGTACACCAGAATATCATCGATAAACACAATGACAAACCGATCCAAGAATTCTCCGAACACCCGATGCATCATATCCATAAAGGCAGCCGGGGCATTAGTCAATCCAAAAGGCATGACCGTGAACTCATAATGCCCATATCCCGTACGAAAAGCAGTCTTCGGTATGTCCTCTTTCTTGATCCTCAACTGGTGGTAGCCCGTCCTCAAATCGATCTTAGAAAATACTGAAGCGCCTTGCGGTTGATCGAACAAGTCATCTATCCTTGGCAATGGATACTTGTTCTTAATAGTCACTTGATTCAATTGCCGGTAGTCAATGCATAATCGCAATGACCCATCCTTTTTCCTTACAAACAACACTGGCGCTCCCCAAGGCGATGCGCTGGGGCGGATAAATCCTTTATCCAGCAATTCTTGCATCCGAACCTTCAATTCCTTTAACTCTGAGAGGGACATTACGTAGGGCGCCTTGGAAATTGGTTCTGTCCCCGGTGCTAACTCAATCACAAATTCTACTTCTCTTTCAGGTGGCAATCCCGGCAATTCTTGAGGAAAGACATCGGGATAATCGCGCACCACGGCTATATCCTCTAGCCTCGGTCCTTCAATCGACGAATCCACTACCGCAGCCAAATATCCTTGGCATCCTTCATTTAACAACTTAGTCACTTCCAGTGACGAGATCGAGGAATCGAGATTCCTCCTCGACTTCCCACAAACTCAAATCTAGGATGACCAATAGGATTAAATTGGATCACCCTGCTACCACGATCAAAAACAGCTCTTTGCTTTCCCAGCCAATCCATTCCAATTATCACGTCATAATCATGCATAGTCAAACCTGCTAGGTCTATTAATTCTTCTCTACCGCCAATGACTATCTTACATCCAGTACACCCTAAGGTAACCAATACTTTATCCTTTAAGGGCGTAGTTACGTGCAACATTACTTCTAGCGCTTTTAACTCAATCCCGACTAACTCCACAAATTGAGCAGATACAAACGAATGGGATGCTCCGGAATCAAATAAAGCATATGCAGCATGATCACATAAGGAGACCGTACCTGTGATCACGCCGGGCGCATTCTGCGCCTCATTGCGCGCCACTGCATACACTCTTCCTTGCGCCGGCGGTCTGTTCTGGTTATTACGTGGAGCGGCTCTAACCTGAGGCCTCGCACGGGGTCTTTGGGGCTGAAATCGCTGTTACGGGGCTAGCTCCGGGCAACTCCTTACATGATGATCAAATTTTCCACATTTAAAGCACGCCCCCATCCTACTCGGGCAAGGTCCATTCCCGTGCCTCCTGCCACAAAATCGGCGATTCTGATTGAACCGATATACCGATTTCCCATTATTTCTTCCGACGGGAGGGACAAAACGCCTATTTCCCATCATGGGCCTCTTGTCAAACCGGCGGTTGTCCCCGACCGGCATGAACCGCGATCCGGATGTGGCAGCTCTCTCTTTCATGTCTCGCTCCACCATCCGACCCCGCTCATATAGCTCATCATAATCCCTCGGATTCAGCAGGATCGGCTGACTGCGAAGCTCCGGCCTCAATCCGTCCCGAAACCTCCTCGCTCTATCCAGTGGATTCTCTACCATTCTAGGAGCATACTTTGTGAGTCTCGAGAATTCAGCCTCATACTTGATCTACCGTCATATGGTTACGGCGGAGTTGCTGAAATTCTAATATCTTACGTTCTCGAGCGAGTCTACGAAAAGTATTTCCCATTGAAGACTTCGGTGAAGATAGTCCAATTCGATACTGTACCCTCCGGGAAAACTCTTCCCCTGGTGGCCTTCCACCAATCACTAGCTGTGTCCCGCAACCGATATCTTGCCAGCGTCACTTTCTCCTCTTCGGTGCAACCCAACACCTCAAATGCTTTCTCCGGATCTTCTATCCAACGAGGTGCAGCTTTCGGGTCACCTTTCCCGGTAAACCTTGCCGGTTTCAACTTCAAGAACTGCTCTACCAACCGATGCATCTGTCTATTCCCGTTATCATTCCCCCGATTAACATTGCCCCCATGGGCAGCAGCGGCAGCAGCAGCAGCAGCAACAACAGCCTCGGCGGCTTGGGCAATAGCGGCAGCTCGTTCCTGAGTTTGCCTACCCATGAGATTTCCTATTTCCTCAAGAGCCCTAAGGACTCCATCCACTCTCGGATCTTCCCTAACCGTAGTTCTTGAACTAGAGGCTCCCCTAGAACCTCCTCTAGATGCTCCTCTAGAACTTCCTCTGGAACCTCTACCTTGATTTTCCATTTCCGTCAACTCTCTTCGCAACACCTGAACCAAAATAATTCCACCAAGGAATTAGAGACCTAAACCACCCACTTGAGTCTAGCGGTCTCACATTGCTTAACATAGCAATTAGCTCAAAGCTAATAATCGTTTACGGTAAACGATTCAACAAACAGCACCAAAATTCAGCACGAAAACAATCAATCAAGCAAATCACGGGCGCATTTTCAAATGCCCCGCATAACGCGATTAGCTCGCGTAGACACCTAAGGTCTCTCTGCCTAACCATCCCAAAGTTATCGCTCCTTATCACTCCATAACTCTTCCAAACCTGGATCGAGCTGACCTTGCTCTGATACCACTCCAAACGGGGATGTCACGACCCGAACCCTACGAATCGTCGACATCCCACCTGGCCTCACTTGCGTACGGTTCTCCCGGATCCTCGGGCCAACAATATTATACAACACATGCGGAAGCAACAAAATCTCCGTACAGAAAACCAATAACACTACGATAACTTGGGATGGTAAAAACACACATATGTACATATATACATAGTTGTTACAAACTGTCAAACCTAGGGCTTCGGGGGCCATTGTACAAGCCCGTGACCACCTATAACAAAAGACACGTGGTCGAAGCCCGCTACACTACCAAAATACAACACTCCACAAAAACCGAGAGGCCGACTATCCTAAGCCTCATCCTCACTATCCGGCACAATCTCGCCTAAGGCTGCCAGCTCGTCCTCATCCAACTCTGAAGACTGCTCGACATCCAAAGGTTCCACAACTTCACCATCTTCTTCCGCGGGTACCGCAACTATGGGGTTAGGCGCCAAAACTCCAGGCCCAGCATCTGGATGCACTACCACACCATCGGGAGGAGCAGCATTTACCGGATCAAACTCTCCGACTCCATCAAAGGGAACATCAAATCCTCTCGGTGGTCCCACAAGCAAATCCCCGTGGCGGTACGTCCACGCCACGTACGTATGAGTCTTCCAAAAAGGCTCTCCGGTATCCACCCATATCGTAGTCACGTGCCTATAATACACCTTGTCCTCTCCTACTGGGTACTCTGTCACCACGGTTTCCATGTCCCGCGGGATCCCGAACCTTTGAGGCGGGTCATTCATGGCTGAGGCGGATGGTCCGAAAAACAACGAACCCACGACGGGGTGAGATAAAATCTCGATAGGAAAATCTCTAACCCTAGATCGGGTCGCTAGTGCCTCCGGACACCATCTAGGCGAGCAACAATTTCCAACAACTCTTTCTTTCTTACCCAAAAATTCCCCAATTAAATTCCAGAAAATTCCACTCTTTCTCTGAAAATTCTCACACCTTCTCAAATATTCTACGTTACTCTCTCCTCGGCGTTTCACGCCTCGGTCCGACAATAAAATATTCTACGTACTCCGGGGCCCATTTTTAACACATCCAGCCATAATATAAATATCCACATTACTCCGAAAATATTCCACGTCACTCCAGAATATTCCACGTTACTCCAAAAATATTCCACGTCACTCCAGAATATTCCACGTTACTCCAGAATATTCCACGTTACTCCAAACATATTCCACGTCACTCCACCGACATCATACATTCATGAAATTGAGCCTCGGACCTTTATGGAACACGGCTCTATACATATACCCGGGTCTCGAGACACATAGGAATACGACCCACAGATCTCGGTCTCGGACACATAGGAACACGACCGGATCAAGTCTCGGACAATTAGTCGAACACGACTCACTTTGGTCTCGGACGACTTAATTGAACACGACTTTCATACTTTCTCGGTCTCGGACAATCAGACGAATACGGCTTACTTTGGCCTCGGACGACTTGATTGAATACGACCCTCATATTTTCTCGGTCTCGAACAATCGGACGAATACGGCTCACTTTGGCCTCGAACGACTTGATTGAATACGACCATTACATTTTCTCGGTCTCGGACAATCGACGAATACGGCTCACTTTGGCCTCGAGACGACTTGATTGAATACGACCCTTCTCATTTTCTCGAAACAGATCGGGACCACGTGATTCACTCACGTTAGAGAATTAATAATTCGGGATCACCCGATTAATCCACACTAAACCAAATATTAATTCATACTACCCGATCAATTAACACTACCATAGTATCCAATCCACGTCATGCGACCATATTACGCTAATGTAGCAATTTATAAATCACGCGCCACTAAAATTATACTAACGTGGAAATTCATCACGGCCGAACGATAATAATTTTCTAACATGCAAAATAATTCTACTATAGTACTAAACTATAGTACTAATGCCACATTTATTTAGTACCATGGCATAACAACTTTATGTCACATAAAGTAACCCTAGTTAATATTTAAACTAACCATGGTTCAAAAACTAACTAGAGTCAAATACTAACCTAACCATGATTAAACTATAGCATAAAGTAACTCTAGTTAGGGCATAAAGTAACTAGGGTTGGTAGGGTGACCATGGTCAAACTTTGACCAAACAAATATCCTCTTGCAATTACTATTCACCTCAAGAACAAGCATATCTCACCTCCATTTCTGCAATTTTCGTCCAGCCCCTCCACATGCTCAAAACCAACACTTTTCTTCATCAAAAATTCATAATTTCATGGTCTTTTAGCAACCTAACCACCTAATTTAGGTTTAGAAACAATCCTACCTCAAAAACTCGCAAAAACCTCCGTTGAACGGTTGAGGAAAAGCTAATCGGCGATTCCGGCGATCCTTGCACGGCCGGCGACTCGGCGACGATCTAGCGACTCCAAACGCTCCAAAGCGACACCAAAGAAGGCTTGAAGAATTTTCGGCAATGGAGGGTGAGAGAGAGGGTGTTTGGCCAAGTGAGGGAGAGGGAGAGTGAGGTAGAGAGAAAGTGAGCTAGAGAGAGAGAGAGTCTTTGGATAATGAAGAAGAAGATGCCAATATAATAACTAATATAGGTTAATAATAATTAATTATGCTCCCAAAGTCAAGAGAAAAATAATTATCTCCCCTCATTGACTAGTCAATCTCGGCCAAAAGGAAAAATGGCCAAAATACCCTTAGTTCCAAGTGAAAAATGGGGTATTTTTCGAGGGCAAATGGGTCCTTTCCCATATCCAGTCCAAATATACTTTTCCTGAACCTCTTTGGGGCGAACCGCGAAGGAATTTCACACAGGATGAGGAAACGTCCAAAATTTTATTTATTGAAACCCCCGAAGGTCCGACGTCAAATTCCGAAGCTCGATTCGCGATCAATCTCGATCAATAGAATTGTCGGCGTATCTCAAACTAACGGGCGGCTTTTAGGAGCTACGCGTATCGACCCGTGATTAAAATCACGTTTAAGAATTACTCGAGCCTTGGCGACCTTGGTTGTCATTCAATTGCGAGGGTCAATCACTAGTCCCGATGGACACGATCGTTAGAAAATAATTCGGGGACGTTCGGAACCCATACGAGGTCGAACGGAATCACCCGTGATCCAAGCGTTGGGTATTATCCAAATCGTTCCTTAATTATCCTAGGATCGGCCTATATTGGTCCAAAATATTCCCTCGACAATTTTCATGGCCAAAGAGTCAGTCCAGGATCAAGTTCTTAGGTCCACGTACTTGATTTTTCCTAGTTAGCCATTCCCATTTGGTTAGTCTACTCGAGAGGGATCGGTTCCGAGTGAGATTCAACTGAAGTACATCGATGAGACTTTTCATTTATTCAAGGCTTCAAAACGAGCCGGATTACGGGATGTCACATTATCCTAGTGATGTAAATTCACCGGATAGCCTATCCTTGATGGGGTAAGTGAACTTGCCCTATCACCTAACTCCAAACGTCACAACTACTGATACAACTCACGTCGTATCGTGTAGAGTCGAGTTAAGGTTTCTTTAAGTAAATTATCCCATCTTATTTAAGTTCCGTTTTCGTGTAGTATTAGAACTGTCACCCGCATGCTTTACATATTTGGGACCCGCTTCCTCATCGACTGAGAGTGGACACCCAAGGTTCACCAACTAATCATCCCACTATTTATTAGAACCTAACGATGTTGCACAAGCAATTTCCATCTTCAAATATCCAAATCTAGATAGATACGTCATGTGTCGCTATGTGTGTTACAATATTGCTTCCCTTCATGAGAACACATGACATATCTATAGAAGAGTCTCAAACCAATTCGAAAGCAAGCCAATTAGAGAGAGAGATGGAAGTAATGACACCTAATTTTGTTGATCCTGTATTTTATTTTTTCCGTCAAAAGAAATAGGACCAAATTAGGTAATATGCATCTTTTCTTTATTATCGCAAATTAGGAAATTAAAAAAAAAATAAAAATATGAAACAAAAAATTGCAAAAAAAAAAAAATTGGATCGACCAAATCGACATGAGCCTACAAGGGTGAAGACTGGTCCTCGTTTTATTTTTGTGGCCCGGCCCATGCATATCCATTCACCCACTCACACTTCTCTCTCTCTCTCTCTCTCTCTCTCTCTCAATTTGGTGTTTTCTTGATTTATTTATGACAGGAAAACAAAAGAGCTAATTGAAGTATCAATTTCCTAAAACTATTGCTTTGGTATCAATTCCTAAAACTTTTATTGATACAAATTCAGTTCTAAACTTTTTGCATTTGTGCGAACTAAGTCCATCCGGCCAATTTTAGCCAAAAGTCATTAACATGGATGTCAGCTGTCCCATGTAGCACGGTTGGCACTTAGTGGACATTTCTTTAATACTTTTTTTCATTTTCTTTTGTATTTTTGTTATTTTTTTAAAAGAACACTAGATGTGCCAAAAGTTGTGTACAACGCTCACTTTTGAGCCAAAAGTTTCTTTCAGATCACTTAAGTGCTAGATTAGACAAAAAGAACAATCACTTAAGCACATCTAGCGAGATATTTCGGTCAAAATTAATACATGACATTCATCATCAATTTTTTAACATAAAGTGGCATTTAAAAAAAAAGTTAAGTCCATGTGAACTTCTAAACATTAAATAAATTAAAATAAATAAAATTAGATTTAAAAAAGCTAAAAACTAAGTTTTTTCAAAATACAAATTTTAGTTAAAATATATTTTAAAATAAGATTAAAAATTTAACAAAAAAAGGTAAAAATTTTAAATAAAAAAAGGGAAATGGAGATGGAGAACTAGGCGGTGAGAGTGGGGCATGGCCGGCGGGGGTCGCCGAGCCTCGCTAGTGGCCGACAACCCCTATCGACCACAAGCGCACCCAGATTTGGACAAGGTTCGCGGCCCTCGGCTAGACCTTGATGAGGACCGGTGACCCTCATCGCCCGAATTCTAATGATATTTTTTTAAAATTTTTGAGCTTATTTTTAAATATATTTTAAATGAAATTTATATTAAAAATCATATTTGCACAAAAATAATGTTATCTCAGCCACATCAATACCATGTAAGAGAGAGAAAATATTAAAAAAACATCATTATTCCTTTAGTCCAAATGTATGGAGTTAAAAGAATGACTTGATTGCAACAATTTGACAAGTTTTAGGACTCGAATGCATTTTTTTTGTAAGTTTTAGGACTCAATTGAACTTTCATAACAAGTTTTAGGACCTCTAGTACACATGTCTTTTTTTTTTGGGAATTTTTAGCTTTTTTAATTTTTTAATCTAGTTAAGTTTGTAATTTTTATTTTTTTATTATGTTTTGTTAATTTTTTTATTTTTTTTATTGCTAACTAGACGTCCGACAAGCCACATCAGCATCAAATATTAATTAAGGAAGTCAAATCGAATTTCGAGCCAAGCGGATCGGAGTTGGCACTTAAGTGATTCGAGAAAAAGTTTTGGCACTAAAGTGAGTGTCATACATAATTTTTGGCACTCCTAGTGTTATCCTCCCATTTTTTTGGTTTTTATTTTTATTTTTTCCTTCTTTTTCTTTTCCACATCCTTTTCTTTTTATTGGGGGCCAATGACCCTCTCCAGGAGCAGTGGTCGGCAAGAGACCCTCACTGACCCTTGTTAAAAAATAGAAGTATAGAAAAGAAAGGGAAAAAATAATTAAAAAAAACATAATATATATGTGTGTGTGTGTGTGTAAAAGTCCACGTTATGTCGGTCGTGCCACGTGGGGCGATTGACATTCACGTCAACAATTTCCGTCGAAATTAGCCTAGCAGAATCAATTGGTGTAAATGCAAAAAGTTTAAGACTAAATTGACACCAATAAAAAGTTTGGGATTGAATTGACATCAATACAATAGATTTACAACTTTTTTAACCCCTTTTCTTATGAAAGGTTGTACTCCACCATGTAAGTGAGAAAGTAAACATGTAAAAGAAAATTAATGAAGCCATCCACACTTGAGGACTTGGAGGCAGAAATAAATTAAAAGTAGGAACTCGGAAGTCGCTGTGATAGTGCATAACACTACGCAGAGGTTTATTCAACAAAAGGACCCTGCCCCTAACTTTTCGTAACGCGTTGGACATAGGGATGACATTGGACAATGATGGAAAGTTCGAGAACTACTTGCGTCGATACCCGTTTTAAGAATTCAAACAAACAAACCCGTAATTTTTATTTTTCTTTTTCTGAACAGGCCCTCCATTAGCTTTAGCAACTTTGATAAGAGTAGCATTATAGATATTAAGACTCATAAAATAAATATAGATTTACTAAACGATATGGCAAGCAGCAAGTGTTAATTCAAATTAGTGGCTTATTTAATTACTTAATAGGAATTTGTCATATCATTTAGTGAGTTGATGCATGTAAATTTTATCAGTAGCATTAACCTTTTGTATATCCAATAATTTTTTTTTTCAGTAAATAAAAGTTACCTATGCGAAGGATTATACGAATCTTAAGATTTATTGAAACTGTAGAACAATGCGAGGTAATTGTATAAACTCAAGATTACCTCTTTTTTTTTATCTGAAGGTGTTGATGGACGCAAGGTAGGTTAGATAAGTGGTTAATCAGCTCTAGAGAGAGAGGGGTTGACATCATGAACTATTGAGTTAACGATGATTCTAGGAACACTTCTATTTATTTCACGAAAGATGAATAATTGAAAAAATATTTTCCTCAATAGTATCGTTCGTGTCATTTGAAATAATTAGTCAAGACAGCCAAAAATATTAAAAAATAAAATAATTCAAAAAAATAATATATTATGCCACAGGATGACGTCCATGCCAGTTTTTGCTAGTCAAAATTAGCCGGATGGAGTGAATTAACATAATTACAAAATGTTTATGACTGAATTGGAAAATAAAAAAGTTTAGAATTGAATTGACATAATTATAATAGATTTGAGAGTTTTTTGGATCAATCTCTTGTTGTATGACTGTTGCGACCTTTTTTGTGTTGGAATCCTCCTTTCCTTTTGCTTCATTTAGTATCTTTTCTGATTCATTCTATCTCGTAACACATCGACGTCAAGCGACCTTCCTCCTGTCGCCTTAGATTTTCAAAAGCAATGAATGTTATTATCTGTCTTCTTTGGTCACAATAGGCAAGAAAATAATTTGTTGCCTAGGCGGCAAATTACAAAAAAGCGACGGAGCAAACACCACGAAGAAAGGCAACAAAATTTAGCCATTCATTGAAGGGTGCAAAACCAAATTTAGTCACCTCGCGATCCACGTACGATCTTAGATCAAACATAGGTCGTGGAAAAATTATCAAAAACGTCATAAACCTATTATAATTGTGTTAATTTGATCCTAATTTTTTTGCAATTGTGTCAATTCCATCAATCCAGCCAATTTTGGCCGATCGGCAACATAATGTTTAATTTTTTTTTAATTTTTAATTTTCTTTTTCCTTTTTCAGTTTTTTTTCCTCTTCTTCCGTCGACAATCGGCTAGAGGCAACGGTTGACTGGGCTGGGCTCGCCTCACCAGCCTAGATCTAGCTAGGTCAAGCCTCACCTAACCATGGCGAGTCTCAACCTCATTGTCATTGGGTGAGGTGACGCCGGGCGAGCGGTGGCCACGCCCGGCGATGGCAAGGTTTAGCCTTCACCTCTGGCCGGTTGTCACCGACGACTAGCTGGAGGAAGAAGAGGGAAGAAAAAAAAAAAAGAAAAAGAAAAAAAAGAAAAGGAAAAAGGAAAAAAATCAAAAATAAAAAATATATATGTTAACATAGTATGTCGCTAGACGGCCAGCTTCCACGTCGGCGCCGACCGACCAAAATTCACCGAATGGATTAAATTGAAATAGTTGCAAAAAATTTAGAACTGAATCGGTTAAAAAATATCTAGGATTAAATTGGCACAATATCAACAAGTTTAGGGCTTTTTCGGTACTTCTCCCCATAGGTCTTCCACGTCATCATATATCCTCATGTATTTTACTTGGACAGCTCTTGATTGATAGAATTAAAATCCTATGGAATTAGGACATGTGTACTAGGAACAAAGAAGGGGCTTTAGCCATAAACACTTAGTCGTGTGTAATGGACCCATCCATTGGAAGTCACCATAGAACTTGAGCCTTCACCAAGCCGTCTAGCTGTATGAACAATGAGCATGCAAGATGTCCAAAGTTGAATTTGATCATGAAATAATGACGGATTTTCGCGTTGTTTTCCCATTTATTACAAGTATAAGTAGGGGTGTTAAGGGGTCGGATCTGGTATGTCCCAAGTGTTCGGGTCGGTTCATTTTTTTTTTTTTTTTTGGCCTTCGCATCCACTGTCCCAACAATCTTGCGAAGATGGAGCGCATCCCCATTGCCTTGAATCGAGTCTTCCAAGTCATGAAATTTCTTATAATGGGAACGCTGAGTTTGACTTGGTGGACATTGGCCTTTCAAGGCATTTTTTTCATCATCAAGGAATCTATCAGAATCCTCTTTCCTGGCCACTAGCAAGTGGGTAGAACTTGCTATAGAAAAACAGGTTTTTCCTTGGACTTCCGCTAACTAATCATGGTGAGGAATCATGAGATTGGACGATAAGTATAAATTTGACACAAAAAAAAAAAAAATAGTTTTAAGCACCCCATGCAATCTAACTACTTCTCGAAAGAACAAAGTGGCAACATTAGAGGAAGATGGTATAAAGGAACATATAATTGCATACGAGATTAAGGCAATAATGTTACTATTGTATCGTATTTTGACTATCATGTTGCCTAAAACTCCTTATTGACTATGCCCCCTAATACAAAACCTGCACTATCTCGGGCAATGCAATCAGACCAAACTCGCATGTACATTATCTAATTCAGCAGCATCCATGTGTTATAATAGTCAATGCATGAGTCTTTTCTTATTGGCTAACAAGCATGAGAACCGCCTGAATGAAGCTAAGGAAACAATGCATGGAAATCCTAGGCTTAGATTAGTAATTATTATTTTGTTTTCGTTTGTGATAATTCGACTTTTTTTAGCTCAACCAAACATTTCTTAATTTAAACAAATGTTGGGTTTTGCCTAATGAATACAAGATTCGAATTGAAAATGTAAGCGTACAACTGTAAGTGGCGAAAAATTTTAAAAAGTATTTCATCATCACATTTTCATCATACATCATACGAAAATGCACGCGACACACATTTTGGGCCCCAGAAGATGCACAAGCAATCCAATTTTGTTTTTGCCGGTGGAAGCGTCTTGTCATGTGGACGACCTGTACAATTTTATTCGCCTCAACTTTTCTTCTACAAGAGCGGGTGACAAGCTCTTGTATCTTTTATGACGTCATCATCGAATGAGTGAACTAAGGTCCTCACACACCGACACTTCAAATTTAGCCCCTTTATTCCCATCTTCTATTTGAGTTTTCAAAGAATGAAGACGCAATTTCCTTGCAATTGCCTTACCAATCTAATTTACCGTAAATCAGATGTTGTCAACTCAATTAGTAATATTTACGGTCCCATCATCACATCACCTTCTAGAAAGAGTAGCTTATGCCATCATGCTAAATGCCATAGAAGTACGATGCTAAAAGAGCAACTCATTGAGTATCCCTCGATATTGGCTCGGTTAGCTAGGACAGTTGGGGAATCCTCAGTTGAAAAATTAGAGGTCACCGTTCGAATATCGCTGCTTTTAGATTAGGGCCATTTCCACGGATCAAAGGCCCAAATTTAATCAGTTCATAGGGCATGACGAATGTTTCTAGCGCATCCAAGGTAGTCGAGTCTCTGCGCCGGGTCCTTGAGTTAACCAAAACAAAAATCTCTTTAAGTGAACCTGTCGATCATCAAATGTGACCACTTACGAAGATTTCAAGTTCGGAGATTAATAGTTAATCCATCGTTAGTTGGGGAGGTTGTTGTTGTTGTTGTTGTTTTTAAAATTACGGATATCTTGATACGTGTATAACAAGTCGGTTATGGTAGTTGAACCTCTATATGTGTCGTGAGATGAGACTAAACATGAGTTAGTCATAGTCCTAAAAACAAGCATCCAAAGATCTAAGTATGTTAATAAGAATTGGCGCTGAGAAAATTTTACATTTTTCAGTGCATAATAATCTAAAGTTCTTAAAAATAACTATATTTATAAGTTTATGCTATATACATATATATATCGCTTATTTTTATGTGTCAGTGAACGTGAAAAAAGGTCAATCTACTCCACACCACCGGTGATATGAAGAATTGAGGTTCGCGACAGCTAAACAACGTAGTTCAAGCAGTTTAGAGGTTCCTTCGAGACCTGTATTGAACTTGCGATCTTTGGTGGTAACTTTGTTCGTGTAGAACAACCATAAATACACAATGTCCTTCTCTCGTCTATTAGGACCCTCTTTGTGAGAGTGTAATATAGTTCTCTCTTAAAATAAACCAGAAGCCAAAAATGGGTTTTTTGCAAGGCCCACCTTTCGTGTAATCGGGTCATGTGATATGAAGAATTGAGGTTCGCGACAGCTAGACAACGTAGTTTGAGCAGTTTAGAGGTTCCTTCAAGACCTGTATTGAACTTGCGATCTTTGGAGACCTACTTGCGATCTTTGGTGGGGTTCGCGATAGCTAGACAACGTAGTTCGAGCAGTTTAGAAGTTCCTTCGAGACCTGTATTGAACGTGCAATTTTTGGTGGTAACTTTGTTCGTGTAGAACAACCTTAAATACACAATATCCTTCTCTCATCTATTAGGACCCTCTTCGTGAGAGTGTAATATAGTTCTCTCTTAAAAATAAACCAGAAGCCAAAAAAAATGGGCTTTTTGCGAGGCCCACCTTTCGTGTAATCGGGTCATGCGCCCACGCCCAAGTTTCAGCTCGTCGGGCTTCCGTTGAGGCCTGGGATTTGCACACCCCACGCCTGCGCGTGAGGCATAGTTCTTATGCTATAATAGTTACCATTCCAAAGGAGGTTAACTATCTATAAAGCACTCTAAAGTCTTCTTTCTTTTCAATGTGGGATTAATATTTTTCACTTTCCCACTTCCAACTCAAGAGTGTTCTTTGAGCATCAATTTCTCATTTATTCACCTTTCAATTTATCCTATATTTCCAACAGT
Source organism: Rhodamnia argentea (assembly GCF_020921035.1). Lineage (NCBI taxonomy): Eukaryota > Viridiplantae > Streptophyta > Magnoliopsida > Myrtales > Myrtaceae > Rhodamnia > Rhodamnia argentea. The sequence goes on along the minus strand of NC_063150.1, from coordinate 32,947,399 downwards.
ATCTAGACTCGTGCTGTGCATAGTGAAGAACAAACCGACAACAATGTCACAAGTACCTTGTAATTTTTTTGTCCTTGATTTGGAAGGAATCGGAATTCACATGGCGGATAGAGATCCCACCAAATGGACTTGTCCGGAGCAAAACTCACGCCCATGCGTGTTTCACACTCGGACTGAAACTCAACTTAGGATTAATCATTGAGGCTAAGTACCCCGAAAACGTCTATAAATAGAAGAGTCTCAAACCAATTCAAATGCAAGACAGCTAGAGAGAGAGAGAGTGAGATGGAAGTCATGCAAGTATTGCACATGAATGGAGGAATGGGCGAAACAAGCTATGCTAACAACTCATTGCTTCAGGAACATCTCTCATCGCATAAAATCTTGGATTAAACTGCATCTAAAGATTGATTATTACACACTCTTTTGGTCATTAAGTGCCACAACATAATCTCTTCATTCTATATCAAATTAGGGTTTTCTTCGTAACATTCTAATTCAGATCAACATAGCAAATACATGGAATCTACAAGATTTGATCGTTCTATATGAAGTGCCTACCTTTCAATCGAGAATATATCATTATTCCAGAGTAGAAGATATATGTAACAAATTATTTATTTCTTTGTCCATGAAAAAAACTAAAGATACGAGCCTTCTCTTTTTATCTCGAGTTAATGCTTTCTTCTTTTCCTTTTGTAGAAAAAGGTGACATTGATGACGAAGCCCATAACCAAGGCAGCTGTTACTGCTCTCTTCTCCACTGCCGACACCGCCTTCCATACAAGCCTTGCCATCGCGGATTTGGGCTGTTCCTGTGGCCCCAATACTCTCTTCGCCATGTTTGAGATCATCACCATCATGATCGATCTCTACAAGGCAATGAACCACTAGCCGCCGGAGTTCCAAGTGTTCTTGAACAATCTCCCAGGGAACAACTTCAACACCATCTTCGGTAGCCTCTTGCCGAAATTCCAACAAAAGCTGAGCGAGCAAATGAAGGGCAAGTATTCGACCAAAAAAAAAAATGAAGGGCAAGTATGGAGCGTCGGCGATGCCGTCATGCTTCTTCAACGGCGTTCCTGGTTCATTCTATGGGAGATTGTTCGCTCAGGAGAGCCTGCACTTGCTTCATTCTTCGTACAGCCTCCATTGGTTGTCTCAGGTAATATTTTGGCCCCCATTTTTATTTGTTAACTTGATGGGAAACAAACTCTCTCTTCTTGTTTTATCAGATCCCAAGAGGGCTAGAGGGAAACAAAGGTAACATATACATTGCCAGATCGAGCCCTCTAGGGGTGATTAGGGCATACTACAAGCAATTCCAGAGGGACTTCTCGACATTCTTGGAGTGTCGTGGGCAAGAGTTGGTGATGGGAGGGCGTATGGTTTTGACCCTCCTGGGTCGAAAAAGCGACGATCCTTCAAGCAAAGAGTGTTGCTCCATTTGGGAGCTCTTGGCTATTGCTCTCAATTAGATGGTCTTTGAGGTAACCAAAACAAAAAAGAGAAATTCAAAAGAGTTGTGATTTCACAATTGTTCTAATCTTCGGTAGCACAATCTAAATTTTACATCTTACTACTAATCCAGGGACTCATAGAAGAAGAGAAACTAGACTCCTTCAACATCCCTTACTATACTCCCTCACCAAAAGAAGTACGATTGGAGGTCCAAAAGCAAGGCTCTTTCTCAATCGATTGCTTGGAGGTGTCCGAAGTGAATTGGAGTGTATTTGACTCGGATTTCGACCCTAAAGTCGTCTTGGAGGATGGGGGAGACCATTTGTCCAAGTGCATGAGAGCCGTGGCCTAGCCCTTGCTTGTCGACCACTTTGGTGAAGAGATCATCGACGAGGTCATCAAGAGATATGGGGCTCAACTTGCCGCTAGCATGTCCGAGGAAAATCCTGCGTTCGTCAATGTCGTCATTTTGCTAAAGAAGATCGCCTAGATAAGTCACAAAAGCTTGCGAATAGATACACTACAGATGTATGTTCGTTCCAGTGAAGTTGAAATAGGAACGTGTCAAGTGTGTTTACAATTATAGTTTGAAGAAGTTGTGGCTGTTTCACCTGTGTGACTTCATATATCTTATCTTGTGTGAAGAAAATGGAAGAGACTTCCAAGTTGAAGGGCTTGACATTTGGAACTGTGTTTCGTAGATTTTTCTATGGCATATCCCATGATGCATTGGTTTAATGGAGCGGATGTGGTGCTTTCTTGATTTTTTTTGTACTAGGAAAAAAAAAAGAGCTAGTTGAAGTATTGACGAATCATATGAAAGGTTTTACTCCAACATGTAAGTAAGAATGTAAACATGTAAAAAAAAAAATTTAATGAAGCCATCTAATTTTAAGAACTTGGAGGCATAAATAAACTAAAAGTAGCAAGTCACTATGATAGTATATAACACCATGCAGAGGGTTATTCAGCATTTCGTAACGCGTTGGATATAGGGCTGACATTGGACAATGATGAACAGTTCGGGAACCACTACCTCAATACCCATTTTAAGAATTCATACAAAGGAGCCCTTAATTAGCTTTGGCAATTTTGACTAGAGTAATTCATAGATATTAAGACTCAAACTAAATAGGTTTACTGACCAATGTTGCAAGCTGTAAGTGTTTATTCAAATTAATGGCTTATTTAAGGAATATCATTTATTAGTGAATTCTTTTAGTATATGAATTTTACTATCAGTGGCATTAGCCTTTTGAATAACCAATCCATTTTTCAGAGAATAAAAAGATACCTATGTGAAGGATTATACGAATCTCAAGATTTTCTTGAAGCTGTAGAACGATGCGGGGTAGTAAAAACTCAAAAATGCTATTTTTATTCGAAGTTGTTGATGCACGTAAGGTAAGTTAGGTAAGTGGCTAATCGGCAAGAGAGAAAGGGGTTCGTATCATTACCGGCGATTCCTTTAAGGAAAATATTTTACAAATTATTTATTTTATGCGAAAAGAAACGGAATCAAGAGAGAAGGTAAAACGCCTATCAGTAAATACTTTCTCGTTATCTGATAGCCAATCATGAACAGGAGCATTATCTTATGAAGTGTCTTTTTCATCCATCGTCAGCATAACATACAAATTAAAAAAGGTCTACTCTACCGGACCTTTTTTTTTTTTTTTGCTTTTTGTTAAGTTTGCTGGTGTCTAGTATAAAACATTTTTCTCTCGTTAAGAATGACTCTATCTTGTTGACTGAGGACATAGGGTCGAAGGTTCTTTCAAATTGGGTTGGGATTGGTTAAAAAATCTCGGGTTTTCGTCTATTTAGTTGAGATGTTTACGAAAGTTCAAATTAAAATATATACATGCCCAACACTGTAAATATATATAAATATGACCACTTATTTAGATACTCACTTTAGCTCGTTACATATATAAAATTCGTTCAATGTAAAAGTAGTTCGATATACCCTGAACGAAGACTTTCGGTCTGCTTTCAAGCATAGAGGCCGATGGATAGCCGACTAACCCCACTCCATGTTCTTAACTATTAGCTAAACACTTTTGACATTTGTGTTAGCATCCATACAACGTGAGGGTCTATGCGTGAGTCTTCTCTTGTCGATTAACAAATTCAAGAAACGGCCACACAGCATGTTCTTTGTCCCGAAGACCTGCCTTGCTTCACAGGTTATAAATCATGTGAGAATGCATGGACGCACGTTTTAGTTTCCACAAAGCACAAATTGCACCGGCAATCAAACCTTTTGTGCTGTGACTTCATGGATTTATGTGGACTTTTTCTTCAAATAGAAACTGCAAACGACCATTGCAATTTAAGCACCGTTTGTTTCATGGAAATTGCTTGATCTTACAAGATATTTTTCTTGAAATGATCGCATATATCATTTGCAAAAATGAATCAACAAAAAATATTTTCATCGTCTACAAAAATGTTTTGATATAAGTTGTTATCGATAATGAACACGAACGGTACAAGTGATCATTTTAAAAAAATGCATTTTTTTCTAATTTTTTGTTTTTCGCGAAACTAGAGAGCATAAATTGCGTGACGTCACTATGGAATACAACTAGGGTCCTCACGCACCACACTTCATGTTATTTTCCCATGTTCCATTCGAGTTTTTCAGAATTGAGATGCAATTTCTTTCCTCGCAATTGCCTTACTAGCGTGAAATAAATGATGATAATTATATTGTCATCACGTCATTCGAATTTGAAAAGGATAGCTTAAGTCGTCCTAGTAAATGCCATGGAAGTTCAATGCGAAAGAACAATTCTTTCAATAAACCACGATATTGGAGCAGTTAATTAGGGCGTTGAAGATTTGTAATTCAGAAATTAGAGGTTGTGCATTTAAATCCCACTAAATGTGTTCAAATTGCTCGAGGTTAGGATCACATGCACGGGCCAAAAAAAGTGGAGAGGCGATCGGTACGTAAGGCTTGCGTGAGGTTTCATGAGCCTCTAGGAAGTCGGGTTTTTATGCGGCGTCCTAAGTTATTGTGTGTAAAAACAATGACTCTTTGAGTGAACCGATCGAGCATAAAAAATGACTACTAACAAAGATTTCGAGTTTAGATATTATTACTCAGTACATCATCAGTTGAGGCTCTTTCTACGTACTCTAGTGTCAGTAGGCCCAAATTTCACGAAACATATAGACTAAGTTGGTTTGATAATCGAATCTCTATATGGTCATGAGATCGGGCTGTCCATATGTTAAAATGTCAAAGTCGTAAAAATAAGCATCTTAAGATATAAGAATGTCAACAGGAATGATATAAGTATGTCAAGAGGAATTGGAGATAATAAAATTCTACATTCTTCAGTGCATAAAAGTTAGAAGTGCTTAAAAAAAATGAACATTACTAAGTTTAACCTATCCGTGAGGGTTATTTTCCTATATACATTTGTTAACACCAAAATCGGCCTCGGCTTTAAAGAGTCGGAAAGCCCATGAGAGTGATTTGTCATTTAAAGGTCCAGAGCTAACATGTATCGGTAGCCAATAACATGATACAGCTGACGCTTGAATAAGCAAAACGTCGGTGACACCACGAGGTTTGTACGTTACACTAACAACAAAGTAGAGTAGATAAGTTTATAGTTCAAACTGTTCAAAGGATAAGAAGAGCAGTTATCAAAGACAATCCAAGAATCTAGGGATAGGGTACGGAACATAACCATCATCGATGGTTAAACTTTGTACTTTGCTATATATATTCTCAGTGCATAAAAGTAAGAAGTTCTTAAAAAAATTTACATTACTAAGTTCTACCTATCCGTGATGGTTATTTTCTTTTTACGTTTGTTAACATCAAAATTGCCCTGGGCTATAGATATTGGGAAAGCCCATGAGAGTGATTTGCCATTTAAAGGCCCAGAGCTAACATATATCGGTATCCAATAACATAATATAGTCGACACTTGAATAAGAGAAACATCGGTAACACCACAAGGTCGGTACATTACATGGACAGATAAGCGGAGCAGATAAGTCCGTAGTTCAAACCATCCAAAGGATAAGAAGAGCAGTTATCGAAGCCAATTCGGGAATCTAGGGATAGAGTACGGAAAATAACCATCACCGAGGGTTACACTTTGTACTTGGATATATAGTCAGAGATGACTCTTTGTAAAGGATCTGAAATCCAATCAATAATCAATAAAACTTATCTTTTTATTCTGCAATTTATCATAGATGTCTTTCCTTTATTGCATTTATCTTTATCGCAAGATTTATCTTTCAATCCATTTATTCACTTCCTGTTTGGAGTCGTTACAAGAACCCGTTTAATCATCAAATTCAAATACTCTACACATTTGGTGAAAGATCTTTCATCGCGGACATTTCTGGAAAAATATCTTTTTGGCATGGCTAGTGGGACCAATTGTAGTTTGACTTGAGGAAGTGTTGATGGCTAGACCGGAAATTAAGGCGGCAGCATCGCCAACGAGTATCAATCTCAACTGCTGTCAACGACTGACGGCTAGATCAATAGCAATGTTGCTCCGACCATAGTACTAGGTAAATATACCACGGGAAATTATCGATAATGAATGAAGAGAGTTGGCCCCAGAAACTGTTTCGGTGGCCACCATGAAGAGAATGTTTGAGGAGTTTGCCAACCGTATGGTCAACTATCTTTCTGATGTTCTCAAACCAATGATTGCCACTATGGTAACGGAACTAACTTCCAAGCCAATCGACCATTGTCTGACAAGGAGTAAATTCACTTGCAGATGGGGTGTCGATAACATCTACACTTTCCGAGTGGAAGCAGGGGTTTGAATCAAGCGACCATCCAAGCGGGTGTCAGGATACTCTAGGGGACTAATACCGTCAACCGCCAGAATCAGAGCGGAGTTGTTGGGAGGGGCCTTAATAACCCTGCAATGTGAGCAGATTCCCACACGCCAATGTAGATGGGAATGCTGTAGAAATGAATCATACACCTAATGTTATAGCATCGGGGATGGAAAATCCAAGAGTCTGTGTTGCCAGACACTGACTATAACGTTAGACCGGGTAGCAATGCTGGATACCCTCTGGAGGGAGCAGCTAACCCACCGAACCCAATAATATCGGTATGGGTGTCTCTATGCGTCCTGGGTCATACCCGTCCACCGTGTGAAGCGAACAATGTGGCAAGACCTCTGTCTTCACCAGGGGGCAGGGACGAAACACTGTTTAGATATTTGATCCACTCTGGGACCAGCATATCGTTGAAAATGCTACGGTTACTGTGATACAAGGCGTGGATGTTGAAGAAGGAATGATTTCAAGGCCCATCTATCAGAAGCCATATCCTGATTAGGTCGATAACGTGCCATATCCGTAAGGGTATAGGATACCCGATTTCATTGTGTTCACGGGAGATGATGATCAATCGGCTGTTGAACACATCAGTAAATTCACTTCTCAATGCTGTGAGGCGAACAATGATTGGAGTGGAGCCTTATGTTAAGGTTGTTTTTGCTATCGTTGTCTGAAACGGCATTTACGTGGTATACAATGTTGAGGTTGATGTCTTGTATTCTGTTATTGAAGAGATTATGAGGCGGTTCCGAAAGGCCCCCTACGACTAGACAGCACGAGATTATGAGGCGTTTTATGTTCAGTTATAGAAGGATTTCTATGGGAAAATTAAATATTTTAGGCTATGTGGGCAATTTTGTAATTTGTGCCATGTAGGGTTTCGCTATATATGTTTAGGGCGAAACAGGTCTCTATAATAGAGAGGGTGTGAGAAAGAGCGGCTGTACACTTTTCTACGTTATTAGTGAAACAGATCTCATCTCCCCGTGGACGTAGGTAGGCGGAACATCTCTGCTGCCGAACCACGTAAATTCTTGTGTTGTGCGAATTTCCATTACTTTCTTGCATCGTTGATAGGATCGAATTCAGATATTCGACATACAAGTCTGGCACCTAATTATGTGTAGAGCTAGGAGGACACGAAGAACAAGTTCCACGCACAGTTCTACTGAATGGTACCGAAAGTTACCTTGTCTGAGTTAGCCAATATTAGATAATTTAATGATGAAACAATTGAATAGTATATAGCACAGTTTAAGAGATTGAGAAATCGTTATATGGTTACTCTTGCTGAGAGGGAAGTGACAGACTTGGCGAAAGCCGGTTTGAAGTTTAATTTTAGAGAATACCTAGAAGGCCAAAAATTTAGAGACTTGTTCCCTTTAACCGCTGCGACAGTGACATTTGAGAATCTGTGGAAGGAGAAGGACAAAAAGCCTTACAAGGACTATAAGCATAACTTGATTTTAGCGGATTGTGAGAGTTCTGATGAGGGCAATGATCAGGATGAGCCGATTGAGATCATTGTTGCCAAGATGATCCTAGATAAGCCGTATGTATGCTGGGCTTTGAAGCCAGCAAGGGTAAGAGAATCAGTTATGACTAAGGCAAAATAATTTGAAAGTTATTCATTTGATGTGACAAAGTTGGACGAGATTTTTGATCTCCTTTTGCAAGATGGCCTTATCAAGTTAACTGGAGGTAAGAAGATACCGACCAAAGAAGAGTTATCCAATAGGAGGTATTGCAAATGGCACCACTTTTGGAGCCATAGTACATCCAATTGTATCATTTTTAAGGGAACGGTTCAGGAAGCTATCCACCAAGGGAAGATTAAGTTCCCCGAGTAACCAAGAAAGAAGATGGAAATTGATGAGTATCCTTCTCCTCAGATGACCGGTATGGTGTCTCCAGCGTCTGAAAAGGGACCACCGCTGATGGTTCTGTGCCAGAGGTGTCATCAAGAGATGAGCTATGGTTTTCCGTCCAGATACGGCAGGACGAAGCCAAGGTACAAGTGGCAACCGTCGCCATGGGAATCGAGATATGAGGATCTGCATGTGGAAGCATACATGTACCATAGAATCAATACGCATTAGCGTATTGCTATTGAATGCCAAGATGTTGGGACCTAGGAATAACTCACGTATGCAAGGACCTGCCGCCAAACGGTCTCCACCTCAACGTAACCATCCAATCAAGGCTGAGACTTGTGAGGTTAGACCTGAAGGAGTGGATAAAAGGTCATTCAAGCAACGCCACCTAGATGGCGACCTAGAGATCGGTACACTGGGTGAGCCGAGTAGGAAGTACAACTTCTATGTTCGCTACTTGAAGCCACCGAGTACCGGTATTAACGTTAAAAATATTGAGCCTACCGGATGGGGATTGGAGTTTGAGGATGATGATTTTCCTTCATTACTGAGCCGGAAAACTAATTGCAAGGGCACATTGAAGGTTCGTCAAAATCCTCCTAAAGGGCAGTGGTTTTCTATCCAAAAGCAGCAAGAGAATATAGGACATGCCGATGCTGAAAATTTAGGGGCATGTCTAGGACTCAAAGGCGTTGGATTCAAAGAAACAAGTTACAACTCCAGTTACAACAATTGAACTGACAGTAAGAAGCTCGAGAGTCAAAGAAGGCTAGACCGCAGAGTCTAGCGTGAAAAAAAGAAGATAAGGAGGGGTCAAACTTAGCGCAGAAAGTTATGGAAAAGGAACAAAAGTCTGAGTCCCTAAAGGTCAAATCAAAATTCGACCGTGCCGAAGCGTCTGCGTTGTCTGTGGGATCGAATATGATGCAGGCCAGGTTGCTCCGTAATTTTTTAGCGTTGGCGATGAGGGTGGCTTCACCGGAGAAAAATGGAATTGAAATTGAAGAGACGCCTGAGGCCAAACTTCAATTTACCGACGGGGATAATGTAGAGTTCGAAAAGTTGCTCAAATATAAAACAAAGCATCTAAAAGTACTGATGATGATGGGACGAGTTCACGGTTGACCAGTTAACCGAATTCTGGTCGATGCTGGTACGACATTGAACTTAATACAACATAAGTTCTTGAAGAAAATCAGGCAGAAAGATGAAGATGAGATCCTGATAAATGTCACCTTACCAGACCTCACTGGGGATGTTAGTAAAGCTAGGGGGCAGTGGTAGTAGATTTGGCTATCAAGAACAGATCGTCAAAGGCCACTTTCTTCATAGTGAACGCTGGTTTGTCCTATAATTTGCTACTGGGTAGAGATTAGATTCACACAAATCAGTTTGTACTGTCATCCCTGCATCAAACTCTGGCTTTCTGGAACGAGGATGAAGTGAAGCATGCGAGAGCAAATCACAGCTCTAGCATCACTTGGGCAGATGTCGTTCAGCTTGATGTAAGCGTGGATAACAATGCCTTCGTGATTGAACCACCAGAGGTTAGCACTAAAAAATTATCTTATTGCTGCATTACTAGTAAGGGATTAGAATGGATGCCGAAGAAGAATAGGCTGGCAAGAGAGGAATTTGATGTTCTTGTTGGGGTCCATGGGGTTTACGGTGGTCCGCCCATGTAGGCAACCACACCCATGTCAACAGTTGAAAAGGCATCATTGAAATGACGTCTTTACGTTGATACATATGTCCCTCTGTCAGTTTTAAGAAAAGAGGAACAAGAAAGAACAGAGACGACGACAATATCTCTCCCTTCTTCTCTTTGGAACGTTAAAGGGGCGACAGATTCTCTCGTTGCATTGTGTACATTTAATCTGTGAAAAATGAGGTACGTCCTTTCTGTGATGTATTTCTCCTATCGGTGATTCAAGATGATCTAGGGCTTGTTAATTTCGTGTAATCCGCTGCGTATGTTTATGGGATCCGTTTCCATCATTGGTATCAGAGCCTTTATACCTTGTTTCCTGATCACATACGGATTTATGGTGAATTTTGTGTTCTCTTATTTTAGGCAAATCATTTTTCGGGCTTTGTTTTTTCTGGCTGGAGAGTTTTTCGCCGATTGCGGCCAAATTCCGGTGAACCATCACTTGGCTTCGCACCAGCAGGGTCGTCTCGCCATGGAGAACAAAAGCCCTAAGTTGTCTCGACATTTGGTTGATTGCCGGAGACGAATTCCGCGGAGTAAGTTCGCGTTTTAGGGTTTACGTCTAAGCCAATTTTTGCTCGATTCCGGGCAAAATACCTCACCTTTTTTCATTGATTCTTGGATCTATGTGGTCGTTCCGACATCATATTTCAAAACCCACTATTAATTTTGGTTTATGGTGGGTCGTCGGAGGAGAATCGGCGATGGAATGAGCGGCAGAGGAAATCGTTGTTCTTACGTGAAGGAAACCAGAAAATTCCTTCCTGTTCGTGCGCAAGAAGGAGAAGATCACGTGCAAGTCATGCGCGGGCGGTCCCCCCCAAAAAAAATGGTGCAAAAAATAAAAAGGAGGGGGCCCAACCGGCGAAAGTGGGATTTGAACCCACGCCCACTCCACTTACGTCTAGTGCCCATTACCACTCGGCAATGTTGGCTTCAATGGTTTACACTGGTGCAATAATTTTAAGAAGGGGTAAAATTCTGATTTTGCCCTTAGACGTGCGCGCGCACTATCCTTTTGGCCCCTAATTTGTGCCAGAATTTACAATTTTGCCCCTAGCCGATTAATTTATGATATTACCCCTTTAGTTAATTTACAATTCATTTCCTGCCCATGTAAATTAACTATTTTTCCCTTACATGCAATATTGTGAATATTTTGCATGAAATTAAATATACTTGTCATTTATATCTTGTATTGTGAAATTAGAGTATGATTTGATACGTGAATTATTTCTATATTAGTTCAAATCATGCTATGCCATGCTATTATTATTTTTTATGATTACAAGATAGGTGGATCATTATATGATTTATGATCTTTATTCAAGTGGGGAGTTTTATAAAGTTTTAGTAACTTTAGCGAACTCAATTTTACATAAATGATTATATTAATGGTAATTTCAAACGAGGATTCTTAGACGATGATCGGGAACATAGTGACCTTTCGAATCCGAGACCTTATGTGAAATTATTCATTAATATAATTAGTTAGTGTAAAATAGATGCAAATAGATGCATAAATGTTAGGCATTGATAGTTCGTGAATACATGTCTATAGAACTTCGTGTTCGGATACAATAGCTATAGCTTCTTAGAATATCATAGTTGAGCTTGATTAAGGAGTGAAATTGAATGACGAAAATTATGAAAACTGGAATATGAGAATCCAATATGTGCTAGAAGAGGAAGAAGCGGTATGAGCTCTTCACCTAGTTATGGAAGAACATGAAGATGGAAATACTGCACGATATAGAAGAGAAAAGGAAGCATTTGCTACATGGAACAAGACGAACTCCATTGCACGCATTATGTTGCTGGGCGGCATGAAGAATGATTTTATGCGTGAATTTAGGCATTTCTGAAAATGCCAAAGTCAAGTGGGAGGCATTAAAAACTAAGTTTGGTTAGACATCGGTCACCAACTTGAGACATATCATTATAAAATTTGACACATATATGATGCCTCATGGGCAGAATATGAAATCGTATTTTGTGGCGTGTGTCAAACATGATAAGTGAACCGTAGGATACATGCCATATTTTGAAGACCGATGAGTAGCAAGTGCAAGCAGTAATATGTTATTTACCTCATAGCTGTGTGCATATGAATATCCACTTAATCCACAATAAAAAGTAAAGACTTTTGATGATGTTACGCAGCATCTTTAACTAGAGTTGGTCCGCTTTCTGGCAACCGAACTAGATATTGACATTTGCTATCTTGGTTCTAGCTCATATGGGGCTTTGTGCTCCAAGCGTAAGCATCAAGGTGGGTTTAAAAAGTGAAAAGGACAAATGAATATATCCTTCTGGATAGAAATCGAAGTTTAACCAATATTAGAAAGGAAAACGTCCTTTCAAGAAACACATGTCAATAGTGAAGTGCTTTAGTTGTGGCAAGAATGGTTACTTTGCTCACAATTGTTATAAGCCAAAGAAGTTAGAAATCCTTTGTTCACTTGAGAGTGTTACTTATGTCTGCAGTTTAGTCCTTGTAACTGAATCTCATCTTTTGTGGATTGTAGACGTGAGAACCACAGATCATGTAGTGAATGACGGAAATGCCTTAGTGGAATTTCAACAAGTTTCACATGGAGCAAATGAATAAATGTGGAAAACAATTCCTAAGTAGAAGTTAAAGGAATTGGCACCTGCCAATTGAGTATGCATGGTGGTCGCACCCTATTTCTATATATTGTGTTACATGCTCCAAAAACTCGATGGAATTTAGTTTCCGTGTTAGTTTTGGTTAAACTTGATTTTAGTTTGAACTTTCATAACGATGGCGATAACTTGTCGTTGGGAATAAGTTATTATATTTTTGAATGGTTTCACTGTGCTGATTATTAAGTACAATAATATTAATATTTGTTATTCCCTATTTACGTCTTTTGTGATGATGTGAATACGGGGCATGCTAGGGTCGGTCATATTGGCCAATGGAAAACATTTGGATAAGCCAAAAAAAAAAGGGGGGGCTTATTAGGCAATATTGAAAAAGTCGATTTGCCTATTTGTGAGCTTGCCTAGTGGAAAAATAAAGAGGAAACCATTTGAAAAAGGGACAAGAGCTTAATTTCCTTTGCGGTTGATCCACTTGGACATTTATGATTCAATGAATGTGAAAGTAAGGCACGGGACTGTTTATTTCATCACTTTTATAAATGATTACACTCGATTTGGACATGTCATTTTTTGATTTTTCATAAATTTGAGGCATGAGTTGCTTCGAGAAAATTTTCTTCGAGCTCTTTCAAAAAAAAATGAATAATCCAATTGAGGTCGAGAAAATTTATCTGATCGGTTCGGACATTTATGTGATAAAAAAGGAATAGAAAGATATTTGATTATTCCAACGATTCCTCAATAGAATGGAGTTGCAAAGAGAGAAAACATGTCCCCATGAAAATGGTTAGGTCTATGATAGCATAAGCTAATTCCCTTATCACCTTTTGGGGTGAGGTTTTGTTGTTTGCTGTCTAGATATTTAACCGTATGCCTTCTAAATCAGTTACCTCTACTCCATATGAGTTGTCGATAAATCGATAATAAGATTTCAGTATTTCTTAGACCTTGAGGATTTGTTGCCTATACCCACAAGTTTTTCCCACAAGTACAAAAAATTGGGCTCTAGAGACAAAATGAGTATCTTCATGAGATACTAAGAGCACTCGAAAGGGTATATGTTTATAAGTGAGCAAGAAAGTGAGAAATGAAACTGAATTCAAATCACAAGATGTCACATTCTTAGTGAATGAATTTCCAACAAAGGGTGAGATAAGTGAAAAAATTATTCTTCGTTTGAAAACTTGGATAGTGATAATGATTTTACTAGGGCATCTCATCCAAGTGGGAGCAATGTGAGAAGTGGGAATTTGTTTCGAACTAGTCTCAATTGCAACCACTTGATGTAAAAATATTGTCATTATCTAATCCGAGTGGGAGCATAATAGAGAATGATGTACTAAGTGTACAATCTCCAATTTGGCGAACAAGTCGCAATAGCATTCTCCGTCGACTCGTCGACATTTGGACATTAAAGGTAAAGCTTTCATGGTTGCTCCATAATAAGAGGATGAGCCAAGAAATGTAAATGAAACTCCGACTTGCCCCGATAAGGAAAAGTGGATGTAAGCAATGGAAAAAGAGATGGAGTCAATATGATCGAATCAAGTTTAAAAACTGATTGATTTTTCGCATGGACATAAGGCCATTGGGAGCAAGTGTGTTCTCAAAATAAAGCCCAAAGCTGATGGCTTGATTGAGAGATATAAAGCTCGTCTTGTGGTGAAATAGTATAATTAATTCATCTCATTCTGGTGGTAATTAGTATGGATCTTGAATTACATCAAATGGATGTGAAGACTGCTATTCTCAATAGAAAATTAGTAGAAGAAATCTATGTGAAACAACTTATTGGGTTTATTACGGAAGACCAAGAACAAAACGTGTATCGATTTTTGAGATCGATATATGGCCTCAAGTAGTCTTCGATATAATGATATATACTTTTTCGTAATGCCATAGTAGCAAATGATTTTGCAATAACTGCTGAGGATAATTACGTATATATCAAAAGATTCAAAGATCAATGAGTGATCTTATCATTATAAATTGATGATTTACTAATTGCTAGAAGCAATATGGAGTTTACTGATATAGTCAAGAATTGGTTATATTCCAATTTTGAAATAAAAGTTATGGGTGAATCTACATACATTCTTAGAGTTAAGATTTCAAGATATTTTTCAATGAAATTGTGATCTCTTTCACAAGAGACTTATATAGATGAAGTCATTGAATGATTTCGTATACAAGATTGTAAACCCAAAGATACTCCTATTGCAAGAGGTGAAGGCCTAATCCACGTAACGGGTCTTGAGACTCCACAAGCGATTGAAGAAATGGAAAGTGTTAAGTATGCTAATGCTATTGGAAGCTTAATGTACACTATGAAGTGTACTAGACCTAATACTTATTATGCGGTTGGAATGGTAAGTGTACCAGTCCAATCTAGGTCAAGCACATTGGATTGCCGTCAAGAGATTCTCGAGGTATCCGAAAAGTGCTGCTAATTTTTACTAAGTTATCAAAGTAGAGATCTGTACTTTGAAGGCTACACTGATGTTGAATGAGGAAGAGGTTTAGATAAGAGGAAATCTACTTCTATGATTTCTTCTTACTTAGCAATGGCGGTATATCATGGAGTAGTAAGAAACAAACGTGTATAGCCTTATCCACAATAGAAATTGATCTCGTGGTGTTATCAACAGTAGTACAAGAGAGTGTTTGGCTTAAGAAACGTGTGGTTCAATGAGGTGTTGGTAAGGATGCTACGGATCCAATTATTGGTTAATTGTGATAGTTAAGTAGCAAAATCTTACACTAAAGATCTACTGCTAAACTAAATATATAGACACGAAGTATGATTTTGTGAAAGACATGTTTATATGAAAAGATGTGAACATACAATACATATCTATGCATAGAATAATAGCAGATTTTATGATGAAGTTAATTCCTAGAGATATCTTCCTTGGTTATGCGTTGACAAAGGGATTAGTTCCCCGCATTGAAATCTCTAGAAGTGCGTAGAAGTGAGAGTACTGGATATTTATATTTTCCAAAGTTCACATCTAATGGTACATGTTATCATTATTGATGCTTATGAGTTTGTATGATATTTATGCATATTAATGCTTAGTGCATTGTTTGATAAGGTATGTAGGACAGATGGAGATTAGCCTACTCACACGGGTAATCGCCTCTATTTACTTTGTGATAAATAGAGATAAGACAATTTTAAACTCATTATCTAGGTGATAATTGAGAGCTCCAACTTAAAGTATAAATGTCGCCTTAGCAGAGTGTCAAGATGAGGTCATAATATTTATTATGTCCGAAAGTGAAATAACCCACATATTTCACTTTATCCGTCTTTAATGCCGGATGTGAGTTCTAATGGATTCTTTTAAAGAGAGTAGATTTGTGAACTCAAGTTAGACATTGAGTATGTCTAAACTATCATTTGTACGGTATTAAGAGAAAAGACATACGCTCCATGGGAAAGGAGAGAATACCGTAATACGTACTTCATATTACGTATGCATGAGCTGACCAAAAAGAGTTTGGCAAGAGTTTTGATCTCAACTCTACAGCCGTGTGAGACTCTTGAGGATAAAAGTTCCTCAATTTAGTCCCCTCATGACTCTTACTTATTCTCAAGATTTCTTTTTCGGTGTTCGCTATCTTAGGGTGTTACCAATGGTCATGAGATTGATTCGATCTAATGGGACATTTCTAGAAAAGTGAGCTGAATTGAGATTGAGAGGTTTAAGGGAAGAGGAAGATCAATTTATTTTGACGTCATATTCAATCTTTGTATTCACAGGTCGACCAATTGTGACTATTTGAGTTTAGTCATGATTGTGAATACAATGTATTGTATTTGAGTAGTCAAAGAGATCGAGAGAGATATGATGTAAATGTGATCGATTGATCTAGGGTACTGCATATTGGATCTACTCTGAATTAATATGCCTATTTTGAGCTGCTATATACTCCTAACGGATGTATGGCAACGAGCTCTCATAGTATGCTGGTCGCACGGATTATTTGTCAATATGAACTTTGCAGAAAAGAGAGAGAGTTATGTTTAACCTTTCGTGGGTGAGTGGCAGTAGTTGACCCTCCGTGAGCACGTGGGATTTGCTTGCCCTTCATGGGCGAGTGGGAGATGTTGGGCTCCATGGGGTTTACGGTGGTCCACCCATGTAGGCAACCACACCCATGTCAACAGTTGAAAAGGCATCATTGAAACGACGTCTTTACGTCGATACATATGTCCCCCCTCTCTGTTAATTTTAAGAAAAGAGGAACAAGAAAGAACAGAGACGACAACAATATCTCTCCCTTCTTCTCTTTGGAACGTCAAAGGAGCGACGGATTCTCTCGCTGCATTGTGTATATTTAATCTATGAAAAACGAGGTACGTCCGTTATGTGATGTATTTCTCCAATCGGTGATTCAAGATGATCTAGGGCTTGTTAATTTCGTGCAATTTGCTGCGTATGTTTATGGGATCCGTTTCCATCAGTTCTTTATGGGAAAAGATAACTTGTTACAAGAGCTTGTTGAGCGGTGCTTTTGCTTCTTGGCAAATGCAACAGAGGAGGCGCCAGCCATAACAGATTGAGTCGAGGACTTTGAGGAATCTTTCCTGAAAGAATACACTAAAGTCTTGGAGACTAAGAATCCCTTAGTGGAAATGGTTATCGGTGATGAGGGGCACAAACAGCTTACCTTTGTAAGTGCCTTGCTAGAAGAAGAATTCAAGCCGAGTTAATCTGTTTGATAAAAAAGCACAAAGGTGCTTTGCCTGAGACTATCATGGAATGCCCAGGTTGCAAAGAGACGTTATTGAGCATAAGTTTCTTATCAAGGAGTTCAGACCATGCTAAAAACCCCCTAGGAGATTTGCTCCCGTTGGGGTATCGAAGGTTAAAGAAGAAACAGAGAGGATGTTAACGGCTGGTTTCATTCGAA
The DNA here is from genome assembly GCF_020921035.1 of Rhodamnia argentea. Lineage (NCBI taxonomy): Eukaryota > Viridiplantae > Streptophyta > Magnoliopsida > Myrtales > Myrtaceae > Rhodamnia > Rhodamnia argentea. Next base: position 32,929,963 of record NC_063150.1, on the reverse strand, counting down.
CCGCCTGGTATGCTTAATGACTCACTAATGTAGTCTCGGTAAAGAAGAAAAATGGAAAGTTAAGGGTACTCATCGACTTCAGAAATTTGAATGCAGCAATGCCGAAGGGTCAAATGAGATGATATCTTTGATGGATAGTCACCCAGAGTATAATCAATTTTTCATTGCCGAAGAGGACGTGCCAAAGACAGTGTTCAAGTGTCCAGGAGCCATAGGAACTTTTGAGTGGGTGGTGATGCCATTCCCATTAAAGAATGTCTGTGTGACGTATCAAAGGGCGATGAATTTCATCTTCCATGACATGATCGGAGACTTCGTCAAGGTGTACATTGATGACATCATCGACAAATCGACAAAGATTAGTCATCTTGACTATCTCGAACGATCATTTGTTAGGATGAAAAAAAATCAACTAAAAATGAATCCCCTAAAGTGTGCATTTGGAGTTAGGGCAGGTAATTTCTTAGGATTTCTGGTTAATGCTAGTGGTATAGAGATTGGTATGAACAAAGCTAAAGCTATCCAGGAATTGTTACCGTCGACGACAAAGAAAGAATTGCAAATGGTGATAGGGTAAATAAAGTTTCTGCGTAAGATTTATTGCTAACCTGTCAGGGAAGATAGAGGCATTTTCCCACTGCTTAGGTTGAAGAACCCAGAAGAATTCGTGTGGAGGGAGCCACAACAACTTGCCTTTGAGCAGGTGAAGCAATATTTGTCTAATCCTCCTATTTTGATGCCACCTAAAACAAGTAGGCTGTTGAAACTCTCTTTCTCGGCTATCGATACAACAATCGGGAGCATGCTGGATCAGGAGAATCATGAGGGCAAGGAACAAGCGGTTTGTTACTTTAGCCGGATGCTGAGTAATACCAAGAGAGATACACAACCTTAGAAAAGATAGGCTTGTCTAAGCTCAGGCATTTCATGCTGTCTGCCATTGTCCATGTAATCTGCAACACGAATATTGTTATGTTCATGCTAAGCAGGCATATTATTAAAGGCCGGATGGCTAAATGGGCATTTGCCATGTTTGAATTGGATCTAGTTCCCGTTCCAATGAAAGCAGTTAAGGGTTAGGATCCATGTGTGGAAATTTAAGAATATGAAAAGGAAAATTACGCCCAAGTTATACCCTGGATATTATACTTTGACGAATCCAGCGTAAGCCAAGCATCAGGGATTAGTATCTTAATAGCTTCTCTAGGGGGCAGAAAACGAGATTAATGCTCAAACTAGATTTCGAGTGCTCTGATAATCAGGTGGAGTATAAGGAGCTAATAGTTGGCCTGTATATCTAGGAGACTCTCAGGAAGTGATTAATCAACCAAGAGGGGAATACCAATGGTTGAACGAAAATTTGATCGGATATTTCACCGTAACCAAAGGCTTGTTGGAAAAGTTTCCCTACCACAATTTGATTCATATCAAAATATGCCATAACGCGGAATCTAATGAGTTAGCTCAACTGACGTCAAGGTATAGTATAACTAAGGCTTTAGCTGATGCTATAAGTTCCGAGGTAAAAAATGTTACCGCTGATTGAAAATCGGATCATGGCCTTTGAAATCAATACTACCGACGTTCAAGAGGATTGGAGAAAACCTTACGTTGAGTATTTGACGAACCCCGTATCGTGAGATAAAGCTTTTGAGGGGCGAGCTCTCAAATATGTATTAGTTGGGGACGAATTATTCAGATGGACGGTAGAGGGTATTCTGCTAAGATGTCCAAATAAAGAAGAAGCGTTGAACACCATGACTGAAGTGCATGAATGGCTTTTGCACTACACGGATATTTTTGGCCGACGATAACCTAGGATTGCATTGATTATGCAAAGGGTTGCCAGGCTTGTCCAATGCGTGGGCAAATACAACGTGTGCCTGCTTCCATGTTAAACCCGATAGTCAAGCATTGGCCTTTTCATGGCTGGGCTCTGGATATTATTGGCAAGATCCACCCACCGTCAATCAAGAAGTATGGCTTTATTTTGGTTGCCACGGACTACTTTACTTAATGGTGGAAACTGAGTCTTATAAAAATATAACCCAGAAAACCGTAAGCTTAAGCTGTAAGAATGCGTGGTTTAATATTTATATATTCCAACACTCCGTCTTTCACTTAGTCTGGTCTTTTTGGCCTAGTACTAAGCATGAAAATATTCATCTTTTTGCCTAGTACTAAGCGTGAAAATATTCATTGGGAAGGTAAACAGAGACCTGGAAAGATTTGAACTCGGGATCTCCTGCTTTGATACCATGAAAGATTTTATGGAACCACCGCCAACTGTTCTAAAAGTTTAAGCTGTTAGAAGAATGCGTGGTTTAATATTTATATATTGAAACAAACAGCAGACCAAGGGACTGTGTTTACTGGAAAAGAAGTATTGGAGTTTGTTCAGTCCCAAGGCATTAAGATGATACACTCCACTCCTTATTAGGCGCAGACTAACGACAAGTCAAAGTCTCCAGTAAGACTTTAGTTATCGTAATAAGAAGCACTTGGAGAAAAATCCCAGAAAGTAGAATAACACATTGTCAAACATATTGTGAGCATACCTGTTGAAACCTAATTTTGTCGGTCCTAAATTTTACTTTTTCCGTGAAAAGGAATAAGGCCAAATTAGGTAAATATACATATTTTCTTTAGTATCACAAATAAAGACAAAGAAAAATATAAAAAATTGCAAAAAATTGAATCGGACCGCATCGACCCGGGGCCACGAGGGCGAAACCCACCCTGCAATCCCTTTACTCTCGTTGCCCACCACTCAATGGCAAGTGAATGATGTCCACGGAAGAAAACGTGCAGGAGGAGGCAAGGGAGATATTTGAAGAGGTCTTGGTGAAGTCGTGGAAACGGGGCCAACACAGAGAGATTCTCAGACGACATCAACAATTTTTCTGCTATTTTAGTTTTATTACCTATAGGTTTAAGAAAACTCGTCAATAAAACTCTTGAAAATAAATAACATCTTTTATATTTCAGCAATAATTATTGGGGGGTGAGCATGATTTGGTTCTCTCAGGAACCGGAAACTAGACCGGTGATCCCAGTTCCCAGTTTTCGGAATTGGAGACTGGACCGGAAGTCCTTGGAACCGGACTAATCGGTCGGGTCATGCTCAGGGGAGGTCTAGTGAAACCGGTAAGTTACGAAGGCTTTTTATGTCCAATACATTCTGCATAGTAAAAAGAAATTATGCATGCATAAGTGCAGTACAGCAACAGAAACACACAAGCCTTCCCACTCCCCACCTTATATTCTTCTACTACTCCTGATTACGGCAACGGGCATTGACAAAAGTACCCACTTGCCACGGCTGCTCAAAACTGTAATTAATTACAATGTGAAGCAGCTTTTTGTAGAAGCCCAACTGAATATAATGTCCCGGGGATGTTAATCAGTCAGCAAGATGGCACAACATGAGGTGTCAGCCCAAGGATTGTCTCTAATTTCTTGGATGATTTTGCTGTGCGGAAACAAATGATCGAACAATAAATAAACAGAGGAAGAAAATAAATCGAACACCAGTTATACGTGGTTCGGTCGTAGAGATCTACGTCTGCAAGAAGAGCAGCGACGAATTTCACTATAGAACAAACGATACATGGAGATTACAAATCACACTCGAGTCACTTAAACGTTCCCGGTGTGGCTCAGCCTCAATTACATTCAATAACATACATAGTGTTTAGGCTCCCAATTCCTTACGAAATAATCTTTCAATCCCATAAAGGAATTACACAAATCTTACCACTAAAGTTAATCGGCTTTGACACTTAAATAGTTGATATAATTCTCACGAAGAAATCCTCTGCCAAGTACTCGTCGAAAAACGGGGCTTCAATATCTAAATGTATTCAATACGTCCCAAGCACTCACGTAAACAGGCACTTCAAGACTCTCGCATCAACAACGGCACCAGAAAAACGGCCTCAATCACGGATATACATGTTGCGCAACTAAAACCTATGGAAGAGGACTCCAACATGGACACGCAAATCCAGCTATGAACTTTCCTTTTTTATCGTGACTCCAACACATAACAAATTCAATAATTGGCAAAATTTGTTTTCTAGAACTCCTGTGTATCAGGTTTTTTTTTAAAAATTGCGTTTTAGTGGAGAACTAGGTTGATTTGTTGCGTCTGTATGCGAGATTTAGCTACAGATTATAGACATCAATGCCACAAGACACTGTAGTGTAGTATGTATAATTTCCCATTAATTATCGGTCCGGTTTCCCGTTGGAATCGAAAATTGGACCATCCGGACACCGGTTCCACTTTTAGAAATGGGAAATTGAAACGGTAACCTCTAGAAACAGACCTAACCGGCCGGTTCAATTCGTTCGGACGGTTTCCTGTTCGGCCAGCCTATCTTGCTCACACATAATAATTATGGCAATATAGCATGTATCCTAAGTAGCACCAATAACGACACACGACATGTTATACAGCACGACACGATACGCAGACAAGTCATTTCTAAAATAGAAAATTCTAACACGTTGGGACAAGTTATATACTAAATATATATTTTTATATATACATGATAAATTATCATATTTAATATATATTTAAAAATATACATTTCGATCCCTAAATTATTGAAAATGCTTGTTTGAAATTGACCTGTATGTGACGAAATGGTGTGTTAGGATGCTAGACTCGTGTATCGCTAGTATAGTTGGAGCGTTGAACACGTGTTTATCGCATGTCAGGGAGTGTCAAAGAGTGTCAAAGTGACGGGGAGTGTCGGACACGATACAACACGACACGATACGGAAGCCCCGAAAAGTGTTGGTGCTTCCTAACATATGCCTAAACTCGTGCTCACATGAAGAAGCACATGTGCCTAAACTCGTGCGCACATGAAGAAGCACATGTGCCTAAACTCGTGCGCGCATGAAGAAGCACAACACGACATGAATGTCGCAAGTATCTTGTCTTCTTTTTTTTTTTTTTTTTGTCCTTGATTTGGAAGGAATCAGAATTCACACGGCCGATAGAGATCCCACCAAATGGACTTGTCCGGTACAAAATTCGTGCCCATGCGTGTTTCACATTCTAACTGAAACACAACTTAGAATCAATCATCGACCCAAAGTACGTTTAAAATGTCTATAAATAGAAGAGTCTCAAACCAATTCGAACGCAAGCCAATTAGAGAGAGATGGAAGTCATGCAAGTATTACACATGAATGGAGGAATGGGAGAAACAAGCTATGCTAACAACTCATTGCTTCAGGTGCGTCTCTCATCGCATAAAATTGTGGATTAAACTGCATCTAAAGATTGATTATTACACACTCTTTTGGTAATTATGTGCCATAACATATTCTCTTCATTCTATATGAAACTAGTTTTTTTGTTTTTTTTTTTTTGCGACATTCAAATTCGAATCAACATAGCAAATATGTGGAATCCACAAGATTTGATCGTTCTATATGAAATGTTCACCTTTCAATCGAGAATATATCATTGTTCGACAGTAGAAGATATACATAACAAATGAGATTTATCTTTTTGTCCGTGAAAAAAACTAAAGATACGAGCCTTTTCTCTTTATCCAGAGTCAATGCCTTCTTCTTTTTCTTTTGTAGAGAATGGTGATACTGATGACGAAGCCCATAACCGAGGCAGCTATTACTGCTCTCTTCTCTGCTGCCGACACCGCCTTCCATGCAAGCCTCGCAATCGCGGACTTGGGCTGTTCCTCTGGCCCCAACACTCTCTTTGCCATGTCTGAGATCATCACCATCATGATCAATCTCTGCGAGGCTACGAACAGCAAGCTGCCGGAGTTCCAAGTGTTCTTGAACGATCTCCCGGGGAACGACTTCAATACCATCTTCAGTAGCCTCTTGCCGAGATTCCAAGAAAAGCTTAGCGAGCAAATGAAGGGCAAGTATGGAGCGTCAGCGACCTTGTCGTGCTTCTTCAATGGGGTTCCCGGTTCCTTCTATGGGAGATTGTTTGCTCGGGAGAGCCTGCACTTGATTTATTCTTCGTACAGTCTCCATTGGCTGTCTCAAGTAATATTTTGGCCCACAGTTTCATTTGTTAACTTGATGCGAAACAAACTTACTCTCTCTCTCTCTCTCTCTCTCTCTCTCTCTCTCTCTCTCTCTCTCTCTCTCTCTCTCTCTCTCTCTCTCTCTCCTTGTTTTATCAGATCCCAAGAGGGCTAGAGGGAAACAAAGGCAACATATACATTGCCAGATCGAGCCCTCCAGAGGTGATTAGGGCATACTACGAGCAATTCCAGAGGGACTTCTCGACATTCTTGGAGTGTCGTGGGCAAGAGTTGGTAATGGGAGGGTTTATGGTTTTGACCCTCATGGGTCGAAGAAGCGACGATCCTTCAAGCAAAGAGTGTTGCTCCATTTGGGAGCTCTTGGCTGTTGCTCTCAATCAAATGGTCTCCGAGGTAACCAAAACAAAAAAGAGAAATTCAAAAGAATTGTGATTTTGCAATTGTTTCTAATCTTCGGTAGCACAATCTAAATTTTACATCTTACCACTAATCTAGGGACTCATAGAAGAAGAGAAACTTGACTCCTTCAACATCCCTAACTATACTCCCTCACCAAAAGAAGTACAACCGGAGGTCCAAAAGCAAGGCTCTTTCTCAATCAATTGCTTGGAGGTGTCCGAAGTGGATTGGAGTAAAATTGATTCAGATTTCGACCCTAATGTTGTCTCGGAGGATGGGGGATACCATCTGTCCAGGTGCATTAGAGCTGTGGCCGAGCCCTTGGTCGTCCATCACTTTGGGGAAGAGATCATCGATGAGGTCTTCAAGAGGTGCAAGGCTCAACTAGCCGCTCGCATGTCCACGGAAAACCCCACGTTCGTCAATGTCGTCATTTCACTGAAGAAGGTTGCCTAGATAAGTCACAAAAGTTCACGAATAAATACATGTCACAATTTCAGATGAAAAGAAAATAAAGAGGAGGAAATGGGAAGTGAAATTATGTACTCGTGCACTTCTCATTCATACTTCTTCCGCTTGTACAAGAGGACTTATATAAAGTTCAAAGAATGATTAATAAAAGCAAGTATATATTCTCTAATATAGGTGTATCAAAGCTTATCCTAGATTGATCACAATCCCCGATTAAGTGTATTAATTATAATTGGAACAAATACGTATCAAGTATAATTGAGACAAATCCCCCGAATCTCGAGCATATCTTCCAACAGTCCCCCTCAAGCTGGTGGCTTGTAGATGTCCAAGATGCCCAACTTGCTTAATAGATATGCATATTGCCCGTGACAAAGAGGCTTAGTGAACATGTTCGTGGGTTGTTACGTAGTCCCAATTCCTCTTGTGTCAATTGCCCCTTCTTGAATCTTCTCTCCGGTAAAATGACAATCCACTTCTATATGCTTTGTTCTTTCATGCATTATGGGATTAGATGCAAGTTTGAGTGTTGCATCATTATCACAAAACAACTTGGTTGGTCCCTTTATTTGTACCCCAAGGTCTTGAAGTAAGCTTCATAACGATATTATCTTGCAAGTGGTTTTTGCCATAGCTCGATATTTTGCTTCTGCTAAAGACAATGAGACAGTTGGCTGCTTCTTCATCTTCCATTAGAGTAGAGATTCTCCCATTTTAATACAGAAACCTGTGATGGACCTTCTACTTATCGGACAAGTTGCATAATTTACATCGCAACAAGCCGTCATTTCCCTGTTGCATTTCCTGGAAAGAAGTATCCCGAGTCCCAAGCATTTCTTCAACTACTTCATGACTTTCAAGGCAGCATTCATATGGGATTGCTTTGGTTTATGCATAAATTGGCTAAGTGTTCGCACGGCATAACATATATCCGGTCTAGTCATGGTTAGATATATGAGTTTTCCAACGAGTTTTTGATAACTTAACGGATCTCCGAGCATGGGATAGTCATCTTGAGATATTCCTGCATCATAATCCAATGTGGTTAACTTGATATTTTGCTCGATTAGAACAACAGTTGGCTTGCACCCGATAGACTCCGCTTCTAATATAATCTCTAGCACAAACTTCCGTTGGCTAAGAGAGATTCCTTGATCTAAACAGAGCTATCTCAATTTCAAGAAAATATTTAGGTGCCTAAATCTTTAATGTGAAAGGTGGAATGTAGATACTCTTTAAGATTCTTCACAACGGATTCATTATTTCCCATGATAAGTATGTCATCAACATAGATCATTAGATAAATAGATGACATACCTTTTGTCCATGTAAATAGAGCATAATCATATATGGACTGTTTAAAACCGACGGATGTAAGTGTGTTGGTAAATTTTGCATACCACTTGTCGAGAAGCTTGCTTGAGGCCATAAAGGAATTTACAAAGATGGCATAATCTAGACTCCCCCTGTCTCCGTAATCCTTGTGGAAGATCCATATAAATCTCCTCATCCAAGTCACCATGAAGAAACGCATTGTGGATATCCATTTGATGTAGTGGCAAGTCACGAAAAGCAGTAACCAATAGAAAAGAACAAATTCTAATGTCCTTTGCCATGGGGGAGAAAGTCTCATGGTAATCAAATCCTTCCCCCTTTATGAAACCTTGAGCAACTAACCGAGCCTTATATAGTTCAACTGAACCATCTTCTCTATATTTAATCTTGTATACCCGCTTCCATTCAATCGGCTTGTGATGGGAAGATAGTGGTATAATATCCCATGTATGATTCTCCATTAGGGCTCGTAGTTTTGCCTCCATAGCCTTTTGCCAATGTGGATCGATCATTGCCTCATCATAACTAGAAGGTTCTAGTTCCTCATATATACGGCGAATGCAACACATATACTCTAACAACAGCCGATTAAAGGAAACATGTGAGAAGATAAGATAACGAGTACCTGGTGAATTCAAGGTGGCACATACATAATCCTTCATCTTGGTCAATGGGCGAGTGATACGACCAAATCGCCATGGTTGGTCATGTTGATCCATTGAATATGGTTCTTCAGTTGTTGATGCCGAAGGAGATGCCATTTGAGAGTATTAAGACTCCTCCTCGGTTGTGATGAGAGGATGCTCAATTGAATAATCCAATGCTGTAGAAGTTTCATCAAATGTTGGAAGTGATATATAGCCAATGTTGAATGTTCTGGAGGAGTAACAACAATATATGATTCTCCGGAAGATAAATCTTCTTCGGACAGAAATTGACGATTAGTTGTTCTTGTCACTAGACGTTCAGATGAAGAAACCTCATCTCGAAAGGGAATATGTCCTCATGAAAAATGACATCCCTGGTCACAAAGAATTCTCTTGTGGATGGTTCAAAAACCCGACATCCCTTTTTGAGACTTGAATATCCCATAAATACCCGTCGATGGGCACGAGGACCCATTTTATCCCGAGGCCCCATGGTAGTCACATAACATAAGCAACCGAAAACTACGAGATGGTGAAGTTTTGGTTTCTTCCGATAGAGCAACTCAAGTGGAGTTTTACCGTCTAGAATACGTGATGACATGGGATTGATCGGGTAAGTTGCCGTGACCACACAATCTCCCCAAAAAGTATCGGGAATAAATGCTAGGAATTTAACAGCACATACTACTTCTAAGAGATGACGGTGTTTACGTTTAGCGACTCCATTTTGCTATGGGGTGTAAGTGCAAGAACTCTCATGTAAAATTCCATTCGTGGAGAAGAAGAAAGCACATTCACCATTGAAGAATTCTCCTCCATTATCAATATGAATGCGTTGAATCGATTTCCCAAACTGATTTCTTGATAGAGAAAAGAAGGTTCTCAAATGAGAAATGACTTGACTCTTTGATTGCATGAGAAATACCCATGTGGCACATGAGAAATCATCTACAATTGTGAGGAAAAATCGAGAACCATCATGATGTGGAGTGTGATAAGGTCCCCAAACATCAGCATGGATTAAGGAAAAATATTGTCTACACGAGAGTTGCTACTTTGGAAGGGTGCATGTGCTTGTTTTGCTAGGGGACAAATGGGACACTAAGGATAAGGAAAAGAAGCAGTATGACCCAATCTTTGATGATTAAGAAAATTCTTATCATTGATAGCAGTGTTACACAATGATTGTTTAGTCAATTCAGTACAAGATAATTTGGAATTGCTTGGAGAATTGATCTAAAAATAAAGCCCTTGAGAGATTCTACCCAATCTCATCGGTTTGCCGGTCGAAAGGACCTAAAAGAAGCACTTATCAGAATTGAATAGGATGCGACAGGAATTTTCCTCACAAGCTTGAGAAACGGAAATAAGATTGAAATGGAATTCAAGAACATAAAGCACGTTTTGTAGTGATAAGTGGATTAATATTCACTGTGCCGATCATCATGACATGTGTGACATTTCCATTTAGAAGTTGTACTAAGGCAAGAAAGGATAACTTTTTTACATCAAAAAAGAAACTTTTATCACAAATAATGTGGTCACTAGCGCTCGAATCAATTACCCATGCGTCCTTGGAAATTGAGTTCATCAAGCAATAAGAAATACCTATGAAACTACCAGCTTTATCAAAAGCATCCAATTTCCTCGAAGCTTTCATCAGCTTTTGATATTGATCATGGCTAATTGACTTGTCGGCACATTGACCGATTACCGAAAAGCTGTTGAAAATTCCTTTTTCCCTTTCTCTCCAAGTTTGCCATGCAATTTCCAGCAATTATCAATTGTATGATGCGGATGTTTAAAATAATCGCAATATAATTTACCTTTTCCTTTAAAATTCTGACCATTATTCCTTAATGACATGGCAGGTGATGGACTGATATAGACCGTCCGATCCAGGAGGGATGAGAGCGCATGGGCCATCCGATTCATAAGGGGACAGTTGCGATCGTGGGCCGTTCGATCGTCTCGCGAAATTTGAGCCTCCATTCCTTTCTTGAAGGTTCTCTGTTCTTCCTCCGAAACTCTCGATTTGCATCTCTGTTTTCCATTTGACCTCTGGCAGCTACTCCTCTCTGCGAAACATGGGTCGCCGCTGCGGAATAGCTCCTTCCTCAGCCTTTCCGTAGTCCGATGTGGCGAGACATTGGCTTTCTCCTCAATAGCAAGTTGGTAGATCCGGTGAAGTGTAAGCATGGGCTCCATGGTCAAGATCTGTGATCGAAAAGAGAGGTAAGACTCATTCAAGATGAGGACAAACCTCGTCACTTTCTCTCTTTCCCTTATGGCTTTGTATTGTTGCAAGAACGGCTCCGGCCATTCAAGCTTTTCCTCAGCCGCCTCTAACACGTTCGATAGGGCTGAAAGTTTGTTATAAATGGCAACGACAATCATGTTGCCTTGTTTCAACTTTGAGATCTGTTGAGTTAACAAAAGAATTTTTACTCAATCTAATTTTCCGTACATTTCTTTGATATTTTCCCACATTTTTTGCGAGTCATCCGTTGGGGGAAGTCCAGCCGTGACTAGGGGGCGATGCAATTTCCGATCCACGTTTAGACAAGTTGGTTGCATTTCCTCCAAAGCTGCGCCGGACACTCATTAGACGGAATCGGAATTGTTCTATTGAGGAATCCATTTTTGTCCTTGGTTACTAGCGCACGTCGAAACTCCCATGACCAAGTTAAGTAGTTGTCGGGGCCGAATAACTATTAGGTGATGAGCTTCAGTTCCGGCCCGTCGGCGCTCGATGTGTAAAGCGGGTTGCCGAGCTCCGGCCGGGCGCTAGCGGTAACAATCTGGTATGGAAGAAAACCGGGTAGGGATGCATTCCCGGACCCCGTAGTACCCAACCCGGGCATCTAACCCGTATGAAAAAAAAAATTCAACCAAGTGGTTGGGCTTGCCCCGGATGAAGTTGGTGGGGCCCAACTGGGTTGTTCTCCATGGCCTTGGTTTGATGGCCATGGTGCTTGTCGCGACCCTAAAAAATAAACACGAGTTAATTTTCGGGCTAATGGATTATCAGGTTAATTAATTAACTAACCTAACTCGGACTCTCCCAAGTCCATACCAAATCGCAACTTAAGGTTCAAATAATTAACATGCAACGTGTTTTGAATTTGGAGTCGCCACTAATCATTTTCGGTAGGTTGATTAGAAACCTAAATAAAATAGCGGGAGAAAACTATCTTATTTCCGCGAACCAGAGATTTTGAATTCGGGGATTTGGTTACGTCAGATTTCTCTAACGCCCTTTCGGTACCATTTTCATGAAAAATATTTGATTTGGCAATTTTGATGGATTTTACTTGAAATTCAAAGATGCAATTTTTTTGATTTTTTTTTCTTCTTTTTTATGAGAATGTAAAACAATGAACTTTGTGCAATATACACCATGGATGATTTAGAAAGAAAGAAAACGCAGCCGATCACGAGTATTTATAGAAATAAATTAACATATAATAATGCTAAAATTTGGAACACGTGGCATGTCTAAAATAAACAAGCAAATGTTCAAATCAAACGATTACATTTTTGTAGATCGAGATGGAAAGGATTACCTTCTATTACACAAAATCTTACTCACATACACGTTAAGTTCCCTTCAAGATCTCGGAGTTGGAAGAACGCGGCTGTCGTCGAAAATGGAAAGCAATGGCGTTGTTGGGTGGCGAGAGGCGAAATACGTGTCGGGACTCGTCGAAGATGATGCTCGACTAAAACTCTTTTCTTCACTCTCGAATTTTCTCTTCTGATTTTTCTCAAGAACTCTCTTTTTCCTCTCTAAAAATTCCTCTCAAAAACTCTCTCAAAACTCTCTCAATTTTCTTCCACTCCCCCTAAGAGCTCTCTACATTTTTTATCACCAAAATTCTCCTCCTCTTTTATAGGCAAAGTTCTCCATCCTTCATTCTTCATCTTCACTTCTTCACCTTCCATTTTCATCTTCTCTTCTTCATCTTCATTTCTTCACCTTCCATTTTCATCTTCCCTTCTTCATATTCATCTTCTCTTCTTCATCTTCCCTTCACCATCTTCCTTTCATTATCTTCTCTTCTTTATCTTCTCTTCATCACCTTCCCTTCATCATCTTCCCTTCTTCATCTTCTCTTGGTATTTGCAATGCAGTCCCCGAAGTTTCAAGTATTTGCAATACAGTCCCTGAAGTTTTAAGTATTTGCAATACAGTCCCTGAAGTTTCAAATCTTCTCGGTGTATTTTTCCATCCCGTACCTAGTCTAGACGCATGCTAAATTAAGTGTTCTGCTTGCCCAATTATATGCCAATGCAATGTACGCTAAAAATAAATATGTGAGATGATTTTTATTTAGAACTAAAATTAGTTCTAATTTTTATGCAAAAAATAGATTAGTCAAAATTTAGGCGTCAACAGCTGCCCCTCTTTGAGTGGAGGCTCGTAGAGGTTCCGCTCAAAGACAAAATTGAACCCTAAATTTTGACAGTGCAAATGATGAATGAACTTTTTGGCGGGAGTTTTAATCCCATTTTTATGAAGTGATGCATGATATGCAAGACTGTAAATAACATGTGCTAAAACTTCTCTTTTTTCTTTGTTAGAGAAACCTGCACATGGATCGCATACAAGAATACCTGTTTTACCAAATTTCTCGTAAGCTAATGGTTCTCTTAATTTCCAAGCTTCTTTTTGCAGATGCAAGGATTTTAAGGTATCGGTGCCTTATCCGTTACCAGAAGCTTTTTTCCGGTGCGAGACAGCGCAAAATATGTGTGTCGTTCGAGATCACAAGAGCTACGTCGTTGTGAGTTGAAAGAAGTGAAATCAAGTTCACAAGAGCTACGTCGTTGTGAGTTGATTAAATGTTGAAATCGCCGGTGCATATGTCTTCACGATTCGACAAAGGGGAATCAAAATCATAAGAGCTACGTCATTATGATTTGGTTTGGATCAAAACCATGGGTGCTTATGTCTTCATTATTTGATAAAGGAGCCGAAAATCATAAGAGCTATGTCATTATGAGCCGACTAAAGGTCAAGATCACCGGTGCATACGTCTTCGTGATTCGAGATCGAAATCATAAGAGCTACGTCGTTATGATTTGATAAGATGTCAAGATCGCCGGTGCATATGTCTTCACGACCTGACGAAAGAGGCATATTGCCCGAATTGAACAATATTTGATAGGAGCACCATCGAATGGAATCGATAAGTACAAAATGGGCATATTGCCTGAATTGAATCATAACAACTATCATCAGAAGAGTTGTTAATTTGAAAAGGGGTTCAGAAAACTTACCCGGGTTCTCCAAACGATTAATCAAGGAACGAAACAGATTGCTCGTATCGTACCTGGTAGGCATTTGCCAGCAAAACTTGCTCATTCAATAATCCTTGGATGAATTTCGAGACCTTGGGAGGAAACTCAAACATCGGGAATGTATTACCTATCATAGAATGTCGGAGGTAACACACACAAACATATTCAACAATGAGTATAATGTAATCACTCATACTATGGTTCATGCATAACCATTCTGTCAAGTTTGCATTACCAATTCTGTCCTGGGAGGTTCTCACATTACGAATACCTTGAATGTGAGCTGAATGGGGGGACTTCGATCCGAAAGGGCTTTCTCTCACTCTCGAGAAAAGCTATTTATCCCGTCTGCAGGATTCAAGAGAAATCACTCAATCTTTCCATCATCGCATTCGATAAGGATCCAAGTAATCTCGCAATTGATACGACCGAGCCGATCCGGAGGTCTTGATTAGGACCGTAATGAGAGCTAGGTCAAAGGTTTACAAAGGGGACTCTAGTTGAGTCAAGGCCGCTGAAATGAATTTCTTCGTTATCCGCTCCGGGTTTACAAGTCAAGAACCCTGCAAAAATGAGAGAGAAATAATCTTGCTCGAACTTCTTCGAGTGATGCTTAAAATCATTTAACTCTACGTTAACTCAAGTGTCCTAATCAGAAGAGACTTTGGAGAGTTATAACGTAGGCTAGGATTGGGGACCGAGGAACGAAAAGGCTCGTTTTGGCTCGAAAATTAAATGAGAAGGGGCTTGACGTTGGTGATCATCGCCGACTAGTCACCGATCTTGGTCCTTTGGAAATGTCTTCAGAAAGAATACCATCATTGAATGAGGGATGGTAGTTTTCTACTGAAAATTGCACTTTGCAAACCGATTTCTTGGGAGTCTTCTTCACAACAAGTGTCTGTCAAGGATTTGCAAGAGACACAATGCAAACATGTACATGGAATTTACAACTTAACATGCAAAAATGTACATTCAAAATTCAGAAGTACTTTACAAATGAATGTGCATTGGCCTTACTTTTGGTAGGCACTTTGCTTTTCCTATGCTTGAAATTTTCATATGAGATCGGCCTTTGCTTTTCTTACTCCCGACTCTCATTTTTCTTTTTTTTTTTCGAGAAGAGATTTCTTTTCCTTTTTTTTTTAGAGCTCTTCGACATCTCTTTATTTTGCTTTTTTTTTTTTTTTTTTTTTTTTCGAGAGCGGGCCCTTCTCCTTTAAGCTGAGTTTGCCTCTCCTTTTTTTTTACAATCCCATGATTTTGAACCAGGAATTACAACAAACATAAACATTTACAAAGAAAAATTATGTAAACATAAAAAATCTAGCATACAAGAAATGAGTCCATTCGGGAATTCTCTGTTGACCCGACCATCTCCAATTCTAAACCTTGGTAAAATGCTATCTTCGTCTTTGGAATGAGCAAATGATCACCAACAGGGGTTTAAGAAATGAATTTGCAGGCTCAAGTGGGCTATGCAAAGAATGAAGTGTATAGGATAGAGAAGTGAATGCTCTTCATCATCCTAAGACACTTGAATTAAAATTCGAGTATAAATGCAAAGAAACACCCGAAGATTAATGTTAGTCCGAGCAAGAAAATTTCTAACCATTTACCTCGTGTTGCTGCTAGAATTAACCCGTCTGGACCCCGATGTGGAGTGGTTCTTGACGGGGGTAAAGAAATGAAACCACCGCTCAAAAGGGGTAATCAATGGATCACCCGTAGTGTTTGGGATAGAGAACTGAATGCCTCTGTCATTTCGGCTATCGTACCTTTTGCGAGAAAACCTTTTACCTTGTGAAATGCGGAACTTAGCCACCGTTCAACTCTCTTGAAAAAATGGGACGTGTTTGGGAAAGGATTGCCTTTCATCATCCCGTCATGCCCCATTCCATACATTTGATGTATCTTATGTAGTTCATGTTCCTTATTCAGAGTTGGTAAATTAAATACGAGGAACAATCATGCACAAACTATGCAATGTATGAGTGTTTTCGAGCATATAAAATGTAGCAACTTTTTATCTTGGTGCAAGCACGTAAGAAAATTCTTAAGGGCGTGAATTGTGAGTTGCCCCTGCTCATGCAAATGAGTTGCAAAACTTCATTATCTAGTTTGAGACATGAGATTGTCAAAGGCTCCGGGAATTTCTCATTTCATTAATTTTTCGGGAGAAGGGATACTTCCCTATCCTGGAAAGGCAATGACCCCTCGTAAAAATCAAAAGGGAAAGCGTCAATGTACGTTCTCACGTTCTAAACGAGTTGAAACGATACCGCTTTACCCTTGTACGTATTCCTTGCAAACTTTGAATTGAAAAGATCAATTCATCTGGATCGGATTGTGTGTCGGGGATGTTATCTCTCCGGTTTACGTAACCATCTTGGCTGAGTTTCAATCGGCCTTGAACTGCGAAGCAAAAAGTTTTTATTAATCTTTGTACATTGATGCCAAATCCCAGGATCGAACCCGGGATGCCTCGGACCACTTGTCATTCCCCCAACCACTAGGCCGTGGTGATGTTGGCGTCCATGGTTGGTTCGTTTTTGCTATATTGTTCTCAAAACAGTTGGCAATCCCACGTCGAGAATAAAATAAGCATAATTTAGAGTTTGAAATGACTAAGAGCCAATTGGGACGATACGGAGTTACCCATCTTTGAGCCCGCTTGGCCTTTTACTCGTATTCTCCCAAGTAAGGCTATTCGGAATTTCTCTTTACGGGCGTTCGAGGCGTCGTCCACAAATTGATTTGCTATAGGCCTAGCTTAGTAAGGAACTTACGCATTTGACAAGAGAGGAGAAAATTCGTCCTTTAACTCTAGGCAAATTCTAGACAGGTTAGAAAGTAAAAAATATCCCACGTAGGGGAACTATACATGGAATTAAAGGAATATTCATGCGAGATTAGTTCCACCTCTCTTGCTTGGCCACTTCAACGATCAACCGATTCTCGTCTTGGACTAAACACCAACAATCGTTGTTTGAAGACCCATAATAACTTGCTTCGGATCACGGCTCTGGAGGTCCTTCATTTCCAAACAGGCTCATCAAGGTAGCAAGCTCATCATCAAAGTAATCTTCTGATTTTTCGAGCAATTGATACTCGAATTGGGCATTGTTACTTGCTAACACCGGTGACAGATTGCAGAGCGATCGACTCCTTAAGCTTGAGCCTCCGTCGTTGCTCGGGAACTTGTAGGGATGATCAACTGGTGCGCTACTAGAACCACCAGCGGAAGGTTGGTATGACCTGTATTCTTGATTGGGAAGTGGCCGGGTACCTTTTGCTCTGTAGATTTTCCCGGAATTGATCTTCCACCAACTCGGTCCGGTCGCCTTGGTCCCAAGCTGCATCGTGCTTCCTCGCCTTATCTCTAACCCTTTGAAGGTGATTTGTGACACTTTGCATGGTGAGTCCGTCTATATTCATCATTTTATGTACAGCCGGTGGTCGTCTTTGAATTGATTCCTAGCTGTCGAACCGCCTCAATGAATATAGAATGAAGCTTGGCGGACCAAAGGGGCCTTTTCTTTTGGACAAAATCGTCGTCGTCGGCTTGGTCGTGGTTTTTTGGTACAAGTAATTGCTTCCTTACAGCATGCTGCCAAATGTTTTGGAGCACTTGAACGCAGACCGGCTTCGGAGACGTCTCGAGCACCATGCGATATGGCCCTCGTTATGAACTGCTGATCATTACTTGCCGATACTACGATGACCCGTATGTCCAACTCGGAATCAATGATCTTTAAGAGATCGAAACCGTCCATGTCGATCCCTACGACGGCCATGTGACGACGATGTCAAAATCATATTTGTACTTGCCTCGCACTTGTAAGGCATCCGTTGCTTTCGCATTAGCAAAAACCCCGTACATGCAACTTCTCAAAGATAGCAACGAGGATTGAGAGGGAAACGGGGTTGCCATCAATGACCATGACTCGCGAGATCTTCGGGATAGGAAGGTTCCCATACTTCCGCCCGGAATGAACGTGTTTTTCTTTTAAAACCTTCCATATGTAGATCAAAAATGGCTGTTTCGACCGGAGACCGAGCTTTAGATGTTCTCGAGACTTGCAAAACAATCCGTCCGAAAATCACAAAAGTGATGGTGGTCTTTCGTGACGAGTTCGGTGGTCATTTATAAACTTTTTCTGATCCGTTAGTCTCGCATATAGGTTCTCGCTTTTTCTACGAAAGAGGACAACTTTTTCTCTCCTTTCCGGTCTTAGTGCCTTGGATCCATTTCGTAATAACTCTTGCCTCTCACTCAATCTGTCATCTTTTTCCTTTTCTGATATGTAGGAGCCCTCAAATCTTTTCGGTTTCTCTATGAACGAGGCGATCATTTCCTTCCTCAGATCTTTTCGGTTCCCCCTACGAACGAGGCGGTTATTTCCCTCCTCAAATCTTTTCACTTCCTCCCGAGGCGATTATTTCCTCGAATCTTTTTGCTTTCTCTAATAACGAGGCAGCTATTTTTTTTCTCAAATCTTTTTGCATCTATCTATGTGAAGGCTTTTAATGCTTTTCCTTTCGGCGTTCAGTCAAATCTGACAAAGAATTCACGCATTTAAGCATGAAGATATTTGCGGATAGTACTGTTCTTTGCCCCTTGATTAACTCTAGGCGTAAAAGGAAGAATGTCTCACATGGGGACTTTGTAACAAACAGTACATTCATTCACGCATGTCTCTACTTCTCTTGAGAATTCATAAGGGCTAGCTAGTAATGCTCAAAAGAGTGATATTTTGAAAGCCCATAATAAAAACTCAAGCTTCATGTAGGCTACGGATTCGGAGTTTCATCGGTGTTGAATTGGCCGATTGTGACATCAGGGAAACTCCAATTGTAGTGATGCATGTCACTTCCCTCGAAGGGCATCGGTTCTGTCTCCGCAAGGCCGACTTTCTAGGATGTATCCCCAACGAAATCCGATTGTGCGAGAACTTGCTCGGGGGGATGAATCGATAAATGAGCATTTTCAATGCTCAGATGTGGCTCATCAAGGAACATGCCACCAAAGGTGATGGGGTTGCTGCAGACACGGCAAATAGCGATGTTAAGAGCATCCCTATACCTCTTGATCTCCGCGCGAAGCTCTTCATTTTCTTCCTTTAGAGACGCAAGTTCATGACTTTCACTTTGAACCTTCACTCGGGCCCGCTTGTTTTGAAACCAAAACCTGACCTTCAAGGGCTCCATTCCTAGCTTCCGGCTCAACTCATTTTTTCGTTTCCCGTTCACGTAAGGGCACTCCTTAAAGGCAGCTTCGAGCTCTTTGATTTGATGTTTTCTTTTACGGGGTTGACTACGGCTGCTACCGCTGCTATTGTTGTTGCTGTTATCGAGATCTTGAACTTCACCGCCAAGGGAGTTGGGTTTTACGGCTTCTCGGCTGGATCCGGCCTCGAAATTCAGCGGTTCATTCTCGGGGATGTCTAGGTTGGTTGCCTCCAAGTAAGTGCTTGGTAGCCTCCAAACATGTTGGATTGAAATACTTCTTCTGCTTTTTGTTCACTCTACTCTCCGCTGTATGCTTACTCTCTCCAAATTCTTTTGAGTAAACATGCATGTTCCGTAGCCTCCCTTTTAACGTGGATGAAAACCACTAAGCCAGTGCTTCTCCCAAGATTTTGTGTTTCCCGCTCTGTCTTCTTCATTTCCTTCTGACACGGTGGGACCCTCAAATCTTTTCTCAAGTATGCTTGTCCCTCTTTTAATATGGCGGAACCTTTAAGTCATTTCGCAACTTTTTCGAATTCGTGAGCCTCGAGATGGTAGATCCGTGATTCACGGACGAAACGTCTGTAGTTTCACCCATATAATTAACTCGGCCCCCACAATAATTATTGCTATGACTTTTCCTGCCCTTTAAATTAGGATTTAACGCCGAGATGATCATCGCTTTCATATCTTCATCTCCAACCTTCTAAGCACTCTTTCGCATCCATTCTTTTTTAGTTGCTTCAACAAAAATGGCCTCCCTCCCCGCACACGTCTTCTCGGCTGAGGTTTTGGCCAAATGGGAGAAACTTTATAATCTCCTAGGCCAGGGCTACTCTTATATAGCCAATCATCCAGAGGTCGAAACTGAAATTCGTCTTATGTTTAGGGATATGGACACTACTTCTATTCAAGGTACCAAGTTAGAAGAGGAATATAGGATCTTCCCTACCCTCTTCACTAACTTCCCGGAGGCTTACAATCATGCTCATCAAGATGTTACTTTGGCCTATCTTGTGAGGGCACGCTATCGGGATCGGACGGATAACTTGGTGTTGGCCGATCTTGTAGCCGACAATTATAAGAAGGCCCTTGACTACGGTAATGATCAAGTCTCCTTGCTGGTTCGTGAGAGGGGAAACTTGGTGGAACGTTTGGCCATGTCCCAAACCATCTTCGAGCGGGATCCGCTCAATATTGTTTTGAAATTCCAATGCTCATGGCTCGAAGAAAGGATGGATGATCCGACCCTGGATATAGCCCGCGGGAGAATGCTGATCCATGACTTGGAATCTGCTGTCGAGTATCACGAGGACAAGGTAGCCGAGCTTAAAGAGAAATGTGAGCTCCTCCTCTTTAAGGCGACGGATCTTGATTCTCGAAGCGATCGGTGTAGGCGGGGCATCAATTGTATGGAGGACCGGTTAAGCTCCTTTGTGATGCTCATTAGGGCTCGGTTTGGCTTTACGTTCCCACCCCGATGATCTATTTGTAAGGCTTTCCGATGGATGAAATGAATGCAAGTTTTTACTGATTTCATTTTGGTCGTCATATTTTTTCGCAAGATAACCCCTTTTACTCTGTGAATATGTAAATTTCACGCTACTGATGGCTGATTCAATTGGGCCGGAGAGCCCCCCCATTCGAAACGATCTCTCGGCAAAAATTGGTAGCGATGAAACAAACGAATGCCCAAATGTGAACAACTTGTGAATCTGTATTAATATTATAACTCGATTATGAAAACATCAAGTATAATATTTCTTTACGTAGTCAGAATTCATCGGGTTGGTAAATACACGACCATCCATCTCGGCCAGAATCAAAGCACCACCAGGGAGCACCTTCTTTACTATATATGGACCACCATAGTTTGGAGCAAACTTCCCTTCCGGGAGTGGGACTATTGGCAACAATTTTCGCAAGACCAGGTCATTGATCTGAAAATATCGAGGCCGAACTTTTTTGTTGAATGATTTAGCAACCCTCTGCTGATAACACCGGCCATGACATACAGCCTTAAGTCTCTTTTCGTCGATTAGATTCAATTGGGCCGTCCTCTGCTGGATCCATTCGGCTTCGATCCAACTTAGCTTGAGACAATATACGTAACGAAGGAATTTCCACTTCAATTGGTAGAACAGCCTCCATTCCATATACTAGAGAATACGGGGTTGCTCCCGTAGATGTCCGGATCGAGGTCCGATATGCCATAAGCGCAAATGGCAACCTCTCATGCCAATCGCGATAATTTTCAGCCGTCTTTGCTAAGATTTTCTTAATATTCTTATTGGCGGCTTCTACTGCTCCATTCATCCGAGGACGATATGGGGAAGAGTTCGGATGCTTGATCTTGAATTCCTTGAACAATTCGTCCATTAGCTTGTTGTTCAAGTTTGAGCCATTGTCGGTGATTATGGCTTCAGGTGAACCATATCGAGCGATGATATCTCGACGGATAAATTTCACGATATTTCGTGCTGTGACCGCTAAATAAGATGCGACTTCGATTCATTTAGAGAAATAGTCAATTGCTACCAAGATGAATCGATGCCCATTGGATGCTTTAGGATTGATAGGGCTGATAACATCAATGTCCCACATAGAAAACGGCCATGGTTCGGATAAGCGATGCAACTCATTTGGAGGGACATTAATCTTGTCACCATGAATCTGACATTTGTGACAGCTTCGGACATGCTGAATACAATCTCTTTCGAGCGTGAGCCAATAATAACCCAATCTCATAATCTTCTTAGCTAACAAGTGGCCATTCATGTGTGGACCACAGATCCCTTCATGCACTTCCATCATCGGATGAACTGCTTTGGTTGAATCAATGCATCTTAGCGGGACGGAATCGAATGACCGCTTGTACAAATTCTCTCCGTTCAAGAAGAACTTCGAGGCCATCTTCCTTATGTACTTTTGGTCGGATACGGTACTTTTTGAGGAACTCCCGCTTCTGAATATAAGTCTTGATGTTATGGTACCCCGGCTTACCATCGGGTTCATCGATTACGGCCATACAATATGCCGTCTTTTTTAATACCTCGATCTTCGGTGGGTCAACCTCAAGTCCATTGGCGACTTGTAACATTGAAGACAAGGTAGCGAATGCATCAGCGAATCGATTATGAGTCCCGGACAGATACTCAAATGAGATATCCTCAAATTCCTCCACCAGTTCATCCAGATACTCATGGTAGGACAGCAATTTAGCATCTCTCGTCTTCCACTTTCCTTACCGCAAACCTCTTAGTCGTCGTGGCGATATTACCGTACCAACCTTTCTTCATGCCGTTCTCGATTTCTTCAGCCATTGCGATGAGATGGCTGAATGACGTAGCGGCGGATCCCAAAATTCGAGTTCTCATAACTGGTGGCGGGGTGGAAACAAAAAATTTCATGAGTTCCCTTTCGGGAGGGACTGGTTTCAGGCGAGATGCCACGTTCCTCCACCTGGTGGCATACTGCTTGATTGTTTCTCCCTTCTTCATCTCAAGCTGTTCAAGGTCTTCTCTAATGGTGAGCACGTTCAAGTTAAAGCTAAAATGTTTGATGAAAGCATTAGCTGCCTTTTCCCAATCATCCATCCGGTAGATCTCGTAGTCCGTATACCATCTCATGGCAGCTTCTTTTAAACTAGCCTGGAATGTCCGAACCATTAGAGGGCCGTTGGTCGCATGCTTATTCATTCTTGCCTGGTACATCCGGACGTGCTGAACCGGGTTGGAAGTCCCATCATACTTCTCAAAGTCGGGCATCTTGAACTTCTCCGGCACCGTGACCTTTGAAAAGACAGACATGTCAATCAGGGGTATGTTGTGAGTCCCCTCAACCTCTCGGATCCTCTGTTCCATTTGGGCCAACGGTTTGGCCGTATCACCATTCAACCCGGGGGCCACGGGGTTGGCTTGAGGGATTGGGACTATGGGCGGCGTGCTCGAGTTCACGCCCGTGATGATCACATCCTCTAGCGGCATTGTCGGATAGGGAGTAGCTTCCGGGGCTTTACCGAAGTTGTCCGTAGGAGGAACTAGAGCAGGAATGGTTAGCGGCGGGCTGGCGGTGGATGATTGAAGTTTGGCTGCGAAGGCGGCCATCATTTCTTCCATCTTTCGGGACATCATCCCTTCAAAGCGCTCGGTCAAGGAATTAAGTTTCTCATCCAGGGCAGCACCGATAGTGGCGTTAATGTCGGCCATCCTCTTTGCGACCGATCGAGTAATATGTGGAGGATCCGTGATAAATTACCTGCACATAGTAACAAACCAATATGAGTACAGTCAGCAAGAATAACGAGCCGGCCCATGACATCCCTCTAGACTCAAACGAACAAAGTGATTATGACCAAAGGATTGAAACATGTAATTTTCAGTTTGTCCACTTTTACGAAAAAATTCGTATTAATTCGTACGTTGATCAAAACGTGTCCAAATTTTACGAGCTTGTAGGTGAGAAGGTGATGAGAAACTTTTATGTTGGCCAATCGGACTAGAAATGTACGGATCAAATCAGTTTAATGTGTCTTTCCAAAAAAATCACGTTCAGAAAACTGTTATAACCGCATGTTGTTGAAAAAACGAAAAGCCATCTTAAATTATGAATTTAATTCTGAAATTTTGCAAGATATTAGTTGAAACATAGGTCTACAACTTTCGTGTTTGGCACTTACTCAAAGCTCGACCGTAGAATTTAGTAAAAATCGCACAACAGGAATAAGCTAAATCAGAATTGAGGACAGCTGATGAAATTGTAAAAGCTGCGGAAGCAAAGTGCGAAATTGGAAATAAGACAATGAAACTTCTAAACAATCAACCTAAACCATGGACCGGCCCAAAATAAAAATGAGATAACAGGGTACAAGAGACAAGAAATTACCTCTCATACGAAGAAAATGTCAATCACAAAGACATGCGCATGAATCGTGAGTTTAAATCTTATTCTATCTATCCAAAAGGCTTTTGCAAAGTGAAATGATGAACGAAACGACATGTCGCAGCCTCGCGCACAGTCATCATGACTAGTCACAACCTCGCGTACAATAGTCATGACTAGTCGGGTCCAATCACTTCGGCTTGGTTCGGTCGACAAGGGCAATTATCATGCATCGTAGCCTCACGTGCATAAGAACGACCCTTGAGCCATTTTTTGAAAAAAATTTCGGGATCCAGATGGGATAACCTTTAGCGAAGCCTTACCGCCAAGGTTAAAGGACCATCTAAATACCATCTTAAAACTATTAGTGTGACCCGGGTCCGGTCGGGGGTTGTGTGCGGTGTAGTGCAAAGACGATAAATCATGCACAACAATTAAAAGCAAACACCGCTTCAATGATTCAAAAGTTAAATCACAATTCCAATTCACCAAGCCTGCAAAACAAAGGGTTAGCCAATCACTCCTCCCCTTATAACTCCCAATCTGCAAAAACATTTAACACCTAAGAATGAGAATTCAACCAAAGTTTACCAAATCAAGTGATTTCTTTTTCATGAAATTATCTGGCCTAAGTCCTCTTTGAGTCCCCAGCGGAGTCGCCAAGTTGTCGCGACCCTAAAAAATAAACACGAGTTAATTTTCGGGCTAATGGATTATCGGGTTAATTAATTAACTAACCTAACTCGGACTCTCCCAAGTCCATACCAAATCGCAACTTAAGGTTCAAATAATTAACATGCAACGTGTTTTGAATTTGGAGTCGCCACTAATCATTTTCGGTAGGTTGATTAGAAACCTAAATAAAATAGCGGGAGAAAACTATCTTATTTCCGCGAACCGGAGATTTTGAATTCGGGGATTTGGTTACGTCAGATTTCTCTAACGCCCTTTCGGTACCATTTTCATGAAAAATATTTGATTTGGCAATTTTGATGGATTTTACTTGAAATTCAAAGATGCAATTTTTTTGATTTTTTTTTCTTCTTTTTTATGAGAATGTAAAACAATGAACTTTGTGCAATATACACCATGGATGATTTAGAAAGAAAGAAAACGCAGCCGATCACGAGTATTTATAGAAATAAATTAACATATAATAATGCTAAAATTTGGAACACGTGGCATGTCTAAAATAAACAAGCAAATGTTCAAATCAAACGATTACATTTTTGTAGATCGAGATGGAAAGGATTACCTTCTATTACACAAAATCTTACTCACATACACGTTAAGTTCCCTTCAAGATCTCGGAGTTGGAAGAACGCGGCTGTCGTCGAAAATGGAAAGCAATGGCGTTGTTGGGTGGCGAGAGGCGAAATACGTGTCGGGACTCGTCGAAGATGATGCTCGACTAAAACTCTTTTCTTCACTCTCGAATTTTCTCTTCTGATTTTTCTCAAGAACTCTCTTTTTCCTCTCTAAAAATTCCTCTCAAAAACTCTCTCAAAACTCTCTCAATTTTCTTCCACTCCCCCTAAGAGCTCTCTACATTTTTTATCACCAAAATTCTCCTCCTCTTTTATAGGCAAAGTTCTCCATCCTTCATTCTTCATCTTCACTTCTTCACCTTCCATTTTCATCTTCTCTTCTTCATCTTCATTTCTTCACCTTCCATTTTCATCTTCCCTTCTTCATATTCATCTTCTCTTCTTCATCTTCCCTTCACCATCTTCCTTTCATTATCTTCTCTTCTTTATCTTCTCTTCATCACCTTCCCTTCATCATCTTCCCTTCTTCATCTTCTCTTGGTATTTGCAATGCAGTCCCTGAAGTTTCAAGTATTTGCAATACAGTCCCTGAAGTTTTAAGTATTTGCAATACAGTCCCTGAAGTTTCAAATCTTCTCGGTGTATTTTTCCATCCCGTGCCTAGTCTAGACGCATGCTAAATTAAGTGTTCTGCTTGCCCAATTATATGCCAATGCAATGTACGCTAAAAATAAATATGTGAGATGATTTTTATTTAGAACTAAAATTAGTTCTAATTTTTATGCAAAAAATAGATTAGTCAAAATTTAGGCGTCAACAGTGCTGATTGTGCTGCCCATAGAACCATGGGCTGGGTCCCATCCGGACGGGCAACCACTAGATGGATCGCCCTGCGACAGGCTGGCCCCTAATAGATCGCCCGTAAGTGGGCTGGCTAGAAACAGGCTATCCTTAGTTCATGATGAATGGTCTTTAGTCATGGAGTCGGTAAGGGAACGAAATTTTTTTTGAAAGTGTTTAGATACTGATTTCTACACCAAGGTGCTAACCTTGTTTTGCGAGCTAGTGTTCCTACAACAACCAAGGTGCAATATTATCCAAAGGGCAATCGGGAAGGTTGCGGAAGCTATGCGGAGAAGGCGTGCTCTAATACCATGTCACAATTTCAGATGAAAAGAAAACAAAGAGGAGGAAATGGGAAGAGAAATTGTGTATTGTGCACTTCTCGTTCATACTTCTTCTGCTTGTACAAGAGGACTTATATATAGTACAAAGAATGATTAATAAAAGCAAGTATATATTCTCTAATCTAGGTGTATGAAAACTTATCCAAGATTGATCGCAATCCCTAATTAAGTGTATCAATTATAATTGGGACAAATCGGTGTATCAATTATAATCGAGACAAATCCCTCGAATCTCAAGCATATCTTCCAATACTACCCCTCAATCCGGTGGCTCGTAGATGTCCAAGATGCCTAGCTTGCTTAATAGATATGCATGTTGCCTTTGACAAAGAGGCTTAGTGAACATGTTCGCAGGTTGTTTTGTAGTCCCAATTCCTCTTGTCTCAATCGCCCCTTCTTGAATCTTCTCTCTTGTAAAATGACAATCCACTTCTATATGCTTTGTTCTATACACAACAGATATGCCTCGGTGTTCTTCTCCCATAGTTTGAAGAAGTTGTGGCTGTTTCAACTGTGTGACTTCATGTATCTTATCTTGTGTAAAGAAAATGCAAGAGACTTCCAAGTTGAGGGCCTTGACATGTGGAATAGTGGTTCCTGGATTTTCTATGGCATATCGCCATGATGCATTTGTTTTTTTTTTTTTTTTGGTCGAACTTGATGCATTGGTTTAATGGAGTGAATGTGGTGTTTTATTGATTTATTTGTGCTAGGAAAATAGAAATAAAAAAAGCTAATTGGAGTATCCACGAAACATATGAATGGTTTTACTCCAACATGTAAGTGAGATTGTAAACATTATAAAAAAAAAAAGTTAATGAAGCCACATGAATTACTAATAGAAGTAACGATAGTATTCCAACTATCGGGCGTTGATAATAATAGAATCAAAGCGCATATCTCGTCTTCAAAGTCAATATCAACCGAACTCAATTGATTAACGATCACATTGAATTCATTGATATGATTAACAACCGACGCACCTTCGCTCATTTTCAAATTAAATAGACGTCACATCAAATAGACCTTGTTGATCGCAGAGAGCTTCTCGTACATGTCCGATATGGCTTTTATCAAACCCCGTAGTAGTTTTCTCTTTGACAATATTAAACGCGACGTTACGAGCCAACATCAGCTGAATAACACACATCGCTCGTCTATCCAGCAATTCCCAATCAGATTGCTTCATCGTCTCCGGTTTTTCCCCACATAAGGGCAAGTGCAACTTCATCTTATATATATAGTCCTTAATCTACATCTTCGAGAAACCAAAATCTTTCCCCTCAAATCAGTCGATTTTCACTTTAACTTCATCCGTCGCCATCGATTCGCTTCAACTCAAGCAAGCCTAACTCTAATACCAATTGTTGAGAGAAACAAGTGATCAATCAATAAATTGACAGAATAAGAAGATCAATTGGACACCGGATGTATGTGATTCGGTCATAGAGACCTACGTCCACGGGGAGAGCAGCAATAAATTCTAATATAGATCAAGAGATATATGGAGATTACAAACCACACTCGAGTCCTTCAAATACCCTTAGTGTTTCCCAAGGCTCAATTACTTCTAATAACGTATACAGTATTTAACCCCAATTCCTCGTGAAATAATATCTCAATCTTACAAAGAAATTATATAAATCTTATCACAAGATTTAATCAGCTTGAACACTAATTTTCATGAAGTAATTCACGAGTAAAGCACCCCCTTGGAATGTACGCCGACCAATGTATATAGATCACACCCTTGGTCAAAAAACTTTTCGAGAACCGACAAAGCCCTAAAATATAATATTTATATGGGGACCACCTTGTTTTGCCGACTTCTATCTACAGAAAATCCGGGGGATTTGGTCAACAAAACCAAGTCCAACTTGGACTTTTTTTTTTCCCTTGATCACGGCTTCAACGGTTTCAGGAAAGTAAATTATAGAGTCCTCATCTCACGCAGAACCGTATATATCCTTTTAGGGAATTTACTTGATTTCAAACGTCCATAGAAAATTCCAACTTCCACTTCAATCTTGCGGATAATTCTTATCCGTAATTTTCGATTTTCGTTTTGGGCTCAAACTCGAGACATATTTCTAACATAAACAACCCTCTAGGCGATTTGCTCCTGTTGTGGTATCGAAGGTTAAAAAAGATATAGAGAGGCCATTAATGGTTGGTTTCATTCGAACCACCTGGTATGTTTAATGACTCTCTAATGTAGTCCTGGTAAAGAAGAACAATGGAAAGTTAAGGGTATGCATTGACTTCAAAAATCTAAATGCAGCACTGCCGAAGGATGAAATGAGATGATATCTTTGATGGATAGTCACTCGGAATATAATCAATTTTTCATTGCTGAAGATGACGTGCCAAAGATAGCGTTCAAGTGTCCAAGAGCTATAGGAACTTTTGAGTGGGTGCTGATGCCATTCCCATTAAAGAATGTCTGTGTGACGTATCAAAGGGCGATGAATTTCATCTTCCATGACATGATCGGAGACTTCGTCAAGGTGTACATTGATGACATCATCGACAAATCGACAAAGATTAGTCATCTTGACTATCTCGAACGATCATTTGTTAGGATGAAAAAAAATCAACTAAAAATGAAACCCCTAAAGTGTGCATTTGGAGTTAGGGCAAGTAATTTCTTAGGATTTCTGGTTAATGCTAGTGGTATAGAGATTGGTATGAACAAAGCTAAAGCTATCCAGGAATTGTTACCGTCGACGACAAAGAAAGAATTGCAAATGGTGATAGGGTAAATAAAGTTTCTGCGGAAGATTTATTGCTAACTTGTCAGGGAAGAGAGAGGCATTTTCCCCATTGCTTAGGTTGAAAAACCCAGAAGAATTCATGTGGAGGGAGCCACAACGACTTGCCTTTGAGCAGATGAAGCAATATTTGTCTAATACTCTTATTTTGATTCCACCTAAAGCAAGTAGACCATTGAAACTCTATTTCTCGGATATCGATACAACAATCGGGAGCATGCTGGATCAGAACAATCATGAGGGCAAGGAACAAGCAGTTTATTACTTAAGCCGGATGCTTAGCAATACCAAGAGAGATACACAACCTTAGAAAAGATAGGCTTGTCTGAGCTCAGGCATTACATGTTGTCCGCCATTGTCCATGTAATCTGTAAAACAAATATTGTTATGTTTATGCTAAGCAGGCATATTATTAAAGGCGGGATGGCTAAATGGGCATTTGCCATGTTTGAATCGGATCTAGTTCACGTACCAATGAAAGCAGTTAAGGGTTAGGATCCATGTGTGCAAATTTAAGAATATGAAAAGGAAAATTACGCCCAAGTTATAACCTGGATATTATTCTTTGACGAATCCAGCATAAGCCAAGCATCAGGGATTAGTAACTTAGGGTCTGTATGGTAACGTTCCTGTTCCTGGGAACATATTTAGAACAGAAACACTTTTTTGTGTTTCTGTTCCCGGCTACGATTTTTAAGAACAGAAACGCGTTTGGCAAGTAAAAAAAAAAAAACACTTTTTTTTACCAAAAGGAAGGATTTGCAACCGGCAACCGGCAAGGGCGGAGGCCGGCGATCGGCGGCGGCGGCGGGCGACCGGCGGCGGGCAGCCGCGTCAACTACTCGGGGACGATGGTGGGCTGTGATGGCTTGCACAAACTCGCCCTCGAGTTGTTTCTAAAAAGTGTTCCGAAGAACAAGAAACAAGTTTTTTTTGTTCCTTAATTTTGCTTCAAAAGTGTTCTTTTTTTCAAAAATGTTCTTCGGAACACTTTTGGAACATTTTTTTATCATACGCGTTTCTGTTCCGAAAGTGTTCCCGGAACACTTTCGGAACAGAAACACTTTCCATGGAGTGTTACCATACAGACCCTTAATAGCTTCTCTAGGGGGCAGAAAACGAGATTAATGCTCAAACTAGATTTCGAGTGCTCTGATAATCAAGTGGAGTATAAGGAGCTAATAGTTGGCCTGTATATCTAGGAGACTCTCAGTAAGTGATTAATCAACCAAGAGGGGAGTACCAATGCTTGAACGAAAATTTTATCGGATATTTCACCATAACCAAGGGTTTGCTGGAAAATTTTCCCCGCCACAATTTGATTCATATCAAAATATGCCATAACGTGGAATCTAATGAGTTAGCTCAAATGATGTCAAGGTAGAGAATAGCTAAGGCTTTAGCCGATGTTATAAGTTCTGAGGTAAAAAATATGACCGCCGATTGAAAATCGGAACATGGCATTTGAAATCAATACTACTGACATTCAAGAGGATTGGAGAAAACATTACGTTGAGTATTTGACAAAACCCGTATCGGGAGATAAAGCCTTTAAGAGGCGAGCTCTCAAATATGTATTAGTTGGGGACGAATTATTCAAATGAACGGTAGAGGGTATTCTGCTGAGATGTCTAAATAAAGAAGAAGCGTTGAAAGCCGTGACTGAAGTGCATGAATGGCTTTTGCGTCGACACAGATATTTTTGGCCGACGATAAGCTAGGATTGCATTGATTATGCAAAGGGTTGCCAGGCTTGTCCAACGCAGGGAAAAATACAACATGTGCCTGCATCCGTGTTAAACCCGATGGTCAAGCATTGGCCTTTTCATGGCTGGGCTCTGGATATTATAGGCAAGATCTCCCCACCGTCAACCAAGAAGCACGGCTTTATTTTGGTTGCCAGGGGCTACTTTACTAAATGGGTGGAAACCGAGTCTTATAAACATATAACCCAGAAAACCGTGATGGAGTTCATTGAGCAACACATCATTCATCGGTTTGAGATTCCCGAAACAATAACATCAGACCAAGGGATTGTGTTTACTGGAACAGAAGTATCGGAGTTTGTTCAATCCCGAGACATTAAGATGATACACTCCACTCCTTATTATGCGCAGGCCAACGACAACTCGAAGCCCCCAGTAAGATTCTAGTTATCTTAATAAGAAGCACTTGAAGAAAAATCCCAGAGAGTAGAATAACACGTTGTCAGCCGTATTGCGAGCATACCTATTGGCACCTAATTTTGTCGGTCGCGGATTTTATTTTTCTGTAAAAGGGAATATACATCTTTTCTTTATTATCACAAATTAGGATAAAGAAAAAAAATAAAAAATTGCAAAAAATTGAATTGGGCCGGATCGACCCGGGCCCACGAGGGCGAAACCCGCCCTGCAATCCCTGTACTCTCGTTGCCCACCACTCAATGGCAAGTGAATGATGTCCACGGAAGAAAACGTGCAGAAGAAGGAAAGGGAGATATTTGAAGAGGTCTTGGTGAAGTCGTGGAAAAGGGGCCAACAGAGAGAGATTCTTAGACAACATCAACAATTTGTCTGCTATTTCGGTTTTATTACCTAGCGTTTTAAGAAAACTCGTTAATAAAACTCTTGAAAATAAATAACGTCTTTTATATTTTAACAATAATTATTAGGGGTGAGCATGATCCGGTTCTCTCGGGAACAGGGAACTGGACCGGTGGTTCCGATTCCCAATTTCCAAAACTGGAGACCGGATCGGAGGTTCTTGGAACCGGACTGGTCTCTCCGGTCCTATTCAGGGGCGGTCCAGTGGAACCGGCAAGATACGAAGGGTTTTTTTGTCCAATACATTCTGCATAGTAAAAAGAAATTATGCATGCATAAGTGCAGTGCAGCAACAGAAACACACAAGCCTTCCCACTCCCCACCTTATCTTCTTCATGTGCATTGACAAAAGTACCCACTTGCCACGGCTGCTCAAACCTGTAATTAATTACAATGTGAAGCAGCTTTTTGTAGAAGCCCAACTGAATATAATGTCCCGGGGATGTTAATTAGTCAGCAAGATGGCACAGCATGAGGTGTCAGCCCAAGGATTGTCTCTAATTTCTCGGATGATTTTGCTGTGCGGAAACAAATAATCGAACAATAAATAGACAAAACAAGAAAATAAATCGGATGCCAGTTGTATATGGTTCGATCGTAGAGACCTACATCTACGGAAAAAGCAGCGACGAATTTCACTGTAGAACAAGCGATACACAAAGATTACAAATTATACTCGAGTCACTTAAACACTCTCGGTGTTTCACAACCCCAATTACATTCAATAACGTACATAGTGTTTAGGTTTTCAATTCCTCACGAAATAATCTTTCAATCTCATGAAAGAATTACACAAATCTTACCACGAGATGTAATCGGCTTTGTCACTTGAATAATTGATGTAATTCTCAAGAAGAAATCTCTGCCAAGTACTCATCGAAAAACGGCACTTCAATATCTACATATATTCAATGCATCCCAAGCACTCACGTAAACAGGAGCTTCAAGACTCTCGCATCAACAACAGCACCAGAAAAAAGCCCTCAATCACGGATATATGTATGTTGCCCAACTAAAACATACAGAAGAGGACTCCAACATGGACACTGAATCCCGTTCATGATTCCAAATCTGGTCAAAGGGTCGGCACTTTCCCTTTTGTTCTTTTCTGGATTTTCTTTTAACAAATAATTCAAACTAATACAAATAGAAACAATCCAAATCCAGCTATGGACTTTCTTTTTTGATCATGGCTCCAACACGTAACAAATTCAATAATTTGCAAGATTCGTTTTCTTGAACTTATGTGTATCAGGTTTTTACAACTTCGTTCAACGACTTAAACTCGATACATATTTCAACAGATTTACCTTTTTATTACTTTTCAAAAAGATTGCATTTTAGTGGAAAACTAGGTTGATTTGTCGCGTACGTATGCGAGATTTAGCTACAGATTATAGACATCAATGCCACAAGACACTGTAGTGTAGTATGCATAATTGCCCATTAACTATCGGTCCGGTTTCCCTTTGGAACCGAAAATCGGACTGTCCGGACACTGGTTCCTCTTTTAGGAACGGGAAACCGAAATGGTGACCTCTAGAAATAGACCTAACCGGCCGGTTCGGTCCGTTCGGACGATTTCCTGTTCGGTCAGTCCATCTTGCTCACACATAATAATTATGGCAATATGGCATGTATCCTAAGTAGCACCGATAGTGACACACGACACGTAATATGGCACGACAAGATACGTCGACAAGTTATTTCTCAAAAAATAGAAAATTCTGTCACGTGGGGTCAAGTTGTATACTAAATTTATATATTTATATATACATGATAAATTAACATATTCAATATATATTTACAAAAAAAAATATTTTTTGGTAGGGAAAAATTTATTGAAAATGTTTGAAATTGACCCCGTACATTTTGATCCCTAAATTATTGAAAATGCTTGAAATAGACCTCATACATGACAAAATGTTGTGTCGGAATGCTAGACTCGTGTGTCGCTGGCATATCCGGAGCACCGACCACGTGTCCGTCATATGTCGGGGAGTGTCAAAGAGTGTCAAAGTGACGGGAAGTGTCGACACAACACGACATGTGACATCCTGAATTCCGACCCACTTTCGAAGCTTTGAATAAATGAAAGGTCTTATTGATGTATTTCAGTCGAATCTCACTCGGAGTTGATCCCTCTCGAGCGGACTAACCAAATGGGAATGGCTAGCTAGGAAAATCAAGTACGTGGACCTAAGAACTTGATCCTGGATTGATTCTTTGGCCATGAAAATTGTCGAGGGAATATTCCGGACCAATATAGGCCGATCCTAGAATGATTAAGGAACGATTTGGATAATACCCTACGCTTGGATCACGGGTGATTCCGTTTGACCTCATATGGGTTCCGAACGTCCCTAAATTATTTTCTAACGATCGTGTCCATCGGGACTAGTAATTGACCCTCGCAATTGAATGACAACCAAAGTCGCCATGGCTCGAGAAGTTCTTAAACATGGTTTTAATCACGGGTCGATACGCGTAACTCCTAAAAGCCGCCCGTTAGTTTGAGATACGCTGAAAATTCTATTGATCGAGATTGATCGCGAATCGAGCTTCAAAATTTGATGTCGGACTTTTAGGGGTCTCAATAAATAAAATTTTTGACGTTTCCTCATCCTATGTGCTATTCCTTCATGAGTTAGCCCCAAAGAGGTTCGGGAAAACTATATTTGGACTGGAAATGGGAAAGGACCCATTTGCCCTCGAAAAATACCCCATTTTTCACTTGGAGCGAAGGGTATTTTGGTCATTTTTCCCTTTGGCCGAGATTGACTAGTCTTGGTGGGGAGGAAATTATTTTTTTTTATCCCTCTTGACTTTGTGGATCCAATAATTATCTTAACTTATATTAATTATTATTTTGGCCCCTTCTTCTTCATTTTTCAAGAGCACACTCTCTCTCTAGCTCACTTTCTCTCTCTACCTCACACTCCCTCACTTGGCCAAATTCTCTCTCTCTCACCCTCCATTGCCGAAAATTCTTCAAGCGCCGCCGGTGTCGCCTTGGACCGCCGGAGCTTAACTTTCACCGTGAGTCGCCCGGGACCGCCGGATCTTTGGGGGTTTTAGCCGAACAAGAGAGCCGCCGGATTGGAATCAAATTTTCTCTCGTTTTCTCGCCGGAAAATTCGCTAGAATTGTGGTAAGTTGGTCCCTAACCTTATATTAGGTATCTAGGGTGCTAATAGACCATAGATTA
Organism: Rhodamnia argentea; assembly: GCF_020921035.1. Lineage (NCBI taxonomy): Eukaryota > Viridiplantae > Streptophyta > Magnoliopsida > Myrtales > Myrtaceae > Rhodamnia > Rhodamnia argentea. The sequence goes on along the minus strand of NC_063150.1, from coordinate 32,894,634 downwards.
TGTAGTTTTGGGTGAAAAATTGGTGGTTTTTGGCCATTTTCATGCCTTGGCCGAAAATGGAGGGAGTGAGGACAGAGAAACCATGGTCTTGAGATGAATAGTGAAATCAAGAGGGTTTGGGTGTGGTCAAAGCTTGACCATGGTTACTTTATGCCTAAACTAGAGTTACTTTATGCTATTGTTTAATCATGGTTAGGTTAGTATTTGACTCTAGTTAATTTTTGAACCATGGTTAGTTTGTATATTAACTAGGGTTACTTTTATGTGACATAAAGTTGTTATGCCATGGTACCAATTAAATGTGGCATGATTACTATAGTTTAGTACTATAGTCATAAATTAATTATATGTTAGAAAATTATTATTGTTCGGCCGTGATAAATTTTCACGTTAGTATAATTTTAGTGGCGCGTGATTTATATATTGCTACGTTAGCGTAATATGGTCGCATGACGTGGATTGGATACTATGGTAGTATTAATTGATCGGGTAGTCTGAATTAATATTTGGATTAGTGTGAATTAATCGGGTGATCCCGAATTATTAATTCTCTAACGTGAGCGAATCACGTGGTCCCGATCTATTCTCGAGAAAATATGAGGGTCGTATTCAATCAAGTCGTGCGAGGCCAAAGTGAGCCGTATTCGTCCGATTGTTTGAGACCGAGAAAGTATGAAAGTCGTGTTCAATTAAGTCGTCCGAGACCAAAGTGAGTCGTGTTCGACTAATTGTCCGAGACTTAATCCGGTCGTGTTCCTATGTGTCCGAGACCGAGATTTATGGGTCGTATTCAATCAAGTCGTCTGAGGCCAAAGTGAGCCGTATTCGTCCGATTGTTTGAGACCGAGAAAGTATGAAAGTCGTGTTCAATTAAGTCAGTCTGAGACCAAAGTGAGTCGTGTTCGACTAATTGTCCGAGACTTAATCCGGTCGTGTTCCTATGTGTCCGAGACCGAGATTTATGGGTCGTATTCAATCAAGTCGTCCGAGGCCAAAGTGAGCCGTATTCGTCCGATTGTCCGAGACCGAGAAAGTATGAAAGTCGTGTTCAATTAAGTCGTCCGAGACCAAAGTGAGTCGTGTTCGACTAATTGTCCGAGACTTGATCCGGTCGTGTTCCTATGTGTCCGAGACCGAGATTTGTGGGTCGTATTCCTTTGTGTCCGAGACCCTGGAATATATATATAAGTAGAGCCGTGTTCTATAAAGGTCCGAGGCTCATTGTTATGAACTTGTATGATGGCGATGGAGTAACATGGAATATTCCGGAGTAACATGGAATATTCCGGAGTAGTGTGGAATATTTTCGGAGTAACGTGGAATATTCCGGAGTAACGTGGAATATTTTGGAGTAACGTGGAATATTCTAGAGTAGTGTGGAATATTTTCGGAGTAACGTGGAATTTTCTATGACAGCCTGATGCGTTAAACACGGGCTTTGGATCAATGTGGATATTTATATTATGGCCCGATGCGTTAAATGCGGGCCCCGGAGCACGTGGAATATTTTATTATCGACCGAGGCGTGGAACGCCGAATCGGGAGTAACGTAGAATATTTGAGAAGGTGTGGGAATTTTCGGAGAAAGAACGGAATTTTCTGGAATTAAATTGTGGAATTTTTAATAAGAAAGAAGAGTTGTTGGAAATTGTTCATTGAAAATGTGTCTGGAGGCACTAGGGCCCTAATATAGGATTAGGGGCTAGCTTACTGAGATTTTATCTCACCCCGTCGTGGGTTCGTTGTTTTTCGGACCCTCCGTCGCAAGTATGAATGACCCGTCTCAAAGGTTTGGTATTCCCCGAGGTAATGGTACCGGGAGAAGATGGGGAGGTTGTAGAGCCATCGGATGCGGAACAGCCACCCGAGCTTGACGAGGATGAGTTGGAGGCGAGAGATGATATAGTACCGGATAGCGAGGACGAGGCCTAGGGTAGTTGGCCTCTTGACTTTTGCTGGCTGTTTTATTTTGGATGTATAGTAGGCTTCGATCACGTAATCTTTTTTTTGTTCTAGTGGTCATAGGCTTGTACAAAGGGCCTCCGGCCGTAGGTTTGGAAAATTGTATAGAACGTGTGGATATGTATATAAGTTTGTTTTTACAGTCCCAAGTCATCGTGATATTAATTGTTTCGTACGGGGATTCGTTTTTGCTTCCGCATGAATTAGTTGGCCTTTGGATCCTGGAAAACCGTACATAAGCGTGGCCAGGTGGGATGTCGACGAGCTCGCGGGGTTCGGGTCGTGACATCCCCGTTTGGAGTGGTATCAGAGCAAGGTCAGCTCGATCAAATGAGATTGAGACTTGGAGTAATAAGGAGTGATGACTTGGGGACGATTAGATACTGGGACTCTTAGGCTAAGGCATTGATTTCTGAATCTTGAGGATTATAGGCTTGAACCCGTATTATATTCTAATGGTTCTAGTATCATTTTGTTTTATTGGTAAACTTGGATGATGATATTATTGAGGTTTATAAGTGAGCAAGCATGAAATTGAAGAGTCCTAAGTATGGATTTTGAGGTTGTATATGTGGTTGAGGCTAATAGAGGATTACTTTTGAATGAAGAGTCGGTTGGGTTATATGACTATGATTATGGTTTGTCAATGATTCAACTTGAAGAATATGCTAGAACATAGGCAATTGATCTATGAGACGTGACAATCATTGGTGGAATTAGATTTCTTTTGTGGATAAGAATTGATCCGGAAGCGACTATGGTACGTCGAGTAACGAGGACAATCATGCAAAGGGTGTTTGTGGCATTAAAACGAAAGTTGATGAATGTGCATGCATGAGCTTATCATGATTGGACTTAATAAACCGTCGCTTGGTGTGGGACAAGTGACGGGATACCTATAAACCGTAATGAAGCATGATATGGGTTGTGTGGAACGGGACTCTCTCCGTAGAAATATGGCTTAGGACAACGTGCAACAACTAGGTCCGATGAGGGCGGGGAGTGATCGCCGGGACAAAGAGGTCCGGACAAAGAGCGGCTCTCGGCGAGCTTCTAAGATAGCAGGGGGCAGGAATGACCCAAGTCATAATTTGAAAGTGAGAGTCTAGGTATCATGTTGAGTCTGATTTTGGTTAAGAGATGTAGTGTACGGAGTTGATCCTCATATTGAATTTTGTAGTGGCTTGACATTTGTAAGGGCGCCCGTGATTGGCGTGATTATGAGTTTCGTACTTGGCGGCGGGAGCCGTTCGAGAAGAAAATTGATGCTTGTGATTGGCATTGGCTAAGCTAAGGCTTGCCCGGTATATGACTCGTTAATTGAGAAACTACCTAGTTGAGGCTGGCTTGTTATGTGGTTGCTGCTTGAGGATGATTTGGGATCATTAGACAATGGGCAATTAGTCGAGAGTTGCCTAAGAACCACTGGATGGTTGATTGCTAGTAATAGATAATGAGATGAGCAGCCTGAATCTGCTAGGCTTGAGTAGATGACTCAAGTTTTTGATTCCCGAAGGGAATCACAGTGGTTCAAGTGATATGAGAACCTAATAAGGTTGATCGACCAAAGTACGGTCGCTAGAGGAGCACTTGGCTCGTTTATGTGAGATATGAAAGGATCCAAGAACCGAGATGGATTACGAGAATTGAGTAAAGATAAGCGACTGGAGTATAAGTACTAGAGAAGAATATGACTCGATTTGTTAAGTATGCGAGACTCAAGTGGAATAAGGGATCGCGAGAATTCTAAATGGAAATGAGAAAAATTAATGGGTGGACAAACTCGAGGAGGAGCTGCCATTGTGCCTAAGTCACTATGGTGACGGATATTAGTGTTGATGAGTTAAGTGATGGAAGTCACGAGAAAGGTGACTATGAGTTACTCATTTCTGAATTGAAGGCGTGGAAAGAACCACAAGGGCTTTGAATAGCTTGTGAGGTGGACCACAAGGCTAAGGTCAACTAAGGTTCGATAGAGAAAGTGAATTTGAAACCGCCTTCCCTCCGGATTGAGGGTTTCGTGAGAAAACCTTAAAAGTTTTGGGTGCACTAAAGAAAGAAAGTGACCCTGGCAAGTTACTAGCCTTAAGAGGCCGTCGATGATTGGTGAAAGATCGCTAAAGGAAGGGTTTTTCCTTGAAGGCATGATATATGCTTGGATTGTCTTCGCCAAGTTGTCCAATAGAAAGTACCTTTCTAAGGTTACTCGAGAACAAGGACCGTCTCGAACTTTAATAGCTTTGCAAAGATCCGAAGGCGATCCACTAATACGAGACAAAGTTCTCGAAGCTATCTACGTGTACTAAGGGTGGTCAAGGACCCTTTGAATGAAACGTGAAGTCCGTGAGGGGATTGAAATTCGAAAGTCTTATGACTAGTTGTTACCCTAATTCTAAGGAATGATAATGGGTCATAATGAATGAAGTGGATGATCGGAAGAGGAATAAGCAAGAGAATTTTTCGTTCATGGATTGCGAGTAAGGGAATTTTCACTTATGGAGCACGTAATGTGCCGGGGAGGAATGGCTATTACCTTGGCGTATGGCCCGTAATGAAAGATTGACGTTTCTTCCCCGTCACGGGAAAAATTATGGAAAAAGTCATGTCCATAGTCCGACTTTGTTGATTTATATGCGATTGAGTGAGGTTGAATCGGGACCACTAGAAGTGGTATTGCGAGTTATCATCTAAAGGATAGGGCGTCGTTTTTAAAGGGCGATTGGATCATGAGATGGTCATTAATGAAAAGGAAAGGAAATAGACTTGATAATCCCGACTACTCACGGTGCTCATGGATGGATGAGTAAGCAAAAAGGGATACTTGGATTGTAACCACAAGGTGAATTGATTTAATCAATTAAGATATCCAAGGTGTGGATGTACGGAGACCGAGGAAGAACCTCGACTCCTTTGAACCTTGTCACTAAAGATGACTCGGGTTATTAGAAGAGAATGTCAAGTATGGGGGCATCCGAATCCCGGAGTAAGAACACCGCTATTGGCGTGAACTCCAAGGACAAAGTGAATTTGAAGTAGAAGAATGCCACTTGAAGTATATAGTTTCCTTCATAGGGTAAGAGACCCTAATGTGGAAGGAAGAAAAAGTTCTAATTGTCGTGGCATTAAGATTGAACGTCTAGACCGAGAAAGAAGATGCAGAACTTAATTGATCTCCGTAAAATTATTCTAAGGAATTGTCTTGTAGACAATGTTGAATTCCAGGAAATGTCGATGTTCATTGGAATGAATGAAATGGGGATAAGATCGCATTAGCTGGTTGTGGAAACAAGAGATTGAGGCACCGATGCTTCCCGAGGAAAGGGTGACAAAAATGAATAAAATGTGGCATGGTCTAACTGGAAATCTATAAAGACAGAAAGCCAAAGTATAAGCTCTCAAATGGATGGTACAAATGACAGTTTAAACGAATCGACACCTGGTAGCAAGAGTTAACAATAGTCGGATTGTGTATCCAAAGAATAATTGAATTAATTGTTACTGTCTTTAGAGACGATGATCAGACTCGTTTAAGGAGTCACGAGAAGCATGACCCCGAGGAAACAATCATTGTATGCTAAGTGTGAAGAGTGCGAGTTTTAAGTCCGATAAGGTGAAATTCATTGGTCGTGTGAAGTCCAAGAGAGGGGATCCCTATGAATCCTTCAGGAGTAAAAAGTGATGATGGATCGACTAAGGTCGATGTGAGTTATTGAAATTTGAAGTTTCCTGAAATTGATGGATTGTCATAGACGGATCGTAGGAAGATTCCCCACAAGAATTATTCGATTGATGAAAAGGACTAAGGATAAGACGTAGCGCAAATGGATGAAACCATTTATGAAAATGAGAGCGTTGCTTGTGCAAGGAATGACCTCGTAACTATGTGAACTACAAGAGTTAGAAATATTGACTACACCAAAGGGAATGAAGGAAAGGTCATGATTGCGATGCCCTTATCGCTAAGGAATGGTAAATTAGTAGCGAGAGGCATACAATTGAAAATTGAGCGTCTTGCATTTGGCAACGAAGGGACAGACCTTACCTCGAGGAATAAGAGATTCAACTTCTAAATTGGAAGTTTACCAAATTGACTAGTTTGATGGCTACTTGAAGCATCAAGCCCGAAGGTCGAAAGGAATTGAGATGTGGCGATGAATGGACCCGGACTTCTAAGGGTCGTAGAAACGAATAGAACAAGGAGGAAATTCAGACTTCTAAGTATTTGGAAAAGAAACCTCGAAGTTGAGGATAGAAACCTTGAAGTTTAATAGACAAATGTACAAGTTCAATAGTGGAGAGGAATCTAAAGATATGACCTCATCGGAATTTGAGGGGAGAATTACGGTGTCCAATGGAATGGACTGAAGGTTAGATCGAGTCTTACATGTGGTCAAGGATGAGACATGCCGGCCAGGAAGAGGCATGACCTTAAAAATCGAAAGATTACTATGAACGTTGAAGGTTTTCAAATGGAGTTGAGAGCAGATTACTACGAAAGTAATCTTGAACTTGCTTAAGGAGTCGAGAATGTTACGACTCGATTTGGATAATAGAGGGCAAGTTGATAAAGGTCATGAGTCTTATGCAATGCTTTGGAAAGACCTTCAGTCCGAATTAGAAAAGCTGGATTGTTGTAAGGTATGCATGTTATTCTTGGACCAATAGACAATTGAAGAGGTGATTTGAATACTCGAGAGCATGCTACCAACAGATTTTGCAAATGTCAAAAGGGAAGAGGAAGGTGAACACGAGTGGAGGATTAAAGAAAACGAGTTTTGAAGGATGAAAACCGTTGATGTTAAGGATGTTATCGAAGTGTCAAGTGACGACAAGAACTACTTTGGGAAGCATGGTAGTGATGAGGCGTCGCACCCTATAAGACGAGATGATTGGAGGATTGCAAATTTCGAGGACGAAATTTTTGTATGGGGAGAAGAATTGTGACATCCCGAATTCCGACCCACTTTCGAAGCTTTGAATAAATGAAAGGTCTTATTGATGTATTTCAGTCGAATCTCACTCGGAGTTGATCCCTCTCGAGCGTACTAACCAAATGGGAATGGCTAGCTAGGAAAATCAAGTACGTGGACCTAAGAACTTGATCCTGGATTGATTCTTTGGCCATGAAAATTGTCGAGAGAATATTCCGGACCAATATAGGCCGATCCTAGAATGATTAAGGAACGATTTGGATAATACCCTACGCTTGGATCACGGGTGATTCCGTTTGACCTCATATGGGTTCCGAACGTCCCTAAATTATTTTCTAACGATCGTGTCCATCGGGACTAGTAATTGACCCTCGCAATTGAATGACAACCAAAGTCGCCATGGCTCGAGAAGTTCTTAAACATGGTTTTAATCACGGGTCGATACGCGTAACTCCTAAAAGCCGCCCGTTAGTTTGAGATACGCTGAAAATTCTATTGATCGAGATTGATCGCGAATCGAGCTTCAAAATTTGATGTCGGACTTTTAGGGGTCTCAATAAATAAAATTTTTGACGTTTCCTCATCCTATGTGCTATTCCTTCATAGTTAGCCCCAAAGAGGTTCAGGAAAACTATATTTGGACCGGAAATGGGAAAGGACCCATTTGCCCTCGAAAAATACCCCATTTTTCACTTGGAGCGAAGGGTATTTTGGTCATTTTTCCCTTTGGCCGAGATTGACTAGTCTTGGTGGGGAGGAAATTATTTTTTTTTATCCCTCTTGACTTTGTGGATCCAATAATTATCTTAACTTATATTAATTATTATTTTGGCCCCTTCTTCTTCATTTTTCAAGAGCACACTCTCTCTCTAGCTCACTTTCTCTCTCTACCTCACACTCCCTCACTTGGCCAAATTCTCTCTCTCTCACCCTCCATTGCCGAAAATTCTTCAAGCGCCGCCGGTGTCGCCTTGGACCGCCGGAGCTTAACTTTCACCGTGAGTCGCCCGGGACCGCCGGATCTTTGGGGGGTTTTAGCCGAACAAGAGAGCCGCCGGATTGGAATCAAATTTTCTCTCGTTTTCTCGCCGGAAAATTCGCTAGAATTGTGGTAAGTTGGTCCCTAACCTTATATTAGGTATCTAGGGTGCTAATAGACCATAGATTATGTAGTTTTGGGTGAAAAATTGGTGGTTTTTGGCCATTTTCATGCCTTGGCCGAAAATGGAGGGAGTGAGGACAGAGAAACCATGGTCTTGAGATGAATAGTGAAATCAAGAGGGTTTGGGTGTGGTCAAAGCTTGACCATGGTGTCGCGACCTCACCTTTGGCCTCCCTTAGAGGGTCCGGCGGGGTTTAGAGGTATTGCCATAGATCAATGGCGTGGACTCTCCCAAGTCCTACCTCGCGTGACATTGAATTTCTTTTTACTGATTAGCAAATTAAAATGCTATTAAGAGTCGCCACTAGCCTATTGGGGTCGGCTAGAAACCAATCGAGACACGGGAGGGTTATCTCAATTCCTACGCAACCAGAGCTTCTAGGTTCGGGGACTTATTTACGCTAACTAGATAATTAGCGCCCTTTCGGTACCTAACCGGTCCGATATTCCCTAAGGTAACCATACATTCCGCATTTCATTTTAAACTTATCGGGTATCTAACCAGTACTAAATGATCATGCATAATGTTTTTCTGTCATTTCGTGCAATTACCTATTTATCCTTAACCTAACATATAGGGAAAGCGATCAACAGGCAATTTTTCAAAAGACAGTGTATGTAAACACTCAATCAGATAAATATGCCAAATAAAGATCGGGATAAGCACATGCGAGACCAAATCTATGATGGCGATATTTAAACAAACAATTTCAACTCGAAGGTCGAATTACAACGGTTATCAAACCGGATTGGACATCGGTCTTCAATCAACACCAATTTAAGGCTTAGAAACTCACATTGGGGACAAAAAGGTCAAAGAAACCATTTTTCTAATTTTCCGAAAGTTTTCTGATTTTTTTGAATTTTTATTATTTTTTGAATTATTATTATTTTTTATTATTTAATTTTTATTATTTATTATTTAATTTATATTTTTAATTAAAATGGATCGGCTCCGGGTCGGGTTCTCAGACCCGGACCTGGATCAGGTCGTTGGGCCCGATCCGGTCCGCGGGAGAGACCCGGACCCGGGCCTGGTGGACACAAAAGGGTTCGGGCCCAATTTCTTTTATTTTAATTGAACCGGGGTTCCATATTTCTCCTAGCCCAACTTTCCTTTTCTTTTTCTTTCAAGCCAGCCCATCCGAGTGAGCCCAAATCTCTCTTCGCTCTTCTCTTCATCTCGGGCCCGACTCTAGCAAAGGCCCAACTCCTTCTCCTTCCCTTTTATTTTTCGCGCCACCCCAATCTCCCCTCTTTAGCCCACTCCTCTCCTCCTTTTATTTTTTTTTTTTTTACGCCAGCTCATTTGAGAAATAACACAAACCGAGACCCTACATATTCTTTTTCTCTCTCTACCAACCCACCTCTTCTTCTTCCTCTTCTCGTTTTTTATCTTTCCCAACCCAATCTCTTCATTTTGCCACCCATCCACTCAGCCCTAATCTTTCCTTTTTTATTCAACCAGCCCAACTTCCACTTTTCTTTTCTTTTTACGCCAGCCCATCCCAACAGCCAAAATGCATGCTTTCATCCCTATTCAGCCATCTTCTTCATGCGCCGCGACATCCTTTTTCTCCGCAACACCGACTTCGCTTACGGCCATGACTAAACCTGACGCCGCTAGTCCGAGTCGCCACCCGCGTTGTCACTTGGTTCGAGCTTGCGGTCGTCTCCGGACCTCGCGTCGCCGTCGTTCGGACTCGCGTCGCCTAAGTTCGGACTCGCGTCGCTTAAACCCGAGCTCGCGTCGCCTTCGTTCGAACTCGCGTCGCCTACGTTCGGACTCGCGTCGCCTAAGTTCGGACTCGCGTTGCCATTGTTCGGACTCGCGTCGCCTAAACCCGAGCTCGCGTCGCCTTCGTTCGGACTCGCGTCGCCTTCGTTCGGACTCGGTGCCTGGACTCGCGTCGCCTAAGCCCGAGCTCGAGTCGCTTCGGCACCTGTCGAGGCTCGCTCATCACACTGCTGGCAGGTCACGCTCCAACGAGCCTTCTCACCAAAGACGCTTAGGTCTGTTCAAGATGCCGCTGCCTGTAGACGGGCCCCAAACTCTGCTCTTCCTTGCCGGCTTAGTCGATCTCGCATTTGCCCGCACGAGTCCTTTTGTTTTTTTAAAACGGAGTAAAGCACCCCAATAGCCTCCGCGAGGTGACGTTTGAACCAGTCCAACTTCGGTAGGATCTTCCGCGAATTAAAGACTTTCACTAGCGATCTCCCGAAGAATAGCCCGACGCTAAACCGGCGGCCTTCATACTCGACACGGACCGCCGAATCGACATCGCTCAAGCTCCCGTCAAGCCACCACTTATGGTTCAAGCCTCCTCATGCGTCGGAATCCTACTAGCCCTTGAACCACTTAACCAGGCCCGTCCCCACAAAGAAACTCCAACGGAACACCACGATCCTCCGTAAAACCAAAGACCACCCACAACGGGTTCGACGAAGGCTCAAGATTATCACAACTATTCCATCTCGCACAACCGAAACTCTCCGAATCGTTATTCACTCAAAAGACCACCCACAGTTGAATGTAGACTGGGACCGTAAACTAATTTATCAAGACTAACGGGTATGCACGAGTAATGAACTAAGAAAATGGACCGGAAACTTGAAACCAGACATGGGTGGTCAATCTAAAGCGAACCAACGGCTCAACAGCAGCATCCACGGTAGCCAAGACGACACCGAAACCCAAGGCTCGCCGGTCCGAGAAATCAGAGTTCTCGGCCCGGCGAGCTCCGTGGACCGAAACGAGGCAACCAAACCTAAGAGAGCACGCCAACCTTTTCGTACGAAGTCACGCGTTCGCGGGTGAGTTCCCGGAGATCGATTGCTGTGTTCTCCCTCTTTCTGAGCGTCCTCTGAACCGCCTCCAAAGCCTCGCTGTTTCCTCCCCTTTCTGCAACGCACTCCTTCTTCTTGGTGTCCCCGAACGAACCAACCGAGGGCCTGCCCTCTCTCCTTCCTTTTATGCACGTTGCCTCCTTCCCCAAGTTTTTTTGTGCGGATGACAATGAGTGATGTGTGTGAAAAGTGACCGTGAATTTGTGTGGCTGTAAATGAGTGAAGGAGAAAGTGACGTGAATAAAGTGAAAGAGAGTGACGTGAGAGTGGGCTGGTGCAAGAAACGCACGTGAGAAAGGCAAATAGCACAAGAAGAAATAAGAAGGAGAGGAAAGAAAAAGACTTGGGCCGAATGAATCAAGTGTGGGCCAGTAGACAAAGAGAAGAAAATGGACTGACAAGGAGAATTGCCCAACCGGGTCACACTATCCGGGTTTCGCTCAACGAGCTCGGATCCAACTGGTCCGATCTGATTTTATTTCTTTTTTTTATTTCTTTCTTCTTTTTCTTTTAAAATTCATTATATATATATTTTACTTTTTCTATTTTGCAATAAGACAAAAATAAATTAGACGTATTCTTATTTAACGAATAATAATAATAATAATAATAATAATAATAACAATAACAATAACAATATGAGATCACCAAAATTAGGTGTCAACAGCTGCCCCTCTTGGAATGGGAGCTCGAAGAGGTTCCATTTCAAGACGAAAGGACACCTAATTTTGTTAGTAAACTAACCCGACAGTACTTGGGGAGAACCGCCAAAGCAACTATCGGGACAAAAAATGAGGAGACTCACTCGGAGAATATGCTCCGGGGCTCCAATCTTCTTAGTACCTGCGCATGCAAGGTTAATCGAAACAAACAAAACTCTGAGCCGACCGTATAAACGATACGAGCTTGGCCTCGGATGGAAATGGCACGACCGTATAAACGATACAGGCTTGGCCTTCACTTGGTAATGCGTTTGCTCTGGGCTTTAAGGCTCACCGGACTTGAGGGGACTTGCTCGGGGAACTGGCTCCGGGGCTCATGCCTCTCCGTACCTGTTCGAGCAAGGTTAGCTCAAACAAACACACCTGCGGGACGACCGTATAAATGATACGGACTTGGCCCTCGGAGGGAACGACACGGTTCACGGTATTCTGACCCGTGAAAAGGCGATTGAAAAAGTCACAGTTCACGGTATTCTGACCCGCAAAAAGGCTATTGAAGAAGTCACAGTTCATGGTCTTTGACCCGGGAAAAGGCTATTGAAAAGTCACGGTTCAGTGTCTTTGACCCGTGAAAAGGCTATTGAAAAGTCACGGTTCGGGGTCTTTAACCCGTGAAAAGGCTGTTGAAAAGTCTCGGTTCGGGGTCTTTGACTCGTGAAAAGGCTATTTTGAAAAGTCACGATTCGGGATCTTTGACCCGTGAAAAGGCTGTTGAAAAGTCTCGGTTCAGAGTCTTTGACTCGTGAAAAGGCTATTGAAAAGTCACGATTCGGGGTCTTTGACCCGTGAAAAGGCTGTTGAAAAGTCTCGGTTCAGGATCTTTGACCCGTGAAAAGACTATTGAATAGTCACGGTTCAGAGTCTTTGACTCGTGAAAAGGCTATTGAAAAGTCTCGGTTCAGAGTTTTTAACTCGTGAAAAGGCTATTTTGAAAAAGTCATAGGGTGGGCTTAGCATTGTATCATGCTCACCGGAATGAGGAAACCCGCTTATGAAACGGGCTTTGGGAAGCTAAAGTTCACTTTGCCTGTCCAAAAAAAGTTAGCTCCAACAAATAATAATTTCAATGAAGAGAGAGTGCTGCTCGGGGCTGAACTTACACTTCGGCCTCTGGAGTACGTCCTCTGGATTGCACGGGACAAGCTCTCGACCTTAGCGCTTGCATGTCGATCGGAACTTGCTGAATGAAGTGAAAATATCGTGAACGGACTCTGCCACCGCAACTTACACTCGCATGACTTGGTTCTTCACAAGCACTTGGCATCATATCTGTCCAAACAAGGTTAGCTCGAACAAATACTAACACTAATGAACATATGTGATATGTTCGTTCACAATTCGAAACCTGCTGCAGATAACCGAATTGCTCAAGCCGGGTCCCTACATAACTCGGGACTTATGAAACATATTTGAAATGATGAGTAGATGTCATTAAATGCATGAGCAGATAGAGTTAAGTCTACTCGCCGGGGAAGCTACTTGGCATAATGCGATACCGCCGACTTCTCACTCGGTTCGACAACAACGCCGACCATTAGATCCCATGGGGAAAATTGATTGATGGGAGAACTGTCATTCCCGAAAATGTTTTTTTTTTTTTTTTTGGTGAAAACCTTGATTCAGGAAAGACAACAATTTTGCTTCATAAAAAGGGTTTATTGAGCATGCCAAGCTAAAATCCTTAGTCTAAAGGGCTTCTCACACATTTTTGGTGGGGATATTCTGTTGATCCCAATCACTCATTTGAGGGTTCCGGGATAAATACTCTTGAGACCTCGCACTCTTTTCGTGTCTAAGGTTTCGGACATATTCGCAATGCATACATTATTGATCAATCGAAAAGGTCTTTCGGGGACCATAATGTTGGCTTGGTCACGGGCTTACACAAAGGGCTTCTCCCGCTTTGAGGCCACACTGGGGAGATATTTGAAACTACTACCTTCACCGGGTTTACAAGTCAAGAACCTGGAAGATAAGACAAGAAATGATTGACTCCACTCCTTCAAGCGGTAGCTTCTTTGTAAAGTCTTCATGTCAAACTCGAAACATCCCAATCGGAAGAGTCTTCGGATGGGTTGTAATGTCGGTTTTGGAAGGCTTATAGGCTCTGATGAAATTTTTTTTTTTTTTTTTTTCATGGGATTTATGAGTTGGTGACCATCTTGGTGTTTTTACCAATCTCGCTCCATCCGGGGAAAGCATCCGACTCTGGGGATTACAACCCGCCTCGAGAGTCCAATCGCCTATATTTTTGGGCAAGAAAAGAGTTTTTCTCTATTTTCTGCATTTGTTTCGTTCGAGGTAAGCTCAATACTTTTCTCGCATTTGGCTTTTTCTCTCCGGGCTTTGGCCTTGCTTTTACTAGGCACTTTGCTTTTTTAGCCCCTTATTTTCCATTTTCTTTTTTTTTTCTTCTCTTCTTTGCTATTTTCATGAGCTCTATGGACTTTCGAGACATTTGACATTAATGCCAATTTTCTGGTAAATCACATATTTTGCCCCAATTTGGGGAGATGATCACCACTCTGGTTTAGAAATGAATGATTTCGGGCTCAACTTGGCTAGCAAAGGATATTGGTGTTTGGGTAGAGAAAGAAATGCTCTTCTTCATTTTGGGACGCTTCGAGCCTCCATAAAGATTCACCTGAAATTACCACACAAAGGTTAATGCAAGTGAAGGCAATTAAATCTTTCTTACCTTTTCTTCAATTGATTTTCAACTACGATCTCCTGCATTTGCCCCGGTGTGGGGTGGTTCTTGACAGGGGTATTTTGAAATTCTCCTTACTCAAGCTCAAAGTGGCTAGCAAGGGATATATTGTGTATGGGGAAAAGAAGGAATTGTCTTTCATCACTTCGACCCATGTATACATTGCGAATGGATCCTCTATCCCAAGACACAAATTTTGTTCTCACTTCACTCAATCTCAGAGTGTATCAGGGGTGTGTTTAGGTGGGGCTTGCCTTTCATCCTAAGCACTCTCACTTGGCAAACTCAATACCTCCACTTTATTTGGTAAAAATCGTCTCATCAGATAAACCTGCAAGGAATTTCAATGCAAGATGCATGTATGCATGAATGGACGCACCCGTTCAACGAACGTGGATGATGTTTTTTTTTTTTTTTTTTTTTTTTTGGGAATGAGTTAAAGCATGAACTCCAACTGTACTAAGGATGAGATTTTTTTTTTTTTTTTTTTTTTTAATGCTTTACGGATTGAACATTTATTACGGCCTAGCTAGGGATGAAACATTTGAGCAGTCATGCGTCCCGCAAAAGCTTTGGGAAAGGGATACTTACTTGATCTACTCTGGCAAGCTGATCCCTTTGTGTCCGCTTTTCGGGGATTGATGATGATAGCACATCCTATACATGGAGATAGAAGTTATTATTGTGAGGATGACAAAACTTTTTGTCTCTGACGCTTCTTGGAGATGTATTCCCTCTAGACCGAGGATATACATCCTTCTTCAGGAATCCCTAGGGAAAATTTGCACGATGGTCCCGCTGGGGATAAATCTACATGACGATTTTCCTAAGCAACAAATTACTACTATTCAGGGAATCTCCTCCTTTCGGGGAACATAATCTAATCCCACATTTGAGATTCGCATGAATTGAGAAACTTGCTAACTCCGTCTCTCCAACGATCAATTGCTCTGCATCGGGGTCACGATCAAATTGGATGCTGGATTTGATCACTTCTCATGCCAGACTGATCCATGCTGGAAAGCTGATCCTACAATCCTAAAAGCAAATCACGTTAATGAGTATCCTTTTTGAAAATGACAACTTGGAACGATACAACGTTACGCTTTTGTCTACGCTTTTAGGGATTGATGGTTCCCCGCTCGTTTGAGTTCGTTTCATCATTCTTCCGGCAAACCCCTTTTTAACCTTTCCGTTTGTAGCTCTCTCCTTGTGAGAGAGTTTCTCATCTGATTTTTGTTTTCTTCACGGGACCTACTTGCGGCGAAGCGATTTGATAACCCCCTCATGAACAGAAGGAAGCATATCATTGCTTGAATTTTCAGGAATTGAAGACTGGAAATGATACAGTGTTACCCTCTGTCTAGGTTGATTTTCATATAGCTGGAAATGCCTCTTAGCTTAGCCTCAAAGGTCACCACGATGCCTACGTGGCTTATACAAGGAAAATGGAGTTGCTAACATCATCCTGCAACTTTATCATCTTAAGGGACAATTTTGAGGAATATCGGCTCGCCATTACTATGCGATATCTTCGATGCGTTCTCGCCTTTGATGAGATTCTTGATTATCTGTTGGAGAATTGACTTCATCCCTTAATACATGGTAGTGATGGATCCGGTTGTTCCAATTATCTCCACATGTGCATAGGGATAGAAGTCCCAATTACAGGGATGACAAGCTTCGTTGTATGGTCCAATGAACTAGAGATCGCCTCTATTTAGGGGGTCTACAACCTTTGTTGCCATGGTCTAATTCAGCGTTTAAGACCTGCATGAGTTGGGACTCACGGATTTCGCTTCTCTATTCCGGTTGACAGAATAGTCCAACCCTTTATCTTTGTTGGCTCAGCTAACTTCTTATTGTTGAAGTTCCAACTCCTATTGTTAGGAAAGGAATCTTCTCGGGTAGACTGGATGTTGATTCGTCTTGGGCTTGGCTACACCGGGTGTTGATCCGCATCGATTAGCTGATTCTTCATGTTTGCTCTTCTAATGGCTTCATCCGAGCTTCTTAGGTAATTCTTCAGGTTGCTTGAGGAATGAAAAATCATCTGGGATGCCTTGATTCCTTTTTCCTTTTCCTTTTTCTTTTTTTGTGCTGAAGTATCATCTAAGACCCGAGCGAAGGCGTTCAAGCAAACCCGTTGACTTCGAGCGTCCACATTTCCCCGCTAATCGTAGGCTTGTTTTTCCAATGTCTGCATCTCCCGTCAGAGAGTCAAAAGCATGTCGGATGTGTGATTAAAAAGGATAAACTGGAATCGATACCGAGCTACCCTTCGCTTTGATTTCGTCTTTTAAGGTGCTTTGCACCTCTCCTTTTGTCGACTTTGCCATTTGGATGTTCGGCACTTTTCCTTTACCGGTTTCGCCACTCGGCGGTAATGGTTGAA
The DNA here is from genome assembly GCF_020921035.1 of Rhodamnia argentea. Lineage (NCBI taxonomy): Eukaryota > Viridiplantae > Streptophyta > Magnoliopsida > Myrtales > Myrtaceae > Rhodamnia > Rhodamnia argentea. The sequence continues at coordinate 32,877,905 of NC_063150.1, read as the reverse complement.
TGGATCAATAGCGCCCAAGGTTCAAGTATTGTCCGAGATTCCACACCCATCCAGGTTAACTCCTTTAAACTTCGTTGAGAACTGGACTGTTGAAGCCATAATTATGAGGGAACATTGATTTGGGTCGTATTTTCGCCTTTTTCTGCAAAATAAGGGAAGTGCAAAAAGGTTTTTATTAATCTTTATACAATATATACATTGATGCCGACCACGGGGATCGAACCCGGGGCGCTCGGACCGTTGTCACTCCCCATGCCACCAGGCCGCGGCGCTGTTGGCGTCCTTGAGTTGCCTTGCTTTTTATTTAAACGCTAACTCTCATACGACACGACTCTTGATGTTACGTCAGACGGCCACGCTTTGTACTAGTTTTGAGTCGGTTGACAATTCTCTGCCAAGAATAAAATGAACTCATGTTAGAATTGAAATAATTAAGGGTAAATTGAAAACGATACGGAGTTACCCTTCTTCAAGCTCGCTTGAGTTTTGTCATTCCCAACCTGAAACAAATCAAAAATCCTTTTTACGGCCTTTGGGGGTACCGCCTCCAAGTTGATTTCCCCATACTTGTTTGGTAAGGTATCCATGCGCTCGACGGACGGATGAGGAAAAAGATACCCTCATGTCTAGATTTTCTCCTTTCCATCTTTGGGAGAAAGGGTTCATCAATTATTTTGCCTCGTTGTGACATGACCTCCTAATTGTCGCCCTTTTCAATGGATTGGATGACTCTGACATTCTAGCGCCAAACTTGATTGATGGGTAAATGCTTCTTTTGAATCCACTCGTTTGCTGACGAAGACATGCTTTGCCCTCAAAGGTTGCCTTGTAGTGAAATGCTCCCGCATGGAGTCATGAATGGAGTTTTGCTCATATCATGTTCCTTTCATCGAACCCGTTATAGCCGAAAGGCTTGTTCTCGAAAGAGAACCATTGGAATCTAGCTGTACATAATTTTGACGTCATCCTTTATCATGTGGACGATATCCTCTATTCAACCGGTATAGTGAACGATCTCGGTGGAATCAAATTTCAAGGGCTTCAACACCTCCTGTTCGATCTTCTTGGACAAATTAGGCTTTATCCTTCTCGATTGCTATTTCTTCAGCGGCACATCTAAATTGGTTACCGAAGCACTTCGCCCGGGTTCAGCCCCGGCGTATTGATGTAAGACTGGGTGATCGCATCTTAGTTTCCTCGGAGAAGATTGACCAATCTAGTGGCTTCTGTTTTCTTGCAATTCTGCCCCGATCTTGGCTTCTCGACACACCGTCTGCATTACCCAAACTTACCGCCACTGTCAACTCTACCGTCGATGGTTTCGACTCCTCATGGTAGTTCCATTTGAACTTTATCTCATTTGGATTCTCGCTGTCACTATCCGAATTTGAAAAACCCCATCCTCACGAATCCGAGTCACAAGTGCTTTCATCACGATCATATATGATGTCATGGTTGATTTTCTATGCTCATCGCTCGGGCCATTCTTCGTTTTCACCTGCGTGAGCAGAAATAATGCGTTAGCTTGCATTTCAGATGAATTCAACTTTGGGAGCGAAATACTCCCTTCTATCTTGAGTAGATGGCTCGGCTCGATCGTCTCTTCCACGTAGGATGCATTGTCACTATGGTTGAGCACACTCATTTATCTGCAAATTGAGAGATAGAACAAGTCATTTCATATTCTCAATGGAGCTAAGTTTGAAACGATACACCCCGCTACCGAAGTCGAATGATTCTTTCTGATCCAGATTCGTTGGCGAGAGTCATCGCATCTAGAATAGGCTCTTCGCTTTTGGTGAATGTCTTCCGGCTGAGCATCCTCATTCTAAAACTCTCCACGGATGTCGTAGCACACGGGATGGGTTTTTGGACCTTTGGCCGTGCAAGACTACGATTGCGTCGGATCGTCGTCGAGGTCCTCGTTCTTGAGGGCATCGATGCTGGATTATTTTTGCCGGTGGATCGTGGTTCGCGGCATGACAACCGCATACTTCATCTTGAAATTGGGAAGTCCGAGGAACTTGAACGAGATGACATCGGTCCAATTATCCTTGAACAACGCGATCCCCTTGGTGGGGACTGTGGATGGAATACTTCAGCTCCTCCATAATCTTCCTCTTGGGATTCAAGAAATCAGCAACGTCATTGGTCATTTCCTTGGAGAAAGCTAAGGACCGAGGAGGGAACTTCTACGGCTCGACTCGTTGCTCCAGCTCCTTGGTGGTATCAACAGAGATAATGACCTCATTGTGGATTGGTGCCAATTTCTCAAACATTTCGGACTCCACTATCGTGGCCGTCGTCACGACTTTTTCATTTGTCATCTGCAAGGAAATGTGTATAACACGTCATTTTGAAAATGAATTCAAACGATAATTTGGAACGACACATCCTTTTCCCCGGATCAAATGATCTCGTCACGCTTGGCGTCTAGGGGTTGCCTCAATGATTGGATCCATTGCCCCATTTGACTTTTGAAACAGTCTTGGGTGATTACATCCTGTCGGGCTCTTCTAACAAGGAGGATTGATATTATCCACATGAATGGATGCGCATCGTGTCATCCATCAGATCTTTTGGTTTATGTTAAACCTTTCTTCGTTTGAGTTGAGTGACCATGACAATTCATGTTCCCGACCTATTGTGCGGTTTCTCCTAATTAAGAGCTTCCTACATGGTAAATACAAAATAGATCAACTGTTCGCAATGGTTCGGACTAAGAACGAGAACGAGATATATCATTTTTATCCTCCTTCGTCCTTCGTCCGAAAGGTCTTAACACCAGGTGCTCCATTGAGTCCGTCTAGCGATCCTTTTCAAGTTTGAGCATCTTCGGCTTTTTTGGGCTCGGAGGTTGAGGCCACTTTTCCTCGATAGGAGGGCTAGCCATCACATTTGAATCCATGTTCATCACCTCCAAGCGGGTGATCATATGATATCACTATCTTGTCCACATTTAGTTTGTTTTACTGCACATGCAAAAAGGGGACGATATTTAGCATATAATTCAGAATGAGAAAGATTAGGAACGACTTCCTTTTTATTCACACGTGGGCACGATTGCTCCTCCATAGTGGCTATCCTCTACTATCATCAGAATAGGTCCGTCTTTCGGGGAGTTGCCCCGCATTGGTTCTTCTTGTCCATTTCGGCGCATCGTTCGCTAACCAACTTTGGCTTGAAAAACAAAGAGGAATGAGGCTTTCCCATTCTGCCGAACTGGATGATAGGTCATCGACTCGTTTGGAAGTGTGGCCTTCACGTTCTCCACCCAATTACAGAATGAACACAGGTTTAACATCTCGGGCATCACTTTGCGACACAATCTTTGCATGGTCGATCAAGAGAATCTCAAAGAATGATCTTTATTCATATCCTACGAGGGAAAGACAATAATGTTAGCTCCTAGAAAGAGAATCGATCTTTCAATGATATCGCCTCTTATATGAAAATGAGGCGACGATACCTCGCCCGCAATCTCAATCTAAAGGCATTCGGTACTTCGCTACAATTTCATTGTAAGAGGATATATCATTAAAAGATCGTTCACGATTATCAATAGGATGCCCATTCAATTTCAAAAATTTAACGCACACAAAATGGCATCAATTTTGAAAAATTGCTTCAGGACAATCCTTTCGCAAGAACGACATGAAAATTGTGACAAAATGATTTGTTCATTTGAAATTTACTCTTCAAATTCACTACAAAAAGTGATCGCCAAAATTTTTCAATTACGTACTTATACCATGCGGGGCATTCAATTGATTTTCGCGAACTATCAAAAATAAAATTCGTAGTGGACCAAGGAAATCTAAAATCAACTCACAAAGGGCGGTGAACGGTACTCGTTAATGGCATTGACATGCGTATGCTAACAATGAGGTTCGACACATAAATGGTAGGGTAGACTAATGGTTAAAGGCTCCCACCACAACGAAATGATGTACCGCCCCAAAAAACGCCGACAAGATAATCGGGTCGGGGCACACATTTCGAGGTGATGAGCGGGATCAGAAATGATTGTGCCATTTGCGGACTTGCGTATGGCCCAATCTATTTCTGATACCTCCTAAGGGTTTCCTGGGGTCGCGATCTGGGTTTGACCACTGGATGTGTGTGCAAAAAGTGTTGTGTATGAAAAACATGCATAGCGGGGTATATCAAACATCGCTTCTATATACATATAGAAAACATACATTCCTACGACTCCCTGCAAAACAAATATGTCAACAATCACTCCGCCCCTTATGACTCCCAACCCGCAAGAACATCTAATTACAAAATTAGCGGATTAACCCGATTTTTTACCAACACAAAGCAAAATGGTGATCAAGTTAGGAAATAATCAACTCGGTTATTACGGCCTAAGTCTACATAGATTTTTAACCTATTAATTTCCCCAGTGGAGTCGCCAAGGCGTCGCGACCTCACCTTTGGCCTCCCTTAGAGGGTCCGGCGGGGTTTAGAGGTATTGCCATAGATCAATGGCGTGGACTCTCCCAAGTCCTACCTCGCGTGACATTGAATTTCTTTTTACCGATTAGCAAATTAAAATGCTATTAAGAGTCGCCACTAGCCTATTGGGGTCGGCTAGAAACCAATCGAGACACGGGAGGGTTATCTCAATTCCTACGCAACCAGAGCTTCTAGGTTCGGGGACTTATTTACGCTAACTAGATAATTAGCGCCCTTTCGGTACCTAACCAGTCGATATTCCCTAAGGTAACCATACATTCCGCATTTCATTTTAAACTTATCGGGTATCTAACCAGTACTAAATGATCATGCATAATGTTTTTCTGTCATTTCGTGCAATTACCTATTTATCCTTAACCTAACATATAGGGAAAGCGATCAACGTGCAATTTTTCAAAAGACAAGTGTATGTAAACACTCAATCGAATAAATATGCCAAATAAAGATCGGGATAAGCACATGCAGACCAAATCTATGATGGCGATATTTAAACAAACAATTTCAACTCGAAGGTCGAATTACAACAGTTATCAAACCGGACTGGACATCGGTCTTCAATCAACACCAATTTAAGGCTTAGAAACTCACATTGGGGACAAAAAGGTCAAAGAAACCATTTTTCTAATTTTCCGAAAGTTTTCTGATTTTTTTGAATTTTTATTATTTTTTGAATTATTATTATTTTTTATTATTTAATTTTTATTATTTATTATTTAATTTATATTTTTAATTAAAATGGATCGGCTCCGGGTCGGGTTCTCAGACCCGGACTGGATCAGGTCGTTGGGCCCGATCCGGTCCGCGGGAGAGACCCGGACCCAGGCCCGGTGGACACAAAAGGGTTCAGGCCCAATTTCTTTTATTTTAATTGAACTGGGTTCCATATTTCTCCTAGCCCAACTTTCCTTTTCTTTTTCTTTCAAGCCAGCCCATCCGAGTGAGCCCAAATCTCTCTTCAGTCTTCTCTTCATCTCGGGCCCGACTCTAGCAAAGGCCCAACTCCTTCTCCTTCCCTTTTATTTTTCGCGCCACCCCAATCTCCCCTCTTTAGCCCAGCTCCTCTCCTCCTTTTATTTTTTTTTTTTTTACGCCAGCTCATTTGAGAAATAACACAAACCAGACCCTACATATTCTTTTTTCTCTCTACCAACCCAGCTCTTCTTCTTCCTCTTCTCGTTTTTTATCTTTCCCAACCCAATCTCTTCATTTTGCCAGCCCATCCACTCAGCCTAATCTTTCCTTTTTTATTCAACCAGCCCAACTTCCACTTTTCTTTTCTTTTTACGCCAGCCCATCCCAACAGCCAAAATGCATGCTTTCATCCCTATTCAGCCATCTTCTTCATGCGCCGCGACATCCTTTTTCTCTGCAACACCGACTTCGCTTACGGCCATGACTAAAACCGACGCCGCTAGTCCGAGTCGCCACCCGCGTTGTCACTTGGTTCGAGCTTGCGGTCGTCTCCGGACCTCGCGTCGCCTTCGTTCGGACTCGCGTCGCCTAAGTTCGGACTCGCGTCGCTTAAACCCGAGCTCGCGTCGCCTTCGTTCGAACTCGCGTCGCCTACGTTCGGACTCGCGTCGCCTAAGTTCGGACTCGCGTTGCCATTGTTCGGACTCGCGTCGCCTAAACCCGAGCTCGCGTCGCCTTCGTTCGGACTCGCGTCGCCTTCGTTCGGACTCGCGTCGCCTAAGCCCGAGCTCGAGTCGCTTCGGCACCTGTCGAGGCTCGCTCATCACACCGCTGGCGAGTCACGCTCCAACGAGCCTTCTCACCAAAGACGCTTAGGTCTGTTCAAGATGCCGCTGCTCGTAGACGGGCCCCAAACTCTGCTCTTCCTTGCCGGCTTAGTCGATCTCGCATTTGCTCGCACGAGTCCTTTTGTTTTTTTAAAACGGAGTAAAGCACCCCAATAGCCTCCGCGAGGTGACGTTTGAACCAGTCCAACTTCGGTAGGATCTTCCGCGAATCAAAGACTTTCACTAGCGATCTCCCGAAGAATAGCCCGACGCTAAACCGGCGGCCTTCATACTCGACACGGACCGCCGAATCGACATCGCTCAAGCTCCCGTCAAGCCACCACTTATGGTTCAAGCCTCCTCATGCGTCGGAATCCTACTAGCCCTTGAACCACTTAACCAGGCCCGTCCCCCACAAAGAAACTCCAACGGAACACCACGATCCTCCGTAAAACCAAAGACCACCCACAACGGGTTCGACGAAGGCTCAAGATTATCACAGCTATTCCATCTCGCACAACCGAAACTCTCCGAATCGTTATTCACTCAAAAGACCACCCACAGTTGAATGTAGACTGGGACCGTAAACTAATTTATCAAGACTAACGGGTATGCACGAGTAATGAACTAAGAAAATGGACCGGAAACTTGAAACCGGACATGGGTGGTCAATCTAAAGCGAACCAACGGCTCAACAGCAGCATCCACGGTAGCCAAGACGACACCGAAACCCAAGGCTCGCCGGTCCGAGAAATCAGAGTTCTCGGCCCGGCGAGCTCCCGGACTGAAACGAGGCAACCAAACCTAAGAGAGCACGCCAACCTTTTCGTACGAAGTCACGCGTTCGCGGGTGAGTTCCCGGAGATCGATTGCTGTGTTCTCCCTCTTTCTGAGCGTCCTCTGAACCGCCTCCAAAGCCTCGCTGTTTCCTCCCCTTTCTGCAACGCACTCCTTCTTCTTGGTGTCCCCGAACGAACCAACCGAGGGCCTGCCCTCTCTCCTTCCTTTTATGCACGTTGCCTCCTTCCCCAAGTTTTTTTGTGCGGATGACAATGAGTGATGTGTGTGAAAAGTGACCGTGAATTTGTGTGGCTGTAAATGAGTGAAGGAGAAAGTGACGTGAATAAAGTGAAAGAGAGTGACGTGAGAGTGGGCTGGTGCAAGAAACGCACGTGAGAAAGGCAAATAGCACAAGAAGAAATAAGAAGGAGAGGAAAGAAAAAGACTTGGGCCGAATGAATCAAGTGTGGGCCAGTAGACAAAGAGAAGAAAATGGATCGACAAGGAGAATTGCCCAACCGGGTCACACTATCCGGGTTTCGCCTGCACGAGCTCGGATCCAACCGGTCCGATCTGATTTTATTTCTTTTTTTTATTTCTTTCTTCTTTTTCTTTTAAAATTCATTATATATATATTTTACTTTTTCTATTTTGCAATAAGACAAAAATAAATTAGACGTATTCTTATTTAACGAATAATAATAATAATAATAATAATAATAATAACAATAACAATAACAATATGAGATCACCAAAATTAGGTGTCAACACATGGTTACTTTATGCCTAAACTAGAGTTACTTTATGCTATTGTTTAATCATGGTTAGGTTAGTATTTGACTCTAGTTAATTTTTGAACCATGGTTAGTTTGTATATTAACTAGGGTTACTTTTATGTGACATAAAGTTGTTATGCCATGGTACCAATTAAATGTGGCATGATTACTATAGTTTAGTACTATAGTCATAAATTAATTATATGTTAGAAAATTATTATTGTTCGGCCGTGATAAATTTTCACGTTAGTATAATTTTAGTGGCGCGTGATTTATATATTGCTACGTTAGCGTAATATGGTCGCATGACGTGGATTGGATACTATGGTAGTATTAATTGATCGGGTAGTCTGAATTAATATTTGGATTAGTGTGAATTAATCGGGTGATCCCGAATTATTAATTCTCTAACGTGAGCGAATCACGTGGTCCCGATCTATTCTCGAAAAATATGAGGGTCGTATTCAATCAAGTCGTCCGAGGCCAAAGTGAGCCGTATTCGTCCGATTGTTTGAGACCGAGAAAGTATGAAAGTCGTGTTCAATTAAGTCGTCCGAGACCAAAGTGAGTCGTGTTCGACTAATTGTCCGAGACTTAATCCGGTCGTGTTCCTATGTGTCCGAGACCGAGATTTATGGGTCGTATTCAATCAAGTCGTCCGAGGCCAAAGTGAGCCGTATTCGTCCGATTGTTTGAGACCGAGAAAGTATGAAAGTCGTGTTCAATTAAGTCGTCCGAGACCAAAGTGAGTCGTGTTCGACTAATTGTCCGAGACTTAATCCGGTCGTGTTCCTATGTGTCCGAGACCGAGATTTATGGGTCGTATTCAATCAAGTCGTCCGAGGCCAAAGTGAGCCGTATTCGTCCGATTGTCTGAGACCGAGAAAGTATGAAAGTCGTGTTCAATTAAGTCGTCCGAGACCAAAGTGAGTCGTGTTCGACTAATTGTCCGAGACTTGATCCGGTCGTGTTCCTATGTGTCCGAGACCGAGATTTGTGGGTCGTATTCCTTTGTGTCCGAGACCCCGGAATATATATATAAGTAGAGCCGTGTTCTATAAAGGTCCGAGGCTCATTGTTATGAACTTGTATGATGGCGATGGAGTAACATGGAATATTCTGGAGTAACATGGAATATTCCGGAGTAGTGTGGAATATTTTCGGAGTAACGTGGAATATTCTGGAGTAACGTGGAATATTTTGGAGTAACGTGGAATATTCTAGAGTAGTGTGGAATATTTTCGGAGTAACGTGGAATTTTCTATGACAGCCTGATGCGTTAAACACGGGCTTTGGATCAATGTGGATATTTATATTATGGCCCGATGCGTTAAATGCGGGCCCGGAGCACGTGGAATATTTTATTATCGGACCGAGGCGTGGAACGCCGAATCGGGAGTAACGTAGAATATTTGAGAAGGTGTGGGAATTTTCGGAGAAAGAACGGAATTTTCTGGAATTAAATTGTGGAATTTTTAATAAGAAAGAAGAGTTGTTGGAAATTGTTCATTGAAAATGTGTCTCGGAGGCACTAGGGCCCTAATATAGGATTAGGGGCTAGCTTACTGAGATTTTATCTCACCCCGTCGTGGGTTCGTTGTTTTTCAGACCCTCCGTCGCAAGTATGAATGACCCGTCTCAAAGGTTTGGTATTCCCCGAGGTAATGGTACCGGGAGAAGATGGGGAGGTTGTAGAGCCATCGGATGCGGAACAGCCACCCGAGCTTGACGAGGATGAGTTGGAGGCGAGAGATGATATAGTACCGGATAGCGAGGACGAGGCCTAGGGTAGTTGGCCTCTTGACTTTTGCTGGCTGTTTTATTTTGGATGTATAGTAGGCTTCGATCACGTAATCTTTTTTTTTGTTCTAGTGGTCATAGGCTTGTACAAAGGGCCTCCGAAGCCGTAGGTTTGGAAAATTGTATAGAACGTGTGGATATGTATATAAGTTTGTTTTTACAGTCCCAAGTCATCGTGATATTAATTGTTTCTGTACGGGGATTCGTTTTTGCTTCCGCATGAATTAGTTGGCCTTTGGATCCTGGAAAACCGTACATAAGCGTGGCCGGTGGGATGTCGACGAGCTCGCGGGGTTCGGGTCGTGACATCCCCGTTTGGAGTGGTATCGAGCAAGGTCAGCTCGATCAAATGAGATTGAGACTTGGAGTAATAAGGAGTGATGACTTGGGGACGATTAGATACTTGGGACTCTTAGGCTAAGGCATTGATTTCCGAATCTTGAGGATTATAGGCTTGAACCCGTATTATATTCTAATGGTTCTAGTATCATTTTGTTTTATTGGTAAACTTGGATGATGATATTATTGAGGTTTATAAGTGAGCAAGCATGAAATTGAAGAGTCCTAAGTATGGATTTTGAGGTTGTATATGTGGTTGAGGCTAATAGAGGATTACTTTTGAATGAAGAGTCGGTTGGGTTATATGACTATGATTATGGTTTGTCAATGATTCAACTTGAAGAATATGCTAGAACATAGGCAATTGATCTATGAGACGTGACAATCATTGGTGGAATTAGATTTCTTTTGTGGATAAGA